>NC_085994.1:19350000-20550000 GCF_030014385.1 Trichomycterus rosablanca
ACTTCTGTGATGGCAGCATTAATGTAGAAAAGTACATTGAGATCTTAGAACAACATATGCTGCCTTCAAGACGTCATTTTTTTCCAGAGACGTCCATGCATTTTTCAACAAGACAATGCAAAACCACATGCTGCGCACATTACAAAGGCATGACTGTGGAAAAAGAGGGTACAGGTACTGGACTGACCTGCCTGCAGTACTGGCAGTACGACCCCGTACTGTTGCACATCTTAAGACATGTTTGCAGAAAGAATGGGACAAAATAAAACCTGAAACATTAAATCACTTGGTATCCTCGGTCCCAAAACGCTTTTTAAGTGTGGTGAAAAGGAATGACAACATTCCAAAGTGGTAAATGCTTTACTGTCCCAACTTTTTTTGGAATGTGTTGCAGGCCTAAAATGCAGGAATGTATGTTTATTAATAAATAACATGAAGTTGATCAGACAAAACATGAAATATCTCAGGTTCATCCAGTCTGTAGTCAAATAAAAGACAAAATAAATGTAAGAAACTGTGTTTTTTTATTATTTGCATTTTCCATACTGTCCCAACTTATTTTTGATTTGGGGTTGTATTAGTGTACAGCATATCACATTAATACCATGGAGGCATTTCTTAATATTGCTTTCATCTTCCTCATGTAAGAAGTGTGCAAAGAGGCCACTTAGCATCCACTGCTTTCTCTAAGAAAGAGAAAATAACTCCTAGGAGTAAGCTCAAATGTATCTGTGAGTTAGGCATTAGACAGACCTTCCAGCACCACTGATCACCAACTTCAGAGTCATCCCCTGGCTGATGTCATGTCAATCTTAGTCAGTCTCCACCGTAACAAGACCAAGAAGAACTTCTAATACTTTGTTTGAGATCAAATGGACTTTCATCAGTCTGGATCTCCAGCAGCTCAAGTCTTTTCTCTTACTGATCTGACAACCAGTGCACAACGTGAGTTAATAAGTCATTACCTGTAGTCCACAAGTAAGTAGACTTTACAGACTCCAGGGCAGAATGGATTGCGTCAGGGCTAAACCTGTTATCTATCCTAGAAACAGTGCACCTGAGTCATAAGACTTCACAAACAATTACTGGACTTATCTAATGCCAAGTCAAAGCCCAAGTGATACAAGAGGTGTGAAGAGTCACTGTGATCTTCAGACAAACCAACAACACCGAGGACACCACTGATCGTGTTTAATTCACAACCCACAAAATTAATGGAATGTAATTATTAAGCCTACTCTACAAATATATAAATAAACCACCGTCAACATTTAAGGAAATAATATGGTCAGGGTGGCACTTGGTCAGATCTTACCTAAATCGTTGGGTGCAATGCAGTAACACACTCCAGTCCACTACCAATACATCATGATGCCTCAGCCACCCCCACTCCTCCCCGACATAGCTAATCAGTCTGTATGTAGACGCCCGACTACTGGGGATTTGTACTCGTTTAGCGTAATAAGCGCTTGAGCGCTCAATCAGAAGATTTGCCTACACCATAGCATTCAGTGTATTTAAGTACATTCTGCTAGCCAAGCTAGCCAAATAATTTTCCATTGATTTTTCCATTAAAAAATGTCCACCCTTATATATTCCAGTATGTATTTTACTCTGCTTCTCTTTAATTATTTGTCAAACATGACATTAAAATCCTAACAAACAAACAAACTTTAATTATTATTACATGTTGTGTAGGTTTTACTTATGTGTATTTTTCTCTTGTGATAAAGGACTTCTACAAACTACTAAATTAGTTACATTTAAGTATTTAAATTACTGCATTATAGGGAGGCACTGTGGCTCGGTGGGTAGCACTGTCGCCTCACAGCAAGAAGGTCCTAGGTTCGATCCCGAGGCGCGGCTGTCCGGGTCCTTTCTGTGCGGAGTTTGCATGTTCTCTCTGTGTTTGCGTGGGTTTCCTCCAGAAGCTCCGGTTTCCTCCCACAGTCCAAAAAACATGCAGTCAGGTTAATTGGAGACACTGAATTGCCCTATAGGTTAACGGGTGAGTGTGTGTGTGTGTGTATAAGTGTGTCTGCCCTGCGATGCCCCGTCCAGGGTATTACTGTGTGCCTTGCGCCCATTGAAAAGGGGCGACCCTGATTGGATAAGTGGTTAAGAAAGTGAGTGAGTGAGATTTGCATAGTGCCTGAATTTAATAAATTATTATTATTATAATCAGTTGTTGTTGTTTTGTTGTTGTTGTTGTTGTTATTATAAATATTTTCTAGTATTAGCCTTATTATTATTTTATATATTTTATGCGTTTTTCTCCCAATTTAGCGTAGTCAATTTGTCTTCCGCTGCTGCATCTGGGATCCCTGATATTTTGCAGTTGAGGTGGGTATATTGCCCACACAGCCCTTAATGGAACCCTTTTCCACCCATGCATTCTGCACAGGCGACTCTATCCGCCAATCAGTGCCCTTACACAGCATTTGAAGACCTGAGTTTTGAACCGAGGAGTTCAGAATCTCGGTGCTGGTGTGCTAGCGGAATATCCCGCTGTGCCATTTTTTTTTATTTTTGTTATTATTATTTAATCATTTCTAATATTTACCCTGCAGTTACTAGTGGTGACATTATATAAGGAAACATTTATATTCATATCTCAGTGAAAGATACAACACAAACTATGAATCGTCCAGTCTATCAAACATACTCTGCACACACTTGTGCTCTACTGGATTTAGATTTGATGACAGTATACAGTAATTAAGTATGCTATTTTTTTTAACGATATTGTCTACAGTGTGATAAAGATTAATTGGCAAAACATATTATTGTGATCACCCAGCTCTGAAAAATTATCCACCAGAAAGTCACTCATTCATATCAGAAAAGAATGCAATGGTATTAGTGCATCCCTACAAGAAATTATGTAGGCAGCAAAATGCGTGTAACAGAATTGCTATGTCTCATTACATTTTATTATACAAATAAATGAACCAAAATCTTCTACTAATTTACTAGCAGAAAATCTGTCGAGTGTAATTTGTCAAATTATATCCAATTCACATACATTTATTGTACATCGTCTTGTAAAATGTAGCTAATTGTCATGAATCCAGCCTCTCTGTACTCCTGGAGCTGCCGTCTAACATGTATGTGCCACGCCCTGTCTCTGGAAGGACATGGTTGGGGTGGTTTTGTTTATAGTTTCAGGTTGATGCCTACGTGTGAAACTATTATTATTGGACAAGAGAGTTAATGATCCACAGCTGAACCTCATTGCATTGTATATAAGGAACATGTGGCGGCTCATTTGGTGGAGGTTATTTTAATAGTTACTTTGTTTGTGAGGTTGTTGGTTATATTGTTTGGTTATGGTCTGGACTATTGCTGTGAGTTTCAGCAATAGTCCAGCAGTGAGTTTCACTGTTTCACGTCATAGCCTAGTTCATGCTTAGCTTAGTTATTGTGTTAGCGTGCAAGGTGTAGCTTAGCTTAGGGTTTAGGATAGTTTTTTCATGTGTGTTCAGGTTAGAATTTAGCACAGCGGTTAACAAAATTCATGTGTTTGTGCGTCTTGTCTATTGTAATGATAAACTTGTACCATTGCATGCATCAACCCTCATCTCCAGTCGTGATTTAACAAATGCAAATAAAAATGTATTCTAAATTACCAGCATATTGTGAATAATTTGATTAGAGAAAAGCACTCCACATCCTACAACAAGGCAGGAAACAAAAGCAGTGGAAACGTTTATAATAATAAGTTTGATTTACATATTGTGTTTCACAGACACAAGGTTGCTGTACTTGAATAGGTGGCATATTGGGATTATGTATGGGAGGGTACACTGAGTATACAGTACAGACTGGTTTTGAGTTTAGACTGAAATAAGGTCAGCCTTGCGCCTTCCCTGAGGTGTTGTAGTGCATTCCATTGTCTTGGGGCTACGCCGTTAAAGGATGTGGCTTTAAGTGTACAGAGTTTTGTCATAAGTATGGTAAGCAGGCCAGTATCTGAGGATCTAGGGGAATGTGTATATGGGAGAGAATTTAAGAGAGGTGCAAGTTCATTACATGGCTTGTATATGAGGGTGAGAATTTTGAACTGAATACGAGCAGAGACGGAACCAGTGCAGCTGTTGAAATACTGTAGAGATGTTCTACTTTGTGCAAGCAGTTTAGCAGCATGGTTTTGAGGGTACTACGTAGAATTGTGCAGTGGCACACAGAGTAGTTTAAGAATAGGGGTAACACTTGCAAGAGGTAATGAACAGACTTTAAGTGATGGTACTGGTGCTGGGTCAAAAGCACTGGTGGAAGTGCCGTATTCCATGATTCACTTTTCAGTGAGAGGTGAGAGGTTGGGGATGGAAGAGCTTACTGTTTTTTAAATGTTTCTCCTGTATGTGTCAAAGTACAATGTGTATTTTTAAAACTAATAAATGTTTCATTTAAAGCTTTGTGATTAAAAAAATTTTTTTTTTTAAACAACCCCAAATCAGAAACAGTTGGGACGGCATGGAAAAAGCAAATAAAAAAAATAAATAAAAAAACAGTGAAAACATTTTTCCTTTCAAAATTCTCTACTGGGGACAGGTGAGGACTGCAGGGAGGCCAGTTCAGTACCCATACCCTCTTCTTCCGCAGCCATGCCTTTGTATTGTGTGCAGCATGTGGTTTTGCATTGTCTTGTTGAAAAATGCATGGACGTCCGTGGAAAAGATGACGTCTTGAAAACAGCATATGTTGCTCTAAGATCTCAATGTACATTTCTGCATTAATGCTGCCATCACAGAAGTGTTAATTACCTTTGCCAAGGGCACTGACACAACCTCATACCATGACAGACCCTGGTTTTTGGACTTGTTGCTGACTTGTTGCCTCATACCATGACAGACCCTGGTTTTTGGACTTGTTGCTGATAACAGTCTGAATGGTCCTTTTCGTCTTTGGTCTGGAGCACACTGTGTGATGGTCCATCCTAGATACCTCTGAGCCCCGAGAAGTCGACATCGCTTCTGGACATGGTTATCATAAGGCTCCTTTTTTGCACAGTAAAGTTTTAAGTGGCATTTGTGCATGTAACTCTGTATTGTAGTGCTTGACAAAGGTTTGCCAAAGTAATCCCTCACCCATGTGGTTATATCTGGATGCTGCTTTTGTACCAAACTATGATTACAATCACCTGTTGACATCACCTGTTAGGAATCACATCATTATTTAGTTTTTTCCCCTCATTACTAGCCCTAAATTGCCCCTGTCCCAACTTTCTTTGGAATGTGTTACAGGCCTGAAGGTTTATTAATAAATGAAATGAAATTGAGCAGACAAAACATGAAATAGCTTGGGTTCAAACTGTCTGCAATGAAATAAAAGTCAAAGTAACTTTTTCTGATTCGGGGTTGTTCTTAATATATTGTGTAATGCATTTTTCTTACAGTTGGTTTTAGTTCATCATTAATCTGAATTGCTTGACAATACTTTTTTAATGAACTTTGGAGTTTATCTCTCTCGAGACCGTTGCCACCCCCACCCGCTTAACTTTTTAGCCAGACAAGTCTTATAAGCATTTTTAATTGGTAAATTCTGCTACTGCTATTGGTAAATTTCCTGTCACAATGTAATTATTAGTTCTTCTGTCTTTTATATACATTCAGTTGTTTTATTTGCATATGGTAATTTAATAGTCAGTAATGCCCAGGAACATTCCTTGGAGAGATAAAGCCTGCAGTATTATATTTGATGCACATTTTAGTAGTCAGGTTTTTTTCCCCCTTTCCCATGACGGGTCTCACTGGGTACAGAAATACTGGGTGCAAGGCAGTGTATATGAACACACCGATAACATAACAGACCGCTGTGCCACCTGTGCACCATTTTATTATTGTTTAATGAAGAAAATATAGCATTATGAAACAACAACGAAAGTAAACATTGACTGTAACTGACTTAAGCACCTCTTTAATAAATAATGAGCATTACTGCCACCATGTCTGACTCCAGACAGATACAGTATAAGTATCTGGCAGTACTAAGAGCCTTTTTGTATCGTCCAATGTGAATTATGTAGGCCAAATGGTGAACCAGATTTTCTGTATAGTCGCTCAAGTCTTCTGACAACAGCTTTCATGTGTAAGCTCAGTGGTATACATTGGAGTGGCATGGGTAGCTGGGACATCTCTAATTATCTGAGGGGCATAAATATCCAGAGTACCAGTGCAGTGGTCTTCATGCACTCTTTCAAAACAGGAAAGTCAAGGGTAAGATACACCCAGAAGGGAGCCAGATGGTTCAATAATGTTAAGGCCAGTAGTAAAGACAATATCTAATAAGTGCCTGTGAGTGTGAGTGGGAAAATTGAAATGCTGATTAATGACCAAGGTTTGCTACCAGCCATTAAGTAAATGTTATGTACTTTTGTCAGCCTGTAATACAAATAATTGATCAGGGTGTACAATAAAGCCATAACAAAGACAATGTGTGTTCTTAAATTAGTTTGTGTTCTGTTTTTTTCTCATGTACTTGACTTTAGAGTAAACATTGATTCAATGTGAATTTTTAAGACATAAACCTAGTTTATTTATTTATTATAAAAAAATGTATGATAAGCAGTCTTTACATTTTAATGATTTGTGCAGATGTTCTGTAAATTTAGCCACAAAAATCAGGACTGTCATGGCATATACATTCCTTACATGGAATGTTTAATTTATGTATATCCTGGTTTAAAAGTAGCTGTTCAGAAACATTTTCTTGTGTCCTTTTAATACAACATGATAAACTGTATATCTAGTGCAAGTAATGATGCAGAGTGTAATCTATTCTAAACTAATCACAGCTCTCAGAATCAGGCTTCACTTCAGCACCATGGATCTCCCTGGAACAAAGGAGATCCTGCTAATATAGTTATGTCTAATCATACAGCAGAGTTACACCTCATAAATCCTGATCATGTGCCTTGAAAATTCATCAGTGTGCTTTGTGAAGTGATAAATGATCAAAATGATTGTGCCAGTAAAACAAGTGGATGTTCTCTTCAAAAGGATTCTATTAACACCTGAGGAGAATGATTCAGTATTACTTATCATTTGACATCAATAATAAAATCTGTTTTACATATATATTTTTAAACTTTACCTAGCACTTGTACAGTTTTTTTTTAATCCAATAAGCGTATGGACCTACGCTTAGGAGAAGCCAATAGGTCAAGGACCACATCTCATAAAAGTTTGGTGTCATTAAGTGTGGACAAATCATAAGCAATTAAGACAAGCATTATGTGTCTTAACAGCATTTCCTCTTTTAATAACTGGAGACTTCCTATTATATCCACTTTAAATTGGCCATGACTGTGAACGGGAAGGATAGATGGGGCTTTACCTAGCACAGGTTTTTTTTCATCCAATGGGCTTACGGACCTATGCTTAGAAGAAGCCAATAGGTCAAGGAGCACATCTGGAGACTTCCTATTATATCCACTTTAAATTGGCCATGACTGAATGGGAAGGATAGATGGGGCTTTACCTAGCACAGGTTTTTTTTCATCCAATGGGCTTACGGACCTATGCTTAGGAGAAGTCAATAGGTCAAGGATCACATCTTTTATAAAATTTGGTGTCATTAAGTGTGTACAAGTCATTAGCAATTAAGACAAGCATTATGTGTCTGTGTTATCAGTTTTCAATTAATCGTAACCCATTTCCTCCTTTTACTAACTGGAGACTTTCTATTATCTTCTTCTTCTTCTTTTCCTTGGCCTTTATCTCGTTCGGTTGCGGGGTCGCTCTTCGGCGGATCATGATCCGCGCATCGATTTGGCACAATTTTTTACACCGGATGCCCTTCCTGACACAACCCTCCCTATTTTATCCGGGCTTGGGACCGGCACTACAATGCACTGGTTTGTGCATCTAGCGGCTAGGTATCTATAGGACAATTCAGTGTTTCCAATTAGCCTGGTGGCATGTTTTTGGACTGTGGGAGGAAACCGGAGTACCCGGAGGAAACCCACGCGGACACGGGGAGAACATGCAAACTCCGCACAGAAAGGACCCGGACCGTCCCACCTGGGGATCGAACCCAGGACCTTCTTGTTGTGAGGCGACAGTGCTACCCACTAAGCCACCGTGCTGCCCAGGACACTTTCTATTATATCCATTTCAAATTGGCCATGACTGTAAACAGGAAGGATAGATGGGGCTTCACCTTCCTGCGGCTGCAATGGTATGTCCTACTGTCTGGTTGAGGCCCTGGCTTGAGTGGATAAGGAATACAGAGAAAGAAGAATCATCCTTGTACGTGCTGTGACTCTATTAACCTGGCACAAGGGCATTGTGCAGCAGGCAGAGGTCACCAGAGTGCACAAAGAAATTAAGCCTACTGGGTGTAAAAAGGAAAAATAAAACATAACACCAGACAAATATGTAGACATGAGTTGAAAGAAAATGACTGAAGTGTTTGGTCAATTGATGCATTTTATAAGTTCATGTTTCTAAACATAAGAAACATGAACTTATTAAATGAGAAGTGGAATTTTGGTAGAATAAGTCTTTAAAGTCTCCATAAGCCACTTGGCTCTGGTCTCAAACCCTCAGCCTTCTGTCATGACTTTCAATTTCCATTTCAGTGATGGCTGGGCTCTGTAGAGCTGCTTTCCATTTGTCTGACATGCTATTATGTAAGTTGTCGAGGACGCAGAACTTTGCACCCAGTGTAACCTCAGTCTGCCTTTCAGAAAAAAATAAAATCATATGATTGTGTTTTTCCTTTTACTCACAGAGCCTTTGGGTACCAGTGAAAATAACTGTAGTAAGTTATGCACTTATGGTAAGGGTTTAAATCCACAACCGAGTGATATAAAAGTGGAGGCCACAAAGGGTATCCAACTGCATGTGTCAATGGGAATTTGGGTATTATTTGGGTGGTGGATCATTCTCAGCACTGCAGTGACAATGACATGGTGGTGGTGTGTTAGTGTGTGTTGTGCTGGTATGAGTGGATAAGACACAGCAATGCTGATGAGTTTTTAAACACCTCACTGTCACTGCTGGACTGAGAATAGTCCACCAACCAAAAATATATAGAGACAGCGCCCCGTGGGCAGTGTCCTGTGACCACCGATGAAGGTCTAGAAGATGACCAACTCAAACAGCATCAATAGATGAGCGATCGTCTCTTACTTCACATCTACAAGGTGAACCAACTAGGTAGAAGTGTCTAACAGAGTGGACAGTGAGTGGACACGGTATTTAAAAACTCAAGCAGCACTGGTGTGTCTTATCCACTCATACCAGCACAACACACACTAACACGCCACCACCATGTCAGTGTCACTGCAGTGCTGAGAATCATTTACCACCCAAATAATACCTGCTCTGTGGTGGTCCTGGAAGAGTCCTGACCATTGAAGAACAGAATGAAAGGGGGCTAACAAAGCATGCAGAGCAACAGATGGACTACAGTCAGTAATTGTAGAACTACAAAGTGCTTCTATATGGTAAGTGGAGCTGATAAAATAGTCAATGAGTGTAGAAACAAGGAGGTGATTTTAATGTTATGGCTGATCAGTGTATATAACCACCTAACAATTGATGTATCTCAAACACACCTCAATAACAATTAACGATTGTTTTTAGTGATGTTGAGTAGAAGAGTCAGTGTTAGCAACAGTTTGGGAAAAAAATTAATTAGCCATGTTGCTAAGTAGTAATTTTATTTTATATACTTTTATACACCTGTTTGCAATGAATGCGGCTGAAATGTCTATACGCCATTATTAACAGGGACAGTAGTAGCCTAGTGGGTAGAGCTTTGGGCTATAAGCTGATTGGCTGAGAGTTCGAATCCCCGCTCTGCCTTGCAAGGCCCTTAATACTCTCTGCTCCAGGGGTGTTGTACAATGGCTGACCCTGCACTCTTCCAAACAAGCTGGGATATACGAAGAAAGAATTTCATTGTACTGTATATGTTTATATGACAAATAAAGGCATTTATTCTATTCTATTAACAGGGGTTATAGTTTTTTTGCCCCGTAAAAGTTTTACATTTATTCTTATGTATTTATTAAATAGCAATATGTATTGCAGGCATTGACATACAAAAGTTGTTAATAGTGTTAATGATTATGGTGTTCATATTTTATTTTATTCAGTTATTATTATGTGCCATTTTAAAATAAAAAGGTAAAGTATCTTTCTTTATGCCTAAATGACTTATTAAATGGCCACTACTTATAAAGAACACCTTTAATTTTACCTGTAGGAAAATTAATATACTATAAATATGTAAATTGGAAATAACTGGTTTAGTTCATTATTCCCTAACTAATTCAACATTAGTCCAAAGACTTTAAATACATGAACTGCTATTCCAAATTAATTCCAAATATTACACAGATTTAATTCAATTCAATAGTAAAAACCCCTTTGGCAACAGTGCTATGTTTCTCAATGTTCTTATCAGATTTCCTGTCCCTGCACCTTTTTCTTGTTCTTCTTTAATTGTGTTCCTCTGTTGTGCTCACCTGTGTTCTATTGTTCCTGAGTATTTTTTGTTTCAGTACTTAGTTGCATTATCTTGTATATACATTGATCTTTTTTAAGTATCCAATTTATCACGTTAATGATTAAATTAATAAATTTTAGATTAAGACGGCTGTGAAAAAGGACTGGCTTAAAAGAAAAGGATTAAGCATTGAGGCAAAACTACCTGTGTTTTGAGCACACCATAAATCAACCTCAATAATCAGTGATAAAGTGAGGACTGATGAGAACCGACGTCTGATTAAAAACACTAAGAAACAGTGCAGTATGGATGTTTTAATGCAGAAATCTGAAGGCAAGCCGGGTAATTAGAGAGCAGCGGAAGCAGCTTTTTCTTCCCGACTTATGTAAATAGGAGTGTTTGTTTATGCCACCCATAATAAGTGAAGGGTCTGATTTATTGGAGTGCCACAGATGTTTTGTGATGCCTCATTATCGTCACCCTTTTCAGTGGTATGAAGGTCATTTCAGTGAGTTTAGCCCTGTGAGGGGGCCAGAGGCAAAAAATAGGAACAAGGGACAGACTAACTACAGAGACCCAATTAATGTTTAAAAAATATATATTATTTCATTGCAGGATGAACCTGAGTTATTTCATGTTTTATCTAGTCAACTTCATTTCATTTATTAATAAACATCCATTCCTGCATTTCAGGCCTGCAACACATTCCAAAAAAAGTTGGGACAGTAAAGCGTTTACCACTTTGTAATGTTGCCATTCCTTTACACCACACTTAAAAGACGTTTTGGAACTGAGGATACCAAGTGATTTAGTGTTTCAGCTTTTATTTTGTCTCTTCCTGCAAACACGTCTTAAGATGTGCAACAGTACTGGGTCATCATTGTCGCATTTTTCATTTCAAAATTCTCCACACATTCTTTATTGGGGACAAGTCAGGACTGCAGGCCGGCCAGTTCAGTACCCGTACCCTCTTCTTCCGCAGCCATGTCTTTGTAATGTGTGCAGCATGTGGTTTGCATTGTCTTGTTGAAATATGCATGAAGGTTCCTTGGAAAAGATGACGTCTTAAAGGCAGCACATGTTACTCTAAGATCTACTCTAAGATGTAATTTTCTAAATCACCTTTGCCAAGGGCACTGACACAGCCCCATACCATGGCAGACTCTGGATGGTACTTTCAGTCTTTGGTCTGGAGCACATGGCGTCCTTTTAAAAAAAAAAAAAAAAAAAAAAAAAAGACCTGGAATGCTGATTCATCTGACCACAATACACGTTTCCACTGTGTGATGGTCCATCCTAGATACTTCTGAGCCCAGAGAAGTCGACACCGCTTCTGAACATGATTAACATAAGGCACAGTAATGCACAGTAATGTTTAAAGTGGCATTTGTGTATGTAACTCTGTATTGTAGTGCTTGATAAAGGTTTGCCAAAGTAATCCCTTGCCAGTGTGGTTATATCAGCTATTGTTGAGTGGCGGTTCTTGATGCAGTGCCGTCTGAAGGATCAAAGATCACAGACGTTCAGCTTAAGTTTGTACCCTTGGTCTTTATGCACTGAAATTCCTCCTGAGTCCTTGAATCGTTTACTGATATTATGCACTGTAGAGGAAGAAAAATCTTTCTTTAAGGAACATTGTTTTTAAAACATTTCAATCATTTTCTCACACATTTGTGGACAAACTGGAGATCCTCTGGCCATCTTTGCTCATTAAAGCCTTACCTGGATGCTGCTTTTGTAGCAAACCATGATTACGTTCACCTGTTGACATCAACTGTTTGGAATCACATCATTATTTATCTTTTTCACCTCATTACTAGCCCTAAATTGCCCCCATCCCATTTTTTTGGGAATGTGTTGCAGGCCTGAAATGCAGGAATGGAGGTATATTAACAAATGAAATGAAGCTGAGCAGATAAAACATGGAATATCTTGGATTCAAACTGTCTGCAATAAGGCAAGAGCTTTTCTGAATTTTCTGTTGTGTGTTTGCCTACATTAATATGCCATTTTGTTAAGATTGTACCCAAAGGTTAAAAATACAAAGTAGTTTAAGTCATGTATGCATGTATGTATGTATGTATGTTTGAAATGCCCATAAAAAAGCCATTTTGTGGAAAGCTGTGTGTGTAATACCACTGTAGCATGTATTTGCATAATGCACTGCTGAAATTAAACCAACATAAAATAATTATGCCACATTCTGTTCTTTCATATGGCAGATTTAGTCACACCTCAAAGATCACTACCACCTCTGTATTACATTTACCAATATACCTGTTTCATCCCTAAACTTGAAATAATCTTATTTGAAACCCTAGCATTTAATATGAATTTCAGTTCCACAGAACAAATGGGCAGTGCACAGTTCTGTAGCACAGGCTTCATAAAGCACTGCAGCTTACTACAACTCTAAAAGGTTTCTCCAAACAGAGCTCCCACTCCCTTACTACAGCACCTGAATAATAAACTCTCAGAATAACGTCAGGAGAAACAGCGTGCCATACCGGCGGTCCCCGAATAGTCTGTGATGCTCAACGGGTAGCCGTCGTCGTCAGGGTCAACGGAGAACAGACCCACTCCAAAAGATCCATACTGAGCAAAGGAAGTGCTGTTCTCAAAGTCCTCCAGGTCGATTCTCAGCTCGTAGTTGGCCTGAATGGTCAGAGCGTGGATCCGCTTCAGACCTGTAAAACAACAGCAAGGTCATGTTGACTGCCGGAAGGCTACATGAAGGATGTTATGTAAGATTGCAAAGTGAAAAGCAGGAGAAGGTACTTTGTGAAATAATGTATGGCCGTGGTATGACAACTATCCCACTACAAAACGTTTACATGTTATGCAAATATGAAAAATAAAGGGTCTTTGATTGAGATGCTTTGGTACGTCATTTTTAAGAGTTTTTAAATACTGTGTCCACTCACTGTCCACTCTATTAGACACTCCTACCTAGTTGGTCCACCTTGTAGACGTAAAGTCAGAGACGACCGCTCATCTATTGCTGCTGTTTGAGTTGGTCATCTTCTAGACCTTCATCAGTAGTCACAGGACGCTGCCCACGGGGCGCTGTTGGCTGGATATTTTTGGCTGGTGGACTATTCTTAGTCCAGCAGTGACAGTGAGGTGTTTAAAAACTCTAGCAGTGCTGCTATGTCTGATCCACTCATACCAGCACAACACACACCAGCACACCACTACCGTGTCAGTGTCACTGCAGTGCTAAGAATGATTCACCATCTAAATAATACCTGCTCTGTGGTGGTCCCGTGGGGGTCCTGGTCATTGAAGAACAGGGTGAAAGCAGCATGTTATGGCTGATCAGTGTATACATCTCTGGGTGTGTGTCCGCCCTTGTTTCCCGGTAGCCCATCCTTTACAGTCATTATGGATGATTAAGGGCAATTACATCTACTTAACTCAGAAACACAACACAGTTCAAAATATATCAGGGTCTATATTTCTTTTCTGAATTATGGTTCCATAGTGAGGCCCAAAATAGTGCAACCACAGAGAGTTCCCAGAAAACTAAAGAATTCTGGCAAGTGTGTGAATAAGCTGGTAAAACGTTTATCAGAAACACAGTTGGGGTTCCCTGGTTAAACAGCCCGTGGTATAATGCACAATGCAAATTGAATTTTGTAGTAATAAAGTGCATTTGAAGCTATTATTTACACTTCACTGTTAGATAAATCTAGGTTTGACAGATGCCAGGAAATTGGAACAGACAGCTACCACATTGTCAGCTGCAAAATTAAGTGGAGGGTTATTAATAGTCTAAGAAGGCTTTTGAACCGTTGTTTTTAGAAAGGAAAAACTATAGTCAAGGCTGTCAAGGCAGAAATATCACTGTCCACAACGTGAGATCCATAAAGATGGTTTGCTTAGTCTTGTGTTTGTCTGGTATCCTGCAAGGTGTCTCAATCTTAACCCAGCACCTTTGGGATGAATATGAGATTTTTTTTCTCTTCCTTTTTGAGTTGTGCCAATTTGGATCTATATCATTTTCTGTGCCCTCTGCAGATCCCTGCTAGTCGTGCAAAATTTACCCTGATCAAAGAGAGCCACAGGGAAGTGCACAACTGGCTCCGCAAGTGTGAAGACATGTCTTTAAACATGCCAGTGGAATATTCCTAATGGGAGTCTTCGTACTTATGGAGAACCACACCACTGTCTCCATTTTCAGTGGCCACCATTGACAGTGTCTCTGCTGAACAGTAGGAGATGCTGTTGATGTTGGCATTTCTTTATCCAGCCTTCCCTCTTTGAGACATGGCCAATTGTGTATATTGAGGCTTGGTTCTTGGCTGTGGTGGGCTAGTGTATTAGAATAAATTCTAAAATGCTGAAACTAGGAGAAGGCCTTATTGTTCAGTTCCATTTACTGACCTCACCCCATGTGTTTATATGCTTGTGTGCACAAATGTTCCAAAACCTAACAGAAAGCCTTTCCAAAAGTGCCAGTCTCATTATGAACTTTCAATAAGTAATCTCTACACAAAAAAAACTCAAATGGCACTACCGGTTTACCTCACTGTTCTAAGTGACCCAGGCAGTTAGGGTGATGCTCACTCTTGTTTAACAGAAAGCCAAGCAGCACTCTAAAGCAGAGTCAGCTCTCTTAAATCAATATCTTTTTAGCAGACTGTATCCATATGTTTCATATTTGAAATTCTCACCTAATAGCATAGAGAGAGTAAAAAGGGTATATGACACAAAAAAAATTCAGTGTTTTGGGGCACATCTGAATTCTTTCTAAGGTTGGACACAAATAGGGAGCATGCTGAAACAGTGGTAGCCTAGTGGTTAGAGCTTCGGGCTATCAGTTGAAACATTGTGACCTCGAATCCCATCCCTGTTATGCAGTTACTGTTGGGCCCTTAAGCAAGCTACCAATGCCAAGCTAGAGGTCCTGCAGGATTGTTTAAATTTGCTTACAAACTTGTAGGCAACATTTGTGCCAGGTATAAACTACGGGTGTGTTTGAAAACCTATTGATCTCTCTACATAGACAGCATTTTACGTCATCCTACACGCGCATCCAAGAAGAAGACTGTTTGAATTCTTAGATGCCTTAAAATGCTGTCTAGTAAGGTACCCTAAATTTGAGCTGTAATTTGACTGAATAAGGAGGGAGAAACCGATGCTTCCTTAACGGTGAAGGCAATCCCAGCATTCAGTGCGGCACAACTTTTCTCACAAAAAAATGACCAATATGGCGGATGGATGTGGAGCAACAAACTTTCAAATGTAAAGAAATTATCATTGATTTTTTAATTTGTATAAATGTACAAATGTCATTTATTTGCAAATTCAGGCTGGTCAGTGACAGTTTAATCATTTTCGGTACATGAAGGGAGATGTTAGTTGACATGCTAGCGCGTTGTGCCACTTCATCCCATTGGTTTGAATAGTATCAGGCTAACTGTGTTAGCTTAGTAAGCAAAAACTGATGTAACCACTGTCAAAGTAGTGCGTAGTGTGAATAACCTGCCTTATAAGTTGATGGCTTATTAGAATCCTCTCTACTTAGGCAGCTGCCTATGTAGGCAGTAGACAGCAAGGCAGCTCACTAGATTTTCGAACAGACCCTGTATGTTCACAGCTACTAGGACACATGCTTATTGGACATTTCATTCCCAAAATATGGGCATTTGCTGTTTTAATTTCACTAAAATGTCTTAAGTAGGGTTGGCGGCAACCTTCTGAACAGACCACTGGAGTTCTATTACAGCAAACCATGTACTTTTTTTTTTTTTTAACTATGTATTATACTTTATAGAGCTGGCTATGTGCACAAGGGGGCAGTCAGACTGGGACAGAAAACGCTCTTTCCAAACTGCTGACACAAAGTTGAAAGCATATACCTTTATATAATTCATTTTATACATGTTATCAATACTGTAGGTGTGGCTGAAAACATGAGGTGTCTACATATTTTTGGTCACACAGGTATATCAAAGCATTCCGTTTTCTCACATCAATTTCTAAACTGTCTGTTTAGGTGTCTCCAGTTGTGCCAGAGAATTTTAGGCCACTCAGGTGGTGCAGCGGTAAACACGCTAGCACACCAGAGCTGGGATTTCGAATACATTGTATCGAGTCTCAGCTCTGCCATCCGCCTGGGCTGGGCGGCCACATGAACACCGATTGACTGATGTTCACAGGGTGGGTAAGCCGGACCAGGGTACCTCATAACTGGTGCGATTACATCCTCTGCTGGCTGATTGATGGTGCCTGCACAGAGTTGGGGAATTATGCTGATCAGGGTGTGGCTTTCCGTGCACAAGGCTGATCCGCATATGAACTCACCTCGTGCAGGTGAAAAAAAGGCAGTCCGTACTGAGTACGTGTCGGAGGGGGCGTGTATCAGTTGCGAAGCTCCTCAGTCAGCGGTGGAGGGTTGTATCGGTGGAGGTGAAGCATAACGCAATCAGGCTATTTGGATACGATTAGATTAGGGGAGAAAATTGGGGGGGAAATTGGAGAAAAAGACACACCCCAGACAGGACACCAATCCTTCTAGTGCTACTCCTGCGAGTCCAGTACCGTAACCACTAGGCTACTTCTGCCCTGGTTAAAGGTGCATAAGCAGTAGACAGACTGTAAATGAGGTCAAACATGGTAACTCATTCATCATTTGAAATGTAAGTTAGAGTAGAATTGGCTAAGACGTGTTATTGACTATAGAACAAGTGGTTACAGTTAACAAACTTAAATGTAAATGGTATAAAAATGGTGTCTGCACAGTGGTGAAGGAGCAGTCAGATAAGATGTCATGACAGTCGAGGTACATATTACTTCTAAGAGAAAAATACAACTGCTTTCATTCTAACAGAAAGAAGACCTGGGTCAAACCTCATTGCTGGTTGCTGCCTGTGAGATTTTCAACTAATTCTCCTTCTTAGCAATAAATTAATGATTTTACTCAGCAGTTACAAATTCCATATACAGAGAGCAAAAGTATCATCAAAAACACAGACCTTGGCAGCTCAGGTGGCGCAGTGGTAAAAACAAACGCTAGAACACCAGAGCTGGGATCTCGAATACATTGTATCGAATCTCAGCTCTGCCATCCAGCTGGGCTGAGTGGCCACATCAACAACGATTGGCCTGTTGTTCATATAGGGGTGAGGTAGTAGTAAGCTGAATAGGGTGTCCTCGTAACTGATGCAGCTACGACCTGTGCTGGCTGATTGATGGCGCCTGCACAGGGGTGGGGAAGGAGTGCGTTGACCAGGGTGTGTCTCTCCGTACACAGGGCTGATCCGCATTAGCACTCGCCTAGTGCAAGTGAAAAGATGCATACGGCTGCTGCCCATGTGTCTGAGGGGGCGTGGGTTAGCTTCATTCTCCTCAAATTAAGTGAAGAGGAAGCATAATGCAAATTCGGCAATTGGACACGCTGAAAGTCAGTAGAAAAAGGGGAGAAAATGCATAAACAAAATACAAAAAAAAAATAAAACAGACCTTGAGATTTTCAAGATTTTGAACAATTCTTGGTATAGCATTGAACCTAATTTAAAACTAGGTGCAGGTGCCTATACTAGCATAAGGAGTGTGAAAGGGGTCTGATGATGATGATGATGCAAATTGCCTTTAGGCTCAGAAGACTTTTTAAATCAAAGTTAATACTTTCTCAGTGTCTCTCTCGCCAGCTGTGAAATTTATACCAGAGGCTCGGGATTGATTTTAAATGAACTCAAAAAGAAGCAGCACTGGAAGAGAGCTTAATAAAATGAGGTCCCAAATAGGTGAAGACAGACAGAGTCAACAATTATAGTTCTCTTATTAAGTTCTGTAGTAGTGAGAGTAATATCAGGTGAAACTAAGTCACAATAATGAGAAATGTGTGTATATCTACTGCCCCGAGGAAGCAGATACACATGGTATGCTAGCATTTAATGGCAAAATCTCCCAAACAAAAACGTTATCCTAATGGACTCTGTGCTCATTAAATGAATGGGTCATTTACAACATGAAGCTATTTTGTCATAGAGATGCATAATGTGCTCTCACTGCCTGTCCAACATGAAGAGGGGTACTGAATCAAAATTAGCAGCTGGCATGCTCTGGTTGTACAAATCTGATGCACCCAAACCTTTTTATTATAAATAAAGTGATGTTAATGATAAAACACCAAGCAATATACAGCCAATTATTAACTGAGTGATTATATAGTCATTTTATTAATTTATTAGAATTTTAACGTCATGTTTTACACACATTTGTTACATTTATGACAGGACAGGCAGTCAAGGGCATTTTTTAAATTCACCTCACTTGATGATTTTGGACTTTGGGAGGAAACCAGAGAGTAATTATACACCGATTAGGCATAACATTATGACCACCTTCCTAATATTGTGTTGGTCCCCCTTTTGCCCTGATCCGTCAAGGCATGAACTCCACTAGACCCCTGAAGTTGTGCTGTGGTATCTGGCACCAAGATCTTAGCAGCAGATCCTTTAACTCCTGTAAAATGTGAGGTAGGGCCTTTATGGATCGGACTTGTTTGTCCAGCACATCACACAGATTCTCGATTGGATTGAGATCTGGGGAATTTGGAGGCCAAGTCAACACCTCATACTCGTTGTCGTGCTCCTCAAACCTTTTCTAAAGCATTTTTGCTTTGTGGCAGGGTGCATTATTCTGCTGAAAGAGGCCACAGCCATCAGGGAATACCGTTTCCATGAAAGTGTGTACATGGCCTGCTACAATGCTTAGGTAGGTGGTACGTGTCAAAGTAACATCCACATGGATGGCAGGACCCAAAGTTTCCCAGAAGAACATTGCCCAAAGCATCACACTGCCTCCCCTGGCTTGCCTTCTTCCCATAGTGCATCCTGGTGCCATGTGTTTCCCAGGTAAGCGACACACATGAATCAACGTGATTTATCAGACCAGGCCACCTTCTTCCATTGCTATGTGGTCCAGTTCCGATGCTCACATGCCCATTGTTGGCGCTTTCAGCAGTGGACAGGGGCCAGCATGGGCACCCTGACTGGTCTGTGGCTATGCAGCCCCATACACAACAAACTGCCTAATATATCCTACCCACTAACAGGTGCCATGATGAAGAGATAATCAGTGTTATTCACTTCACCTGTCAGTGGTCATAATGTTATGCCTCATCGGTGTTTATTAACCCAATTTTTATGCAGGTAGATACATTATGTACCTAAGTCGAGTAGTTGTACAGGCTTGTAATGAGTCATTTTGTACTACATAGCAAAGATCTCCATAACGTAGACATATTTGGATCATGTGACCACTATTTACAATTAATTGCTTACTGGCACTTTTAACAGATATTATCCAGAACAACTTACATTGGGGGTTTTCTTACTGTAAAACAATGTGTATATGTGGCTTGGGAAAACTAAATCAAATCTTTGTAATGACCAAGATCTCAACGCAGGACAAAATTGACCATCTTAAAAGTGTAAACTATACTACATTACCCAGAAAATCAATTTGGTTGGAAAAGTAAGGATACAAAGTACTTTTCCGATGTATTTTATGTGTCTCTTTTACTTTCACTACAGCTTACTTTTAAATACAGCCTTAGTTTTTTAACAATGGGGGCGGCATGGTGGCTCAGTCACCTCACAGCATGAAGATCCTGCACAGCAAGAAGCAGTTCTGAAATGAGACAGTAGGTGAAATGCAAATAAAAAGAAAAAGCAAAGCCCATGTAAGAACAGCGCTCAGTCTGAGGTGGACCGAAGCAAGTTCAAATGTGCTGTGGTCCGATAAATTCACCATTCAAATTGTTTTTGAAAACAATAGACATAATGTGCTCTGGGCCAAAAAGTACCATCCCTATTGTTAATAATGTCTGTCATGGTATGTGGGTGTGTTATTGCCAACTGCAAGGGTAACTTGCACATCTTTGAACCATAACTGCTGAGGGACACATTCACATTTTGGAACAACATATGCTGCCATCTTTTTTGGCTTTGTTTCAGCAAGACAATGCCAAAACACAATGTCCATGTGTTACAACGGCATGGCTTCTCAAGAGGAAGATTTCTGCCTGCACTCCAGACCTGTCTACGATTGAAAATGTGTGGCACTTATAAGGTGCAATATACAACAACACAATTTCTAGACTGGTGTAATAAAAGGCTGAAGTGTAATGCAAAACAAAAATGGGAAAGAAAAACTATTAGTGTCCTCAGTTCTTAGATGATTACATAACATAGTTAAGATGAAAGGTTATGTAACAGTGTTAAATGTGTTATTTTCCAATTTTTTATGTGGTGCAGTCATCAAATTAAGACTGAACAAATACACTGATCAGCCATAACATTAAAACCACCTCCTTGTTTCTACACTTACTGTCCATTTTATCAGCTCCACTTACCATGTAGAAGCACTTTGTAGTTCTACAATTACTGACTGTAGTCCATCTGTTTCTCAATGGTCAGGTCTCAAACCTCCACAGGACCACTACAGAGTAGATATTATTTGGGTGGTGGATCATTCTCAGCACTGCAGTGACACTGACATGGTGGTGGTGTGTGTTGTGCTGGTATGAGTGGATAAGACACAGCAATGCTGATGGAGTTTTATACACCTCACTGTCACTGCTGGACTGAGAATAGTCCACCAACCAAAAATATATCCAGCCAGCAGCGCCCCGTGGGCAGCATCCTATGACCACAGTCTAAAAGATGACCAACTCAAACAGCAGCAATAGATGAGCGATCGTCTCTGACTTTACATCTACAAGGTGGACCAACTAGGTAGGAGTGTCTAATAGAGTGGACAGTGAGTGGACACGGTATTTAAAAACTCCAGCAGCACTGCTGTGTCTGATCCACTCATACCAGCACAACACACACTAACACACCACCACCATGTCAGTGTCACTGCAGTGCTGAGAATGATCCACCACCCGAATAATACCAGCTCTCTGGTGTTCCTGACCATTGAAGAACAGAGTAAAAGCAGGCTTAAAAAAAAAGTCTGCAGAGAAACAGATAGACTACAGTCAGTAATTGTAGAACTACAAAGTAAAATGGACAGTGAGTGTAGAAACAAGGAGGTGGTTTTAATATATTGGCTGATCAGTGTATATGGTTTCATAAACTTCATGCACAGATGCAGTCAGGCTAGAAAAAACTGCCTTGGCAACAAAGTTAAAAACTGTAATTGATTTGTACATGATTTTATTCAATTGCTGCACATAGTAATAGGAAGGTGTCTGTATACTTTTGATTATACAGTTTAAGTGCTGATTATTGCAGGACATTGAAACTTCCTTCAGACATCATAACTGAGCCATGTGCTTCCTAAACACCAAACTTATCCATCAATACAGATTTTATCCAGATTTCTTTAAAGTGGTCTTGAGCAGTCGTGAGCTATTCATAAAAAGTCATGTCCCTCAGGGTCGTCTCTGCATAGATGATTCAGAGCTAATGCTTTAGGCTGTGATTGCTTCCTCAGACGTTCTGCTTTCTTCTCTTATTCCTCTGGGTCTACATAACACCTGACGAAATCAAACACACACCTTTTGGCCCTTAATATTTCCCTCTGCCTTGTTTATGAAGTAAGAAGCTCCCATGAGTTTTTTCCCTTTTATGATTTAATAAATCAGAGCTGATTTTTTTCATTAAATTAAATGACCTTATGAGTTTAGCCTTGTAGTCCTTCTCAAAATGAGCAGTGCATCTCAAAAATCTATAAATCATTACAGGATCATGTCTTTTCATCACAAACTTAAGTTAAAAACAAAATATAAAAGCCATGTTAAAATACTCTCTTATAATATTTTACACATTAAAAAGTATATGACCCAAACAATGTGGACAGCACTCCTTATTAGTGAGTTTATTTAAAAGCCTATGGATTTAATAAAGGTGTCCAGCAAGCTCACAGTCATATTTTTTAAATTCTATTTATTTTTAGTTATTTCAATTTGTTTACTTATGTATATCAATGTAAATCTGTCATGGGCTGGGTAGCACTGTCGCCTTACAGCAAGAAGGTCCGGGTCCTTTCTGTGTGGAGTTTGCATGTTCTTCCCGTGTCTGCATGGGTTTCATTCCACAGTCCAAGACCATGCAAGTGAGGTGAATTAGAGATACAAAATTGTCCATGACTGTGTTTGACATTAATGATTTAAACTGATGAATATTGTGTAGCCAGTAATTATCTGTTTTGTCGTGAATGTAACCAAAGTGTGTAAAACATGAATAAACATACACCGATTAAGCATAACATTATGACCACCTTCCTAATATTGTGTTGGTCCCACTTTTGCTGCCCCATACGCAACAAACTGCGATGCACTGTGTATTCTGACACCTTTCTATCAGAACCAGCATTAACTTCTTCAGCTATTTGAGCTATTCGTCTGTTGGATCGGACCACATGGGCCAGCCTTCGCTCCCCCACGTGCATCAATGAGCCTTGGCCGCCCATGACCCTGTCACCGGTTTACCACTGTTCCGTCCTTGGACCACTTTTGATAGATACTGACCACTGCAGACTGGGAACACCCCACAAGAGCTGCAGTTTTGGAGATGTTCTGACCCAGCCGTCTAGCCATCACAATTTGACCCTTGTCAAACTCGCTCAAATCCTTATGCTTGCCCATTTTTCCTGCTTCTAACACATCAACTTAAAATAAAATGTTAACTTGCTGCCTAATATATCCCACCCACAGGTGCCATGATAAAGAGATAATCAGTGTTATTCACTTTGCCTGTCAGTGGTCATAATGTTATGACTTTTACTGTGACTGAAAAGCTAAAAATCCTTCTTTGACCTGTGTGGCTTAATTGTAAGAGCCATGCTGTTGGTAACAGCAGTGCCTGAGTCCTGGGGGTTTGAATTGAAGGCAGAAAGCACATGGTGTTACGTATCAGTGCACCCCTTGTCCTGGTCTCAAGCATGTTAAATTAAATGAGTTGCATCTGGATAGGCACCCGGTATAATAACTGCCAAAAATAAAATATGCAAACCAACAATACAATGTGGCGACCCCCTTTTGGAAGCAGCCAAAATGAATAATTCGTCATTTAATTATGTAGCATTTTCTGAAAATCTGTGGTGTTTTTGGCATGTTCTTCTAAATCCTGGTTGGAATTATGACTGGGAGTATAACTGGTGATCTGTAGCCTGTGTCTGTAGAAAAGGGGCAATATGACTTTACCCATTAAAAAGCACATAAGAATGATTTTCTCATGATCTAAGATATCTCAAAATGTCACTTCATATTGGGAGGAAATATCTTTATAGTCAGATGTACTCCAAGGACCCCCCAGTATTGCTGTATTAGGCAGCACATGGTGCAGACACAAGCTGAAGTATTGTGTCTCAAACTGCACACTGCTTAGTATACAGTTAAATCGTGACCTCAAGGGTACACTTAAAATAATGACCTCACTATTGATACAGATGTGGCTGACTATGAGCTAGTTGGACTAGTTGCCCCACCACTTCCATTTTCCAGCTACAACAGCCTCTAATTTTCTGGAAAGTCTCACCACAAGATCTAATTTGCTCTAATTAATCTACAAAGTGTTAACTAGAGTTGAGGTCAGGTCTCTATGCAGGCCTCTGGAGTTTCTAAACACATCAAACTTGACAAACCATGTCTTTATAGACCTTGCTTTGTGCCCAGGGCAGAATGGGTAGCATGATACCAGGATCCTGTGAACTTGGGTTTGAATCTGACATTCAGTCACTATATGTAAAGAGCCTGGCCTGTTGTTTATGCGTTTAGCTTTCTGTGAAAAGCCTGTTAATTCCATTGTCATGGTGTTTGTAATGTATGCACATCAATACTTTTTAAATTTAAAGAAAGAGGTTTTCTAATGATATGCTGTGGCAGTATAGCTGCCTGTTCCAGGCTACTCATCTCATTCTCTATTATCTTCAATCCCAAGAAATACAGCTCTTTTATTAATGTGAATAGCAGAAAGATCTGTACCACTCAGGGTAAAGCTTCCAACAGACCAAGAGAAAAGTGGTGAAGTAAAGATCACAGTGTAGCAGATACAGTTTTATGCACAAGTTTAGATTTCAAGTTCCCTAATTTTGATTCCATTTTTTAAAGATAGCAGCTTTCTCAGACTCCGGCACCCATCAACACCCCAGAGCGGCTAACCCAATTGTTTAAATTTTACTGCCTCACAGGAACAATAAACAGGAACACGTTTCACCCAAATTAATTATGCACAAAACATGCTTTACTTGCTTTGAGGTATTTTGGTAAAAGAAAATATATCTCAGCCTTTAGCACTATTGTATGCAAATCAGTACCGAGATGTTTTAATTAGGTTGGATGTGGTTCTTGGATTTCTAGGGGTGTTTTTATCATGCTCATTTTTGTCTGAGTCAAAATAACAGCACATATGTTATCAGGCTGTGTTCACGCTGCACGATTTTGTGCTATTTTTACCTGCTACCTAAATTAATTTATTATTTTATATAAGTAAGCTACACTTACATACAGATGAAATTTGTAGATGCAGTTACTTACCGTAACCCATCTGTTGTTCTGTACTCTTTGTCACCCCTCTGTACCATATTTACAACTTGCAAGGGACCCCCATAGGACTGCCAATGACCAGAAGTTATTTGGCTGGTGGACCATTATCAGCACTGCTATGACACTAACATGATAATTACATGATAAGAGTGTACTGTTCTGGTAAGAGTGTCTCAGTGTGAACACTATTCCACTAGCACACCAGCGCTGAGATTCTGAACTCCTCGGCTCGAAACTCGGCATTGCCACTGGACGGTCGGGTGCCATCTAGTGGGCATAATTGGCAGTGCCTGCAGCAGACACTGTTCTGCTAGGGCAGGATGACCAAACTATAAGTGTGGGGTCTTTAACCACTGTGTAAAGACCCTAATTGGCAGATAGAGAGGCGCCTGTGCAGAGTGCATAGGTGAAAAAGGGTTCCGCTAAGGGCTGCACGTGGGTCGGAGGAGGCGTGAGCAGCAATATACCCACCTCGAATGCAATCAGGGATCCCCCAGCAGCAGAAGAAAAATTGACCACGCTAAATTGGGAGAAAAATGGGAGAAAACCATGTTAATGCAACTGCAGTGCTAAAAAATGTTCCACCACCCAAATATCCCAAATAATAATTGAGTCAGTGGGGGTCATATGGTGGTCCATTTCAATTGATAAATGGTGCACAAGTATACAGAGAAACAGATGGCCTACAGTCAGTGACCGTGTAGCCACAAAGTTTATCAGTATGGTAGGTGCAGCTTATAAAATCAATGAATACCAGACAGGTGTACTTAATAAACTTACACACAACTTCACTGCATCACATATATATCAAATATTATACAGTAAAGATTTTGTAGTTATTCACACTATATGGCTGTCAGTGCAGTTTTTACTGTTTTACTATTATTATTAATATTATTATTATTATTATTAGTAGTAGTAGTAGTATTGCCTCTACTACCACTACTGCCCTTACAATTATTAATGTTATTATTAGTAGTAGTAGTAGTACGAGCAGTAGTAGTATTGCCTCTACTACCACTACTGCTCTTACAATTATTAATGTTATTATTAGTAGTAGTAGTACTACTAGCAGTAGTAGTATTGCCTCTACTACCACTACTGCCCTTACAATTATTAATGTTATTATTAGTAGTAGTAGTACTACGAGCAGTAGTAGTATTGCCTCTACTACCACTACTGCTCTTACAATTATTAATGTTATTATTATTAGTAGTAGTACTACTAGCAGTAGTAGTATTGCCTCTACTACCACTACTGCTCTTACAATTATTAATGTTAATATTATTAGTAGTAGTACTACTAGCAGTAGTAGTATTGCCTCTACTACCACTACTGCTCATACAATTATTAATGTTATTATAAGTAGTAGTAGTACTACTAGCAGTAGTAGTATTGTCTCTACTACCACTACTGCTCTTACAATTATTAATGTTATTATTATTATTAGTAGTAGTAGTACTACTAGCAGTAGTACTATTGCCTCTACTACCACTACTGCTCTTACAATTATTATGTTATTATTATTATTAGTAGTAGTAGTACTAGCAGTAGTGGTAGTAGTGCCTCTACTACCACTACTGCTCTTACAATTATTAATGTTATTATTATAAGTAGTAGTAGTACTACTAGCAGTAGTAGTATTGCCTCTACTACCACTACTGCTCTTACAATTATTAATGTTATTATTATAAGTAGTAGTAGTACTACTAGCAGTAGTAGTATTGCCTCTACTACCACTACTGCTCTTACAATTATTAATGTTATTATTAGTAGTAGTAGTACTACTAGCAGTAGTAGTATTGCCTCTACTACCACTACTGCTCTTACAATTATTAATGCTATTATTATTAGTAGTAGTAGTACTAGCAGTAGTAGTATTGCCTCTACTACCACTACTGCTCTTACAATTATTAATGTTATTAGTAGTAGTAGTAGTAGTAGTACTAGCAGTAGTAGTATTGCCTCTACTACCACTACTGCTCTTACAATTATTAATGTTATTATTAGTAGTAGTAGCTGTAGCAGTAGTAGTATTGCCTCTACTACCACTACTGCTCTTACAATTATTAATGTTATTATTAGTAGTAGTAGTAGTACTACTACTAGTAGTAGTATTGCCTCTACTACCACTACTGCCCTTACAATTATTAATGTTATTATTAGTAGTAGTAGTAGTAGTACTAGCAGTAGTAGTATTGCCTCTACTACCACTACTGCTCTTACAATTATTAATGTTATTATTATTATTAGTAGTAGTACTAGCAGTAGTAGTATTGCCTCTACTACCACTACTGCTCTTACAATTATTAATGTTATTATTATTATTAGTAGTAGTACTAGCAGTAGTAGTATTGCCTCTACTACCACTACTGCTCTTACAATTATTAATGTTATTAGTAGTAGTAGTAGTAGTAGTAGTACTAGCAGTAGTAGTATTGCCTCTACTACCACTACTGCTCTTACAATTATTAATGTTATTATTATTATTAGTAGTAGTAGCAGTAGTAGTATTGCCTCTACTACCACTACTGCTCTTACAATTATTAATGTTATTAGTAGTAGTAGTAGTAGTACTACTACTACTAGTAGTATTTCCTCTACTACCACAACTGCCCCTACAATTATTAATGTTATTATTAGTAGTAGTAGTAGTACTAGCAGTAGTAGTATTGCCTCTACTACCACTACTGCTCTTACAATTATTAATGTTATTATTATTATTAGTAGTAGTACTAGCAGTAATAGTATTGCCTCTACTACCACTACTGCTCTTACAATTATTAATGTTATTATTATTATTAGTAGTAGTACTAGCAGTAGTAGTATTGCCTCTACTACCACTACTGCTCTTACAATTATTAATGTTATTATTATTAGTAGTAGTAGTACTACTAGTAGTAGTAGTATTGCCTCTGCTACCACTACTGCCCTTACAATTACTAATGTTATTATTAGTAGTAGTACTACTAGCAGTAGTAGTATTGCCTCTACTACCACTACTGCCCTTACAATTAGTAATGTTATTGTTATTGAAAGACATTTAATTAAAATTGCATGTTGGCCTTCTACTTTGGCCAAATGACCCTTTGAATTTTTAGCTAAGCTAGCATCACAGTTCTAAGCAAAGCAAAACTCAGTAATATTACATGTTTTTATTCTCAGATTGTGTGTGAACCCGAAGTCATGAATGCAAGTGTAGTCTCTCTGTTATCTAGTGGAGGAAAATTACTATCACTAATGAGAGTTAGGATTAATGAAAAGCTTTGTGGATGTTGCACAAGGTCATCATTTATTCAGAACGAATAAGCTTGCAGATAAATCAAAGATAACGATCCTCTTAAAATTAGCAATGTTTTCACAGTGTACATGCTCCATACAATGTATACCATGTCCTACATGCTCTGTTTTCTATATAGAGTCCTTCATGCTCCATAGTCTCTATGTAGTGCACTTTGTACTCCATACTATCTATATAGTTTCCTACATGTTTCGTACTCTTTATATAGTGCCCTACATGCTTTATACTTTTTATACAGTGCATTTGATGTTTAATTTTTCTAAATAGTGCCCTACAAGCTCCTTGCCCTCTATACAGTGCCCTCCATGTTTTAAACTATGTATATAATGCTCTTATTGCTTCATTGTCTCTGTATATTGCCCTACATGCTTTATATTCTCTATATTGTGCCTCCATGCTCTATAGTCTTTGTATAGTCCTCTACATGATTGATATTCTCTATACGGTGCCTGCATGCTCTATAGTCTCTTTATAGTGCTCTACATGCATGATATTCTCTGTATAGTGCCTGCATGCTCTATAGTCTCTTTATAGTGCTCTACATGCATGATATTCTCTGTATAGTGCCTGCATACTCTATAGTCTCTATATAGTGCCCTACATGCTTGATATTCTTTATATACTGCCTTCATGCACTGTAGTCTCTGTATAGTGCTCTACAAGCTTGATATTCTCTATATAGTGTCTGCATGCTCTATAGTCTCTATATCGTGCCCTACATGCTTGATATTCTTTATATACTGCCTTCATGCACTGTAGTCTCTGTATAGTGCTCTACAAGCTTGATATTCTCTATATAGTGTCTGCATGCTCTATAGTCTCTATATTATGTTTGCATGCTCTAAAGTTTCTGTATAGTCTCTTTATAATGCCTGCATGCTCTATAGTCTCTGTATAGTGCTCTACATGCTTGATATTCTCTATATAGCGCCTACATGCTCTATAGTCTCTGTATAGTGCCCTACATGCTTGGTATTCGCTATATAGTGCCTGCATGCTCTATGGTCTCTGTATAGTGCCCTACATGCTTGATATTCGCTATATAGTGCTTGTATGCTCTATAGTCTCTGTATAGTGCTCTACATGCTCCATATTCTTTATACAGTGTTCTACATGCTCTATAGTCTCTGTATAGTTCTCTACATGCTTGATATTCACTATATAGTGCCTGCATGCTCTATAGTCTCTGTTTAGCGCCCTACATGCTTGATATTCTCTATATGGTGCCGGCATGTTCTATAATCTATGTATAGTGCCCTACATGCTTGATATTTGCTATATAGTGCCTCCATGCTCTATAGTCTCTGTATAGTGCTCTACATGCTTGATATTCACTATATAAAGTTATATACATTAGCTACATGCTCTATAGTTGCTATAGATTATCAGTATGTCTTTTTTTACTCTGTAGCAGATATGTGCTTCCAAACCCCATTTTGGACCCCATCCCCATTGGCTGTATCCTAGGGAGAAAGACTAATTATGGATTTACCATGTTGCCACTGCAACAGTAACTCCTACTGTCATTTCCACCTACTGAGGTGCGTGCACGATTGGTGAAAGGATACTTTATTCTAGCATGTTTATGCCACCACTAGCTGGTGAAAAGAAAAGCCTGATAGTTTCTCAGAGGAAGCCCGTGCTTGTCTGTAGTCTGCCCTGACCAGCATGAATACAATGCTGTTACAATGGTTGACAATACAATTGGGGATTGAATCAGTCCAATTATTTTGTTTATCTATTTTTTTATATTTGCATTTCAGGCAATTCTTACAATTCTAAACAAACATGGCTTAAACTGCTTATCCTGAAATGTCATTCTGTTCTCCACAGACAGATGTATTGGCTGTTTTCTCCCTGTTGTGATTCAGCTGTACAATAGATACCTAAAATATTTACAATGTAATAAGAACTTCTGGTAGAAATGTCAAATTTTCCTGCATACATTCAGCCGTGTAACACTAAGGAAGTCATTCAATAGCCGGCTGCTACATTTTAAAAAACAAAACAGTGACAGAAAAGCAGATGGATAAGAAAAATATGCACTAGGTGAGTTGTGAACATGCTCGTCAGAATACAGTGAAACTCGAGTAGTTTTAGGTGCAGGGAGACAACGAGTAATCAAGTCCAAATAGACATGAGGCCGGTAAAAGAGACCGAGACAAAAAATAGAGCTCGGGAGAGCAAGCTCTGGCATGAAAGATCACTGACAGATTTGGCATATCAGTGTGAAACAGGGTCTCACGCTGCACTACTGTGTCCCAATCTGTCAGACTCCAGGTCTACAAACCAGCACACAGACCATTTTATGATGTGGATCGTCATGATTATATAAGAACCCAACAGAGTAACATAAGAGAAACTGTTCGGCTGAAGAGACAGACTGTGGACTGCCTTGCTCTCCTGTGGATCTGCAGCTCGTTTTGAGGCTGGCATGGCTATTAGGGTGCTGAGCGGTGTCTTAACTAAAGATCTGTAGCGTAATGATGCAAGGAAAAGCAGAGGGACAGCTCGGGTTGGACACCATCTATTACACCCACTTTTTAAATTGCACTTACTCATTGGTAAGTCTTTGTGGTTTGTCAAAATTACATAGCAGTTATAACTGTAGTTTAGTCATTTAGGCTAGTACTTTACATGTCATGCTACACTTACTAAGCACTTTATAAGGGTCACTTAGCTGTTACATACATACCTACTCAATATTTTTAAGCTACACCAACCACATTGAAGTACCCTGTGGGTATAAAATTACTGACTGTAGCCAACCTTTTGCTCTGTGCACTTTGTCACTCATCTGTGCCACATTTATTACTCAAACGAGACCCCCATCTGACCTTCACAGACCAGGTGATGGTTGGGTGGTGCACAATTCTTAGCATTGCAATGACACTAACATGGTATTGACATGGTTGTTCTGGTGTGAGCACATCTGGCCTCTTTACTAGGTACAAAAACCATGTTAGCACTCATTGTAGGTGTACAGTGAGACTAGACCTATTTACACATTGTGTTTAAAACATTTCAACATCACTGCTGCACATGATACACGTGTACCAGTACAACACACTATTATGTACAGTAAGTTCCACTTTAGTATCACTGCAGTGCTCAGAATGGTCCAACCCAAATAAAATTTGGTCTGGGGGGTCTTATAGGAGTCCCTTTTTGATTGATGAATGGAGTACAGAGAGGTGACAAATTGTACAGAGAAAACAGATGTGTCACAGTCAGTAATTGTATACTGACAAAGTACATATGTGTGGTAAGTGTAACCACCTCCTTGTTTCTACACTCACTGTCCATTTTATCAGCTCCACTTACCATATAGAAGCACTTTGTAGTTCTACAATTACTGACTGTAGTCCATCTGTTTCTCTACATACTTTGTTAGCCTCCTTTCACCCTGTTCTGCAATGGTCAGGACTCTCCCAGGACCACTACAGAGCAGGTATTATTTAGGGGGTGGATCATTCTCAGCACTGCAGTGACACTGACATGGTGGTGGTGTGTTAGTGTGTGTTGTGCTGATTTCAGTGGATAAGACAGCAGTGCTGATGGAGTTTTTAAACACCTCACTGTCACTGCTGGACTGAGAATAGTCCACCAACCAAAAGTATATCCAGCCAACAGTGCCTCATGGGCAGCGTCCTGTGACCACTGACAATAGATGAACAATCGTCTCTGACTTTACATCTACAAGGTGGACCAACTAGGTAGGAGTGTCTAATAGAGTGGACAGTAAGTGGACACGGTACTTAAAAACTCCAGCAGCGCTGCTGTGTCTTATCCACTCATACCAGCACAACACACACTAACACACCACCACCATGTCAGTGTCACTGCAGTGCTGAGAATGATCCACCACCCACATAATACCTGCTCTGTAGTGGTCCTGACCTTTGTAGAACAGCATGAAAGGGGCTAACAAAGCATGCAGAAAAATAGATGGACTACAGTCAGTAATTGTAGAACTACAAAGTGTTTCTATATGGTAAGTGGAGCTGATAAAATGGACAGTGAGTGTAAAAACAAGGAGGTGCTTTTAATGTTATGGCTGATCGGTGTGTATTCCATAAATATAAACTGCTACCACAAATTGAATAAATAAATGATTCTTTCGGCTGCCCCCACTGCAGATCATTTAATCACATATTTGATTTGGTAGAGTTTTTACGACAGCTGCCCTTCTGACACCACCCATCCTATTTATTCAAGCTTGGGGAACTGCACTAAGGGTGCACTGATATGTATCCTCTACCACTCTTACCATTACACCACACACGCACACTTAACTTCCACCACAACTTAAGGTGCACAATGTGCAACAAACTACAAACCCCAAAGTTCTACATTGCCTTAATACTAACACCTGTGCCTCATCTCTCATCTGATTACCTGCACTACTTATTGTCCTTAGTTTTCACTCCTCCTTGCACAGCAGTACACCTCCAGATGTGTTAACACTCAGAAGGCCTTTATATTCATTCATCCCACCTTTGGTATTTGTATAGTTATGAGATTAGCATTACATTAGCATAACATTAGTTAAGCATTAGCATCAACATTCAGGTTCTTGTTATGATTAGTGTTAAGACTGACTGTTAATAGTTCTTTCGATTAAGGCTGTGTATATTGTATACTGCTTAAAACTTAACCATCAAAGTATTACACCAAGTCAGGTAAACTTCAAGAATATAAAATAAAGCATAAGTGATTATGAATCAATTTCACCTGCTTTGGTGCAAATGAACGTGACAACAGGTGAACTGGAGAGGCAACAGCAAGACAACCCCCAAAAAGGGAATGATTTTGCACATGATGGCCACAGACAATTACTTTCTTGTTATCCATCACTACTATTAGCATGAGACGGTACCTGCAGCCCATTAGGATTGCATGGGTAGCCCAGCTCCTCCAGGATGGCACATCCATACATGCAGTCACAAGAAGGTATGGATGAGATACCAAGACATGGACCATTACACAAGGATAGCTGGACAGGTCGATAGAAAGACATCAACCCAGCAGCAAGGCTGGAATCTATATAGCCCTACAAAATGAACCCCAGCAGGTTTCTGGTCCAACTGTCATGAGGGTAGCATGAGGGCCCAATGCCCTCTAAGGCCATTTGTTAACAGATTCGCCACTAGCACCCTATTCCATTCACAATACTCAAAACCATTGTTAGACTTAATGCTGGTGCAGTAGGCTCTGGGTTTCCCTGTTGCAAGACAATGCCCGGCCTCATGTGGCCAGAGTGTGTAGGCAGTTCTTGGATGATGAAACTATTGATGCCATTAACTGGCCCTTATGTTTCCCACACCTGAATCTAACGGAGATCCTCTGGAACATTATGTATCAGTGCATTCAACACCAGCTCAGGTTGTTAGGCTGTTAAGGAGTTCAATGATGCCCTGATCTAGGTCTGGGTCATCAGGAGCATGATATAAAACCAGTCCATGATTTTATCTCTTTTAACTTGTTTTTTAAAGTGAATTTGACTTCAGGCCTTAGTGGGTTGATGGTTTTTGGCCCGCCATTACATGAAATTCTCAACAAATTACACAATTTAGATCCAATGCTTGATTTTAGAGTTAATTTAATTAATATAATAGGTTATGTGGACAGACTTAAGTTATAAAATCTGGTTTATACTGTATAATTAATTTAAATGAATTATAAGCTTTCAGCTCTAGCAATAGTCTGGGGAAGGACCTTCTCTTTTTCAGCATGACTTTACTCCTGTAAACAAAGCACAGCCCATAAAGCCATGATTTGATTCAATGTGATTTGAGTTTGGTTTAAAGGAATTTAGGAGACCTGCATAAAGCCCTGACCTTAACCATTCAATTCAATCAAACACCTTTAGGATGATTTGGGATTTTAATTGTGAGCCAGGTCCCTTATCCAACATCAGTGACTGAACTCAAAAATGGTCTTTTGACAGAATAGTAACCAATTCCCACAGATACTTCCAGAATATTACTGGAGTCAGCAGTACTGACTGTGCTGGAAAGGTACAGCTTTATTAGAGCAGATGGAAAAACTGAAAGAAGCACCTTACATCGTAATTCTTTATAGTCTGAAATGAGGTCAGATTTGAACAGAAGACCAGTTTGCACTTTGCACAGAGATGTAAAGAATATAATTCTAATCATGTCTACCATTTTCCATAGGTGGTCAAATCATTTCACCTGTGTGAATGACCTCTGCTCTTCTATCAATTGTTCACCTAACACATTACAATCAAGCTGCACTGTGTGTGTCCTTTACCTGGAGCTTTGAAAAGAAATGCACAAAATGGCATGATGAATACTCATGATGATTAGTCGTAATGCACCAAGATGCAAATGAAGAAGAACCTAGACGATGTTGATGGAACAATTCTGGCTTGTTTGTAATACTCTTTGCAAAGTAATGCCACTGTTTTCAGTGCCATGCTGAGCATTATTTCTCTGTTTGTAACTTATGGTTTTAATCTATATATTTCCCTATATATATCATTTTATCAACATGTTACAATTAACATTTCAATTTACTTTCCTTAATAAATTATAAAGATAACGGGGCAAAATCAGGCAAAGGCAGAGTCAACTGTTTAAAAAAGAGAGAGGTCCTGCTTCACCGTGGGTTATGTGTACAGCACATATTTTATATTGTGCTTCTGCAATTAAAGTTCAATCCAGTTCAACTTAAACCCATTCCCTGCTGAACTTCTAAAGTGCAATCAATGAGATAAATAGCTGCGTTTGGCAAAAAGCATGGCATGTCGTGTAGCTCCACCGTAGGCCTAATGGAAGTTTCAAAATGAAATCCCACTGGGATTGTAAAATGAGATGGTATTGAAGGTTTAACATAGTCACATAGTGAGAAATGAGGCATCACCACTTAGTTCCAGCTCAAAACGCTGGATACGGGTGTCATTAATGCACAAATAACTCATCTCTTATCCTGTCATATTGCAACATCAAGTATTTATTCTGCACTTTCTCTTTTCTATCCACTTTTCCTGTAGAGGGTTGCAAATGTTTTTATTCATTTGTTTTTAATTTGTATCATATCGTTCAAAATACCTAGTATGTGAAATGCTAATAAAAATAGAAGACAAAAAAAACAACAAAAAAAAACATACACTTTAGCTGTGTTATCCTATTTCACACTTCTGCACGTTTTCTATGAGAGAAAGGTCTGGACTGCAAACAGACTGGTAACTACACATTCTGAGTCATGCACTTGCATGTTGCATAATTTCTCATACTCCTACTTTCATGAAACAACAGATGTGTATGTGGTGACTGTGTTCTCATGATAAAGAGAGTAGACAGAGAGCTTTTGATGAACACTTGAGTTTGGAGAAGCACTGTGTGGGAGAGTGGGAATGGATTTTCATACCCATATGCAGTAAACTATTGAACATAAATAATAATTGGTAAATTTTAATATAAACAAAAGAAAATTATGCAGTGATGATTTAAACTTTCCCCTTTGACGACACAAAAATAAACTATAGCTCATTCATATTCATGCTGCAGAATTGTGCATTTCTAATATGCTGCTACAAAGATTTATATAAGCAGAGTTTATTATGGAGACTATTGTTAGGTTTGCTACTTATTCATCACACCTATTTATTTGTTGATATTAGGGCTGTAACACGACTTAAAAATTTTAATCAAGATTAATTGCGATTAAAGAACCAAATTGATCGTGATTAATCGACTACAAAAATAACTAAGCAAAATTTGAGCTTATGCACATTTTTATTGCAAGAACATGTTTTCCAATAATAAAATGTATACAATTATGATAAAATTATTAAATCTAAATTATTTTTAGAAAGCCAGCCAATGCCTCTATAGAGTTGTTAACAGCTACCCATCTTTCAGCCAGTTATTTAAAATGACTGATGAAGTCAGTTCACATTATCTGACAAAAGTGAGGATCTTTTCCTGTTCGTAACCCTGCCACTGAAAACAGGCACTCAGGGTACTAATATGAACCATTTCTAGATGCAACACGTATAACGTCATGTACACCCACATCGTTAACTATGTTAAAGCATCTAAGGTCCATTGCGATCCATTTAACACCAGTGTTTGTAATGTTCCCATGACGTGTACAGTTCATGGACTTTTCATCCAAATTCATCTGAAATACAGTTAGACTGAGTCTGAGCTCATTTTGCCTGTAACGCGTATCCGTGCACGCAGATGCCCGACGAGACAAAGTTGTGCTTTGACCAAAGATGATATTAAAGCATTAATTAATAACTGTAATTTTGTCTAGTGATGATTTCTCATGCTTTTTGAAAACAAAAATTATTATTTAAAATACCCTATATTTTACAATATGTAGCAGCAGCAGCTCGAGTAATTTGTAACTCACGACCGCAAACTGGAAAAATCGCTAAACAGTATAAACACAATGTTATGTTAAAGCAATTACCACAGTGATGCATGTTTGGCACAAACATAGCCCAATAAAACATCGTTTGATTAAAAATTTTATTTACGCGATTAACGGCAGCCCTAGTTTATATAAACCCAGGGTCATGGTTTTGGCAGGTCTGATTATCCCGAAGTCACTGGGTGCAATGCAGTAACACACCCAGGACAAGATGCCAATCCATCGCAGGGCCTCAGCTACCCCCAGACATATTCAATCATGTTTGTATGTAGATGCCTGACTGCCCAGTAGGATTTGAACCATGGATCCCAGAGGAAGTCGACTAGCATAATTTACACCTAAACCACTCGAGAGTCCAACATCTTGTTTTCACACAGCTCAAATGTAAGCAGAGCAAAGAAATAAAAAATACAGAGGCATGTGAGGGAAGTAACAGGTCTGAACAGGTCATGAATTTGGCTGCATTATTCTGTATTATATCCATATTTGTTGTTTTTAGAGAGCTGGCTTTGTCACAGACTTGTCATACTGAGACATCCAGTTTATTTATTGGCAACCCCCCCTGCACCCCACCCCCCACCCCCACACACACACACACACACATTAGCCACATTATTGTTCTAACTTTGCTTAAATATCTGCAAGTGTATTTTATTCCTTTTCTTGCAGGTGTGTGAGGATTGTGCCTCACACATTCTGTAGCAAATATTGCCCAGTTGCAAATCTTGTCAGAAGAATGGTGGTTGGCCTTGCAAGACTAGTCAGTCAGCAACTACAACTGTTACTAATGAACAGTCAAAATACAGTTTTTGTTACAATTATACGACATTAAATTGAGAATGGGGCACTAGGTTGGCACAGCAATCCAACGTGCTAACCCACCAGAGATCTCTTGAGTTATGATAAACTGTGTCGCCGCTAGATGTGGCAGCGCGGAAGCAACTCGGCATTCACTCAGGGATCGAAACTCGGCTTGGATCGCTATGTGTGAACTGTTTAATGACTCGATCCGAGCGGCTCGCAGACTCAAGAAAAATATCTAGCATGTTAAATATCTGGACCTGTCGGCAAGTCAAAATCCTGTAGTGTGAAAGGTGTTGCGATCAGGTTGCGAGTGGCAGCGAACTGCAGCCAATGAGTACGCAAGGTACGGGGTGAGGGAAAACCCGGAGGAGGAGTTGTAAAAATGTGGGACAGGGGCATAATATGATTTCTATCAGAATACATCGGCACACACATGTTTTACAGTATTTGTGATCCAAACCATAATACCATATAAAGAATAATAAAAAATATTTATTAACCTTCATCTCACTACAGAATAGACAATCCCTGCTGGTCACGTAGCCCAATCCACTCGGATTCATTTATTTTTCCTCCTTGCTTTTACGCTGCACATTAGCGCACAAACAACTTTGATTGCTCGCTTATTGTTGACGTGCATTGTTGGATGTGGTATCATTAAACCCCTTGTCACTTCTCACGTGTGTTTTTGTGACAAAACGTAGTTTGGGAGACCAGACTGACTCATCTGCGATTCCTTCTAATGGTAGATTGTGTAGTGTGTTACCCTCTATCACCGATCAGTCATGTAGTGGGAAACGACAACGATCCAGTTGTGTAGTGTAAACTGTACAGCAATCTGACGGCTTCGAAAGTCGTGTAGTGTGAACTTGGTATAAGGGGGGTGGTCAGATGAGTTTCTAATTGGTTCTACAACTGTGGCCCCTGCTTGCTAATGTATTGTATTACATTTGGCAAAGCTTATGAACTGGCTGATGTGTCAAAATTTAATTTATAATCCTGGAGCAAAGACACATCAACAACAAATTTGAGTTAAATAAAAAATAAGGGGCTGGAAACTAGTTTACATCTGTTTTTGGAGGCTGAAGAATTTAGGTGCAAAACTGAACCCTGCTCTGGCTGTATTGCTATGCTCTTTCACTTGTGCTTAATCTGCTGGGACTGAATTTGGGTTATAATTAATATTACTGTTGTTTTTGCTTTGAATCAGTTTTCACTGAATAAGCAAATTTCACGCTAACTTCAATTAAGTAGAACAATGCAAAAAGAAAAGTAATATTTGCGATGACAAAGTATATGCAAGTTTTTTTGTGTCAGAATGGATTAGGGGTAAACAAATGTTTGCGGTGCCCAATATAAAGAGCTCGCCTAAGGCCCCACAGACCCATGTGCCACCTCTGCTAGTCATGTTTTCTTAAAGATGAGATGCTTCTTTAAAGAGTGACTTTGCCCGGGGGGTTGTAGCCTCTGTGTTTTGCATTCTATTCATCACCTCATCCAGATGGCTGTGTTTGTTGATGTGTTTTATTTTTTCCCCACCCCAGGGGTTAATTGTGCCCAGCTTCCTTGTGTCTTTATTGATTAGTTTTTCTCTCGTCTTTATTGACGGCTGTGGCATGTTGAACTGCTACTCCATCATCAGGAAAGAACAGAAGCAAATTCAACTCGGACTCGTTTCAAATGACTCAGACTCGTGACTTGCAAAAATGACTCCAAAAATGACTTGTAAAGAACAAGAGTCCCTAGCGTCAGCAGTTTGAAGTTCACTTCATTTGAACATTTTCATTACCTTTGGATTGGAATCTCACTTAAAATGGTGGAATACGCTACGTAGTGCACTTCACAGGAACAACTGGGGTGAATGGAGCACTCCTGCAGAATTGGTGCTAATGGTTGAAAAACCGCTTTCTGAACTAGTCAGACCTTCTGATTTTAATTTTTAGTAAGAAATGCTGTTATTTGCATTTATTCAGTTTGTGTCACACAGATGATGCGTCACTGAAACACTTGACTGGCTTTCTAACAAGTTAGTGGTTTACTTCACAACCGGGAAAAGTTTGGAGGTTTTTAATTATAAGCACATTTACAAACTAATGGATTATATTCCTAATAAGACAACACACGGTTATAAATCTAATAGCATCTGGAAGAACATAAGTTAAGGTAAGCAGTGATTATGATTTTTTTTGTTGTGTTTTGGATTTTGGCCGCTGTGCAGTAATTTATCGTGCACTTTTGTTTTGCAATAAAAACAAAATATATCAGTTGAAGCTTTTAACTGCTACCTTCTTGTTACGGAAATTACATTCATTTACACAATGACAAGGAAAGTAAAGGCACTAAGTAAAACGACAAAATACAGTTGACTCGGACTCTAGCCTAAAGACTCGTGACTTGACTCGGACTCTAGCCTAAAGACTCGTGACTTGACTCGGACTCATATTTTGTGACTTGTGAACATCTCTGGGTTATAGGCATCCAAATGAATTTCAACAGTGGGTTAAGTCTTTTTTTGGAGTTATTGCCATACAGTGCCCTTACTTGTAGTGTAGGAGTCAAAATAATCAGCCATGGGAAATGTCATACCTCCTTTCAAAGAGCTCATCAATCTCAGACAGAAGACAGCCAATGACAGGCCTGTCATTCCACATTATTGGTGCCTTGATCTTAAAAACACAAATGCACCCAAGGTCCATGACTCACACTCTGACCCAGAAGAGCATTCAATAACACAGCAGATTAGATGTACTAAGGTGAGACAGCGCAAGTCACGCTGTGCTTTGATCTGTACTCACATTTCATTTGGAAATGAATTTTTAATGTGGGGGTGCAAATTTAAATAATGACTAACTGTCAATAATCAATAGTTAACCATTAACCAACAAGCTTATTCCAATCTATTAAAGTATTAAACACATCACTGAGTTTCTTCTTAACACGGCTTTGTTAGTTTTAGAAAAAGCTTAATATGAGAGTTATATAAAACTCTAACATGAATAAAATAACATGAGCAGAGTTAGCTCTGCACTGTGAACTTACATTTTATAGATAGTTGTTAATTATGCTTAATAAGCTAAGTAAATTATAAATGTAGCCAGCATCCTAAAGCTTCTCCAAACAACTTGAGTTAGTAAACAAGATCAGCAAAACCCATTTAGAATAGAATAGAATGCCTTTTATTTGCCATCTATACATATACAGATGAACAGTACATTGGAATTGTTTTTTTGCATATCCTAGCTTATTTGGAAGCTGGGGTCAGAGCTCAGGGTTATCCATTGTACGGCACCCCTGAGTAGTATATCATACACTAACTGTCAAAATATGATTTATGACCCCTGATTTATGACCCCTCTGTGTATGACAGACTATTTTTGATTGACATGCCATTTTGACCGACAGGCCATGGTTCCTCAAAGCCCCCCCCCCCCCCACACACACACACACAGACACCCCCACCCCACACACCCCATCCCCACACACCGACCCCTTCCCACAGACCCTCCCACCCAAGCCCACACACCCCATTCTACTCACACACACACACACCCCCCCACACACACACACCTAGGTTTTTTAACAACAATGGTTTTATGACAAACCCCATGCTGTGACGATGAATATAGTATTTAAGCATTCACACACTGTTGGATTTCTAAGACAAAAAAACTTCAAAAATGTGTATCGTATGTGTAAATCAGACACTTTTTAGATATTCAACAGTTACACCATCTGTAGTTCTAGTGTTTGTGACCCCAACCGCTTGTTGGGGGGGGGGGGGGGGGTACGCATCTGTAACCCCTTTGAAGTAAAGATACACACCTGTCTGCCATCCTGACATTGTTATAAACACAAATGAAACATTAACATATAGTTACACTGTTCCTATTAACCATTTAATGTAGACATAGCGGTGCCTAACCGGATAAACCGTGATGTGTGTGTGTGTGTGTGTGTGTGTATTGTCCTGTGAAGAAAAAACTAAGTTTCTCGTTTATTTGTTTCATAAATACATTTATTTTAAAATATAAATTTATATTTAGCCAGCATTAATCATGATGTTGGCTTTAAGACACTAACTTAAACCATTATTGTGTATGTGTAGTGGTGGAGTGATGTGTAGGTGTATGTGTTTGATGTTTCTTTTAACAGACAAAACAAGGCATGTCGTGACACTCTTTATACTGTCCTACAAACGTCGTAAGCCAGAGAATCAAATTGGTTTATTTTAACTTTCCTTAAAGTACTTGCTATGCCTACCACCAAATGCTTTGTCTATCTTTTTCTCCTTGGTACAAAAACCAAATTGGTTTCACAAACACTAGAACTACAGATGGTGTAACTGTTGAATATCTAAAAAGTGTCTGATTTACACATACGATACACATTTTTGAAGTTTTTTGTCTTAGAAATCCAACAGTGTGTGAATGCTTAAATACTATATACATCGTCACAGCATGGGGTTTGTCATAAAACCATTGTTGTTAAAAAACCTAAGTGTGTGTGGGGGGGTGTGTGTGTGAGTAGAATGGGGTGTGTGGGCTGGGGTGGGAGGGTCTGTGGGAAGGGGTGGGTGTGTGGGGATGTGGTGTGTGGGGATGGGGTGTGTGGGGTGGGGGTGTCTGTGTGTGTGTGTGTGGGGGGGTTAGTGAGGAACCATGGCCTGTCGGTCAAAATGGCATGTCAATCAAAACTAGTCTGTCATACACAGAGGGGTCATAAATCAGGGGTCATAAATCATATTTTGACAGTTAGTGTATGATATATACTACTCCCCTGGATTATTTCTTTTAAAGAAAGAAAATAAAATACTGTATTTGTGATTATCTTTTATTTATCTAAATAATTAATGGCCTTTTATTTCTGCATAGTACAAACTATGCAAAACAATTTTAAATTAAGCCCAATTTGGCTGAAAAATTCCGGATCTGGCAACCTGACGTATAGCGCCAGTGACGTCAACCAGGCGAGGTGTATAGTGCCAATGCCCTCTGCTGTTTAAAGTGAGTATTGATTAATTTTACATGTCAAATTCGATTTAAATCGTGGAATTTTTGAATCGGTTAATAACTGTCTTGTGGTGCATCGTTACATCCCTAGTCAGGTGTAAAGTCTAAGACCGCTAGTAAAAATGTTTTTTTATTTTTTATTCTAATGTATTAACAGCCAAAGTTGCTGTATTAAAATTATATGCTTCTAATTTAGTGGCAACAGTATGGGAAAGGCCCTTTATTGTTCCATGAATGTGTCCATACAAACATCAGTCGTATGTTCACCAATGCTGCCAATCTTCGTAAAAGAATTGTCAGTTAGTTCATAGACAATGTTTTTAACATAAGATTGCAAAGAATTTAAGTCTTTTACCATCTACAGTTCATAATATCATAAAATGATTTAGGGAGTCAGAGGAAATCTCATAAAAGCACAAAAGCCAAGAACGGTGTAAAGTTGATGAAGGTCTCGAAGATTACCAACTCAGCAATAGATGAGCGATCGTCTCTGACTTTACATCTACAGGGTGGATCAACTAGGTAGGAGTGTCTAATAGAGTGGACAGTGAGTGGACATGGTATTTAAAAACTCCAGCAGTGATACCAGCACAACAGACACTAACACACCACCACCATGTCATTGCAGTGCTGAGAATAATCCACCACCTAAATAATACCTGCCCTATGGTGGTCCTGGGAGAGTCCTGACCATTGAAAAACAGAGTAAAAGGAGGTTAAAAAGTATGTAGAAAAACAGATGGACTACAGAAGTGAACTACAAAGTGCTTCCATATAGTAAGTGGAGCTGATAAAATGGACAGTGAGTGTAGAAAGAAGGAGGTGGTTTTGATGTTATGGCTTATCAGTTTATAATGAAATCATTAAATTAACTCAATAAAATTCAAACAAAATCATTTTCACTAATGGTCTCAAACTACGTACTTGCTCTCATCATTTATATTTACATGTGCTGTACAAGTATAATAAAACTGATACATGCAGTTTGTTTTTCAGCACCCCATTATGAAATGTAATAGATTCCATATTGCTGTTATTTAAATGTGTACATAAAAGTGAAAGTGTATTAACTGAAACTAAACCTAATTCAAATCAACCACCAGCCGCTTTAAACAAATTTAGATAACCTATTTAATGGACAGCATTAACTGAACAATGACATTAACATCCCTAGCTTAATGTAAAAACGACTAGCTAATTATGCAAACTGCACTGATTACACATTGCACTCAGCTTAAGTTGCAGGGTTTGAAATGCTCTTGCTCTTGTCAGAACCAACAAACAATGTAATGGCCACTGATGTGATGCAAATGCCATTAAATTTCCAAAATAATGTTTTTTTACTCTAGAAAAAGATAAATGTGCATTGATGATTTTATGGCTAATTCCTATGTCTTTACAGCCAGATTTGCTGTATCAAAATTATATGATTTCAATTTAGTGGCAACAGTTTGTAAAAGGCCCTTTATTGTTCCAGCATGATTGTGTCCATAGACCAAGATGTAAGTCATGGTTCATCAATTTTGCCAATTTTTGTGAAGGAATTGTCAGTTAGTTCAAAGACAATACTTAATTTCAGTCTTTTACCATTTACAGTTCATAATATCATAAAAAGATTCAGGGAGTCAGAGGAAATCTCTATGCAAAAAGGTCAAGGACAGAAACTGCTGCTAAATGTGTGTGACAATCAAGCCCTCAGGCAGTATTGTTTAAGAAACTGTCTTACTACCATGATGAGCACAGTCTTGTAGGTACTTTGGAAAATAATTGTCAAGAAAAAAATTAAGAAATAAAGAAACGTCAATTGGTTGTGGAAGTGGTGTTGAGTTTAAAAGGCGTTAAGTTTTAAGGTATTTTTTTCCCATAAGGATGTATGGGAAACCTGTTAATGTGTTCTATGGTCCCATGTAACTGCATATATTTTAGACTAATGTAAAATAATGGGGTTGTTTTTGACACGTATACACTGAAAATAACACAAATATAATATAAAAACAATTGAAAAACAGTCAAAAATTAACTAAAAATACAATTAAACTTAAACTTTACGTTTATTATTTATTGTTTACTTATGCTTCTTAATCGTGAAGCTGCTTGATCTTGGAATACTGTATGCCTTAGCAAGCTCAGTAAGGGCACATTCACATGAGAAGCGGCAAAATAGCTTTTGCGCTGGCTGTGCCGTTATATCGTATGATGTGTGGAGGTGCACAAAGCTTAAGGTGACTTATTGTACTAGAACAACGAGCGAGGAATTTCATTAGTGGAGAGAACTTATGAGCATGCCATTCTCACAATTTCTCAGCACCCCAAGCTATAACACAAGTTTAAAAGTGAAACAGGAGGAAAATCCAGCTAAACACAGATACATGTGGACACTCTCAGAGTGAATTTGATGGTTATTCCACACATGCAGATTCATCTCATGTTCGCACTTTACTGAACCGCTCAAGCCAAGTGCTGAACAAAACGGCAGTCACACACACGTCGAGTTTAAGGTTAGAGTTGAGTTCCACGGTACAAATTTCTCAATGAAAGGCATCAGGTTTTGAAGATTTTGAGTTTAGGGGACGTCGAGTTGCAAGGTACAACTGTATATAAAAGAACAAAAAATATAAATGAACAAAAGACATTAAGGAAACTACCTAACTAAAATAAACATGAGCAGTGTTGTTGGACTGTACCGAAGGTGCAAATGTTCTATTTCATTTTATAAGTATAGCAAACAACAAATGTTGGCAGTGTTGTCGGATTTTAGCCAGGCATAACATTGCCACCACTATGCCTGTGTAACACTGTGATTGATATTGTGTCAATATGGTGTAATAGCATGTCTGTCATTAAAGAATAAGATTATATACTGTAATATGACACTGAGTACAAATGATATTACACAATGGTATCACACATTTAAATGTATAAGAGCACTGAAGATGTACAGTGTAAAGCTGTGTCTCAGTGTGTATCAGCTCCTGTCACTGTGGGAGACTTTCTCCATTGCATTGCACTGATAAAGTAGCACCAACCTAGCAGTAAATAAATAAAATGTCATTTGTCTTGTTTATGGTGGGAAGTAACCGTCCATCACATGCCCACAGAAACAAACTCCCACACTTTTTCCAATTCTGTCATTTATCATGAGCTAATCCACAAGTGCCGTTGCAACAACATTTTCTTTTAAAAAAACTGACCATAGTGTTCTATAATAAATGTATTACATGTGTTATTGTAACAAACATGTAAAATGTAAAAATCAGCGAGTTTCTTATTTGTGTTTTATTTTGTATATTCTTTGCTTGCTCATTTAAAATATAGTAAGATAGGGTTTTCCCCCGATGATTTATAAAACAGTTAATATTAAATGAAGTATGAGAAGTCTTTATAACTATTAATGTAGCTTTGATCTCATTTGACAAATAAAAAAACAGATCTCAATGGAGCACTCACAATAACTCAGGAATCTCAGGAAGTCTAAAGAAGGATACACCATCATCTCAGAATCACTGAGCAAATCTTAGAGCTTAGTTCTGGGAGAAATGGGAAGAATATGAAAATATAGCCACATTGCCTAGATGAGGCTGCCACTCTAAATAAACAGGGCTTGTCACACAAGGCATAAACGAGTTATGAAATAAGTTTGGGAGAAAGGGACATGGCTAAAATTCTCTAATGAACTGCCTATATATTTACTCATTTTTCCTTTCTCTTCTCATTGATGAAACCTCACATCCACCTTCTACTTATTTCCTTAATAGCTGTTTATGTTTTGTTTTTGTAGTAAATAAGTAAATAACAAGGTGTATGTTTGTGTGTCTGTGTGGGGAGATTGGGTTGAGGTGTGATTGCCCATACTCAGTTCCCTTTCCTTCCGTTACAGTCTCATAACCATTCTTCAATCACTACAGTTAAAAGTGTGGCCTACATTCATAAACAAGTTATACAGTGCAAGAGAACAAGCCTCAAAACTTCACAAAATTACAAGCAAGACATAACAAGAAATGTCACAAAACAGTGTCCTTATATAAAATACAATAACATAAAGAAATGAGTCCAGAGCGTAATTCTAGTGGTTGACTCTGGTCTCCTGGTGTAGGAATGAGTTTATTGTATTTTTTATGAGCACTTGTTAGATTAGCTACTGCAACACTAACTGGGAGAGCTTGCCATTGTTAATGAACCATACAGTATTCAATGATGTTACACTGTAACACTGTTAAATGTTACATCTTAAAATAGAAGACATGCAAAGCATGGGCTCACCAATGACGTAGCAGAAGGTATTGTGCTCTGGTAAAAAATAAATAAATAAATCGCTTGGATTCTAAGAAGTATTTGCCAACGTTGCTAAAGCTGAAATAAATGGCTGGGATGCCTTGCAGAAATTATGCAAAAGGAATCACTCTAGCATAATATTGCCCATCTCAGCAGTTTTAAATGAAGTATGCCTTCAGTTCAGGACCTTTCTCACATTTATGGCCTTTGTGACAGGAATAAGCTGGCAAGTAGTTGAGATAGAAACATAGCCATGAAAATCAATCAGTAACACTGACCCCATTGCAAAATACAGTGATAATTGCATTATGTTATGGGAATGTCACAGCAGGGATTGGCAATCTGGTCAGGATTTATAAAAAATAATGTTGCACACTAAAAAAGATCTTTGATTAAAGGTTTCTTCTTTTTGCAAGAAAGCTATTTTGTTGGGAAGAAAGTTTTTTTGAAAGCAAGACAATAATCAAAAGGAACCTTTGTAATTGAGTGACCAAGTCTTAGATCTGATTAAAGGTAAGAAACCTGACGTAAAACCTGGGCTCCCCAACTTATCTGTAGAGAAGAATGAGCTACAAATAGGGATGTAACGATACACTCCCACGATGCGATACGATTTACTATACTGTGTTTACGATTACAATTTTTTTTAAACAAAATGAAATTAAAGACAAATTATGACAAAGTTTTCTTTTATTATTTCTCTTTAAAAAATAATAATAAAATACTGTATTTGTGCTTATCTTCTATTTATCTAAATAATGAATGCCCTTTTATTTCTGAGGTAGGTACAAATTATGCCAAATAATGCTTATTGTGTAAAAAACTTAAATTAAATTCATTATATAAATAAATGAATAATAAATGAATAATACAAATGAAGAAAGTATCCTCACATAAATAAATTTGGCTGGAAAAGTTCAACCCTGTAGTGACGTCAACCAGGCGAGGTGAACAGCACCAGTGCCTTCTGCTGTGAATATCGATTCATCTTAAATGAATAACCGATTCTAATCATGGCACATATGCACCGATTTTTAACTGTCTTGTGGTGCATCATTACATCCAAAGCTACAAATGCCTCATCACTTTGTGAAATCACAGATAAGCCTAAACCTAATTTACTACAGTACGAAACAGCTGCCAGTGGTGACTATAATGTCTAGAATATCTTGACCTGTGAAGCCCACACTTGCTAGGAAGTGTGTGATGGGGGTTGGGAGGGGTTCAGGAGAGTGTGTTCTGTCAAAGCATATTCTGCTCTTTATTATTGTTAATAGCTACAACAACAGTAATACCTGAGACTAAGCTTTAAGCTGAGTCCTCATATTCTCTACCTCTCTCGCTGTTTTGTTTCCAGTTGGCAGAGTTGGTTTTCTATTGTCTCCTACAATCTGGTTCATCATCTAATATCACAGATTAGGGGTTACATCTGGCACCTCTGTCACAGGGTGCTCACCACCCTGTGACACAGCCAAATATCGAAGTGGGGGAAACATATGACTCAGTTTCTGTTCTGGTAGTTACTGGTCTTGTCAAGCAATTTACTGTCAGTGAACAAGACATGAAAGACATTTTTGTCATATACAGTATCTTATCAGAAAAATCTATATCACCCTCCCCCTCTGCACCAATCACGAGCTGCTCCTGTCATAACGCAGTGTAAAATAATACTTCCCTCTGAATTGCCAACGTTGCTAAAGCTGAAATAAATGGCAGGGAAGCCTTGCTGAAATTATGCAAAAGGAATCACAGCCTTATTGACTCTAGCATGATACTGCCCATCTCAGCAGTTTTAAATGAAGTATGTCTTCAATTCAGGACCTTGCTCACATTTATGGCCTTTGTGACAGGAATAAGCTGGCAAGAGGAATTTCTACTGCCACTTTGGAGTATTACAGAGTAACATGTTTAGAAGGGTTACTCCTAGGGTGGCCACATTCATAGTCACAAAAAGGAGGACATTACACCCCCAAAAGGAGGACGTCATACCAGGAACAGGGGGACATGATACTGCAACACACAGAATGAAACCAAGTTTTGACCAATTTAAGCAAGAATTCTATAACAAATTACTGTTTTACTCACCAAATGTTGGCATTTTTACAGCGTTCCTGAGCATGAGAGCTGACTAATTGACTCAGGTAGAGGTGTATGCAGAACAGAGCGAGCAGGCGAAATTCAACCACCCTATCACAGACTAGCATTTAGAGGACAGACCTTCTGCGATTGGCCAGGCTCGCCCACCACTGGCCAATCGCAGAAGGTCCGCCCACGATAGGAAGCACTATAAGCAGTCAAATGAGGCTGTTAAACCAATAAAATACAAAGCATTTGTTTTGACATGTACCTGAGCCAATGACAGATAATATTGATCAAAAATGTAACCAGTTCACTCCAAAAGGAGGATTTTTAAGTGTCCGTCCTAGCGTTGCATGGGCGGAGGACTGGCAGCTGAAAAACCGGACTGTCCGACCGCCACCCTAGTTACTCCTCGTTTTAAGGATATTAAGGACTGTGGGCTAGATGTACAAAGTTTAAGGTGCAGTGTGGGTCTGTTTGGTTCACTGCATCTAGTATTACATTACAGTGTTACCTTGAAACTCAACTTCAGTTGGTTCTGGGAGTGGTGTTTACACTTACAGCATTTAGCAGATGCTTATCCAAAGTGACATACAATACTGTGACAGTACATTGTCTAAGCAATTGAACTAGTCCAGTACCTTAACCACTAGGCTACTGCCCTGATGATACAGTTGTGCAAAATAAAGAAGCTCATATAATAAAAGTGGAATTTTATTATGTTCCCCATTTTCACTCCATGACTTAGGTTTATGGGGTTTTTTTTTCATCACACACACACACACACACACACCCACACACACACACACTGTCCTGTTTAACCTGATGTTCATTGCATTATATGTTTTACAGCATTTCTATCTAGCAGTAAACATTGCTCAAACTTTAAATATGGCTAGAAATATAGAATATGTAATAGGAAACACATGTTTGGGCCTTTAGTTAATATTTAAATATAGAATTACTGTATGTAAAATAACCTGTAGCATAATCTAGAAGCAAAAAAAAAAAGCAAGACAAATTTAGGGGGTTGAACAGGGACCTGGCAACCACTCTGAACAAGATGGTTGCGAGTAGTTTGTATCTGGCCGACTGCCAAAACCTTAGTTAATTAAACATTCTATCTTATCAGCTACACCTGTTTTGGACTGGCTTTCTAAATTTGTGTGCTATTCTTCCTCATATGAATATGTATGAGGGAAACAGCAGCAACTATTCACGTACATGACATCCAAACTGTGGATTTAAGAATGGAAGGTGTTAATGCTTTTATATTTAAAGGCATATATATGTTTAGCAAAGATTAATTAATATATAATGTTAAGTAAACACTCTATAAGATGATTTCTGTATGAAAAGGGTGATTGAGGACAGGCTTTGGTATGAACGGCACTGACCAAGAGGTGGCAAAACCAGAGACAGAGGAAGAAAGCTTAGAGCACTCAGAACCCAATAAGAAACAAAATGTCTTATGCAGGTACATCAGGCTTGTTTCAAATTCCTGTGAACCAAGATAGTCTGTACTGCATGAATAATTAATAAGAAAGAAATGTTATGAATAATACAGGGATGTGAATAAAAAAAACTCGAACATTATTATTATTATTTTTTTTTTTCCCAATTTTCCTCCCAATCTAGTCGTATCCAGTTACCTAATTGCATTACGCTTCCTCTCTACTGATGCTGATCTCCACCCTGATTGAGGAGAGCGAGACTGACACACTTCCCCTTTGACACATGTGCAGTAGCCGACTGCATCCGACTGCATCACCTGCACAAGGCGAGTTCATATGTGTATTAGCTTTGTGTACGAAGAGACACACCTTGATCCCATTATCCCCCATCTCTGTGCAGGCGCCATCATTCAGCCAGCAGAGGTCAAAATTGCATCAGTTATGAGGTCACCCCCTCACCTTAACAGCCAATCGTTGTTCGTGTAGGCGCCCAGCCTGCCGGATGGCAGAGCTGAGTTTCGAACCGAGTTTCAAACCGACAAGTTCGAAATGTCAGCTCTGGTGTGCTAGTTTGTTTTATTATTTAACACAATCCTTGGCAAATGTAAAATAATGCTGTAATGCTGGAAGGAATGTAAAAGTCACTGGGGAAGATAAGAGTTCCTAAGAAAGCAATGACAATTTGGAGAAAGTGGAATGTGGGTAAGGATGCCAAGCTTAGGGAAAACCGAAGAACAAGAACAACAAACTGGAAACAAAGCTGTCTAAAACCTTTCCACAAAAATATAAAGAATGTTATTTAGATAAAGCACAAAATGCTACATCATAGCAAAATTGGCAGGTGAAGAGTGGGATATAAAGAGGCCTGTGAATTCTTGTGCTCTTGAGTTGCTTCTAGAACCAGCTTAGTCCGTTATAGTTCGTGAAAGCAGCTTTTGCTGCAGCTTCAAGTGTAGTGGTGGGTTATTTTTCTTACTAAATGTATTAAAAATAAAATCACTGAATTAGTGAGCTATGGTTTTTACTAAATCCATTCAATTAAATTATTGAAATTAAATGCAACAGAATTGCCAAAAACAGCACAACAAGCTTTGTATATCCAGCCATGAGTCTATCTGGTTGCTGGTTTTTTTTATCTCCTACTCTCCCAATGTGTTTATTATTTCTTGTTTCTATGTACTGCATTTCGTTGGCTCTGTACTTGTACTCTGCACAATGACAATAAAGTTGAATCTAATGTAATCTAATATGTTCTACATAACATAATACAGATAATATAAGGTACTCAACTGTACACATGTAACCTACTTGTATACTACATGTATCCTAATCAGGTTGCAATGGGTCCAAAGCCACTTTAAATCACTGAGTACAATGCTGAAACACAAACTGGACAGGCTGTTTATTAAAACTGTTTATTATAGGACATTACTTATTACCAATTCTCTCAAATTAGTCAAATTAGATAGGCTAAACTGCATTGATACACAGTAACTGGAGAAAAACCCATGTAAACAATGCAAATCCCTCACATATTGGGGTAATTTGGAGTAGCCAATTTACCTACTGGCCTGCTTTTGGAGCTTGTGTGGCATAATGGTAACAGCCACACTGCTGGTAACAACAGCCTGAGTTCTGGGGGTTTAAATCCTGGGCAAATATACACAGATCAGCCATAACATTAAAACCACCTCCTTGTTTCTACACTCACTGTCCATTTTATCAGCTTCACTTACCATATAGAAGCACTTTGAAGTTCTACAACTACTGACTGTAGTCCATCTGTTTCTCTGCATGCTTTGTTAGCCCCCTTTCATGCTGGACTCTCCCAGGACCACTACAGCGTAGGTATTATTTGGGTGGTGGATCATTCTCAGCACTGCAGTGACACTGACATGGTGGTGGTGTGTTAGTGTGTGTTGTGCTGGTATGAGTGGATCAAACACAGCAGCGCTGCTGGAGTTTTTAAACACCTCGCTATCACTGCTGGATTGAGAATAGTCCACCAATCAAAAAAACATCCCTGTGGGCAGCATCCTATGACCACTGATGAAGGTCTAGAAGATGACCAACTCAAACAGCAGCAATAGATGAGCAATCGTCTCTGACTTTACGTCTACAAGGTGGACCAACTAGGTAGGAGTGTCTAATAGAGTGGACAGTGAGTGGACACGGTATTTAAAAACTCCAGCAGTGCTGCTGTGTCTGATCCACTCATACCAGCACAACACACACTAACACACCACCACCATGTCATTGTCACTGCAGTGCTGAGAATGATCCTGTGGGGGTCCTGACCATTGAAGAACAGGGTGAAAGCAGGCTAAAAAGGTATGTAGAGAAACAGACTACAGTCAGTAATTGTAGAAATTCAAAATGTTTCTATATGGTTAGTGGAGCTGATAAAATGGACAGAGAGTGTTGAAAAAAGGAGGTGGTTTTATAGTTATGGCTGATCAGTGTAAAAGGTGCAAGGTGTTATGTGAACCTAGCCATATAGGGGGGCACATATCAGTACAACCCTACTGCTGGTCCAAAGCAAGGATAAATAGGAGGGTTGTGTCAGGGTAAAAACTGTGCCAAATTAATTATTCAGTTGAATGATCATTGTCCGAAAGGAATCATCACCATCCATAAAGTGAACCAGATTTGTGTGGGTTGTAGAGAGTGACTTCAAAATGTAGTCTCTCTCTCTCTTTATCTGTGTATGTGTGTGTGTGTGTGTGTGTGTGTGTGTGTGTGTGTGTGTGTGTGTGTGTGTGTGTGTGTGTGTGTGTGTGTGTTAAGCAATCCCATTTCAGAAAAGACATTTAGTCATGTGCCAGAGACAACTTTTGAGTAAAGTGTTGTTTAATGAAAATGCTCTTTAGCTGTTTACACACACCTCTGATCCTTGAGAAAGGAATAAAACTACATTGGATGTCTTCATATTTCAGGATAAAAGCGGAGCTTACCGAGCCAGTGTTCCCCAGTGATCTTGCCAAAACCCTCGCGATAAGCAGCCCAGTCTCTGAAGAAATTCACAGAGCCGTCCTCTCTGCGCTGAAACACCTAAACGACACATAAATAAAATTAGAACCCAAATATCAGATTAAAGCTGTAATCAAGACATGCAACATAAAATGGCTTATAAACAAGTAGCTGCTCTGTAGAATTTAATATATATGATAATATCACAACAATGAACAGTTTACATGGCAATAAGATGAAGCTTGTTTGCTACAGTAACATACAGCATGCTGTTTTCCATTATACAGCATTTTAACAACTATCCAGTGGGAAATAAAAACAAAATGATTTTAGACAATGAGGGCTGGATGTACTGCGCTGTATTTTCAAGCACAATACAATTGCATTCTGCATAAAAACATGTGTTGCGCAAACCTAAACACAAAAGTAGTATGTGAGTGTGTGATCAAGACAAAATGGGTAAATAACATTGCTTATTACGTACACCATTTGTCCAAAAGTATGTGGACAGCCTTTCAAACAGGTTCTGATGTTTCTGCCACTTTTTTGTCACAAACTCAGCCCTTGTGCTCCGAGAGAATGTTTGTGTAGCTGCCACACCCTTGTCTCTAAGAGCACATGGTGGAGGAGGCTTTGTTTATGGTGTCAAGCCAATGCCTCTTCAATATGATTGGTCAGTAGCCAATGATCCACAGCTGCACCTTGTTTGAGGTAAAGTGCTCATGGCATATACACCGATCAGCCATAACATTAAATCCACCTCCTTGTTTCTACACTCACTGTCTATTTTATCAGCTCCATTTACCACATAGAAGCACTTTGTAGTTATACAATTACTGACTGTAGTCCATCTGTTTCTCTGCATGCTTTGGACCCCCACAGGACCACTACAGAGTAGGTATTATTTGGATGGTGGATCATTTTCAGCACTGCTGTGACACTGACATGGTGGTAGTGTGTTAGTGTGTGTTGTGCTGGTATGAGTGGATAAGACAATGCTGCTGGAGTTTTAAAATACCTCACTGTCACTGCTGGACTGAGAATAGTCCACCAATCAAAAACATCCAGCCAACAGCACCCTGTGGGCAACATCCTGTGACCACTGATGAAGGTCTCGAAAATGACCAACTCAAACAGCAGTAGTAGATGAGCGACGACTTTACGTCTACAAGGTGGACCAACTAGATCTTGCCAAAACCCTCACAATAAGCAGCCCAGTCTCTAAAAAAATTAAAGTCTCTGCAAACTAAAGAGACATTTTATATAACAGACTTAATTATATGCACCGCTCAGTAAAATATGCTAGCACACCAGAGCTGGGATTTCAAATACGTCGTATCGAATCTCAGCTCTGCCATACGGCTGAGCTGGGCGGCTACATGAACAACAATTGGCTGTTGTTCAGGGTGGGATGATCCGGACCAGGGTTCCTAATAACTGGTGCAATTATGACCTCTGCTGGCTGATTGATGGTGCCTGCGCAGAGTTATAATGCAGAGGGAATAATGCTGATCAGGGTGTGGCTCTCCGTGCACAAGGCTGATCCGCATATGAATTCGCCTCGTGCAGGTGAAAAGATGCAGTCGGTACTGCACACGTGTCAAAGGGGGAGTGTGTCAGTTGGGAAGCTCCTCAGTCAGAGGTGGAGGGTTGTATCACTAGAGGTGTAGCGTAACGCAGTCAGGGTAATTGTATACGACTAGTTTAGGGGAAAAAATTGGGGGGAAAATCGGAGAAAAAAAGAGAGAAAAAAAGTTTGGGGAAGGTAATTTTCTTTCTTCCATCATGCACAAAGCAAGATGCAAAAATGTTTGGCAAGCTTTTAGATAAATTGAAACATCCGGAGTCCTGCATCAGTGTCCGACTTCTTAAATACCTTTTGACTGAATGTGCTAAATTTCTTATAGAAACAAAAATATGCTGGAATACCTTTCTAAAAGAGTGTAAACTGTTATAGCTGCCAAAAGGAGAGGAAGGGTACCTTCAGATTAAAGCCCATGGTTGTATAGTAGAATGGGAAGCTCATGATCAGGTGTCCACATACTTTTGGAAAACATTGAAAAACTATAAAATATAAAAAATAATAAATAAATTACATTATTAAATTACATTAATAATGTAATTTATTTATTATTTTTTATATTTTTTCATCAGTAAACATTTATTAAAATACAAAAGTGGTGGAATATTCTTTTCATGGTGTACCCTACCAGAGACTGCACATAATAAAGAGCTATACAGGGAGGTAAAATAAACCACCATCAATTTTTATCCCCCAGCAGCTTCTTCTCTTGTTTCTCTTTTTGAAAAATGCTGAGTCCACAGGAAACTGATCCAGCATCACACTAGCTACCTCCACTCTGCAGGTGTATCTTCTGTGTTTACCATTAGCACACATAAACCCACAGTGGATTTATCTAAAAGCTGTTTTAAAATATTTACAAAATTTGCAATGTTTACAAGGAATATAAAATTTAAATATAAGAGATCATTTAAAAATTTGGACAGTATGGAAAATGCAAATAAAATAATAATGCAGTGTTCATTACATTTACTTTGACTTTTATTGCAGACAGTTTGAACCCAAGATATTTCATGTTTTGTCTGCTCAACTTCATTTTACTTGTTAATATACATCCATTCCTGCATTTCAGGGAGGCAAAACATTCCCATAAAAGTTGGGACGGGGGGGCTTTTTTACTCTGCAAAAAAAGAAGCCTTGTGTTAACCATGTCCAGAAGTGGCGTCGACTTCTCTGGGCTCGGAGGCATCTAGGATGGACCATCACACAGTGGACACGTGTATTGTGGTCAGAATCAGCATTCCAGGTCTTTTTTGGAAAGAATGGACGCCGTGTGCTCTGGACCAAAGACAAAAAGGACCATCCAGAATTTTATCAGCAACAAGTCCACAAGCCAGGGTCTGTCATGGTATGGGGCTGTGTTAGTGCCCTTGGCAAAGGTCATTTACACTTCTGTGATGGCAGCATTAATACAGAAAAGTACATTGAGATCTTAGAGCAACATGTGCTGCCTTCAAGTCATCATTTTTTCCAGGGACGCTCATGTATTTTTCAACAAGACAATGCAAAACCACATGCTGCACACATTACAAAGGCATGGCTGCGGAAGAAGAGGGTACAGGTACTGGACTGGCCTGCCTGCAGTCCTGACCTGTCCCCAATAGAGAATGTATGGAGAATTTTGAAACAAAATCTTAAGACGTGTTTGCAGGTAGAATGGGACAAAATAAAGGCTGAAACACTAAACGTCTTGTAAGTGTGGTAAAAAGGAATGGCAACATTACAAAGTGGTAAATGCTTTACTGCCCCAATATCTCAGGTTCATCCTGTCTGCAATCAAATAAAAGTAAATGTAAGAAACTCTTTTTTTTTTTTATTTGATTTGGGGTTGCATTTTGGAATAGAATAATTACTTTGTACTGTTACCCTATTTTTCCCAATTTAGTCACTGCCAATTCCCACCCACCAAGTCTCTCATTTAACACAGAAGGTACCAGAATAGAAAAGCTGAGGGAGTGAAAACTAGATCTTTCTTCATCCAAAATACCTAAAGCTGGCCAGCGTAATTGGGCAGATCAGCATGCTTGGAGACGAATGCTAACTGTCATATGTCAACAACCTTTTTCTCATCTGTTCATGGATCATTGTCCTTAAAGCATTTTGAAACATTCAGGCATCTTTTGCACCCTAGATCAGAGTCTATATTAAATTGAGAGTTTTTAGAGAGAGTTTTCATTCTTTATTTGAATTATTTTTACTCTTACTCATCAGTGCATCTTGTAATCTTGGTGGAATCGCTGTAGGACATCCAGTTCTAGGACTCAATGATAATCAATAATACTAGATTTTCTTAGTATTTCCTTTGTAAGCAATTAGTCTTATTGTTGCTTAATAACTACATATGTATTTGGAACTGTTCTTGTTTTTTGCAATTAATTTCTAAGATCCCCTGAAATTAGTTTTGATTAGGACACGGTTGAAGAATAAAACTCAAAACACATGAGTAAACAAGTGCTTAAAATGAATAATTCAACAAACCCAATGATTATACACAGTCATCCACAATCTGTAATGGGGTAGAGAGGAGCCAGATGTGACCTCGTACCTGAGGGGGTTGGATGAACCCAAGACTAAAAATGAGCAGAAAAAAAGCCAACATAAACAAAATCTCAGGAACTAACCTTAAAGCAATAGAACACATTAACAAGTAAATAAACAAACTGCCTGAAGCAGTTCTCAAACAGTGGTGGTAGAGCAGCAAAGCACCATACTAACTGTCCTGGGAAACATGTTTAAGTCTGCAAAAGCAAAGAACAGAGAGAAACTCAAAAATAGAACACGGAGAGCAAGAGGGCAGAAAAACAAGTGACTGGGTTTAACAAAACCAGCTACTCAGTCCACTGGCAAGTTACAACCTTATTAGAGACAGAAAGTAGGGAAACCTAGAGAACAGATAGCAACTAAAAAAGTACCTCATATTCTCATTTGCACACTATTTATCCTAACTTCACTACCTAACCCTGACATTCTTGCTACCCTTCCACTCAACTCTGCAACTAATACTCTACTCTCTTCTCTTTCAACATCCCTCGATCAGCTCTGTCCTCGTAGCCTCAAACGAGGAAAACCTTCTCACCCTGCTCCTTGGCTTTCAGATGCATTGTGCAGCAACAGAAGAGAATTAAGGGCAGCTGAGAGAAAGTGGAGGAAATCTAAGCTCGGTGTTGATCTCCACTCCTACCAAGATCTGCTGTCCAGGCGTGACTGCTGCAAAAACATCTTTTTACAAAGCCAAGCTTGAACAATCTGCTGCTGACCCACGTAAGCTTCATGCTATCTTTTCCTCTCTTCTGAACCCTCCTCCTCCTCTCCCATCTGCCTCTCTCACTGCTACTGACTTTGCAACATTCTTTCAGGACAAGATTGACAAACTCAATCAATCCCTCTCTCCGACTGACCCACTTTCAACTGACCCTCAACCACTGATGGTCTGTAACCGTTACTCTAATCTGACCACATTTTTCAGTAACGAGTAATCTAACGCGTTACTATTTCCAATCCAGTAATCAGATTAAAGTTACTTATCCAGTTACTTAAAAGTTACTATTTTTGTCATTTTCCTTAGTGAAAAGATATTTTTGCTTTCTTCTTGGCAGGGGCGGAGCCAGGGGGTGGCCAGTGGTTGCCATGGCCATCATAAAGTAATCTTCGGCCACCCCCCTGCCCCCCCACCACCGCTTTGCCGGCAATTTTTTTGCGGAAGCATTTCTGCACGCAGGAGCAGCGCACCTCAGATGAGTAGTTCTTCACCAAAACAGTGCAGTAATACACTCAACATAAATGGCAACCACCAACACCATTACAGAAGTAGTACTATTTAGTAGTATTCGTGGCGCGCTACGAGTAAAAGCGCCAGTTGGCTCTGCGCATTCCAGTGTTGCCAGATTGGGCGATTATCCGCCAAATTGGGCGGATTTTGTTGGAGAACAATTTAATAGCAGGTAAATAAAACTTCTATTTAAAAGAAAATCTTCCGTTTTAAGTAGCTCCAGCATTGTAGAAGGCTATTAAAAGTAAAGTACATTTTCAATGCTGATTTAGCGTAATAGTGTTGGTCAGTCTGTATCATATTCTTGAAAGAAAATTAAAATTTGTTTTCCATGCATTCACACTAGCATGTTCTGGGATTCAATTGAGTCTCATCAGTACACACAAGTTGGCAGCCAAATGATAAAGTATTGCAAAGGAATATCTTTGAAATATTCCGCATTATATAACTAATAAAGTAACTTGTAATCTAACTTAGTTACTTTTAAAATCAAGCAATCCATAAAGTAACGAAGTTACTTTTTAAAGGAGTAATCAGTAATCAGATTACTTTTTCAAGGTAACTATGCCATCACTGCCCTCAACCCACCAACACACTCACCAGCTTCACCCCACTCACCATGGATGAGGTTACACAGCTCCTCTCATCCAGCAATCCCACCACATGCACACTCGACCCTATACCATCCACCATCCTTAAAGACATCTCACAGGACCTAATCCCCTTCATCACACCCATCATCAACAACTCCCTGACATCAGGTGTTGTCCCTACTGCTTTTAAGAAGGCTCAGGTCATTCCCCTTCTTAAGAAACCTACACTAGACACTACAGAAATTACCAACTACAGACCTTTCTCACTCCTCTCTTTTCTATCCAAAATTCTTGAACGTGCTGTCTATAACCAACTATCTGCCTTTCTTACTCAGAATGACCTCCACGATCCATACCAGTCTGGCTTCAAGGCAGCGCATTCTACGGAAACAGCACTTGTAGCTGTTACTGAGAAGCTTCATGCAGCCAAAGCAGCCAAACTGTCATCGGTCCTTATTCTTCTTGACCTCTCTGCAGCCTTCGACACAGTGAATCACAGCATTCTCTTGTCCACTCTCTCCAACCTTGGAGTAACAGGTTCAGCATGGCAATGGATGGCCTCCTACCTCGAAGGGCGCTCCTACCAAGTGTCATGGAGAGGATCCATAACTCCCCCATGCACTCTCTCAACCGGTGTTCCTCAGGGCTCTGTACTTGGCCCACTTCTTTTCTCTATCTACACCCACTCTCTGGGTAAGGTCATAGCCTCCCATGGCTTCTCCTACCACTCCTATGCAGATGACACATGACTAGTTCTGTCATTTCCTCCTTCAGACACACAAGTCTCAGCTCGCATCTCAGCATGTCTGCGAGATATCTCACAATGGATGTCAGCTCATCATCTAAGACTTAATCCCAGCAAGACAGAGATGTTGCTCATTCCCGGAGATCAATCTCCAACCCAGGACCTAGTCATTTCTCTTGATGACTCCCAGATCAGACCATCTGATAAGGTAAGAAACCTTGGTGTTGTCCTGGATAACTAGCTGACCTTCTCTCCTTATATAGCCAACATGACAAGATCGTGCCGGTTCCTCCTGTACAACATCAGGAAGATTCGACCATTTCTCTCCAGGGAAGCTACACAGATTCTGGTCCAATCACTTGTAATCTCATGGTTGGACTACTGCAAATCCCTCCTGGCAGGAGCTCCCATGTCCACTATTAAACCCTTGCAGCTCATTCAAAATGCAGCTGCCTGTCTGGTTTTTAACCAGCCCAAACACTGCCACATCACGCCACTGCTTCGTTCTCTTCACTGGCTTCCTGTAGCTGCACGCATTCAGTTTAAAACACTGATGCTCGCCTACAAAGCCAGAAATGGACCAGCCCCAAGCTACCTTTGTGGTCTAATCAAACCCCGCTCTGTACCACGCAACCTCCGAGCCACTAGTCTCGCTCGACTTGAGCCTCCACCCAGGACTAAAGGAAGACAAGCATCAAGGCTCTTCTCTGTTCTAGCACCCAAGTGGTGGAATGAACTTCCTCTGTCTGTCCGAACATCTGAGTCTCTTGCTGTCTTTAAAAAACTATTAAAAACCCACCTCTTTAATAAGCACTTAAGCTGACTTGTACTTATTTACTAACATTTTTCTTCCATTTCCAAAAAAAAAACACTTTGGTTCTAACAGGTTTCAGCAGATTTGTGTTCTTTGACTGTTGTTTACTAAGACTTGAGAAATGAAATGTTTACTATGAAAGCACTTCTGTAAGTCGCTCTGGATAAGAGCGTCTGCTAAATGCAGAAAATGTAAATGTACTTATATACACCGACAAGGCATAACATTATGACCACTGACAGGTGAAGTGAATAACACTGATAATCATCACGGCACCTGTTAGTGGGTGGGATATATTAGGCAGCAAGTGAACATTTTATCTTTAAAGTTGATGTGTTAGTAAAATGGGCAAGGGTAAGGATTTGAGCAAGTTTGACAGGGGCCAAATTGTGATAACTAGACAACTGGGTCCAAAACTGCAGCTCTTGTGGGGTGTTCCCGGTCTGCAGTGGTCAGTATCTATCAAAAGTGCTCCAAGAAAGGAACAGTGGTAAACCAGTGACAGGGTCATTGATGCACATGGACAGAGAAGGCTGGCCCGTGTGGTCTGATCCAACAGACAAGCTACTGTAGCTCAAATTGCTGAAGAAGTTAATGCTGGTTCTGATAGAAAGGTGTCAGAATACACAGTGCATCACAGTTTGTTGTGTATGGGGCTGCATAGCCGCAGACCAGTCAGAGTGCCCATGCTGACGCCTGTCCACCGCCGAAAGCGTCAACAATGGGCACATTAGAATAGGAACTGGACCACGGAGCAATGGAAGAAGGTGGCCTGGTCTGATGAATCACATTTTCTTTTACATCACGTGGATGGCAGGGTGCGTCGCTTACCTGGGGAACACATGACACCAGGATGCACTACGGGAAGAAGGCAAGCCGGTGGATGCTTTGGGCAATGTTCTGCTGGGAAACCTTGGGTCCTGCCCTCCATGTGACACGTACCACCTGCCTAAGCATTGCTGCAGACCATGTACACCCTTTCATGGAAACGGTATTCCCTGATGGCTGTGGCCTCTTTCAGCAGGATAATGCGCCCTGCCACGAAGCAAAAATGGTTCAGGAATGGTTTGAGGAGCACAACAACGAGTTGAGGTGTTGACTTGGCCTCCAAATTCCCCAGATCTCAATCCAATCGAGCATCTGTGGGATGTGCTGGACAAACAAGTCGGATCCATGGAGGCCCCACCTCACAACATACAGGGGTTAAAGGATCTGCTGCTAATAAATTGGTGCCAGAAACCACAGCACACCTTCAGGGGTCTAGTGGATTCCTTGCCTCGATGGGTCAGGGCTGTTTTGGCAGCAAAAGGGGGACCAACACAATAAAGTCGACCCTTGAGTTACGAACAGTTTACCATATGAACATTTCGGGTTATGAACGATCTTTTTGAACTTAACGTACGAACAAATTTCAGATTATGAACCGAAATTCGTGAAACACGTGACGTCACAAACAAGTTGACTCCGAGCGTCTCTCTCTCTCTGTATATATACAGTGAGTGAACATTCGCACAGCGGACGGTGTTTTTCCGGTGTTTTCAATATTAAAATGTCCCCAAATAAGGTGCAGAGGAAGCGCAGAGTTGAGAAACATTACACTTGTTGTTGTATAATTACTCCTGCCAGTAGCTGTCACTGTGTATCAGACAGGAGACAGTGAGTGAGAGAGAAGGAGAAAGTCCGCTGAGCAAAGTATTCTTTCTTTCGTGCAATTACACCTACAAAACCTACAACACTATTGAAATAAAGAAGGAAATAATAGAGAAATATGAGAGTTATTGTTGTTTCTGGTAGATACATTTTATAAAAAAAAGAAGGAAATGTATTATGGTGAATGTGATGGTGTATTATGGTGTATGAAATGTGATGTGTGTTTTATGTACAGTACTACTGTTTAGTTTTGTTTATTATTGTTTATTACAGGAATGTCTATTCTATAATTTAAGATTTAAGGGAAATATACTTGTATTTATAACAAAAAAGACCATTTAAGACATTAGAGAGGTTAGGTAAGGGGGTGGTTTGGGAGGTCTGGCACGGATTAATTCTATTTACGATTTCTTATGAGGTTTGTTCTTCTTGTGCCAGTTTGTTCTGGTTCCTTTAGTATCATCCTTCCCTTCAAAATAAACATAAACTGGCTGCTCTTAGTTATGCCTAAATGTGAGTGACTGTACAGATAAGTAATGGCCAGTAATAGACTGGTGGTTTGCGATGGATTGCTGACTGACCCACAGCAACACTAGTCAGGATGACGTGGTTATAAAAAGTTAATGAATGAAAGAAAAGCTTGATTTGTAAACCTAGCCTTAGACAAGTAGTGACAGAACTGACTGGCAACTATTGCTACATGAAAGTAAAACTAAAAACTATTTAATGTTTTAGCTAAGTAATGAAGAAATAAGAGAGGGTCTAAACCAATCAATGGTGAATATTTAGCTGGTCTGCTGTAAAGATAAGAACTGGTAGTATTTGGAAAGTTTTAGTTCCTTTGTGAGAAGTAAAGTCTGAATTTAAAGCACAATTCAGACACTAATTGACTGCTAATGCTCCTATAGAAGATTAATCAGGCAGACAGTAGATCAATGGTTGCTAAAATGCCAGCAAAGAAAAAGTGTAGCTGTCAATATAAACTTGCAGTAAACAGTTCCCATCAGTGCTTGCAGTGACTTTAATAGCATCTGGGTTCCACACAGCGAGGCTGTCTACACATACAGTATATCCCTTGTTGCTGTCATGGGTAAAAGTACCATGAGTAAAACTGTCTTCCCTAGGGTGGAATGAAGCTTCAAGCTAGACAATGCGACATGTCACACAGCTAGAAATGTCCGACAGTGGTTGGAAGAGCGTGACCAAGACTTCCAAGTACTACCCTGGCCCCCTAATGCCCCAGACTTTAACTCAATTGAGCATTTGTGGGACCACCTTGATCGTCGTGTTCACTCTATGGATCCTCCCCTATGCACCTTCCAGCAACTGTGGGATGCACTGCAGTCAGCATGGCTCCAGATACCTGTGACAACCTACCAGGACCTTATTGAGTCACCTTATTGAAATGTATAACCTGTATAATGTGAAGGGGACAGGTGTATTTTAAGCATGCCAGGAAATCCCCCCTCCCTTTTACATCATAGCTAAATCACCAGAAGCAGTGTGTGTAGAGGTGAAGCATTAAGGTCTATAGAGTACTTTTGGTGTATGCCACACATGGCATGAAACACTAACTTGAGCAGCAATTGCTACTGCAATCTGTGCTCCTATAATGAATCATCTTTTAACCCTATAACACCAAGCATCTGTTGTAAAATCGGGTTGAATATGTGTGTATCAAATTAGATACAGCAGGTATTTAATGCAAATATCAGAGAGAGGAATCTAATACTTAGGTAAAGTTTAAATGAACAGGGTAAAATAGTGCAACATGGTAGATCAGAATGAACTGAAGACAAAGGTTTTGAGAACATTCTCAGGATTTCATAGTAAACCAGGACATCACCATCATTGTAAGATTGTGGTAACACTGTGAACCTACTTCCTTTTGATTGTCCGCATCAAACCACTGGACAATATAAAACACTGGAATTGAAAATCCAGATACCCACATAACCAATTTCCAAACCAGCCAAGTTCATTGTTTTTTTTGAGACCCCAGTTATTCATTTCTAAGTTTTAAATTACTTGAGTCCAAAAACTAAAGGAAATTAAAAGTGAAAGGGGTTAAAAATTACTGTCTTTACATTTTTGTTTGTTAAACATGCAGTAAACAATACATTAAAAAAAAATTAACACATGAAATCTTGATGTATCAAATATGATACAAAACAAAACTCATATATGCAAAATGTTATTTAATTTCTTTTTTTTTTTTGTATTTTACAGAAGGTCAAATAGGCACTCCAGTTTTAAAAAAAAATAGAATTTTCAAGCAATGTTTTGGTGGTTTAGGCCAGCGCTCCCCAACCTTTTTTGCACCACAAACCGGTTTCATGTAAAATACAATTTTACAGACCAGCAGGGGGATAGGATTCAAAATAGAATAACTATACTGCTTACAAATGAGCTTTTTTCACTGCAACGAGACACTGCTTCCACCTGGGGGTGATATGAGATGATAAACACCCATGTGTTGCAAATGGAAGCTGATGTAGCGAACTTTAATTATTTATTCTTTCTGTGCGGCCCAGTAATAAATGACGATGGTTGAGGACCACTGGCTTTTGCTTTAAAGGGTTGTTCATTTACCTATATTGACCAAAAGTTTGAGTACACCAGTGCTTAATCAGCATACTAATCTGCATCTGAATCCAGAAGATTTAGAAATAAGTACGGTTCTCCACTCATTTCTTTAGATTTTCCATTAATTTGTCACCCATTTGTATTTGATTATTGTGGTTTGTGGTATGGATAACATATATCTTGGCAAAATACCTGCTGACAGCTTTGCTTAAGATCCTAGTGGCAAAGAAAAATTGCTACAGTGGTATGAGATTCATGAGGGTGAGTGGGTAACGTTTAATCCCTCTATCTATCTTTGGGTCCACCATACGTCTGTTTCACACTGTGTGCACCCAAAGCATTTTTTCCCCAACATAATGAATGTCTGTCGACAGCAGACCACACAGTAACAGAAACTAGTCCTTCAGGCCAGAACTTCAGTAGCGTTTGCTGTGTATTATGGCCCACATTTGTCAGTGGGTTTTAACACAGATGGATGAATAAATGGACTGAATAGCCTTTTTGAGTATAATACTGACCATTATATCACGATTGCCTGATGGCTAGTTAATAATAATGATTTGGTTGGGGAGGCATCCATTCATCCATTCAGGGATTCCTTTTTTATACCAATGTCATTTGCCAGGTCATTGCCGGCTTCTCTGTTTACCTGCATCTTCTTTCCTCGAGTCTGTTAAACCAGGCTCAGTGAAGCCCAGCTTTTTTCTCTGGTGCTTATGATAACAGTGTTTATCTTTTCCTGGAAAACTTAGCTGGACATGCAGCACTTTTTTTATTTGCTACAACCTTTTTGCCATTACATAGAAACTGCAGTGGATGTAAGCCTCCAATGGCGCCATGACAGTGCTCCTATTAATGGACTCCACAAGAGAATTCAGACTGGACGCAAATGGCAAAAGTTGCTTGATAGAGTGGCAGTTTCACAGCATTACATTTACATTTTCAGCATTTAGCAGACGCTTTTACCCAAAGCGACTTACAGTTGTGACAGTATACAATCTAAGCAATTAAAGGTTAAGGGCCTTGCTCAAGGGCCCAACAGTGGAAACCTGGCAGTGGTGGGATTGAACTGACAACCTTCTGATTACTGGTCTAGTACCTTAACCACAAGATTCATCAGTTCACAAGTTTAATGTCAAACACAGTCATGGACAATTTTGTATCTCCAATTCACCTCATTTGCATGTCTCTGGACTGTGGGAGAAAACCCACGCAGACACAAGGAGAACATGCAAACTCCACACAGAAAGGACCCGGACCGCCCCACCTGAGGATCGAACCCAGGACCTTCTTGCTGTGAGGCGACAGTCCTACCCACTTTTCTTTCATAGCCAATGTCGGTTTTTCTAAGTTCTTTTTTGAGAACTTGGGTCATAACATGCTGGTGAATTAACCAGATGGCATTAAGGTAACAACCCAGTTTTCATTCTGTCTCTATCTCTTCTACAGGGTGTCCCAAAATAAACTGACATTTTAAATTTGCCGCCATTTTTTCGAGGCAAAAGCAGAGTTAGAGATTTTTAAATTGCTGTCTTTAGTAAACGTTGAGGTTAAATCATGAAAAGGTACACAAACAGACTCGTAGAAATTGTAAAAAATTCACTTTAAAAATGGTGATGTGAATTGGCCGCCAAGATCATGTGACTTGACGCCGTTAGACTTCTTTCTTTGGGGTTATCTCAAGGATGAAGTTTACACCAACAAACCACAATACATTGAAAACCTCAAAGAAGAAATTCGACACAACATTGCTGAAATTTCTCAGCAACTGTGTCAGTGTGTCATTGAAAATTGAAAAAACGTGCTGCCATGGTCGAGGCGGTCATTTGTCAGATGTTCTGTTTCATACATAACCTCCATGTATTTACTTTCAAATAAAGCAAAAACATAATTAATGTTTAAATAAAAAATGTGTTTTATTAAAAAAATAAAATGTCAGTTCGTTTTGGGACACCCTGTATTTTCTCTCCGGTCTTCAGATCATTGTTTGGTTAAGTATAACTTTTGGCCACTTTGTACTTTGTTTTCCTTTTTCTATTTTTGGCAAAGAGACTTGTTATACTTGTTTTCTGTACATATAAAAATAATTATACAGAAGAAAATAATCTTACTCCTAAGTACAATTGATTATCTGTGATATTTTGGAGAATTTTATTCCCTTGGGAATACATGATATAATGAACTCCATAAAGTCCCCGCAGATTTTAAATACAAATCTAGCTGCCTTAGTCAATGAGCTAAAATTGGCTCATGGCTGCATCACAGCTCTGCCATGCAGCCACTTTTGGGTCCTAGAGCAAGACCCTTAACCCTCTCTGCTCCAGGGGCAACGTAAATTGGCTGACCCTGCGCTCTGACCACAGTTTTCAAATCAAGCCGGGACACATGAAGAAATAATTTTGTTGAACTGTACATCTGAATATATATATATATATATATATATATATATACAGTGCCTTGCAAAAGTATTCAGCCCCCTTGAACTTTTCAACCTTTTGCCACATTTCAGGCTTCAAACATAACGATATGAAATTTTAATTTTTTGTGAAGAATCAACAACAAGTGGGACACAATCGTGAAGTGGAACAAAATTTATTGGATATTTTAAACTTTTTTTAGAAATAAAAAACTAAAAAGTGGGGCGTGCAATATTATTCAGCCCCTTTACTTTCAGTGCAGCAAACTCACTCCAGAAGTTCAGTGAGGATCTCTGAATGATCCAATGTTGACCTAAATGACTGATGGTGATAAATAGAATCCACCTGTGTGTAATCAAGTCTCCGTATAAATGCACCTGCTCTGTGACAGTCTCAGAGTTCTGTTTAAAGCGCAGAGAGCATCATGAAGACCAAGGAACACACCAGGCAGGTCCGAGATACTGTTGTGGAGAAGTTTAAAGCCGGGTTTGGATACAAAAAGATTTCCCAAGCTTTAAACATCTCAAGGAGCACTGTGCAAGCGATCATATTGAAATGGAAGGAGTATCAGACCACTGCAAATCTACCAAGACCCGGCCGTCCCTCTAAACTTTCAGCTCAAACAAGGAGAAGACTGATCAGAGATGCAGCCAAGAGGCCCATGATCACTCTGAATGAACTGCAGAGATCTACAGCTGAGGTGGGAGACTCTGTCCATAGGACACAATCAGTCGTACACTGCACAAATCTGGCCTTTATGGAAGAGTGGCAAGAAGAAAGCCATTTCTCAAAGATATCTATAAAAAGTCACCTGGGAGACACACCAAACATGTGGAAGAAGGTGCTCTGGTCAGATGAAACCAAAATCGAACTTTTTGGCCACAATGCAAAACGTTATGTTTGGCGTAAAAGCAACACAGCTCATCACCCTGAACACACCATCCCCACTGTCAAACATGGTGGTGGCAGCATCATGGTTTGGGCCTGCTTTTCTTCAGCAGGGACAGGGAAGATGGTTAAAATTGATGGGAAGATGGATGGAGCCAAATACAGGACCATTCTGGAAGAAAACCTGTTGCAGTCTGCAAAAGACCTGAGACTGGGACGGAGATTTATCTTCCAACAAGACAATGATCCAAAACATAAAGCAAAATCTACAATGGAATGGTTCACAAATAAACGTATCCAGGTGTTAGAATGGCCAAGTCAAAGTCCAGACCTGAATCCCATCGAGAATCTGTGGAAAGAGCTGAAAACTGCTGTTCACAAACGCTCTCCATCCAACCTCACTGAGCTCGAGCTGTTTTGCAAGGAAGAATGGGCAAAAATTTCTGTCTCTCGATGTGCAAAACTGATAGAGACATACCCCAAGCGACTTGCAGCTGTAATCGCAGCAAAAGGTGGCGCTACAAAGTATTAACGCAAGGGGGCTGAATAATATTGCACGCCCCACTTTTCAGTTTTTTATTTCTAAAAAAAGTTTAAAATATCCAATAAATTTTGTTCCACTTCACGATTGTGTCCCACTTGTTGTTGATTCTTCACAAAAAATTACAATTTCATATCGTTATGTTTGAAGCCTGAAATGTGGCAAAAGGTTGAAAAGTTCAAGGGGGCTGAATACTTTTGCAAGGCACTGTATATACAGTGCCTTGCAAAAGTATTCAGCCCCCTTGAACTTTTCAACCTTTTGCCACATTTCAGGCTTTAAACATAAAGATATGAAATTGTAATTTTTTGTGAAGAATCAACAACAAGCGGGACACAATCGTGAAGTGGAACGAAATTTATTGGATATTTTAAACTTTTTTTAGAAATAAAAACCTGAAAAGTGGGGCGTGCAATATTATTCAGCCCCCTTGCGTTAATACTTTGTAGCGCCACCTTTTGCTGCGATTACAGCTGCAAGTCGCTTGGGGTATGTCTCTATTAGTTTTGCACATCGAGATACTGAAATTTTTGCCCATTCTTCCTTGCAAAACAGTTCGAGCTCAGTGAGGTTGGATGGAGAGCGTTTGTGAACAGCAGTTTTCAGCTCTTTCCACAGATTCTTGATGGGATTCAGGTCTGGACTTTGACTTGGCCTTTTTAACACCTGGATACGTTTATTTGTGAACCATTCCATTGTAGATTTTGCTTTATGTTTTGGATCATTGTCTTGTTGGAAGATAAATCTCCGTCCCAGTCTCAGGTCTTTTGCAGACTGCAACAGGTTTTCTTCCAGAATGGTCCTGTATTTGGCTCCATCCATCTTCCCATCAATTTTAACCATCTTCCCTGTCCCTGCTGAAGAAAAGCAGGCCCAAACCATGATGCTGCCACCACCATGTTTGACAATGGGGATGGTGTGTTCAGGGTGATGAGCTGTGTTGCTTTTATGCCAAACATAACGTTTTGCGTTGTGGCCAAAAAGTTCGATTTTGGTTTCATCTGACCAGAGCACCTTCTTCCACATGCTTGGTGTGTCTCCCAGGTGACTTTTTATAGATATCTTTGAGAAATGGCTTTCTTCTTGCCACTCTTCCATAAAGGCCAGATTTGTGCAGTGTACGACTGATTGTGTCCTATGGACAGAGTCTCCCACCTCAGCTGTAGATCTCTGCAGTTCATTCAGAGTGATCATGGGCCTCTTGGCTGCATCTCTGATCAGTCTTCTCCTTGTTTGAGCTGAAAGTTTAGAGGGACGGCCGGGTCTTGGTAGATTTGCAGTGGTCTGATACTCCCTTCATTTCAATATGATCGCTTGCACAGTGCTCCTTGAGATGTTTAAAGCTTGGGAAATCTTTTTGTATCCAAATTCGGCTTTAAACTTCTCCACAACAGTATCTCGGACCTGCCTGGTGTGTTCCTTGGTCTTCATGATGCTCTCTGCGCTTTAAACAGAACTCTGAGACTATCACAGAGCAGGTGCATTTATACGGAGACTTGATTACACACAGGTGGATTCTATTTATCACCATCAGTCATTTAGGTCAACATTGGATCATTCAGAGATCCTCACTGAACTTCTGGAGTGAGTTTGCTGCACTGAAAGTAAAGGGGCTGAATAATATTGCACGCCCCACTTTTCAGGTTTTTATTTCTAAAAAAAGTTTAAAATATCCAATAAATTTCGTTCCACTTCACAATTGTGTCGCACTTGTTATTGATTCTTCACAAAAAATTACAATTTCATATCTTTATGTTTAAAGCCTGAAATGTGGCAAAAGGTTGAAAAGTTCAAGGGGGCTGAATACTTTTGCAAGGCACTGTATATATATATATGGTGACGCTCCCCATCCAACCTGACAGAGCTTGCAAGGATATGCCAAGAGGAATGGGTAAAATGTCCAGAAACAAGTGTGTGTACAGATTTGTAACCCCTAAATAAACCATTTTTGTCAGTAAAATAAAATAAACCCTAAACCCTGTTTTCACTTTGTAATTATTGGTGATTGTACGTAGCACAATTGTGTGAGGCAAACAATTTACTCTATTAAAGAATGAGTCTGTAACGTAATAAAACATGGAAAAGGTGAAAGATGGGAGTGAAAGGAGTGTGCAGACTTTCCGGCTTGACTGTATATATATACACAGTATATATACAGTATATATACAGTGTATCACAAAAGTGAGTACACCCCTCACATTTCTGCAAATATTTCATTATATCTTTTCATGGGACAACACTATAGACGTGAAACTTGGATATAACTTAGAGTAGTCAGTCTACAGCTTGTATAGCAGTGTAGATTTACTGTCTTCTGAAAATAACTCAACACACAGCCATTAATGTCTAAATAGCTGGCAACATAAGTGAGTACACCCCACAGTGAACATGTCCAAATTGTGCCCAAATGTGTCGTTGTCCCTCCCTGGTGTCATGTGTCAAGGTCCCAGGTGTAAATGGGGAGCAGGGCTGTTAAATTTGGTGTTTTGGGTACAATTCTCTCATACTGGCCACTGGATATTCAACATGGCACCTCATGGCAAAGAACTCTCTGAGGATGTGAGAAATAGAATTGTTGCTCTCCACAAAGATGGCCTGGGCTATAAGAAGATTGCTAACACCCTGAAACTGAGCTACAGCATGGTGGCCAAGGTCATACAGCGTTTTTCCAGGACAGGTTCCACTCGGAACAGGCTTCGCCAGGGTCGACCATAGAAGTTGAGTCCATGTGTTCGGCGTCATATCCAGAGGTTGGCTTTAAAAAATAGACACATGAGTGCTGCCAGCATTGCTGCAGAGGTTGAAAACGTGGGAGGTCAGCCTGTCAGTGCTCAGACCATACGCCGCACACTGCATCAACTCGGTCTGCATGGTCATCATCCCAGAAGGAAGCTGACGCACAAGAAAGCCAGCAAACAGTTTGCTGAAAACAAGCAGTCCAAGAACATGGATTACTGGAATGCCCTGTGGTCTGACGAGACCAAGATAAACTTGTTTGGCTCAGATGGTGTCCAGCATGTGTGGCGGCGCCCTGGTGAGAAGTACCAAGACAACTGTATCTTGCCTACAGTCAAGCATGGTGGTGGTAGCATCATGGTCTTGGGCTGCATGAGTGTTGCTGGCACTGGGGAGCTGCAGTTCATTGAGGGAAACATGAATTCCAACATGTACTGTGACATTCTAAAACAGAGCATGATCCCCTCCCTTCGAAAACTGGGCCTCATGGCAGCTTTCCAACAGGATAACGACCCCAAACACAACCTCCAAGATGACAACTGCCTTGCTGAGGAAGCTGAAGGTAAAGGTGATGGACTAAACCCAATTGAGCACCTGTGGCGCATCCTCAAGTGGAAGGTGGAGGAGTTCAAGGTGTCTAACATCCACCAGCTCCGTGATGTCATCATGGAGGAGTGGAAGAGGATTCCAGTAGCAACCTGTGCAGCTCTGGTGAATTCCATGCCCAGGAGGGTTAAGGCAGTGCTGGATAATAATGGTGGTCACACAAAATATTGACACTTTGGGCACAATTTGGACATGTTCACTGTGGGGTGTACTCACTTATGTTGCCAGCCATTTATACATTAATGGCTGTGTGTTGAGTTATTTTCAGAAGACAGTAAATCTACACTGCTATACAAGTTGTACACTGACTACTCTTAAGTTATATCCAAGTTTCATGTCTATAGTGTTGTCCCATGAAAAGATATAATGAAATATTTGCAGAAATGTGAGGGGTGTACTCACTTTTGTGATACACTGTATATATATATATAATATATATATTAGAGATGGACCGATCGGGGTTTTTGGCACCGATTCCGATCTCCTTTCAGGGACATCGGCCGATAGCCGATTCCGATCGGGGGGGGGGATTAGCAGTAAATAAACACACGCGCGCGTGTGTGCGTGTGTGTGTGCGCCTTTAGAAGATACGCTTTGTTCACAGTATCGCTATAAGTGATTCATTGATTCATGAGTTGATTCGTTTTTATGTGAAGCGCAAGTTTCTCTTCTCGGTTATCTCTCCGTGTTTACTGTTATTAATTAAATGTCATGGTTTTAAATAAACAACTACTACAGAACATTTTGTGTGACTTACATTAAAAAGCTTAATTAAACTGCTATTACCACAGATCTGTAACCGACCGTCAGACTCGTTCCGTCTAAGGAGCTAAAAGTTTTCTAAAAGTTCAGCAGATGATCCTGAACTAACGAATTTGGTAATGAATAAACTTTTGCCTCGGATTGGCTCTGTAACGTTTTCTGTTCTCATCTACATCACAAGTAAGAACCGATTTACCAAAGTGAACCAGGAGTTTATATAACGTGCTGATAGAATCGACTCAGATGTGACCGGGTTGAATTATCTTTTTAAAGTAAATATTACAATCAGCAAAATTACATCGCAAGAGCTTTCACGATGGTTTCTGTACGATTGTTGATGAATGGTGATGTGATGGTTGGTGCTTCGTAGCTCAAAGTCTGGATCAATCCACTGAGCTGTTAACTTAACATGATCTTTATATATCACACGATCAGATCGGCTACTTTTAGGAAATATCGCCGATCGGCGATAGCATATTTTGATTAAAAATCGGCCGAGATATATATATATATATATATATATATATATACAGTGTATCACAAAAGTGAGTACACCCCTCACATTTCTGCAGATATTTAAGTATATCTTTTCATGGGACAACACTGACAAAATGACACTTTGACACAATGAAAAGTAGTCTGTGTGCAGCTTATATAACAGTGTAAATTTATTCTTCCCTCAAAATAACTCAATATACAGCCATTAATGTCTAAACCACCGGCAACAAAAGTGAGTACACCCCTAAGAGACTACACCCCTAAATGTCCAAATTGAGCACTGCTTGTCATTTTCCCTCCAAAATGTCATGTGATTTGTTAGTCTTACTAGGTCTCAGGTGTGCATAGGGAGCAGGTGTGTTCAATTTAGTAGTACAGCTCTCACACTCTCTCATACTGGTCACTGAAAGTTCCAACATGGCACCTCATGGCAAAGAACTCTCTGAGGATCTTAAAAGACGAATTGTTGTGCTACATGAAGATGGCCAAGGCTACAAGAAGATTGCCAACACCCTGAAACTGAGCTGCAGCACAGTGGCCAAAATCATCCAGCGTTTTAAAAGAGCAGGGTCCACTCAGAACAGACTCGCGTTGGTCGTCCAAAGAAGCTGAGTGCACGTGCTCAGCGTCACATCCAACTGTTGTCTTTGAAAGATAGGCGCAGGAGTGCTGTCAGCATTGCTGCAGAGATTGAAAAGGTGGGGGGTCAGCCTGTCAGTGCTCAGACCATACGCCGCACACTACATCAAATTGGTCTGCATGGCTGTCACCCCAGAAGGAAGCCTCTTCTGAAGTCTCTACACAAGAAAGCCCGCAAACAGTTTGCTGAAGACATGTCAACAAAGGACATGGATTACTGGAACCATGTCCTATGGTCTGATGAGACCAAGATTCATTTGTTTGGTTCAGATGGTCTCAAGCATGTGTGGCGGCAATCAGGTGAGGAGTACAAAGATAAGTGTGTCATGCCTACAGTCAAGCATGGTGGTGGGAATGCCATGGTCTGGGGCTGCATGAGTGCAGCAGGTGTTGGGGAGTTACATTTCATTGAGGGACACATGAACAATATGTACTGTGAAATACTGAAGCAGAGCATGATCCCCTCCCTCCGGAAACTGGGTCGCAGGGCAGTGTTCCAGCATGATAATGACCCCAAACACACCTCTAAGACAACCACTGCTTTATTGAAGAGGCTGAGGGTAAAGGTGATGGACTGGCCAAGCATGTCTCCAGACCTAAACCCAATAGAACATCTTTGGGGCATCCTCAAGCGGAAGGTGGACGAGCGCAAAGTCTCGAATATCCGCCAGCTCCGTGATGTCGTCATGGAGGAGTGGAAAAGCATTCCAGTGGCAACCTGTGAAGCTCTGGTAAACTCCATGCCCAGGAGAGTTAAGGCAGTTCTGGGAAATAATGGTGGCCACACAAAATATTGACACTTCAGGAACTTTCACTAAGGGGTGTACTCACTTTTGTTGCCGGTGGTTTAGACATTAATGGCTGTATATTGAGTTATTTTGAGGAAAGAATAAATTTACACTGTTATATAAGCTGCACACAGACTACTTTTCATTGTGTCAAAGTATCATTTTGTCAGTGTTGTCCCATGAAAAGATATACTTAAATATCTGCAGAAATGTGAGGGGTGTACTCACTTTTGTGATACACTGTGTATATACAGTGTATCACAAAAGTGAGTACACCCCTCACATTTCTGCAAATATTTAAGTATATCTTTTCATGGGACAACACTATAGACATGAAACTTGGATATAACTTAGAGTAGTCAGTGTACAGCTTGTATAGCAGTGTAGATTTACTGTCTTCTGAAAATAACTCAACACACAGCCATTAATGTCTAAATAGCTGGCAACATAAGTGAGTACACCCCACAGTGAACATGTCCAAATTGTGCCCAAATGTGTCGTTGTCCCTCCCTGGTGTCATGTGTCAAGGTCCCAGGTGTAAATGGGGAGCAGGGCTGTTAAATTTGGTGTTTTGGGTACAATTCTCTCATACTGGCCACTGGATATTCAACATGGCACCTCATGGCAAAGAACTCTCTGAGGATGTGAGAAATAGAATTGTTGCTCTCCACAAAGATGGCCTGGGCTATAAGAAGATTGCTAACACCCTGAAACTGAGCTACAGCACGGTGGCCAAGGTCATACAGCGGTTTTCCAGGACAGGTTCCACTCGGAACAGGCTTCGCCAGGGTCAACCAAAGAAGTTGAGTCCACGTGTTCGGCGTCATATCCAGAGGTTGGCTTTAAAAAATAGACACATGAGTGCTGCCAGCATTGCTGCAGAGGTTGAAGACGTGGGAGGTCAGCCTGTCAGTGCTCAGACCATACGCCGCACACTGCATCAACTCGGTCTGCATGGTCGTCATCCCAGAAGGAAGCTGACGCACAAGAAAGCCCGCAAACAGTTTGCTGAAGACAAGCAGTCCAAGAACATGGATTACTGGAATGCCCTGTGGTCTGACGAGACCAAGATAAACTTGTTTGGCTCAGATGGTGTCCAGCATGTGTGGCGGCGCCCTGGTGAGAAGTACCAAGACAACTGTATCTTGCCTACAGTCAAGCATGGTGGTGGTAGCATCATGGTCTTGGGCTGCATGAGTGTTGCTGGCACTGGGGAGCTGCAGTTCATTGAGGGAAACATGAATTCCAACATGTACTGTGACATTCTGAAACAGAGCATGATCCCCTCCCTTCGAAAACTGGACCTCATGGCAGTTTTCCAACAGGATAACGACCCCAAACACAACCTCCAAGATGACAACTGCCTTGCTGAGGAAGCTGAAGGTAAAGGTGATGGACTAAACCCAATTGAGCACCTGTGGCGCATCCTCAAGTGGAAGGTGGAGGAGTTCAAGGTGTCTAACATCCACCAGCTCTGTGATGTCATCATGGAGGAGTGGAAGAGGATTCCAGTAGCAACCTGTGCAGCTCTGGTGAACTCCATGCCCAGGAGGGTTAAGGCAGTGCTGGATAATAATGGTGGTCACACAAAATATTGACACTTTGGGCACAATTTGGACATGTTCACTGTGGGGTGTACTCACTTATGTTGCCAGCCATTTAGACATTAATGGCTGTGTGTTGAGTTATTTTTATAAGACAGTAAATCTACACTGCTATACAAGCTGTACACTGACTACTCTAAGTTATATCCAAGTTTCATGTCTATAGTGTTGTCCCATGAAAAGATATAATGAAATATTTGCAGAAATGTGAGGGGTGTACTCACTTTTGTGATACACTGTATATATATATATATATATATATATATATATATATATATATATATATATATATATATATATATATATATATCACCAGCACAAATATCCATAACATATGTACAATTCAACAAAAATGGATTAATGGCCAGAGCACATGCATGGCAATCCCTGGCTGTTAGAGGGTATTATATTATATATAAAACAAGTATACATGTCTGTGTATGTCACGAACGGGGGGCTTAGGCGAGACAGAGGGGCGGACACACACGCAGAGATGTAAACTAAAGCAAGGATATATTTATTAATGAAGACAAGTGCTATTTACATAGTAACACAACCTAAGCGCATGGCTAGTAACACAAGCTAAGCACATGGCTAGTAACATAAGCTAGGAACATGGCTAGTAACATAAGCTAGGAACATGGCTAGTAACACAGGCTAAGCACATGGCTAGTAACACAAGCTAAGCACATGGCTAGTAACATAAGCTAGGAACAAACCTTCAAACAGATTCCAAAACAGAGTCCAAGTAAAGCCAAACCAAAGCCACCATAGAAGTCCAACAAAGCAGATACAAAACAGTTCCCACTGTAGTGCTCCAGTGCACCTCTTAAATAGAGGGCAGCTGGAGCCAATTAGTCCTGGGGAACCAATCATGAGCTAGGGTGTGGCAGGAGACAGAGTGTGCTCATGGAGAGGGGGCGTGGCACATCAAAGCACCAGAGCACACAGAGGCTTGGTGTGACATAACCCCCCCCCCTAAAGGCACTCCTCCTGGAGTGCCTAAAAAACACAAACCACAAGGAGGTCCTGGGCCCTGCGGGGCAAATTTAAAGTCATTAAGTTCATCTTGAGGCAGGCATGACATAAGTGCTGTAACGCCGGCTGCCGACGGAAAACCAGCCAACAAGAGTTCTGAAGCACGCTCTGGGAGTGCTGACTTAACATGAGCGCCGTCAGGGAGCGCTAACATAGAAACAGAAGCGCCATCGGGGGGCGCCAACTCGGGAACAAAAACCAGCTGCGTGGAGCCTGGCGAAGAGGCTTCGGGAGATAGCTGCGTGGAGCCTGGCGAAGAGGCTTCGGGAGTCAGCTGCGTAGAGCCTGGCTTAGAGGCTTCGGGAGTCAGCTGCGTGGAGCCTGGCGAAGAGGCTTCGGGAGTCAGCTGCGTGGAGCCTGGCGAAGAGGCTTCGGGTGTCAGCTGCATAGACCCTTGAGAAGAGGCGTCCGGAGTCAGCTGCGAGGACCCTTGAGAAGAGGCGTCCGGAGTCAGCTGCGAGGACCCTTGAGAAGAGGCGTCCGGAGTCAGCTGCGAAAACACTGGAGAAACATCACTCAGCTGCGAGGACCCTGGAGAGGCGTCCGAAATCAACTGTGGAAACACTGGAGAAACGTCATTAATCAGCTGCACAAATCCTTGAGAATCTCCTTGATTCAGCTGCGAGGACCCTGGAGAGGCGTCCGGAATCAGTTGCAAAAACCCTTGAGAAACTCCTTGAGTCAGCTGCGAGGACCCTGGAGAGGCATCCGAAGTCAACTGCAAAAATCCTTGAGAAACATCGCTCAGCTGCGAGGACCCTGGAGAGGCGTCCGAAGTCAACTGCGAAAACACTGGAGAAACGTCATTAATCAGCTGCGAGGACCCTGGAGAGGCGTCCGAAGTCACTTGCGAAAACACTGGAGAAACAGCACTCAGCTGCGAGGACCCTGGAGAGGCGTCCGAAGTCACTTGCGAAAACACTGGAGAAACAGCACTCAGCTGCGAGGACCCTGGAGAGGCGCCCGGACTGAGCTGCTTGAATCCTGGAGGGACGTCTTGAATCAGCTGCTTGAACCCTGGAGGGACGACTTGACTCATCTGCTTGAACCCTGGAGGGACGTCTTGAATCAGCTGCTTGAACCCTGGAGGGACGACTTGACTCAGCTGCTTGAACCCTGGAGGGACGTCGTGAATCAGCTGCTTGAACCCTGGAGGGATGACTTGACTCAGCTGCTTGAACCCTGGAGGGACATCTTGAATCAGCTGCTTGAACCCTGGAGATTCGTCTTGAATCAGCTGCTTAGAACCTGAAGATTAATCTTGAATCAGCTGCTTGGAACCTGAAGATTCATCTTGAATCAGCTGCTTAGAACCTGAAGATTCATCTTGAATCAGCAGCTTGGAACCTGAAGATTCGTCTTGAATCAGCAGCTTGGAACCTGAAGATTCGTCTTGAATCAGCTGCTTAGAACCTGAAGATTCATCTTGAATCAGCTGCTTGGAACCTGATGGCGGTAGCAGCAGAGCTGAAGGAGAATTGTCTGTAGTAGCCTGTGGCTTGAACTCTGAAGACTGGAACATAAAGCCTGGAACTTTGACAGGAAACAAAACTGGAGAGGACTTGGAACTGTTTGACCCTGTCTGGGTGGCATGAGGGCCCGAACGTACAAACAAACCGTTTTGGAAACCCTGACCTGCTGACACACCTAGAACCGACAGAGACCGATGAACACTGAACAGGACTAGAGAAACTAGTACTCATGGAACCTGACTTGGAGACATGACTGACTTGGACAGACGGACAAGACATGACAGGCTGACTGACCTGAACCTGAATACCTGGAACTGGGGCCGGTGAACAAACAAAAAGACCCCTGGAGCCCTTGGGTTCACTACAAGGAGCATCACTAAACAAACGATCCTGACTGGATCCTAACATGGCTGTGGGACGGTTACGAGCATTAGTAGCGGGCACTGGCACCCGGACCACATCAGCAGTGGGCACTGGGGGAAATTTAACATCCCCAGTGGGCACTGGATGCCGGGTATAAGCTGCAGTGGGCGCTTTGCTGCATGAAAATTTTGCTCTCATGAGGCCCTCGAACACCTTAACCGAAATCAGCACAGCTCCCCTGTCAGACCACAGCTGCCTGGCCCACTCACGAGCGGCACCCCTCAGTCTGGACATCATAAACCGCACCTTGTCGGTTTCAGCTGGCTGGGGGTCCTGAAGGTGCTGCAGGTAGAGCTGGCTCTGCAGTAGGAAGCCGTCGACAAATGAGTCGCTTCCATCATACAGAGCTGGCCTACTAAGCGGTAGGGTCTGAGGAAACCTCCTGGAGTTAAACTCCGGGAACGTAAACACCAAATACATCTCGCTGTGTCCTTGTAGGGGGAACTGTTATGTCACGAACAGGGGGCTTAGGCGAGACAGAGGGGCGGACACACACGCAGAGATGTGAACTAAAGCAAGGATATATTTATTAATGAAGACAAGTGCTATTTACATAGTAACACAACCTAAGCGCATGGCTAGTAACACAAGCTAAGCACATGGCTAGTAACACAAGCTAAGCACATGGCTAGTAACACAAGCTAAGCACATGGCTAGTAACATAAGCTAGGAACATGGCTAGTAACACAGGCTAAGCACATGGCTAGTAACACAAGCTAAGCACATGGCTAGTAACATAAGCTAGGAACATGGCTAGTAACACAAGCTAAGCACATGGCTAGTAACATAAGCTAGGAACAAACCTTCAAACAGAATCCAAAACAGAAACAGAGGCCGAGGCCGAAGCCACCATAGAAATCCAGCAAAGCAGATACAAAACAGTTCCCACTGTAGTGCTCCAGTGCACCTCTTAAATAGAGGGCAGCTGGAGCCAATTAGTCCTGGGGAACCAATCATGAGCTAGGGTGTGGCAGGAGACAGAGTGTGCTCATGGAGAGGGGGCGTGGCACATCAAAGCACCAGAGCACACAGAGGCTTGGTGTGACAGTGTAGCTGGGTGGAAATGTACTTTTGAGTACTGGCTGTTATAGGGTATTATATTTTATATATAAAATAAGTACACGTGTGTATATTATATATAAAACAAGTATACGTGTGTAGCTGGGTGGAAATGTATTTTTGAGTATTGGCTGTAATAGGTTATTATATTATATATAAAACAAGTATACATGTGTGTATATTATATATAAAACAAGTATACATGTGTGTGTAGCTGTGTGGAAATGTACTTTTGAGTATTGGCTGTAATAGGTTATTATATTATATATAAAACAAGTATACATGTGTGTATATTATATATAAAACAAGTATACATGTGTGTAGCTGGGTGTAAATGTACTTTTGAGTATTGGCTGTTATAGGTTATTATATTATATATAAAACAAGTATACATGTGTGTATATTATATATAAAACAAGTATACATGTGTGTATATTATATATAAAACAAGTATACATGTGTGTGTAGCTGGGTGGAAATGTACTTTTGAGTACTGGCTGTTAGGGTATTATATTATATATAAAACAAGTATACATGTGTGTATATTATATGTAAAACAAGTATACATGTGTGTAGCTGGGTTGAAATGTACTTTTGAGTACTGGCTGTTATAGGTTATTATATTATATATAAAACAAGTATACATGTGTGTATATTATATATAAAACAAGTATACATGTGTATATATTATATGTAAAACAAGTATACATGTGTGTAGCTGGGTTGAAATGTACTTTTGAGTATTGGCTGTTATAGGTTATTATATTATATATAAAACAAGTAAACATGTGTGTATATTATATATAAAACAAGTATACATGTGTGTGTAGCTGTGTGGAAATGTACTTTTGAGTATTGGCTGTAATAGGTTATTATATTATATATAAAACAAGTATACATGTGTGTATATTATATATAAAACAAGTATACATGTGTGTAGCTGGGTGTAAATGTACTTTTGAGTATTGGCTGTTATAGGTTATTATATTATATATAAAACAAGTATACATGTGTGTATATTATATATAAAACAAGTATACATGTGTGTATATTATATATAAAACAAGTATACATGTGTGTGTAGCTGGGTGGAAATGTACTTTTGAGTACTGGCTGTTAGGGTATTATATTATATATAAAACAAGTATACATGTGTGTATATTATATGTAAAACAAGTATACATGTGTGTAGCTGGGTTGAAATGTACTTTTGAGTACTGGCTGTTATAGGTTATTATATTATATATAAAACAAGTATACATGTGTGTATATTATATATAAAACAAGTATACATGTGTATATATTATATGTAAAACAAGTATACATGTGTGTAGCTGGGTTGAAATGTACTTTTGAGTATTGGCTGTTATAGGTTATTATATTATATATAAAACAAGTAAACATGTGTGTATATTATATATAAAACAAGTATACATGTGTGTGTAGCTGTGTGGAAATGTACTTTTGAGTATTGGCTGTAATAGGTTATTATATTATATATAAAACAAGTATACATGTGTGTATATTATATATAAAACAAGTATACATGTGTGTAGCTGGGTGTAAATGTACTTTTGAGTATTGGCTGTTATAGGTTATTATATTATATATAAAACAAGTAAACATGTGTGTATATTATATATAAAACAAGTATACATGTGTGTGTAGCTGGGTGGAAATGTACTTTTGAGTATTGGCTGTAATAGGTTATTATATTATATATAAAACAAGTATACATGTGTGTATATTATATATAAAACAAGTATACATGTGTGTAGCTGGGTGTAAATGTACTTTTGAGTATTGGCTGTTATAGGTTATTATATTATATATAAAACAAGTATACATGTGTGTATATTATATATAAAACAAGTATACATGTGTGTATATTATATATAAAACAAGTATACATCTGTGTGTAGCTGGGTGGAAATGTACTTTTGAGTACTGGCTGTTAAGGTATTATATTATATATAAAACAAGTATACATGTGTGTATATTATATGTAAAACAAGTATACATGTGTGTAGCTGGGTTGAAATGTACTTTTGAGTACTGGCTGTTATAGGTTATTATATTATATATAAAACAAGTATACATGTGTGTATATTATATATAAAACAAGTATACATGTGTGTATATTATATGTAAAACAAGTATACATGTGTGTAGCTGGGTTGAAATGTACTTTTGAGTACTGGCTGTTATAGGTTATTATATTATATATAAAACAAGTATACATGTGTGTATATTATATATAAAACAAGTATACATGTGTATATTATATATAAAACAAGTATACATGTGTGTATATTATATATAAAACAAGTATACATGTGTGTATATTACATATAAAACAAGTATACATGTGTGTATATTATATATAAAACAAGTATACATGTGTGTGTAGCTGGGTGGAAATGTACTTTTGAGTATTGGCTGTTATAGGTTATTATATTATATATAAAACAAGTATACATGTGTGTATATTATATATAAAACAAATATACATGTGTGTGTAGCTGGGTGGAAATGTACTTTTGAGTATTGGCTGTTATAGGTTATTGTATTATATATAAAACAAGTATATATGTGTGCATATTATATATAAAACAAGTATACATGTGTGTGTAGCTGGGTGGAAATGTACTTTTGAGTACTGGCTGTTAAGGTATTATATTATATATAAAACAAGTATACATGTGTGTATATTATATGTAAAACAAGTATACATGTGTGTAGCTGGGTTGAAATGTACTTTTGAGTACTGGCTGTTATAGGTTATTATATTATATATAAAACAAGTATACATGTGTGTATATTATATATAAAACAAGTATACATGTGTGTATATTATATGTAAAACAAGTATACATGTGTGTAGCTGGGTTGAAATGTACTTTTGAGTACTGGCTGTTATAGGTTATTATATTATATATAAAACAAGTATACATGTGTGTATATTATATATAAAACAAGTATACATGTGTATATTATATATAAAACAAGTATACATGTGTGTATATTATATATCAAACAAGTATACATGTGTGTATATTACATATAAAACAAGTATACATGTGTGTATATTATATATAAAACAAGTATACATGTGTGTGTAGCTGGGTGGAAATGTACTTTTGAGTACTGGCTGTTATAGGTTATTATATTATATATAAAACAAGTATACATGTGTGTATATTATATATAAAACAAGTATACATGTGTGTGTGTAGCTGGGTGGAAATGTACTTTTGAGTATTGGCTGTAATAGGTTATTATATTATATATAAAACAAGTATACATGTGTGTATATTATATATAAAACAAGTATACATGTGTGTATATTACATATAAAACAAGTTTACATGTGTGTGTAGCTGGGTGGAAATGTACTTTTGAGTATTGGCTGTTATAGGTTATTATATTATATATAAAACAAGTATACATGTGTGTATATTATATATAAAACAAGTATACATTTGTGTATATTATATATAAAACAAGTATACATGTGTGTGTAGCTGGGTGGAAATGTACTTTTGAGTACTGGCTGTTATAGGTTATTATATTATATATAAAACAAGTATACATGTGTGTATATTATATATAAAACAAGTATACATGTGTGTGTAGCTGGGTGGAAATGTACTTTTGAGTATTGGCTGTTATAGGTTATTATATTATATATAAAACAAGTATACATGTGTGTATATTATATATAAAACAAGTATACATGTGTGTGTAGCTGGGTGGAAATGTACTTTTGAGTACTGGCTGTTATAGGGTATTATATTATATATAAAACAAGTATACATGTGTGTATATTATATGTAAAACAAGTATACATGTGTGTGTAGCTGGGTGGAAATGTACTTTTGAGTACTGGCTGTTATATGGTATTATATTATATATAAAACAAGTATACATGTGTGTATATTATATATAAAACAAGTATACATGTGTGTATATTATATATAAAACAAGTATACATGTGTGTGTAGCTGGGTGGAAATGTACTTTTGAGTACTGGCTGTTATAGGGTATTATATTATATATAAAACAAGTATACATGTGTGTATATTATATGTAAAACAAGTATACATGTGTGTGTAGCTGGGTGGAAATGTACTTGTGTATGACAAATTTGGTTTCTTATAGCTGCCAACCAGGAACTTGGGGGAACAGGCCCAGCTGCAAAATAAGAAATTAATTAATGTGGTTCTGTTCTCCTGCAGTCATATCTTCTAGCCAGGAGGGCATAACAGTATGGCAAAACAATTTGCCCGGCTGGAAGGGGTGGGGGTGTCTCAAGTCAACAACAAACATGACCTCCTCCTGTCAGCCTGACAAGCCTTAAAACCAATGAACATTGAGGACAAGACACACTTATCAACATTCCCCAAGAACAGTCAATCATCTCAACCCTAACTACTTTACGTTGAGGACCTTGAGGAAAGAGAAACACTGAAGTGACTGAGGAGCCCCAAGCCATGAAGCTGGTTCTATCTGACTCAGTTATTTTCTCCCAGATTACTGCAGGCTTCCTCCAGGACAGCACACAGAAGTTCAGTTACTGCAGTGATCGATCCATTCTATTAAAGCAGCCCAGATTTCACAGAGCCAAAATGTGGCAATTTGGATCCATACAGATGTAATAAAAAAAGAGACAGGAAGACACTTGACTGAAATATTGTGTTAAATTACGTGTTTTCTCTCCAATGTACCACCTCCTCCTGGTTCCCCATACAGTCTAAATTGTTCAGCTCCATCAGCGACGCCATTCCGCCATCGATACAAGGCTTTTAACTTGTTGTGGAGACAGATGAGATCCAGAGAATCGCATCTGCACCTCTCTGACCTGCAGTAATTTGTTGTGATGCCACAGCAAATAGAAAGTCCCAACCACCTGCACCAAATGTTGGAGAAGAAAAGTGCTGTCTAATTTTTCCAAATAAACCAAAACTCCCCTAAAAATTTATACACATTCTGGAGTGTATAGAATACACAATACATTCATTAATTGTCATGAATAATATTATTTATATTGTTAAGTCAGGATGTAACACGTCTGCTTTAGGTATTTTATTGAAATCACAGTGAAGATGCAAGGAATGTACTACAACAGCCCAGTGTAGACCTTATGATGTCATTAGAGTCTCATGCTTTGTAGATAATGCCAATCATATGATGCCAATCATATGATGTATATGATGATGTATATGATGTACAGTGAGGCCATAAATTTGGACCCACTAGTGTTTTTTCTCAACCAAACACTCTTTCACATTTTTTCAAATTAATTAAAATAACATCATATAATCAGTATAAAGCGGCACGGTGGCAGGAAGTGTGAATGTGTGTGTGGATGTTTGTGTGTTTGCCCTGTGATAGACTGGCGACACGTCTGAGATTTTTCCTGCCTTTCTCCCAATAAATCAGACCCAGCGTAACCCTGACCAGGATGAAGCGGTGGTAAAACAGACAATGAATGTTTAAATAAGTGAATTAATAATCAGCATTGGGCGCTCAGGTGACGCAGCAGTAAAACACGCTAGCACACCAGAGCTAACATCTCCAGTTCGAATCTCAGCTCTGCCACCCGACAGGCTGGGCACCTACACAAACAACGATTGGCTTGTTATTCCAGGGAAAAGTGCCGGAGGGGATTTCTCATAACTGATGCAATTACGACCTCTGCTGGCTGATTGATGGTGCCTGCACAGGGACGAGGGATAATGTAATCAGGGTGTGTCTCCTTGTACACAAAGCTGATCCGCATATGAACTTGCCTCGTGCAGGTGAAAAGTTGCAGTTGGCTACTGCACACGTGTCGGAGGGGGCATGTGTCAGTCACGGCTTTTCTTAGTCAGAGTGGAGGTCAACATCAGTAGAGAGGAGGCATAATGCAATAGGGTAATTGGATACAACTAGATTGGGAGGAAAAGTAGGGGAAAAATGCAAAAAAATAATGTACATGAATTTAGAATTTCTTAGTCTTTGCTAGTTATCCCCCTTTTGCTGTATTAAACCATGAACTGAAGCTGGCATAAACTTCACAAGTTTATGCAAAATCTAATGATCCAATGATGATTTTTGGGCATGATCTTACAAAATTCCAAAGAGCAACTTGTGATTAAATAAATGCTTGTTAATGCTTGGCTTTCTCAGTCTTGAAGTGCCCCATTAAATGCTTGATGAGGTTTAGGGGACTGTGGAGGAAAGGCAGTCAGCACTTCTTGAATGTTGGTCTTTAAGTAGTTATTACAAAGCTTTGAGGTTTGAGATGTGTAATAAAAACACATTGTATACAATTGAGGAAAATGCAAAATAGAAGCTTTTTACTAGTGGTCTAAGACTTTTGGTCCCCACCAAAAGTCAGTTTATATACACTGTATGTCTTATGCATATGGTGAATAGCAGAGGAAGCAAATGCCAAAGATCAGGGATTAAAGGTTCATTTGGGATAAACTACAACTACAATGCTTTACAAGCACGAGGCAAACACGGGTATAAATTAACAAAAATGCAGTGGTACCTTGTAACTCGACGTCCTCTAAACTTTACATTTTTGAAACTCAACGCCCTTTGTAAATTTGTACCCTTAAACTCGCAGTTTCCTTAAACTCGATGTGTGAGTGACTTCCGTTTTTTTCAGAGCTTGGCTCAAGTGGTGCAGTAAAACATCATCAAAGTGTGAATATGAGACGAATCTGCATTTGTGTGAAATCACCGTACAAATTCACTCTAAAAGCATCCGCATGTACTGTATATGTGTTTAGCTGGATTTTCCTCCTGTTTCACTTTTAAACTTGTGTTATAGCTCAAGGTGCTGAGAAATTGTGCGAATCAGCTTTTCCGAGAGAGTCTAAAACACTTGAAACTCAACACCTTTTAAACTTGACGCCACACCCAGAACCAATTGACATCGAGTTTCAAGGTACTATTGTATGTACAATGAACAAATCACAGACAATGTGGTTACAGGGCATAAGAACAGACATGTACACAGAAATGCAAATGGCCAAAAGTGTGTAGGCATGTGTATTAATTGGGGGAGGGGGGGGACTTTTTAATAGGCACAAGGCACACAGTAACACCCTGGACCTAGCTATAAGACAAGTCCATCGCAGGGCAGACACACATACACACACCCATTCACCTATATGGCAATTCGGTGTCTCCAGTTAACCTGACTGCATGTTTTTGGACTGTGCGAGGAAACCGGAGCTCCCAGAGGAAACCTATGCAGACACAGGGAGAACATGCAAACTCTGCACAGAAAGGACCCGGAGCGGCCACGTCTGGGGATCGAACCCAGGACCTTCTTGCTGTGAGGCAACAGTGCTACCCACCGAGCCACCGTGCCGCCCATGAGTCATGTTATCCCAACTAATTAGAAACATGTATTAGCTATAGGACAAATGCAAAACTAAAGCATTCTACTAGTGGTTCTAGACTTTGGAGCCTGCTGTACAGTATGTACCTAAAACTCCTTCTTTCCTTTTGTACTTTTGCATGTTTTTGCTTGTTTTAAAAATGTGTTTTTCTGACATCAACTGTCTCCTAACTTTAAGAAGAAATGTCTAAAACTACATGTTCTCCAGGCTCCTGTTTTGTCAAGTCCTTGCTATGAGATGTGTGTTGGAGAGAGTCTATTGGTGTTCAGACAGTATAGTCACTTCAAAGGGCCAGCCTGAGCCATTTCACACCTAATCAGCTTAGGCTTCTAATCCAGAACAGGAAACTGGAGATAGCGCACTGTGAAGTGATGCAAGCCGCTGACATGAGAATTTAAAATCCAGGAAAGAAAATCCCATCTCATGGACCCTCATACAAGCCCATTTCGTTTCACCTTGTCCCTTTGCTGATTTTTTTTTTTTTGAAGGATTGTGTTTATCTATCCTGCACAATGGTTGAGCAGGCAAACTCTGTACAATGAGCTTGTGTTGCACTGTTCTTTGTGATCAGTGCAGTAATACAACATTAAGTATTTGTAAGAAGTTCACAAAAACACACACAGAATATCTTTTAAAGACACAGACCAAAACCAGGGCTCAAACTCAGCTTTACAGCACCCATTCTGTTTGCTAACCCACTGTGCTGCCCAAAAATGTAATAGTCCAAGACTCGTGTCTCTCCGAGTGGTCTAGTCTGACTGGCAGCTGGTGACACAGAGGCATAGTTCTCATAGCTGACAAACCCATGCCTTATATCTCGCTGCGCTTCCTTGTTAGGCCGGCATTTGGGGTTGGAAAGCTCATTTGTGTTTGAACTGTAAATCTTTCTTGATTGACATATACCTGTGCTTAATAAGCATTAATTAGCTTCATGTGCAAGCTTTATCTCTCACCGTGTTTTTTGCTAGCTTTTTGGTTGGCATACCTGCATTCCTTTTAAGCCATGATGCTGGATCACTTGATCTGCTATAGTTTAAGTTGACGCAGAATGTCAGCATTCTTTTTATTTCTGGAAATTTGTCCTGGTGTCGTGGCTTGTAGGGCCTCGGGTGGGAACCGCCCTGGGTGAGCAGACTGCCCGAAAGCGGTGTGTCGTCTGTTTTTTGAGTAAAATACACTAATAAAAACACAGTTATGTACAATTTTCCCAATTTAGCGTAGTCAATTTGTCTTCCGCTGCTGGGGGATCCCTGATTACAGTCGAGGTGGGTATATTTCTGCTCACGCCTCCTCCGACCCTTTTTCATCTATGCACTCTGCACATGCGCCTCTCTATCTGCCAATCAGGGTCCTTTCACAGCATTTGAAGACCCCACACACATAGTCTGGTCATCCCGCCCTAGCAGATACGTGTCTGCTGCAGGCACTGCCAATTATACCCGCTAGATGCCACAGCAAGCAGTAGGCCTCCTGGTGCCATGTTTACATGCCACGCTCCCTCTCTCCAGGAGCACGTGTTAAGAGGTGTTTTCATTTAGGTTGTCATGCCTACGCTTCCTCTATGCTGATTGGGCAGTAAATAACAATCCACAGCTGCTCCTCATTTCAAGTTAAAAGCTGAAGGTATTTTATTTAAGGGAGCAGCTGTGACTATCCTACAGCGGAGTGTTATGGCTGCTGTGTAGTGTCTGTGTGTTTGTGTTCTTCCTTTTGCCTCCCTGTCCCTAGGTGGAGCCAAGAGAATTCCTAACTACCTGTGCTGGTGAGGTGGTGAGGTTATAAAAGGAGAAGAAATGAAGACCAGAGGAAGAGAGAGAGAGAGAGAGAAAGACAAAGAATAAGAGAATTGGTGGTTGATGTATTGTGTAGTTGGCTGTGAATTATCCTTAGTGAATTAGTGAGGTGCTGAGTATTGTAAATATTGTAAATTATGAACGTTATTGCTTGTCTGTGTAAATAATTGTAAATATTGAGTGGGGTGTTTATGTGGATTCAAAAGAGCTGGAAGGGGGTAAGTGCCATTTTGTTTGTAACCTTTTTCTCCTGGTTTTGTGTTTAGTTAGGGAGTCAGGATAGAAGCCTGTTTTTTTTGTTTCCTTTATTTTTAGGTTAGGTTAATAAGAGGTTTGGGTTTAAAGTTAGTGTGGGTTTTGTTTATTATTTTGGCCTTGCTTACCCCTGGAGAGAGAGCTTGGTTTGACTGTATTATTGAATCTATTGTAAATAAATTTGTAATTGTGAAGCTCACTTTAGTGTGAAACGTGTGTGTATATTTTGGTGCACGAGATACTCTAACACCCTAGGCTGGCATGTAACATATTTGGGGGCTCGTCTAAACACTTAGTAACTTAAGCAATACAGTGTGAGTTTATTAGTAATTGAGTGTCTTTAGCAAACAGTGGTTTTACTGTCTTTGTTCTCTCTGGTGGTCTCTCTTGTGCATTGGTGGCACAATACTTTTGTGTGGGGAAGTGAGTGTACTATTTGTATTGGGGACATGGAGTTTGACTTGGAGACATTTATTCGGTCTATTTTGATTTGGTTTGGTTTTTGACTTTGCTCATGTTAGCTCCTGTCTGTTAGCTCCTGTCTGTTAGCTCCTCTCTGTTTGCTCCTGTTTGTTCATGTTTTGTTAGTCAGTCAATGTTCTTTGTTAGCTTAGCTTAGGGTTTAGGTTGCTGTTTCATGTGTTTAGCTTTAGCTTTGTTCTTGTGTGTTTAGTTAGCTTTAGCATCTAGCTTAGAACCCGTGTCTGATGCCTACATGGAGAAGCATACTTTGAACATAGCAGGGCATCACACTGACTTATTCACTAACCTACTCATAAGACAATTAAGAAAAAGCAATCCACTTACTGGCATGTTTGGAGGTGGGAGGAAACCAGACTACCCAGGAAAAACTGACATGGGCACAGGCAAAGTAAGGTAAACTCCTTACAGACAGTGTGGATCAAACCCTAGTCTCCAGGACCCTGAAGCTGGAAGCCCCACACTCCTGGATTCACTTACATGCTGCCCACAATTTATGAATATAAAAGATTTTTTTGGAGTTCATGACAAGCATGAAAAAACTCACAACAAGGGTTTAATACATCAGCAGCATATTTTGTAAATGCTGATTAATTATGTAGTATGCAGCATGTTCAGTTTAATCAGATGGTAAAGCAGCAAGATGAAATCAGTTTGACCATCTGTAGCCCAACAGCAATTCATCACCTGCTCGGATGAATAAAATGTGACAGTGGACTTTCACAGTTCCTCAAAATCTCCAGCACACCAGTTAGGACATTGAGGATTATACCGATAGCATCTGGTGAGAATGACTCTACAGATGCCAGCTGTAACTTCTCACCACTTTTTCACAGGACACTTAACACTCTGCACTTACATTTGTCAAATAAATGGGCACTGCAGGCAGTCAGAAGACTAACTGTGAGAGGACAGTCATAATTATAGTGGCTGAACTCATACTGCACTGCAGCATGCTTTTCTCAGGCTCTTTAATAATAATGAATTGTTTGATGTGTAAGCTAGACAGCACAAAAAGGCTTTTAATGGATTGCACGACATTCTTCTAAACTAATATACAAACAAAACACAGAAGCATAACGAAAAATATCATTAGTAAATTATCATTTGTCATTTTTTATCCTGATCAGTGTGATCAAACATTTATGTGTGTCACGAATCCAGCCTCTTTTAGCTCCTGGAGCCATGTTTACGAGCCACACCTCTCTCTCCAGGAGCACATGTTAGAGGTGTTTTCGTTTAGGTTGTCATGCCTACGCCTTCTCTATGCTGATTGGACAGTAACTTATGATCCACAGCTGCTCCTTATTTCAAGTTAAATGCTCAATGTATTTAAGGGAGCAGCTGTGGATTCTACAGAGGAGACTATTTTTATTTGGTTTGGTTTTTGACCTTGCTCATGTTGGCTCTTGTCTGTCTGTTAATGTTCATGTTAAGGTAAAATTTGTGTAAGTGGGGTTAAAAAAAAAACAGAGACAGACTAGTCCACGTTCAAACATTTACGTGTCACGAATCCAGCCTCTTTGAGCTCCTGGTGCCATGTTTACATGCAACGCCCCCTCTCTCCAGGAGCACATGTTAAGAGGTGTTTTCATTTAGGTGGTCATGCCTACACCTCCTCTATGCTGATTGGACAGTAGCTAACGATCCACAGCTGCTCCTCATTTCAAGTTAAATGCTCAAGGTATTTAAGGGAGCAGCTGTGGATCCTACAGCGGAGACTATTTTTTATTTGGTTTGGTTTTTGACCTTGCTCATGTTAGCTCCTGTCTGTTAGCTCCTGTTCATGTTTAGAAGTATTGTTTAAAGTTAGTCTTATGGAAAAATTTGATTTAATGCTTAATTTAACCTGGATAGTAGTATCACGTTGCTTGTACATTAAATGTTTATAGTTGTTAAATCCTTATGTTGGTGCTTGAGGTGTGGCTGGAAGTCATAAAGTACAGATATGAGCAACATGTCTGTCGTTAAGCTGTTGTAAATGTTGTAAGCAGATAAGAAACAAAAGTTAGCACAGAATGAAGGTTTCAAAGTCCAACACCCACTGTGATGTAACTAGAGCAGTAAAAAGGGATGCCCACAGTTATATTCCTTGTTCTTTTTTAGATACACTGCTGTGAGAACCCAATACATTCTCCAATCCAGTCAACAGTAATCTTCGTTTTTTTTATCATCTGACCTTATTTTTTTTAAACACAAGTCACCAGTCTGCAAACCAGACAGTAAACAAAGCTGAGGATCAAACCCAGGTTTTAAAATCTGTGTGACACATTACCTTCTGAGCCATTGTGCAGTCTTAACAGCAAATCAAAAGGTTGAGTTTATGGTGAGGTATGCAGAAGTTTGGACATTCTCTAAAGGTTAACACATTCTCTACAGACAACCAACCTAAATATGTTTGTTTTCAATTGTCTGCTGAATTGTAAAAGTAGAAATAATGTATATTTATTAATTAATTTTACTTAATGGACATCGAATAATCTACCATATATATGACTTTGTGGGTATACAATTACTGACTATAGTCTGTTACACAGACTGTTAACTAGTTTTATCTGAAACCAGTGATTGTAATGATAATAATAAAAGGTTAAATCTGTCAAGATGCCACTGACTTTTTGCATTTAATCACATAACGGGGGCACTAAGCATTTTCTCATGTCACTGTGTTGTGTTTTTATACTCATTGAACAAGGACAGGGAAGCTTCATGTTTCAGAAAGAATTAGGAGGATTGGCAGCTGGTATATTCCTGCTTGTCTTGTAGGATTAATGTACTTGGTAAGAGGTGACAACGGACAACCAGCGCTTGTGACGGATAATGAAGTCGGACATCAGCAGTGTCCTCGAGACATAAAGAACACAATGTAGGCAATGCAGACTTTTCACAAAAATAAAGCACAAACTCCTGGAGGGGAAATGTTCAGAGTTTTAAAAGAAATCTGAAAGCTTTCAAACTCATGTTTACTGCAACTTCTCAAATGCTAAATAAAGTGCATGCAGTCCCACTTTCAACTGACCATTTATACTATTCACTCGATGAAAGAGGTTAATATTTTAACAGACGCAATTTACCCTCAGTCATGCAGCCATTAGATATAAATAAACCATTCATTTTGTATTTTATTTCTTTTTTGAAAATAAAATGATTGTTAATAAAACATTAAAGTACCCCTGAAAAAAAAAAAAAAAAAAAAAAAAAAAAAAAAAACTTGATTTGTAAATGGTTAGCTGTTTCTGAATGGCTGATTCAGTTTATATAGTGGTTTTGCTTTGTTATTCAATTGGAAATGTTCTTCCTTCCATTTAAGCCTGGATGAAAGGTTTAAACCTTCTTTCTGCTGCTTCAACCTCTGCTGCATGCTATTTCTACTGTCTGGACAAGGTGCCAGCACAAGTGCTAAAAAAGTTTGCAGAGATTTGCACGGTCTCCCATATGACTTTCGGTAAAAAAAATCCATGGCTGGTGTAAAGTTGTGGCTTTGCATGCATCTAGAAAGTCATAAGTTAAGACTGCTGTTTGACAGTCAGCATATCCAAATTGTGCAAAATAAGTATTCACCAAGTATTCATCTACAGTGGTACCTTGAAACTCAACGTCAATTGGTTTTGGGAGTGAGTTTAAAAGGCATTGAGTTTCAAGGTATTTTTCCCAGAAGAATGTATGGGAAACCTGTTAATGCATATATTTTAGGCTTATGTAAAATAATGGGGTTGTTTTTGACACTTATACACTGAAAAGTCACGTTAAGCTTTTAATGCATATATTTTAAGCTTATAATAATAATAATAAATTTTATTTATAACGCACTTTACATTTGAAAACAAATCTCAAAGTGCTACAGAAAAAGAGTAATATAAAAAAATCATGAAATATAAAACAAATATAAACATCATAGCATCATGAGACACACATCATAAAATCAGCGGTTATTTAAGTCATAACATTTGGCTTATGTAAAATAATGGGGTTGTTTTTGACACTTATACACTGAAAAGTCACGTTAAGCTTTTAATGATAAGCTTTTTAGACTCTCTGGAAAAGCTGATTCTTACAATTTATCAGAACCCTGAGCTATAAACACAAGTTTAAAAGTAAAAATCCAGCTAAACACAGATAGGTGTGGATGCTTTCAGAGTGAATTTGATGGTTATTCCACACAAATGCAAATTTGTCTCATATTGCGCACTTTGATGACATCTTACTGCACCGCTCAAGCCAAGCAATGAACAAAGTGGCTGTTCATTGTTAATTTAAAATTAAATAAACAAATTTAATTTTAAAAAAGCTGAACCAGCACTAAGATTCTGAACTCCTTGGTTCGAAACTCGGCATTGCCACCGGTCGGATGGGTGCCATTTAGCGGGCATAATTGGCAGTGCCTGTAGCAGACACAGTTCTGCTAGGGCAGGATGACTAGGGCTATGTGGATGGGGTCTTCAAAACGCTGTGTAAGGACCCTGATTGGCAGATAGAGAGGCACCTGTGCAGAGTGCATAGGTTAAAAAGGGTTCCGGTAAGGGCTGCGCGCGGGTTGGAGGAGGCGTAAGAAGTAATATACTCACCTCGATTGCAATAAGGGTTCCTCCAGTAGTGGAAGACAAACTGACTATGCTAAATTGGGAGAAAATGCATAAATGATACATATATAAACATGTTGAGTTTAAGATAAATGTCAAGTATAAGGGTACAAATTTCTCAACACAGGGCAAGTTTCAAAGATTTTCAGTTTAGGAGACGTCAAGTTACAAGGTACCACTGTACCGTTAATAAGCACTTCTTTCTGGTTAGAGCTGGTCTGGTCCAGGTACCACCCAGAAACACCTGACGCAAGGAAGGAATACCCCCATGACAAGGTGCCAATCTACTGTATAACACTAACATACACATTCACTTTCTGGGTGGCAACATTACATGGCCAATGGGGCTGCACAGTGGCTCAGTGGGTAGCACTGTTGCCTCACAGCAAGAAGGTCCTTGCTTTCTGTGTGGAGTTTGCATGTTCTCCATGTGTCTGCTTAGGTTTCCTCCGGGAGCTCCGGTTTCCTCCCACAATCCAAAGACATGCAAGTGAGGTGAATTGGAGATACTAAATTGACTGTGTTTGACATTAAAGTTGTGGACTGATGAATCTTGTGTAATGAGGAACCTATAATGAGGAATATTATCCCTACTATAGTCTAAACTTCTCTGGGGAGGCTTTCCATAACATTTTGGAGTCCATTTAATCAAACAAGCACTTGCATGAAACTCAATTCAAGCCCCAATCCATTCCAAAGCTCATAAATGCTCTATCAATCTTGGTATATACATAGAGGCACAGCCATGGAACATGAAAGGCCCTTTTCACACAGTTGCCACAAAGTCAGAAGCATATAATTAATTTCATATAGCGATTTTATACACAATGAGTGTGGCTTAAACACTTGCAGTCAATTATAAGAGGGTGTCCACATACATTCTTTTCTTCACATATTCTGTTCCCAAAGCAACTGTGCAATTTGAACTACATGGATAAATGTAATTCCCTTGTGTGCACCCATCACTCAATCAAGTTGACAGTTGTATCCAGTCTATAATCACTTGAAATGACTACTTTTTGCAGGATCAATGGTGAAGCTGTCTGATTAAGTATGCAGAGTTCAGTCATTTTAACCAGGCTTGCTGTGCTAGCATGTAGAATATAAATATAAATTCCACCACCCCTTAGAGCTGCAGACTTTTACTGGTCATATAAAATTTAAACAGAAAATGGAAAATGGAAGAAATAGGCAAATACCACTATTCTGGATTGAATGTCCTTTTTTATCTCCAGGAAAAATTACCAATTTTTCAAGCCTCCACACAGCAGCACCACATAAATTGGAGGGCAGAAAATTATAGCAATAACTAAAATGACCAAGTAGAACAGAGGACGTATGTATGTCCTTAAAAAAGTTCAGGTGCTTCTTAAAATGAATAAAAAGAAAGAGCTTACAATATTTTTCCTACCTAGGCCTTTTTAATGGAAGTATAAAACCTAAAAATCTTCCAGGTTTAGGTCAGATTGAAACAAGATTGATGCATTTTATTTCCTGCCAAATTTGGTAAGACAGCCGCGCTACAGCAATTTCCACTCTGGTGATTGAATCTTGTGTCAAGCTGTCTTTTACAGAGACTTGTGAAGCTGGGAGTTCAACTCATTCCTGGCCCACAAAGAACTCCTCAGATCTCACCCAAAGCCAAATCTATGGGAGGAAAATCCTGCTAGCATAAGCACATCCTGAAAATAACACTTCTGACCTTTTCCAACCTTTTTTATTTATATTGTACAACCCCAAATCAAAACAGTATGGAAAATTCCTGCATTTCAGGCCTGCAACACATTCCAAAAAAAGTTAAGACGGGGGCAATTTAGGGCTAGTAATGAGGTGAAAAAACTAAATAATGATGTGATTCCAAACAGGTGATGTCAACAGGTGATTGTAATCATAGTTTGGTACAACAGTCTTTGATGAGCAAAGATGGCCAGAGGATCTCCAGTTTGTCAACAAATGTGTGAGAAAATGATTGAAAGGGCGCAATCTGAAGCTGAACGCCCGTGATCTTCAATCCCTCAGACGGCACTGCATCAAGAAACACCACTCAACAATAGCTGATATAATTACATGGGTGAGGGATTACTTTGGCAAACCTTTGTCAAGCACTACAATACAGAGTTACATGCACAAATGTCACTTAAAACTTTACTGTGCAAAAAAGAAGCCTTATGTTAACCATGTCCAGAAGCGGCGTTGACTTCTCTGGGCTTGGAGGCATCTAGGATGGACCATCACACAGTGGAAACGTGTATTGTGGTCAGATGAATCAGCATTCCAGGTCGTTTTTTGGAAAAAATGGACGCCATGTGCTCCGGACCAAAGACAAAAAGGACCATCCAGACTGTTATCAGCAAGTCCAAAAGCCAGGGTCTGTCAAGTTATGGGGCAGTGTCAGTGCCCTTGGCAAAGGTAAGTTACACTTCTGTGATGGCAGCATTAATGCAGAAAAGTACATTGAGATCTTAGAGCAACATATGCTGCCTTCAAGACGTCCTCTTTTCCAGAGACGTTCATGCATTTTTCAACAAGACAATGCAAAACCACATGCTGCACACATTACAAAGGCATGGCTGTGGAAGAAGAGGGTACGGGTACTGGACTGGCCTGCCTGCAGTCCTGACCTGTCCCCAATAGAGAATGTGTGGAGAATTTTGAAATTAAAATTGCGACAACGACGACCACGTACTGTTGCACATCTTAAGACGTGTTTGCAGGAAGAATGGGACAAAATAAAACCTGAAACTAAATCACTTGGTATCCTCAGTGCCAAAACATCTTTTAAGTGTGGTGAAAAGGAATGGCAATATTACAAAGTGCTAAATGCTTTACTGTCCCAACTTTTTCTGGGATGTTTTGCAGGCCTGAAATGCAGGAATGGATGTTTATTAATAAATGAAATGAAGTTGAGCAGACAAAACATGAAATATCTTGGGTTCAAACTGCCTTCAATCAAATAAAAGTCAAAGTAAATGTAAGAAGTTTTTATTATTTGCATTTTCCATGCTGTATCAACTTTTTCTGATTTGGGGTTGTATATGGCCAGAAGTATGTGGGCCGATGCCTTTTGGGCCATTTCAAAGCCATGGACATTAATATGAAGTTCCAGCTATAACAGCTTCCACCTTTGAGAGTTTCTTGTTTCAAAAATGTGCCTATTCACTTGATAAAAGATTAAGACTAGATTTTGGACTACAAGACCTGGCTTGCAACTGATGTTCAAATTCAGCCCAAGGTGTTCAAGTTCGAAACCAGGGCTCTGTGCTGTCCTCTGAAGTTTCTTCACATCAGACTCATTAAACCATGTGTTGATAGACCTCTAATCGCACAGAGGCACATTCATGCTGGAACAGGAAAGAGTCCACATACTCCTGGCCATAAAGTGTAGCTACTGTGATAAAAGGAAACAGCTATAGGGTGGGAACTGTTGGAAAAAAAACATGGAAAAAAAAATTCTAAATACAAAAAACCCCTTTAAACCAAACCAATTTATTCAAGTTATCAAGAATAAAGTTATCAGAAGTTGTTAGAAACTGCCGGAAGGCATCAGAGAGGAAAGCACTATGTGACCCTCATTGTTAAATGAGCTTTGAAGCTCCGACTGTCAGCCTTGTATCCCATAGTACAGCAGAAGACTATTAACACGGTTCAGCAGAAAGAACAATGCGATTCAAACACAGTGTACCAATGGGTAAAAGAATCTCCTGGAGCTTTTACCACCCCGTACTGTCAAAGCCACTGAGCTCTCGACCTGAAGTGCAAATCTTTTTAAGAACCCTGTCAACTCTTCACTTCCTATGCAAACACAGGCCCAAAAAGGTTTTTACACTCTTGCTCTGAAACTGTCGTTGGATCTGCCTGGAGGAGAGAGGTGACAGCGTTTGCTCTCTCTCTTCTCAGTAGCATTAAAAAGCTGACAGTGAGTCATTTGAGAGCTCCATTCATAGCCCACAGACAGTAACAGAGGTCCAAACCAAGCTGAGACGGTGTCACGGTCTTTACCAAACAGCAGGATGAATCAGAGAAAAAGCCCTTGAAGATGATACTTACATAAGAGTCTTATTTAAGTCAAAATGAATACACAAGCCACTGCCAAGGCTGGATTACATATAAATTGCACAGGGCAAGTGCCCAGGGCCAAAAGCCAATTTGGCTTGCAATGCATTCCAAGGCATCAGGGCATCCAAAGAATCAGGATTGTTTACAATTATTTATCATGGTTAGCAATATATTTAATCACTTAGCACACACAGTTTATTTCATTTCCATGTTTTACCACTGTTTATCTTCATTATCTTCATAGTCGACCCGGTTATTTCGGAATCACTGGGCACAATGCAGTATTTTATCCTGGACAGGCTGCCAATCCATCACAAGGCCTCGGGCTTCCCATGTCTGTATGTAGACACCCAACCAGTAGATAGCACTCCTGGGAACTTGAAACCTGGATCCCAGTAGGTGTGGGCAAGCAATTTACCACTGCACTACCAGAGCACATTAAAAAGTGTATGTATGGATGTATATGCGTGTGTTGCATAATGTAATTTACCCTTGTGTCTTGGCATGTTATTTCTTACTAATTACAACCCCAAATCAGAAAAAGTTGGGACAGTATGGAAAACGCAAATAAAATAAAAACACAGATTTCCTTACATTTACTTTGACTATTATTTGATTGCAGACAGTTTGAACCCAAGATATTTCATGTTGTCTGCTTAACTTCATTTAATTTGTTAATATACCTCCATTCCAGCATTTCAGGCCTGCAACACATTCCAAAAAAATTTGGATGGGGGCAATTTAGGGCTAGTAATGAGGTGAAAAACTAAATAATGATGCGATTCCAAACAGGTGATGTCAACAGGTGATTGTAATCATGGTGTGATACAAATGCAGCATCCAGGAAAGGCTGAGTCTTTGATGAGCAAAGATGGCCAGAGGATCTCCAGTTTGTTAACAAATGTGTGAGAAAATGATTGAAATGTTTAAAAACAATGAACCTCAAAGAAAGAGTGGAAGGGATTTGCATATTTCTCCCTCTACAGTGCATAATATCATTAAACGATTCAAGGAATCGAGAGGAATTTCAGTGCGTAAAGGCCAAGGGCGCAAGCTTAAGTTGAACGCCTGTGATCTTCGATCCATCAGATGGCACTGCATCAAGAACCGTCACTCAACAATAGCTGATATAACCACATGGGTGAGGGATTACTTTGGCAAACCTTTATCAAGCACTACAATACAGAGTTACATGCACAAATAGTTAAAAACTTAAAACTTTACTGTGCAAAAAAGAAGCCTTATGTTAACTATGTCAAAAAGCGGTGTCGACATCTCTGGGTTTGGAAGCATCTAGGATGGACCATCACACAGTGGAAACGTGTATTGTGGTCAGATGAATCAGCATTCCAAGGTTTTTTTTTGGAAAAAATTGACGCAGTGTGCTCTGAACCATAGACAAAAAGGACCATCCACACTGTTATCAGCAACAAGTCCAAAAGCCAGGGTCTGTCATGGTATGAGGCTGTGTTAGTGCCCTAGGCAAAGGTCATTTACACTTCTGTAATGGCAGCATTAATGCAGAAAAATACATTGAGATCTTAGAGCAACATATGCTGCCTTCAAGACGTCATCTTTTCCAGGGACGTCCATGCATAGAGGGTATGGGTACTAGACTGGCCTGCCTGCAGTCCTGACCCAATAGAGAACGTGTGGAGAATTTTAAAACGAAACATGCGACAACGACGACCCCGTACCGTTGCACATCTTAAGATGTGTTTACAGGAAGAATGGGACAAAATAAAAGCTGAAACACTAAATCACTTGGTATCCTTGGTGCCAAAACGTCTTTTAAGTGTGGTGAAAAGGAATGGCAACATTACAAAGTGGTAAATGCTTTATTGTCCCAACTTTTTTTGGAATGTGTTGCAGGCCTGAAATGCAGGAATGGATGTTTATTAATAAATGAAATGAAGTTGAGGCTCTAGTTTTCAGATGGTGTACAGATGTTGATGCCTCTAATTATGGTATCATATGTATTTGTTTTTCTTTTACAAATATGCCCTGTTTCAGAGAACATGGGACTTTTCATCTCTACAACATGTGGTAAGTATGTCCATCTCTGTCACCCTAACCCCAGCTTTCTTACTCTTCATCTCTCTATTTTTTCATGCAAATGATACAAAATGCAAATGAGGTAGAAAGAAATTAACCTAAAATTAAAATAGAATGTAGGTGCAGGATGAGCAAAAAAAACTCTACCAAGGCAGTTCATTTGTATTCATGTGATAAATCTGGGTCGAAGAGTGTTTTGCTCAGTGAATTAGATTCTCCCACACCCTTCCTCTACCACCTCACCAATCATCATACGTTCTTCACTCCTCTTCTACCCTTTGTTGTCTGAAGTCAGTCTGCTCATTTTAAAAGTCCCACACCCTCATCAGAAAAAAACGCTGGAGGCCAGAAATGATGAATACAGTCTGTGCAACTATTAATTCCTCATAACAGCTCAATTTTTTCAGGCTCCTGCTGTTAACACTGTGTCCAGGAAATAATGAAACCTGAGCTGATTCCTACTTCACACATAGCAGATTTAGCAAGAAGCAGAAAGTTCCAACAAAAATGGGCAGTTGAAGCCTAGCAGTTAAGGTACTGGACTAGTAATCGAAAGGTCGCTGGTTCAAGCTCCACCACTGCAAGGATTTCACTGTTTGGCCCTTGAGCAAGGCCCTTAACCTTTAATTGCTTAGACAGTATACTGTCACAGTACTGTAAGTCGCTTTGGATAAAAGCATCTGCAATGTAAATGTAAAAATGTCCTTATTTGGACAGTTCTTTGAATCTTTTTCTAGTGTAAAGGTGACCATGTATGACTTACACTGACAAGGCATAACATTATGACCACTGACAGGTGAAGTGAATAACACTGATTGTCTCCTTATCACGGCACCTGTTAGTGTGTGGGATATATTAGGCAGCAAGTGAACATTTTATCATTAAACTTGTGTTAGAAGCAGGAAAAATGGACAAGTGTAAGAGTTTGACAAGGGCCAAATTGTGATGGCTAGACGACTGGGTCAGAGCATCTCCAAAACTGCAGCTCTTGTGGGGTGTTCCCGGTCTGCAGTGGTCAGTATCTATCAAAAGTGGTCCAAGGAAGGAGCAGTGGTAAACCGGCGACAGGGTCATGGCCAACCAAGGCTCACTGATGCACGTGGGGAGCGAAGGCTGGCCCGTGCTACTGTAGCTCAAATTGCTTAAGAAGTTAATGCTGGTTCTGATAGAAAGGTGTCAGAATACACAGTGCATCACAGTTTGTTGTGTATGGGGCTGCATAGCCGCAGACCAGTCAGTTAGGAAGGTGGCCATAATGTTATGCCTAATCGGTGTATAATGTTTCACCTCTTATAAGGCTTACAAGATCCTATCTCAAAATAAATCTCACTAATTGATACAATAGGCTAAATTGGTGTAGCCAATCCATCCACTATTAGCATGTTATTGGATGGTTGGGAGAACCTTGGGTGTAACCGTAGTAATTTAGTAACTATAGGCAATGATTAAGCCTAAATCCCTGGAGATGCACAACATAAACAGTATTTACTGCATCAATGTGACAGCATGAAATGAAACCAGTAGAATTCCAAAACCTTCCTCCATCTGCAAACACTGCCAATTAAGGCGGGATCTAACAACTGTCAATTAATGTTGAACCTAAACCATTCAAGGATGGTAGCTATCAAGGGGACCAGCTGGTGAATAAAATTATCATATTTTCTGGCGTTATTTTCATACACAATTTGTGAAAAAAAATCCAGCTGTCGCTGTGGCAGTCACAGCTTTCCAAAAAATTTACATTTAACTGAGACTGAGACACAAAATTGCTTGTTTACATACAGTTTGTGCACACTTAGTCCCGCAACCAATTTCTTTTCTGTTTTTGTAGTAGAAGTAGATATCTGTAAAGGGTATGTAACATCTTACCCTAACCCTAACCCTATCCTACTAGTTGCATTAAATCTTTACAATGATGAAACCAGCTGCAATTTGAATAAGAACTCCTGGAGTGTGATTATGTGCCACACCACTCTCTCCAGGAGCACACGTTAGAGAAGTTTTTTTTCTTTAGGTTGGCAAGCCAACGCCCACCTCACTGTGATTGGTCTCCGGCTAATTACCCACAGCTGCACCTCGTCTGAGGTAATAAACTCATGGGATTTAAGAAGGCAGCTTGGGAACAGTCACTGGAGACTATTTTGAATTTGAGTTTGGTTTGATTTGGTATGCTCTTGTCTGTCAGTCCATGCTCTTGTCTGTCAGTCCATGCTCTGGTCTAAACTCTTGTCTAAACTCTTGTCTATACTCTTGTTCATGTTTATAAGTCTCGTTTAGGGTTAGTCATGTTCAAGTTTTGTGTTAGTTAGTTCATGTGTAGCTTTAGCACGTATTGGCAGTTAGCTTAGCAGTTAGCTTAGCAGTTAGCATAGTTTGTGTAGTAGTGTGTTGTCTTGTACGTGTCTTGTTTTTTGTTATTATTAAACACATTGTTAAGCAGCATCTCTGCATGAGTCCGCCCCTCTGTCTCGTCAAGCCCATCGTTACAACAGCATAAATAACTAGAACAAAATAATTTATTTAACTTTTACATGTATATATTTATAACCTTAAAATACTACCTGAAATAAAATGTACTCATATTTTTAGACAAAATATAATTGTGTGTAAATCAGGGCTCTAGAGTTCGACCAATTTGGTCTAGAGTGCGACCTAATTTCTCAATGGTGCGACTGAAAAAAATCTGAGGTCGCACCGGAGCGACCAGCCGTTTGAGGGAAAAAAAAGTCTCTGTGACTCTAAAAGTCTCCGGTGCAACAACAGACACACATTAGATCCATATCTAATCATATCTATATGTCTAACCAATCAGAGATAGTGAAGGGCGGGACCAGCGTCTTCAACAGTGGCCGTTGCTGTTACAGATGTTGGTTTTAATGTAAAAACATCAATCAAATATCGGTGATTAGAAGACGTGACGTGTTTGTCTCAATTGTTGTTTTCTTTAGTTCACTGACGTGAGAAGAGTTTTGCGCTTCGCTTTCACCGCGACTCGGCGCAAATAACCGATTTGCTCAGCGCTCGACTCGAGAGATAAAACATCATTAAAGTTCCATGATACAAACAAACATCTGTGTGAAATAACCATCAAACCCAATCTAACAGCTCCACATGTATCTGTGTTTAGCTGGATTTACTTCATGTGTGGTGTTTATATTTCACGTTAAACGTTGTTCGTTCTGTCCGGGTCACTTTTACCACGTCATATCACACAGTTCATCTTTTTTAAGGCACTTTAAAAATATCAGCAGCAAACTGACTCAAAATGTAATAATGTCATGTGATGTAGCCTATGTCAATAATATGCGTCTCGTTACTGCATTAACCATATGTAATATTCTTATCATTAAATGAGATTTGAAGCCCTTAAAACACTTGCACTGTTCATTTAGATTTTCTTTTTATTTCATTTATCTTGAGTTTAAATTTCAGCTCAGTGAAGCACCTTAAGCACCAACACTTTTTCAGTAAGTTACCTTTCTTGTAGAATTGTGCTTTAAATAAAGAACTTTATGTTGACCAGATTGTTAGTTAATCATTTACAAGTCAACATTGCCTTTATGGACAGCGATTTAAAAAAAAAGTGAACCTGTAAAACTGAGGTGTTAAATGCGATGCGGTCGAAAATTTGGGTGCACCTAACTTTTGTGCTGGTGCACCTAAGAAAAAAAGTTAGGCGCACCAGTGCAACCAGTGCAAAAAGTTAGTCTAGAGCCCTGTAAATTGCAATTAAAGTACATAGTATACAAATGACAATAAAGGTAGTGGTCACCTGATTATGAACATGTAGGACATACCATTCCAAAACTACAAAAGTGTTAATATTGCCTATTAGTCCAAAGTCACTTTAAACTGTATCCTGGATAAAAATTGGCTTAAAAAATCCTACACAGTTTATGGTCTTTCCATCACTCATTTTATGTGAGTCAATTTCTATGCTTACCGTCCAGCCACCTCCATCAGTAGTCATGTCGCAGTAGACCTGGAAGCCTGTTGGGAAGTGTATAGGAAATATGGAGTAGATCCCGTCTTCATGCTGTCCACTAGCATAGATATCACTGCAGTCTCTGGGACGAGAGCCTGGGAAATATCACAGTAACTTTAGATTATCAGACTCTATCAGACCTGATTATGTCATCTTAATTATGTAGTCTAAAGTTAAGGGTGTACTATACAATTATTTACCCAATTTTACAGATTATTTGAAATGTACCTAAGACTTTACTTGATCTTTAGGGTAAATCTTTCTAGAGTGGTGGTGCCACACATCCCAGGTACAGCAATCACCTGGCTAATACCATTCATATGGTAAAACATGGTAGTGACAGCATCATACTATGGGGTTGCTTATCATGGGCAGGGACAAAGACACATAAGAATTAAGGTACATATTAATGAAGCCAAATGCAGTATCATTCTTGAAGAAAACATCTTCCAGAGCACATGCAAACCTTAAGACAACAATGTTCATGTCTGCTGCAATCGGGCTCATACACTTAAATATCCTCTATTCCTTTGACCTGAACTGTATCACTGAGTCTGTACTGGCACTGCATTTCAACCCCTGTCACACTGCAGGTTGTAAACCCACAAGATTGCTTCATGGGTGGCCTGTTCAACATGCATTAGCTGGTGATTTCAAAAGGCTTCATAAGATCTTCATCTGGCCTTTCCTCTCAGACCTAATTTACAGTGTATCACAAAAGTGAGTACACCCCTCACATTTCTGCAAATATTTCATTATATCTTTTTATGGGACAACACTATAGACATGAAACTTGGATATAACTTAGAGTAGTCAGTGTACAGCTTGTATAGCAGTGTAGATTTACTGTCTTCTGAAAATAACTCAACACACAGCCATTAATGTCTAAATGGCTGGCAACATAAGTGAGTACACCCCACAGTGAACATGTCCAAATTGTGCCCAAAGTGTCAATATTTTGTGTGACCACCATTATTATCCAGCACTGCCTTAAGGGTTTTTAATTTTTAGTTCTTAGGGTTTTAACTCCTGGGCATGGAATTCACCAGAGCTGCACAGGTTGCTACTGGAATCCTCTTCCACTCCTCCATGATGACATCACGGAGCTGGTGGATGTTAGACACCTTGAACTCCTCCACCTTCCACTTGAGGATGCGCCACAGGTGCAATTGGGTTTAGTCCATCACCTTTACCTTCAGCTTCCTCAGCAAGGCAGTTGTCATCTTGGAGGTTGTGTTTGGGGTCGTTATCCTGTTGGAAAACTGCCATGAGGCTCAGTTTTCGAAGGGAGGGGATCATGCTCTGTTTCAGAATGTCACAGTACATGTTGGAATTCATGTTTCCCTCAATGAACTGCAGCTCCCCAGTGCCAGCAACACTCATGCAGCCCAAGACCATGATGCTACCACCACCATGCTTGACTGTAGGCAAGATACAGTTGTCTTGGTACTTCTCACCAGGGCGCCGCCACACATGCTGGACACCATCTGAGCCAAACAAGTTTATCTTGGTCTCGTCAGACCACAGGGCATTCCAGTAATCCATGTTCTTGGACTGCTTGTCTTCAGCAAACTGTTTGCGGGCTTTCTTTTGCGTCAGCTTCCTTCTGGGATGATGACCATGCAGACCGAGTTGATGCAGTGTGCGGTGTATGGTCTGAGCACTGACAGGCTGACCTCCCACGTCTTCAACCTCTGCAGCAATGCTGGCAGCACTCATGTGTCTATTTTTTAAAGCCAACCTCTGGATATGACGCCGAACACGTGGACTCAACTTCTTTGGTCGACCCTGGCGAAGCCTGTTCCGAGTGGAACCTGTCCTGGAAAACCGCTGTATGACCTTGGCCACCATGCTGTAGCTCAGTTTCAGGGTGTTAGCAATCTTCTTATAGCCCAGGCCATCTTTGTGGAGAGCAACAATTCTATTTCTCACATCCTCAGAGAGTTCTTTGCCATGAGGTGCCATGTTGAATATCCAGTGGCCAGTATGAGAGAATTGTACCCAAAACACCAAATTTAACAGCCCTGCTCCCCATTTACACCTGGGACCTTGACACATGACACCAGGGAGGGACAATGACACATTTGGGCACAATTTGGACATGTTCACTGTGGGGTGTACTCACTTATGTTGCCAGCTATTTAGACATTAATGGCTGTGTGTTGAGTTATTTTCAGAAGACAGTTAATCTACACTGCTACACAAGCTGTACACTGACTACTCTAAGTTATATCCAAGTTTCATGTCTATAGTGTTGTCCCATGAAAAGATATAATGAAATATTTGCAGAAATGTGAGGGGTGTACTCACTTTTGTGATACACTGTACCTACAGAGGTCAGAATGGAAGAAATAAAGTAAAGAAAACAGCCATAAGGTGTGTTACTGGGGTAATGTGTGGCATCTTTATGATCTATGAAATTACCTTACTAGTAAGCAAATCCTAGTCTATTCATAAGCAGTTAGGATTTAAAATTTGTGTAGTTTAACCCTTGTTTACAAATTGGTATTCTTGTTATTTCGCCTGGCTTTTATGATGAGATTCCTTAGAGAAGATGAGGTAGCAGAAGAAAATTCTACAGAAAGAAAGCAACTCCACAGTACGGATCATTACTACCAGATGGCTGGGTGCTCAGAAATGGCAGGCTAATGAGAAGTGTCCTTACCGTCTCTGCTGGAGCAGCCCTTAGGCTGGACACCGATTCGCACTGGAGCTTTTTGCAGATCTGCCTTCAGGAGCACTTTCACGTTGCCAGGATCCTTTTGCATGGAGTCAAACGTGTTGCTTACTGAGTTCAGGATCTTCATCATGTTGATATGACTCTCTGACAACTGCTGGACCATAAATAAAGATTTTCAGTCTAGCATTGACTTTATAACCTTTATGATAAATATACGTAGGTCTGTAAGCATTTGTTGTTTTAACATGGGTATAATGACCATATATCATTATTGCTTAGTCTCCCCATACACTTGAGCAATAGAAAGAACCTGACTGTCCTAAACCTGAATAGAGTGGAATTCTAATTAATGTCACTTCAAACACCTGTATTTGTCCTATTATTTCAGGCCAAAATGACTTGTCTATTACACCAGGTTTGTGCAGGACAAGCTTAAAATTTTCCTGCCAATCTAGTCGTATCCAATTACCCAATTGCATTTAGCTTCCTCTCTACCGATGCTGATCCCCGCTTCTGATTAAAGAAAGCGAGACTGACACGTGCCTCCTCCAACATGTGTGCAGTAGCCGACTACATCTTTTCACCTGCACGAGGCGAGTTCATATGCAGATCAGCTTTGTGTACGAGAGCCACACCCTGATCAACGCATTATTCCTCGACTCTATGCAGACGCCATCAATCAGCCAGCAGAGGTTGTAATTGCATCAGTTATGAGGTCCCAGCTCCGCCTTTCCCACCCTGTATGAACAACAGCCAATCGTTGTTAATGTAGATGCCCAGCCCAGCCGGATGGCATAGATGAGTTTCGAACCAACAATTGAAGCCATTGGAGGCTTTCTAATACATGTAGGACCAACTATTAATCCCATCATCCCATTCAAAATGCCAAAGATCATAGAATTTGACAGACATAAATTCATAATTTTGCATTTAAAAAGGCCACAGGGAAATCAGCAAACAAACTGGACACTCAAGATGTGGTATTGAAGCTGTTATAGAGATCAAAGACAAAAAAAGACTGGAAAGCCAGGAAAACTTTTGAAATCTAATAAGTCGTTTCTTGGAGTTTATTCTTGGAGAAAAGTCCAGCAAGGCATCTTGCAGCTTCACCCCTCTACAGCCCAAAGATTGTTCAGGAATGGTCTCTTTGAAAGGGTAGCAGCCAGGAAACCACTTTTACGTAAGAGGAAAGGCTCTCAAAGACTGAAATTAAGATCAGTGGAAAAGAGTATTATGGAGTGACAAATCTAAGTTTAGGTCCAATCATCAACAATTCGTGAGAAGAAGAATTGGAGAAATTAATATTAGTGGTGGCAATATTGTCTGAATTGATGGGATCATAAATGCTGAAATGTACAGCCAGGTTTTAATTCGTCATGCCATTCTGTCTGGAAAGCGCCTGATTGAGAAAGGTTTTATTTTTCAGCATGATAACAATTCCAAGCATGCCGATAATGCAGTGAAATCGTATTTGTAGAGAAAAACAGCTGATGAAACACTGACATTAATGGACGGACCTCTATTTAGGCCCAGACCTGAATATAATATTATGGAGGCAGTATGGGATCAGCTGGAGAGCCTAAATCTAAAAACGAAGTCTAGAAAGTACTATAAGTATCCTGGTATACTAACTTCAGAAAACATAGGGATAGTCTTCCCAAATGAGTTCAAGATGTGCTTAGTGGCAATGGAGGTCATAATAGCCATTTTGTTCTGGATTGTGGTTGTTATTTTAATTTTGTGTACATATTTTATGTTTGTATTTTAATAAAGAATATGGATGGTCATTAAAACTTTGCAGAAACAACAAAGCTAGTGTTGGCCCAAAGGTTTCGAACATATGCCTACATGTATATAGATGTTCTGCAATCTCCCCTTGAAATAATAAAACAAATGTGACGTTTTGTCTTGGAAAGCCTAAGTGTAAGCTGAAGCATGTGTATATGTCGGGCATGTGACCCCTTTTTAAGTGTTTAAGGAGTGTACTATGCTACCAGGAAGGAAAAGACAGCACAGATTGATTTTATACCTACTTCTCATGCGTAACAAAAGAAAGCAAGCTTACCAGTCATTTATGACTAGGATGACCCTCTAGCGGGAAATAGAAAAAAGACTTATGAATAATACATAGACACTTTTATACACAGCCTAAACCTGCCTTCCTACACATACTGCTGTATTTAATATGCAAAATTCTATGTAGACACATAACTATAGGTTCCAAAATCAAAAACAGTAATATAGAATTGAGTCAGTGGAAATATCTGCCCATTTGTGAGGTCAGGCACTGATGTTGGATTGGAAAGCTTGTTAAACCAAAGTTTTATCTACCTCACTTCACAGAGATACAGGGCCTTTCCTAACCTGTTTCCACAAACTGGAACCAGAGCTGGGATCTCGAATACATCGTATTGAATCTCAGCTCTGCCTGTTGGCCTGTTGTTCAGATATGGGTGGGATTAAGCCGGATGGGGTCTCTCTCTCATAACTAATGCAATTACAACCTCTGCTGGCTGATTGATGGCACCTGCACAGAGATGAGAAAAGAGTGCTGTCAGGGTAAGCTGCACTGCACTTGTCAAAGTGTAGGTGATAAGATGCATATGGCATGCTGCCCACGTGTCGGAGGAGGCATAGGTTAGCTTCGTTCTCCTCAATCAGAGCAGGGATCGGCATTGGTGGAGAGGAAGCATGACGCAATCGGGCAATTGAACACGCTAAACGGGACAAAAAGGGAAGAAAATGAAAAAAATATATATAAAAAAAACCATGCTTTTCTTAATATAGTCTAGCACTTATTTAAAAGGGTCAAGTGAGCTGTACAGTCCCACACAGAAGTGTAATGTATGACATATATGCCCCTATATCAATAATGGTTTTCCCACATATGTTACCTGTAAGGTGATTATTAGAACATACATGTATCCTCTGGATATATGTAATATATGCAGATATTTATAGTTTATAACATATATGAAATTACCATAATAAATGTGTGTATGTACATATCTTTATATTTATATGGTATTATATGTAGTATCCATATATTTTAGAATATACAGTATATTTAATTTATGTATGCATTTTTATGAACATACCATATATATATAAAAAAAGGCTGTATACCAACATATGAGTTTTCTTATTTGCAGGCAGTCATGTATATGATTTATATTTAAATGTTGTGTAATATCCACACAGCACACACACACACACACACACACACACACACACACACACACACACACACACATACAGTGTATCACAAAAGTGAGTACACCCCTCACATTTCTGCAAATATTTCATTATCTTTTCATGGGACAACACTATAGACATGAAACTTGGATATGACTTAGAGTAGTCAGTGTACAGCTTGTATAGCAGTGTAGATTTACTGTCTTCTGAAAATATCTCAACACACAGCCATTAATGTCTAAATAGCTGGCAACATAAGTGAGTACACCCCACAGTGAACATGTCCAAATTGTGCCCAAATGTGTCGTTGTCCCTCCCTGGTGTCATGTGTCAAGGTCCCAGGTGTAAATGGGGAGCAGGGCTGTTAAATTTGGTGTTTTGGGTACAATTCTCTCATACTGGCCACTGGATATTCAACATGGCACCTCATGGCAAAGAACTCTCTGAGGATGTGAGAAATAGAATTGTTCCTCTCCACAAAGATAGCCTGGGCTATAAAAAGATTACTAACACCCTGAAACTGAGCTACAGCATGGTGGCCAAGGTCATACAGCGGTTTTCCAGGACAGGTTCCACTCGGAACAGGCTTCGCCAGGGTCGACCAAAGAAGTTGAGTCCACGTGTTCGGCGTCATATCCAGAGGTTGGCTTTAAAAAATAGACACATGAGTGCTGCCAGCATTGCTGCAGAGGTTGAAGACGTGGGAGGTCAGCCTGTCAGTGCTCAGACCATACGCCGCACACTGCATCAACTCGGTCTGCATGGTCGTCATCCCAGAAGGAAGCTGATGCACAAGAAAGCCCGCAAACAGTTTGCTGAAGACAAGCAGTCCAAGAACATGGATTACTGGAATGCCCTGTGGTCTGACGAGACCAAGATAAACTTGTTTGGCTCAGATGGTGTCCAGCATGTGTGGCGGCGCCCTGGTGAGAAGTACCAAGACAACTGTATCTTGCCTACAGTCAAGCATGGTGGTGGTAGCATCATGGTCTTGGGCTGCATGAGTGTTGCTGGCACTGGGGAGCTGCGGTTCATTGGGGGAAACATGAATTCCGACATGTACTGTGACATTCTGAAACAGAGCATGATCCCCTCCCTTCGAAAACTGGGCCTCATGGCAGTTTTCCAACAGGATAACGACCCCAAACACAACCTCCAAGATGACAACTGCCTTGCTGAGGAAGCTGAAGGTAAATGTGATGGACTAAACCCAATTGAGCACCTGTGGCGCATCCTCAAGTGGAAGGTGGAGGAGTTCAAGGTGTCTAACATCCACCAGCTCCGTGATGTCATCATGGAGGAGTGGAAGAGGATTCCAGTAGCAACCTGTGCAGCTCTGGTGAATTCCATGCCCAGGAGGGTTAAGGCAGTGCTGGATAATGGTGGTCACACAAAATATTGACACTTTGGGCACAATTTGGACATGTTCACTGTGGGGTGTACTCACTTATGTTGCCAGCTATTTAGACATTAATGGCTGTGTGTTGAGTTATTTTCAGAAGACAGTAAATCTACACTGCTATACAAGTTGTACACTGACTACTCTAAGTTATATCCAAGTTTTATTTCTATAGTGTTGTCCCATGAAAAGATATAATGAAATATTTGCAGAAATGTGAGGGGTGTACTCACTTTTGTGATACACTGTATATACAGTATATACAGTATATATATACGTGTGTGTGCTGAGGTGGAAAGAGTACTAAAATACTGTACTCAAGTAAAAGTACTATTACTTTAATGAATTTTTACTTAAGTACAAGTAAAGTTACTAGTCTAAAAATCTACTCAAGTAAAAAGTAACTCGTTTAAAATGTACTCAGAGTAAACGTTACTTAGTTACTTTTTTAGCAGGAGAGGGTGTATCTTCTGTGTAATGCAACGGGACAATTGGATATAAATCTCACATATTGTTTTTAAGTAAAATATAATAGAAAGAAAACATGTTGATACAACATTTAAAACATTTAGGGATGTGTCATGTGTAATTTTAGTCCCATAAAACTTTTTCAAACTGTATAACCACTAGTGATGTGTCGTAGAATGATTCGATTCTATTGAACGGCCCTTTAAAATGAAACAAAGGAACCGAGTCGCGCTTCTGGGAGTCGTTTTATATATATACGGCTCTTTAAAAGGAACCGAGCCAAAAGATCCGACTCCCCATCGCAGAATTCATGTGTAACTCGTTCAATGTAACTCGTTACTTTCCACCTCTGTTGAAAGGTAAATCTAAACTTTTTTACAGGAGACCTGGATGCTGTTGTCAATGACTACACACAAGCTCATATTAAAAAAAGTTGCAGAAATGCAGTGTTCATATTGATGTCTCTGCTTCTCTTCCTCTGCCCACAGACAAGCCTACTCACTCTTTTGTTCCAGGTGACGAGGTCCTAGTAAAATCTCAAAATATGTGATGCCACCCAGAGACTACCCACCACTGTCATTGCAGTACTCAGGACAGCTGTCTTAACATTAGCACAACCACAGTCGACCCATGCCAGGAGGCTAAAGCTGACCACCCTTTATCTACATCAGATTCTGCGTAGGGGACTCTAGATAAGGCCTTTTTCTGTATATATGTCCCTTCAACCTTTATCTTACAACACATACTAGTTATTATCCACCCTTGACTTGTCTCCTTTTGCTTTCTGAAAATAATTACTGCATCTCAAGGCATGTTTTTATTTATGGTGCAAGTAGACCTTTTTATGTATTTTCTCCCCATTTTCCTCCCGATTTAGCGCAGTCAATTTGTCTTCCACTGCTGAGGGATACCCGATTGCATCAGAGGAGAGCATGTACACAGCCATCTTCTCGCCCCTGCACTCTGCGCAGGCGTCAGGGTCCTTACACAGAAGATCCCACCCACACATTATGAAGATCCCACCCACACATAGTCCAGTCGTCTTGCCCTAGCAGATATGGTGGCCAATTAGTATTTGCTGAAGGTACTGCCAATTATGCACACCAGATGGCGCCCAGCCAACCGGTGGCAACGCCGAGTTTTGAACAGAGGAGTTCAGAATCTCAGAGCTGATGATGCAAGTAGACCTTTAACCAATGTTTACCAAAGACTAATAGAATATCCAGGATATCAGATTGTTCAGTCAAGATATGAAGTGAGATCATTTGACACTAGATAATGTGTAATTCAAAACATCCACAATGTTTATAAATTAATAAAGGGTAAAACTGGTTTTGCAAGGAGTGACTTTTAATTAAGTATACACTGTTGGAAATGGATTAATACTAGATTTTTATGTTGTACCTTTACCTGAGATCTTATTTGAATGTTCCTATCCTAGTTCTAGTACGTTATAGGATGAGATCTTTTAACCTCATCCTAATCCTAATAGGTTGTATGATACTCTGACGATACTCTGTATTATTGTGAAGTAGTTGTTATTAGTTATATACCTAGTAAATAAAGTAATTATTGTATTAGTACAAGTATGCTTATAGATTAGTATCAACAGGGTTTCAGATAGCAGAATATTCCCATATCCATCCACTTAATTCATGCCCTAATTCTATCCTCCTTGTAGGCCTATTTGCAAGTAAGTATTAAGACATCATTTATTTTCTCAGGTTGCTGTCCAAAGGGCCTAACCCTTAATTACCTATCGGGTGCTGAATCTCTATTGCAAGCCAGCAATTTCGCCTAGCTGTTCGATTGGCCTTGATCGGGGATTTTCGCCTGGCTCTGGTCGAATTCTTCCAATATGTGTTATTATGTTAGAACAAAGAGATCTAAAATGTATGTTTTTCCTAAAAAGGATAAAAAGGAGGCTTGTAAGATAATTTAATATTTCTCCTCTGTAATTTTCCACTTAGAAGACAATATTCTTTGACCTATGGTTTACCTTTACTTTGTGCACACCATGGGCACTCATGATAATCATCTAGCCTGTTTAAATTCCTTTTTTTTTAAACATTAACATTTACAGAAACTTACACTTGTACCTGACTGCAGTGCAAGCAAATAAGGCCCAAGTGGCAACTCTTTACAAGAGGTAAAAGTAGATATTAGCACACTGATGGTCAACAGTGTGCTGTCACCTGTAATGGATGGTGAGAAAAGCAGTAACTCACCACCAAACAAATTTTGGACCCAAGTGAAGTTGCTGAAGTCATGTTCACCAGAAAAGTTCAAGCAGCTATGGTGGGATTTAAAACAGCACTGCAAAAAATACCTAGTACTTGAGAGATAAGAGTGCCATATGGAACTGTGATCAAGTGCAATAAGCCAGTTACTGAATACGCCAACATGCTGCTACACGATCATATAAAAGAATAAGAACAGTGGATCCTTTTCACAGAATAAACATTTCTTACATTTGTAAATTTATATCTGAATAAAAAAAACAGGCAAACATTTAGCAGACCCATTTATCCACAGCAACTCACAACTATCACTGAAGACAATTTGATCAATTAAGGCTTAAGGACCATAATCAGGGGCCCAACAACAGAAACTTGACAGTGGTGGGGCTTGAAACGGCAACCGTCTGATTATTAATCAGATACCATAACTGTTAAACTACCACAGCCCTAAATGCTCTTTAGGCTGTCTAACTTACAGGATAAAGTTGAGCACAAAGCAAAGGCTCAGCAACACACTGAGCTGAAAAGAGCAGCTTTATAGTGCTGAGCTCAGGTGCATAGCCATAACATTAAAACCACCTCCTTGTTTCTACACTCACTGTCTATTTTATCAGCTCCACTTTCCATATAGAAGCACTTTGTAGTTCTACAATTACTGACTGTAGTCCATCTGTTTCTCTGCATGCTTTGTTAGCCCCCTTTCATGCTGTTCTTCAATGGTCAGGACTCTCCCTGGACCACTACAGAGCAGGTATTATTTGGGTAGTGGATCATTCTCAGCACTGCAGTGACACTGACATGGTGGTGGTGTGTTAGTGTGTGTTGTGCTGGTATGAGTGGATAAGACACAGCAATGCTGATGGAGTTTTTAAACACCTCACTGTCACTGCTGGACTGAGCATAGTCCACCAACCAAAAATATCCAGTCAACAGTGCCCCGTGGGCAGCGTCCTGTGACCACTGATGAAGGTCTAGAAGATGACCAACTCAAACAGCAGCAATAGATGAGCGATCGTCTCTGACTTTACATCTACAAGGTGGACCAACCAGGCAGGAGTGTCTAATAGAGCACAACACACACTAACACACCACCATGTCATTGTAACTGCAGTGCTAAGAATGATCCACCACCCAAATAATACCTACTCTGTGGAGGTCCTAACCATTAAAGAAAAGGGTGAAAGCAGGCTAAAAAAGTATGTAAAGAAAAGTGCTCCTGTATGGTAAGTGGAGTTGATAAAATGAACAGTGAGTGTAGAAACAAGGAGGTGTTTTTAATGGTATGGCTGATCAGTGTATAAGCATGGTAGCCCCTAAGATGTGTAGTTTTTTGATACTACTGCATTACAGTCACCCATAAGACAAGATGCAAAATGTACAGCAGTGCACTGAAACACCTCCAAAATAACTAAATAAAATCTTTGCATGAGCTGTGGATAAAACCTTTCATGTGTTAAGAATAATACTTTTCACAGATGCCAAATGTTGTTAAATGAATGGGGACTGACCTTGTGAGATGATCTAAAGTCCAATCACCTATATTACTTTTAGTAGAGCAATAAGTTGGTGCACTGTAAAATAGAGTAGTTCATAAAAATAATCTTTTAGAATCTACACACTTGCCTTTTACTGTGTAACCTAAACCGCACAGTTAATTCATATTTTATAAACTTAAAAAGTGGAAAAAATAGTGCACTTAAAATAAGCGCATTTTAAAGACATAGAATCTGTTTCTATACATAATTAATCCTCCACTTTGCCCATCAAAGGGGAGAAAACACCAAAAGGAAAAGAAGATAATAGAAATGCTGCAGTGTGTATAGTATACTGGGCACTTTATTAGACTCACCTACTGTGAGGCTGGGCCCCATGGGTAGATATTATCACAAACAGAAAGCAAATACTAACAGCACCCACAACTACAACAAATACACCTTGTGTAATTGATGCAAGGCAGCCACTAAATACCCTGACTGGTTGACAGTAAACACAATGAAGTGGCACGGCTGCTTGCCTGTTTTGAAAGCAATAAAGCTTTCCCTTGATGACCTCATGGTTGGCCAGGGATGCTAGAGACTACACAGTGAGGATGAGGAGACCTCGTATGAACAGCTCTGTCTGTTCCAGTCACTAAAAAATGATACCTGGAGAACAATAGCTGTACAATGCCAATTCTACTGTGTACCCAATGTTCAGCGACAACTGATTAAGGGAAGAGGTACAGACAATAAGACATCAAGTCAATGAGGAGCCCATCAATCCATGGCTCAGCTTCATATTTATGGTGCCAAACCACAGCAGCTCCTTTTGGTGGAGTGATGACTAAACTCACTCATTTTGCGGGGTCACGAGGTCTTGGGTGCTAGAGCCTATCACAGCTTTTCAGTGGGCGCAAAGCACACAGTAACACCCTGGACAGGGCGCCAGTCCATCCCAGGGCAGACACACACCCATTCACCTATAGGGCAATTCAGTGTATCCAATTAACCTGACTGCATGCTTTTGGACTGTGGGAGGAAACCCATGCAGACATGGGGAGAACATGCAAACTCCACACAGAAAGGACCAGGAATCGAATGGGAATCGAACCTAGGACCTTCTTGCTGTGAGGCGACAGTGCTACCCACCGAGCCACCATGCCGCCCAAAGACTAAACTGGTGTCATTCAAATTAACTACTGCCCCAGACTCATCAAAGGTAAAAACAATGTCTCCACCCACAAAAATTCATACAAACCTGCTTTTTGCACCACTTGCAACCTAAAACAATATAGGGTCATGCAACCTTTGTCCACGCAACCTTTAATTTCCTTATAGGTATCAATCTCTGAACCTAACGTCATTGACATGTTTGGAGAGCTGGATAAACAGCTTGACTTAATACCAATCCAAATAAATATTAGACTGGCCGTGGCCTTTAGGAACCTTAAGAATATAGAGACAGTGCTAAGCTTCCCACAATGGACCACAAAAACAACTCAAGCTAAACCTAAGCCAGCAGCCATAATGATCTACACAGCTAAAAAGCCACTATATAAACAACAGATACACTCACTGCTTAAGTGCATGTATAATTTTAGTTAATCATTAATAAAATAAGGATATGCTTCCAGCTTGGGTTGCAGCAGTTTGGGGATGGTACATTGCTTTTCTAGCATGACTGTGCCCCTTGTGCACAATGCATTTTCCTAAAGGCATTCATTAGATGAGTCTGATGTGGAGGGACTGTACAAAGCCCTGGCATTGCCTTTTAAATGTAAATAAATAAACGTATTAATCGCTATGGTTTTGGAATGATATACCCAACGATTTATGGTCAGCTTTTAACATACATACATTAAGGACAGTGGTAGCCTAGTGGGTAGAGCCTTGGGCTATCAATTGAAATGTTGAGAGTTTGAATCCCTGCAGCCACTGTTGGGCCCTTGAGCAAGGCCGTTAACCCTTTCTGCTCCAGGGGTGCTGTACAATGGCTGACCCTGCGCTCTGACCCCATATTCCAAACAAGCTGTGATGTGCAAAGAAATAATTTAATTGTACTGTACATCTGTATATGTATACATGACAAATAAAGGCATTCTATAAAGTTTGCTTTACAGGAGTTGCAATACATCATGAACGAGACAGTAGTACTTCAACAATAAAGGCTTTTTTACACATACACACATACACATACTTACAATGCTTAAAATGTTAACTCTTGGTCCATTCAATGCTCACAAAAAACTCAAAGATCTTAATCTTTCACAAATAAGCCCAGCACTGCTCGGGCTGTGTGCTGGTAGATAAAGCCCGGTTTGATACCTTTTGCCCTGCTGATGGCAGCTGCTTTTGAACATTATTTAAAGTTCCTAGCTGAGTTGCATTCATTAATCAAAGACACATTCAAAGCTGTTTTTCCTACAGACTGCCATATCATCAATAATCTCCCAAACACAGCAAGCATTCAAGTGTAGAACATGGGTTCTCACTTTAAAAATATGTCTGACATGCTGTGGAACAAAGATTAATGAATGCAGCAGCAGCATCAGAATAAATGGAATAAAGACTAGCAGTGTGTACCAAATAATCAAAATTCAGAAGAGAATTACACAGTATATTTTTTTCTTTATCAAGCAAACAGTAAAAGTGGAAAAGATTATTTTGTCATGGCAGTTGAACATGTTTAATGATTTCTAAATTCTATTTTGCTTGTCTGTGACATGAATTAAATAATTAAAACATAACTGCAAAAAAAACTTTTAGACATATGAATCAAATCATTTAGAAACTATTTTTTTCCCTCTTATTTTATCTAATGCACGGGTTTACTGTCATTTAAAGAGCTTGCGGTATAACACCGCCACCATCATGCTTGACGGTAGGTACAGTGTTGTTTAGTTGGAATACATCACACTTTTTCATTCAATCATACTTCTGGACATTAAGGCAAACAAAAGTCTCACTGAGTTTTGTTTTCTTCTTAGCCCATGTTATTAGCAGCAAGATTTGGCATTGTAACCATATAACGCCAAGTGTATCATATTTGATACATGAGTTTTAGAGACCTCTATGTCATCAGTAGGTATATTGTTTTCCTGAAAAATCTGATGTATACAATTGGATACATGTCTTCTGCCCCCTGGTAGATTATTCATGCACTGCATGCACCAGAGGACCTTTCAATGAGCCATCCTAAATGTGTGGATGTTTTTATAAATTTTGTGAAATATAGGGTTAAAAAACGCTCACATTTTTACTGATCCTTCATTAGGAATACTACAGGAACAACTGGGGTGAATACAGAATTGGCGCTAATGGTTGAAAGAGCGCTTTCTGAACCAATCAGACCTTCTGATTTTAATTGTTAGTAGGACACAGATGCTTGATTGGCTTTCTAACAAGTTAGTGTTTTCCTTCACAACCGGGAAAAGTTTGGAGGTTTTTTAATTATAAGCACACTTTTACATAATAATGGATTATATTCCTAATGAGGTTATAAATTTAATAGCATCTGGAAGAACATAAGCTAAGGTAAGCAGTGGTTATGATTTTTGTTTGCTGTGTTTTGGATTTTGGTCGCTGTGCCGTGATTTATGGCACGCTTTTGTTTTGCAATGAAAACAAAACGTATCAGTTTAAGCTTTTAACTGCTACCTTCTTGTTACTGAAATCATATTCATTTGCACAATGACTAGGAAAGTAAAGGCACTAAGTAAAATGGCAAAATAGAGTTTTTTATCCGAACTTACATATTATTTGTTTATTTCTATACATTTCCAATATGTTTTGTGTATATTATATTGACTCGTGACTTGACTCGGACTCTAGTCTAAAGACTCGTGACTTGACTCGAACTTGTATTTTGTGTAAACATCTCTGCCTTAAATTTACTAAGAATACCTTCTTCAAACTGTCATTTCATTACCATTTTCTCATTACCACATCACTAAACCTATTCTGGCTGTTAGGTGTTGCTCAGTTCCACCCGCTTTGTTCTGGCTTTGCTTGGTTTAGTTTTACTGATATAACAGCCTGTCACTGACAAAGGAGGGCTTAAAAATTTGCTATATTACTCTTGAACCAAGTACACACAGTTTTTCTGTAAAAATTCCTGTAAATCCTGGCAGGTTTGAAGGGTCTAAATATAAGTAGGGACAAGGACACTGAAAATAGTAAAGCTGGTTTAATGCTGTATATCTTGGAAATTAGTCTCAGCACTGTCATAACGCTCCTTGAGTTGATCAGTCAGACCGCCTGAGGCCGACGGCTGTGTGCTGTTATTTCTGCCATTGTGTAAATTCTGCCATTCAGCACCCAAAATTAAAATTCCACTTCAGTAGAGACTGTCTGCATAGTAACGGATATTGAGGTCAAAAAAGTTTCCAAGAACTGTCTTGGCTTTTTCATTTGTGACTCCTTGCCTGTGTTTTTGTCAGACAGCAGATGTGGCATGACCAGCCGACCAGAAGAAGTGCCAGAGCTAGATTAATTTTAGCATGCGACAATGAATCAACTGTCTCTTTCTGTCTATTTCTTAGAGGTAAAGCAAAGAAACACACTGTCGTAATGACAACGGTTGCCCACAAGGTGATTAATGGACATTATAGCATCTAACTCACCAGGCAGATGTGGCACTTGTTCTAATGAAGCTGCACTGATTATTTAGTATTGTGTATTTAGTAATGTGTACTCCAGCACGAATGTGAAGCTGCCCTGTGCTAAGTTGAGCCTTCTGTTGAAGTAGAACAACTACTGTTGTTATAGTAGCACTAAGTAAATGAGAATTACTTAATAAGAATAAAATAACCTGAGTAATCTTGGCGCTCAGGTGGTGCAGCGGTGACATTTTGAACTTGTCGGTTCGTTGTTGGCAGGCTGGGCGCCTACACGAATAACGATTGGCTGTTCGAGGGGGGTGTCAGAGGGACCCCTATAACTGATGCAATTACGACATCTTCTGGCTGATTGATGGTGCCTGCACAGAGTCAAGGGATAATGCATTGATCAGGGTGTGTCTCTCCGTACACAAATCTGATCCACTTATAAACTCTCCTCATTCAGGACAGATGATGCAGTCAGCTACTACACACGTGTTGAAGGGGGCATGTGTTAGTCACGGCTCTACTTAGTCAGAGTGGGGATCAAAATCAGTAGAGGAGAAGCATAATGCAATAGGGTAATTGGATACAACTAGATTAGGCGGAAAAGTGGGGGGGGGGGGTTGCAATGTTCAAGTCAAAGTCACTTTATATTTTTTGCTAAATGTTTATTCTTAAAATGTATCCATTTATTCATTAATCATCAGTATTTTTGTCCTGGTCAGTTAATGAATGTTAAACAATTTCAGCATACACTGTATACATAGTAAGGAGAAAACCCCAGAATTGGGCAGCAGATGGGACAAAACACAACAAAACATCCTAGGTCAAAACGCAATACCATGGGGGAAGTCAGGTAGTGTAGCCCACCACCACTCCGATCTCAAGCTCTGTAGTTAGAATGTTTTTTGTGCTATTGAAAGGCCGGTTGTCCAACAGGTACACCTGGCTGTGCCTGGATGAGGTCAATGGGGTTCCTCATTCCTGCTGCAAATACACCCTCTCCTTGCTGGTCAAGGCACCTGCACCAGGGGTGGATGTTTGATGCTAGAGTGCATCATAATTCTCAGTACGTGATATGGCTCTCTAGGGCTGGACGGTATGACCAAAAATTTGTATCACAGTATTTTTAAAATTCTGGGGGTTTCACGGTAAATCATGGTATGTTTTATTTTTTGTATGTCTGTGGCTTATTCTATTGTCATAAGTACATAGAATTTAAAAAGTGTTAATTTCACCATGTATATAATGAAGGTTTTGAGTACTATAAGGTTTGCTTGGCCCCACAAAATGACACAATATATGATGTAATTAATACATGTGAAACAGCTGCAATAAATACATTTTTTATTGTTTTTTTAATATTTAAGTATTGTACAATTACCCTTAGCTCTCCCTGTAACAAATAAAACAATGTTTGCAAACTCCACTGTACAACTTGACCACAGGTCTGTTGTAGAAAAGTGGGCAACTTTACATATCTCCGCTTTCAGTTCACTTATAACGTTGGTTTAGCAACTGACCTGAAGTATTTTCGCCCCGTAAGACAAACCTGGAATCTACTGTTTTAATTATTGCTCTAAAAGCTTCATTCTCGACTGTCTATAGAGGAAAGGTGTCCTTGCATATGTGGATTGTTACTGCATTCGTAATGTCGTAGTTTGCATATAGAGTTTTAGTCTGTTCTAAACTGCCAACATGCATAATTTCTTTGGCAGGTTCTTCCGGTGCATATTTGGTCTTCCTCTCTTCATCCTTCATCTGTTTTTTGTTTTTTTTTACCATATAAACTCTACCTGGTTAACTCGTAAGCTGTATCTAATCTGCACATTAGCACTTTCAGCGGTGAACAATATTATATGATTTGCTGCCTACTGAAGCCGACAGCTGTTGTATTAACTGTGCTACGGTATGGTGGTATATTTCAAATATAAATCTAACATCCTTAGATTACGAAGAATTAATGTTGTTATTTACCAAGCAGCATGTGAGGAATAAAAAAAATAATAATAATAAATAATGAAGTCACCACAGCCTAGCATGCATGGAGTTAGGCATGCTGACTTAGCTGTATGGATTGCATAACTATGATACTTTATTTCCACCTCTGCAGTTATGTTAATTCCTTTTTCTATACCAGCAAATATTTAAAAAAAATTGGGATGGGGCAATTTGTGTGTAGAAACATTCTCCAGGTAAGCCAGTGAATAGCTAACAGGTGATGATATCATGAATAAGTATAAAAGGGACATTAAAGAAATAAAAAAAAATATTGGTCATTTACAAGCAAGAACAGTTTGATGTTCCCACTTTGCAAGAACTGTGTGATCGACTAGATCAAACAACCTTCTTAAACCAATGTACAATTTCAAGACATTTATGGATTTTTACCATCTAAAATTGAAAAAATTATTAAAAGAGAATCCTGGGAAATCTCTGTACTAAAGGGCAACCAATACCAATATTTGCAGCTCTGCATTTAAAACCAACATACACCAATCAGCCATAACTTTAAAACCACCTCCTTGTTTCTACACTCACTGTCCATTTTATTGAGCTAGCTCCACCATATAGAAGCACTTTGTAGTTCTACAATTACTGACTGTAGTCCATCTGTTTCTCTGCATGCTTTGTTAGCCTTCTTTCATGCTGTTCTTCAACAGTCAGGACTCTCCCAGGACCACTACAGAGTAGGTATTATTTGGGTGGTGGATCATTCTCAGCACTGTAGTGACACTGACATGGTGGTGGTGTGGAGTGGTTAAGCAGCGCTGATGGAGTTTTTAAACACCTCATTGTCCCTGCTGGACTGAGAATAGTCCACCAACCAAAAATATATCCAGCCAACAGCGCCCCGTGGGCAGCGTCCTGTGACCACTGATGAAGGTCTAACTCAAACAGCAGCAGATGAGTGATCGTCTCTGACTTTACATCTACAACGTGGACCAACTAGGTAGGAGTGTCTAATAGAGTAGACAGTGAGTGGACATGGTATATAAAAACTCCAGCAGCACTGCTGTGTCTGATCCACTCATATCAGAACAACACACACTAACACACCACCACCATGTTATTGTCACTGCAGTGCTGAGAATGATCCACCACCTAAATAATACCTGCTCTGTAGTGGTCCTGTGGGGGTCCTGACCTAAACAGGGTGAAAGCAGGCTAAAAAAGTATGTAGAGAAACAGATGGACTACAGTCAGTAATTGTAGAACTACAAAGTGCTTTAATACGGTAAGTGGAGCTAGCTCAATAAAATGGACAGTGAGTGTAGAAACAAGGAGGTGGTTTTAGCGTTATGGCTGATCAGTGTACTTCTGTAACAAATATACCACATCAACCCTGTCCCATTTATTTTAAAATAAGCATACAAATACAAACTTTTGTTACACATCAGGCACTGTCCCAATTTTTCTGCAATTTCAGTTTTTAATAAGAAAACTTTCCCCTTTTTTGTGGACATACTAAAAATTCTTATGTCTCTGCTTAAATAAAGGACTTGCAACATTTTCCATTAGTACTGAGACATCACTCAACCTAGCAGCTTTCCTCTGTCTAAATGTGACAGACAAATGAAATAGGAGAAGTGCTGTTAATGGTCCTAAAGTAAATGCAGGCACTTTAATGGCAGTCTGAACCTTCTCTGCTGGAGCGATTCTTGGGAAAATTCTTAAATTAGGCCAGTCTTCAACCTGACAATCGAGGTTATGTAAGTAGGTCTATTAGTGACCCATGAACCAGAACCTGAAGTGGCAAGTAAATGTTTACTGGTCCTTTGTTTGGTTCTAACCCACTAATTAAATGGAAAATAAACTGGATTACGATTTTATATCTGTTTTAGGAGGAGTGAGTTGTTTGTTTGTCCTGAGCTTTTATTGATAACATAGTTATGTATGAGTATTACAGCTGGCTTTTATGATACTCATCCAGCATGTCAACCATGCTCAAGTAGATATCCAAGCTACTAGGTAACCATAATGCATTGTTTGTTTAAAAAGAGGTTTTTTATATTAGATTACGGAAATAGGGTTTGTACATTCTCCCACCTTTGAGGCAACAGTATGGTTGTTCCATCATGGTTTCTTGTTTCATCATGACTGTGCCTATGTGCACGTGACAAGGTCCATAAAGACATATCCCCTTTTCTCCCGACTTTTAGTGTATCCAATTACCCAATTGCATTATGCTTCCTCTCTACTGGTGTTGTCCTCCACCCTGGTTGAGGAGAGCCAAAACTGACACACGCCCCCTCCGACATGTGTGCAGTAGCCGACTGCATCTTTTCAACTGCACTAGGCGAGTTCATATGCGGATCAGCTTTGTGTATGGAGAGCCACACCCTACTGATCAACGCATTTTTCCTCGTCTCTGTGCAGGCACCATCAATCAGCCAGCAGAGGTCATGAATGCCTCAGTTATCAGGAATCCCTGTCCAGCTCCCACCCTGTATGAACAGAAACTAATCGTTGTTAGTGTAGGTGCCCAGCCTGCCAGAAAGCAGAGCTGAGATTCTAAACGACGAGTTCGCCGCTCAGGTGGTGCAGCGGTAAAAAGACACGCTGCAACCAGTGCTGGATTCTGAGTACATGGTATCGAATCCAGCTCTGCCTTACCGGTTCGAGGCTGGGCGGCTGTATGAGCAACAATTGGCCAGTTGCTCAGTTGGGGGGTGGGACAAAGAACCAGATGTGGGTCTCTCTCTATCAGAACGCGATTACAACCTCTGCCGGCTGATCACAGGCGCCTGCACAGAGATGAGGAAGAGTGCCCTTAGGGTGTGTCTCTCCGCATGCAACTCTAGGTGGCACAACACTCATCAATGTGTGGGTGGCAAAAATGCATCCGGCTGCTGCCCATGTTTCGGAGGGATATGGGTTAGCTTCGATCTCCTCGGTCAGGGCAGGGTTCGGCATAGACAGAGAGGAAGCACGATGTTTTACCGCTGCGCTATAAATAAATCTCAGTAGCCTTCACAAAACCCTGACCTCAATCCTACCGAACAACATTGGGATGAATTGGAATGTTGGAATGTCACAAATGCTTTTTTTTGACTGAACAGGCAGAAAGCCTTTTAAATACACTCAATAATATTGTGAAAAGTATCCCCAAAAAGGACTTGGGGAATGGTCAATGGGGAAGACGTCCTATTTATGCCTATAGTTTCAAAAATGAATGTCCAACCACTTATGTACTACTATTATGGATGTACTACACTGAAAATAGAACATCTTATTTACTGGACTCATCTGACTTTAAAGCACTAGAATAACATGACAATGTCCTGGCACATCCCAGGAAAGAAGAAGATGCTCATCTACCCTGCTAGATCCCTATGTTTATTACATAGCTGAGGGAATGCAATAACAGTGGGTGGCTAGTTTACTGAATTCATAAAGCAGCGATCTAAGTGATGGAACAGCTGGTCTCATCTGTTTTTCAGTCTGCTGGCTGGCTCTGATGCCAGCACTAAAATAACACTATTGCAGGTTACACTTGTGCTCTGTCATCACCATGTACAATAAAATCTAGAAATAACTCATCCAAACAGAACAACTGATTTCTTTTATACCAAAATAGGACATGAGCTTTTTTCATACATCTTCTGTACCTCATTATAATTACACAAGCTATGAATTTTTAATAGTACTTTCCTTGTTAAAAAGAATATAGAATGCCTTCATTTGTCATATATACATACACAGATCAGGCATAACATTATGACTACATTCCTAATATTGTGTTAGTCCCCCTTTTGCTGCCAAAACAGCCCTGACCCGTCGAGACATGGACTCCACTAGACCCTTGAAGGTGTGCTGTGGTATCTGGCACCAAGATGTTAGCAGTAGATCTTTTAACTCTTGTAAGTTGTGAGGTGGGGTCTCCATGGATCAAACTTGTTTGTTCGGCACATCCCACAGATGCTCGATTGGATTGAGGCCAAAGCATCACACTGCCTCTGTCTTCTTCCCATAGTGCATCCTGGTGCCATGTGTTCCCCAGGTAAGCGCCGCACACACACCCGGCCATCCACGTGATGTAAAAGAAAATGTAATTCATCAGACCAGGCCACATTGTTCCATTGCTCCATGGTCCAGTTCCGCTGCTCAATGTGCCTATTGTTGGATCAGCATGGGCACTCACGCAACAAACTGTGACGCTCTGTGTTTTTTGACATCTTTCTATCAGAACCAGCAATAACTTCTTCAGCTACAGTGGGGTCAAAAAGTATTTAGTCAGCCACTGATTGTGCAGGTTCTCCTACTTAGAAAGATGAGAGAGGTCTGTAATTTTCATCATAGGTACACTTCAACTATGAGAGACAAAATGAGAAAAAAAAATACAGGAAATGACATTGTAGGATTTTTAAAGAATTTATTCGTAAATTATGGTGGAAAATAAGTATTTGGTCAATAACAAACAAGCAAGATTTCTGGCTCTCACAGACCTGTAACTTATTCTTTAAGAAGCTCTTCTGTCCTCCACTCGTTACCTGTATTAATGGCACCTGTTTGACCTCGTTAACTGTATAAAAGACACCTGTCCACAGCCTCAAACAGTCAGACTCCAAACTCAACCATGGCCAAGACCAAAGAGCTGTCGAAGGACACCAGGAAGAAAATTGTAGACCTGCACCAGGCTGGGAAGAGTAAATCTACAATAGGCAAGCAGGTTGGTGTGAATAAATCAACTGTCGGAGCAATTGTAAGAAAATGGAAGACATACAAGACCACTGACAATCTCCCTTGGGGTCAAGATCTCATCCCGTGGGGTCAAAATGATCATGAGAACGGTGAGCAAAAATCCCAGAACTACACGGAGGGACCTGATGAATGACCTGCAGAGAGTTGGGACCAAAGTAACAAAGGCTACCATCAGTATACACACTACGCCGAGAGGGACTCAAATCCTGCAGTGCCAGGCGTGTCCCCCTGCTTAAGCCAGTACATGTCCAGGCCCGTCTGATGTTTGCCAGAGAGCATATGGATGATCCAGAAGAGGATTGGGAGAATATCATGTGGTCAGATGAAACCAAAATGGAACTTTTTGGTAAAAACTCAACTCATCGTGTTTGGAGGAAGAAGAAGAACCCAAGAACACCATACCTACTGTGAAGCATGGGGGTGGAAACATCATGCTTTGGGGCTGTTTTTCTGCAAAGGGGACAGGACGACTGATCCGTGTTAAGGGAAGAATGAACAGGGCCATGTATCATGAGATTTTAAGCCAAAACCTCCTTCCATCAGTGAGAGCATTGAAGATGGAACGTGGCTGGGTCTTCCAGCATGACAATGATCCCAAACACACAGCTCGGGCAACGAAGGAGTGGCTCCGTAAAAAGCATTTCAAGGTCCTGGAGTGGCCTAGCCAGTCTCCAGACCTCAACCCCATAGAAAATTTGTGGAGTCCGTGTTGCTCAGCGACAGCCCCAAAACATCACTGCTCTAGAGGAGATCTGCATGGAGGAATGGGCCAAAATACCAGCTACAGTGTGTGCAAACCTGGTGAAGACTTACAGGAAACGTTTGACCTCTGTCATTGCCAACAAAGGTTATGTTACAAGTATTGAGTTGAACTTTTGTTATTGACCAAATACTTATTTTCCACCATAATTTACGAATAAATTCTTTAAAAATCCTACAATGTGATTTCCTGGATTTTTTTTTCTCATTTTGTCTCTCATAGTTGAAGTGTACCTATGATGAAAATTACAGACCTCTCTCATCTTTCTAAGTAGGAGAACCTGCACAATCAGTGGCTGACTAAATACTTTTTGGCCCCACTGTATCTGAGCTACAGTAGCTCGTCTGTTGAATCAGATCACAAGGGCCAGCTTTCGCTTCCAATGTGCATCAATGAGCCTTGGCCACCCATGACCCTGTCGCTGGTTTCCACTTGGACCACTATCGATAGATACTGACCACTGCAGGGTGAAAACACCCCACAAGAGCTGCAGTTTTGTAGATGCTCTGACCCAGTCATCTAGCCATCACAATTTGGCCCTTGTCAAACTCACTCAAATCCATCTAACAACTCAACTTTGAGGATAAAATGTTCACTTGCTGCCTAATATATCCCACTTACTAACAGATGCCATGATGAACAGATAATCAGTGTTATTCACTTCACTTGTCAGTGGTCATAATGTTATGCCTAGTCAGTGTATACAGGTGTACAGTACAATGAAATTGTTTCTTTGCATATCCTAGATTGTTTGAAAGCTGGGGTCAGAGTGCAGGGTTAGGAGAGGGTTAAGGGTCTTGCTCAAGGGCACAACAGTGGCTGCATGGCAGAGCTGGGATTCAAACTCTGAACCTTTGAGTTGATAGCCCAAAGCCCTACCCATTAGACTACCTCTGTCAAGTGGTCAGTAGGTTAATAATTGCCAGTTTTTTTTTCCTCCAGGGCCCCTCAGTGTCAAGTCAATGACAGGGGAAGTTTGATGTGCAGACTGTTCAATAAGTCTAAATATTTCTTAAGCACATTTGTTATTTAGTGACTTAAATAATTAAGAGATCATCTAAACCAAATCTTATTTAATAAGAAAAAAAGCAAATTTGTGCCTTGCAATTTCTCCTATGAATGCCATTTTTGCACGTGTGAATTAAAAGCACTACAAAATGACCTCCAGTGGGCTTCTATTATGCAGGTTTTTGACCAAACTGTCAGAAACAGACTCCACGAATGTGGCATGAGAGCCTGACATCCTCTAGTGGGACCTGTGCTCACAGCCCAGCACTGTGCAGCTCAATTGGCATTCACCGGAAAACACTAGATTTGGCAGGTCCTCGACAGGCACCCTGTTCTCTTCACAGATAAAAGCAGGTTCACACTGAGATAGTAACAAACATGAAAGCATCTGGAGATGCCGTGATGAACGTTATGCTCCCTGTAATATCATACAGCATGACTGGTTTGTTGGTCAGCAATGGTCTGGGAGGGCATATGCTTAGAGTGTTGCACAAACCTCCATGTGATAGCCCACGGTTCCCTGACTGCTAGTATGTACCAGGATAAATCTTCATAGAAATGATTAGACCTTATTCTGGTGCAGTGGGCCCTGGGATCCCTCTGGTGCAGGACAATGCCAGACCTCAAATGGCCAGAGCATGTATGCAATTCCTGGATGATAAAGGAATTGAAGCCATTGACTGACCCTCATGTTTCCCAGAGCTGAATCCAACTGAGAACCTCTGAGGCATTATGTCTCAGCACATCCAATGCCACCAAGCAGCTCCAAAGACTGTCCAGAAGCTCAATGATGCCCTGATCAAGGTCTGGGAGAAGATCCCCCAGGACAACATTGGTCGTCTCATCAAGAGCATGTGCAAACTTCAGAGAGCAGAGTCAAAAAAAGCCACAGTAGAAAAGGGGGCTGGAAAGTCTCTGAAACAATACATTGTTAAAAGTATGCAGACACCTCTAACTTCAGGCATCTATTGTTAACAGGTCTATAAATTTGAGATACAAAAGTCATACTAAAGGACTCAGTAACTTTCAATGTGGCACCTCCACAGGAAGCCTGCTTGTAAAACAATGACTTAGGCAGTCAGGTGGCACAGCGGTAAAACACGCTAGCACACTAGAGCTGACATCTCAAACTTATGAGTTAGAATCTCAGCTCCTCTACAGGCAGACTGGGCGCCTACACGAACAATGATTGGCTCATTCATGAGAGTTGGATGCTGAGGGAATTCCTCATAATTGATGCAATTACAACCTCTAGCAACCTATAGCTAATCAATGGCAACTGCATAAGAGGCGGGGGGTAATGGAGATCAGTGCGTAACTCTCCACACGCAAGACTGAACCTTATATGAACTCCTTGTGCAGGTGAAAAAATGCAGTCGGCTACTGCACATGTGTCGGGGGGGGGGGTTAGTCACGGCTCTCCTAGGTCAGGAAGGGAGGTCAGCAGTAGACAGTTAGAGAAATGTAATTGGATATGACTAGATTGGGAGTAAATTGGAAAACAATGACTTGATAGAGCTGCCATAGTGTATAAAATTACATGCTTTCAATAATATTCCTTACAATCTCTGAAGACACACCTAACATGGACAAGGGATCACATCAGGACTTCTACTAGCCACACAGTGTTTAGAGATGGACCATCATCAGCACAACATTGACTTAGAGATGTGTAGATGTATTGAGCAGTGTGTGGTGTGTGGCAGCATTGTTAAAATCATTGTCACCAGTGTTAGTGCTGATAAAAGTTCTATTTAACTGGTGGGTTAAACATATGTGCACCAAATAAAATAGCAACTGAGTATTTTAAGATAAAGACTGGAGTTATCTAAAACTGTGCGATGCTTGATTTATCTCCTCCCAACCAATTAGTCCATATGTGTCACTGAATGTGCATCTAACCTGGATGAGCCTGGCCTGCTCTGACTGCAGAGTGCTGATCTCCTGGCTGATGCCGATCTGGCCCCGACTCAGCGCGCTGTACTCCATCTTTAGCTGGTTGCTATGGGCCGCTAGTTTAGCCACCTCTTCCGCCAGTTGGACAAGCAGTGCTCGCTCCTGTCCCTTGACTGATTTCAGGTCTGTGTCATGGTGGCTAATAGATTGCAGTAGTGAAGTCTGCAATCCCTCCAGACGCAAAAAGTTGCTGTTGTAGTCAGGGCAGTTGGGGTCAATGAAGATGTTAATTCGTGAACCGTCACCCCTCTCGACTGTCACCAGGGCATTGCCTTCATCCTGATTGGTGCTGATGAGAGGAGGGGCATCAGGGTTGGAAGGGGACTGGGAGTGGTTCATTAACAGGATGGTGCCTGTTACTGTGACGGCTAGAAGCACTGAGACGAAAATCAGGATGGTGCACAGGAGGTAGCTACAGCTCGTCCTCTGTAAAGGAAAGATGAAGAGGGAGGAAAAGGCCAGAAGAACAACAATTAGAGAAAGAATGTAGCTCAACATTCATAATAAATGCATTTCCTAAGAATCAGTTGGGTGCCAGTTTTAATGAGAAATTTAAGGCCGCAAAACAAGGAAAATGAAAAATGTAGAACGTGTCTTTAATATAAATTGGACCACATAAAATATGCCAAGACAATAACCTCAAAATAAACCACTTGTGGTCTTTTGAATATTATTTAGTTGTCTCCAATTGCTCCAATAAATAAGGTTTATTATGTACTAGTCTCACAGAGACAGAGGAGATCTTGTAATGAGAATTAAACTTGGTGATGAGAGTTCTCATAGTTGCCGTGGCAGCTTCTTAAACTTTATAAACTTGGTCTAGTCACTTTCTGTTTTGTGGGTCTCCATCTGTTCTTTCAAAAGAGAGTTTTAGGGTTTATCTTGCAAGTGGAGTAATTAGCTCGTTAGTTACACATAATCCCTGTTTTGTTTCCTCTTTTGATTACTGAGGTTTTCTTTTTGTTTTCCCCCACAGGACCACCACAGAGCAGGTATTATTCAGGTGGTGGATCATTCTCAGCACTGCAGTGACATGGTGGTGGTGTGTTAGTGTGTGTTGTGCTGGTATGAGTGGATATGACACAGCAATGCTGATGGAGTTTAAAACACCTCACTGTCACTGCTGCCAGCCAACAGCGACACATGTTCCTGTTACCACTGATGAAGGTCTAGAAGAGGACCAACTCAAACAGCGGCAATAGATGAGCGATCGTCTCTGACTTTACATCTACAAGGTAGACCAACTAGGTAGGAGTGTCTAATAGACTGGACAGTGAGTGGACACGGTATTTAAAAACTCCAGCAGCGCTGATGTGTCTGATACACTCATACCAGCACAACACACACTAACACACCACCACCATGTCATTGTCACTGCAGTGCTGAGAATAATCCACCACTTAAATAATACCTGCTCTAAGGTGGTACCATGGGGGTCCTGACCATTGAAGAACAGGGTGAAAGCAGGCTAAAAAAGTATGTAGAGAAACAGATGGACTACAGTCAGTAATTGTAGAACTTCAAAGTGCTTCTGTATGGTAAGTGGAGCTGATAAAATGAGTGTAGAAACAATGAGGTGGTTTTAATGTAATGGCTGATTGGTGTAAATAAAAAAAATTCTTTACTCACATTTACATAGGGAAGCTAAAGTAATCAGATAATGTTTCAATTATGTTGAGATAATGTTTTCAAATGTTGCAGATTAAATAAATAAAAATAAATAAATAAATAAACTATGACCCATTTTAAATTTGTAATGTCAGCAAAACCCTTAAATAAAGAAATTACCTAAAGGGGAACAGTCCTAATTGACGATTTTAGGGCAGTTTATTGAAAGAGCTTTAAAAAAATAGCAGTTTTTTTTTTTTTGGCTCTTTGCAAGAAAAAAACTAGACAAATCTAGACCCATGATCAGTATTAGCATGAAGAAAACAGTCACTGACTCTGCTTCCGAAAATCAATCAAGTAGCATAAATTAGATAGTGTATGAATAAATAAAGGAGGACTGAATAAAGGAGGATAAATTAAGGAGGATAGATGAAGGAGACTCCTTTATACCATTAGAATAAAAGAGTCTGAAAAGTACAGTTGACTTCTTAAGCTGCTTGATAAAAACACAGTGATGCTCCAGTGTACTCTTTTTTTTTACTTTTTCTCTGGCATTAAACTTTTTTTAAATTAATCAATAGCTGAGTCATTTTAATACCATCACACAAAGAAACAGCAGTATTGTCACATATCCAGCCTCTTTGTTCTTTCAAAGCTCATGTGTATGTGCCACGCCCCTGTCTTCAGAAGCACGTTTGGGGTGGTTTTGTGTATAGTAGTTCCAAGTTGCGCCCCCATGATTATTGGACAATAGCTAATGAGCCACAGCTGAAACTTATTGCAGGATAAGTGCTCAAGGCATTTAGGAAGGTGCTGTGGAACATTTGGCTATTTTGACTCTCATGATGTTCATGGTTTTGTCATGATATTGACTTGTATGCCATTCATGTTTAGTGTTAGCCTTTATGTTAGTTTAGTGTGTAGGATAGTTTAGCATTTAGCTTAGCACTTAGCATAGTTCATGTGTTAGTGTGTCTTGTCTTACATATACAGTACATTTTTGGCATTTAGCAGATGCTCATATCCAGAGCAACTTACAAAAGTGCTTCCATAGTGAACAATACCTTACTCTAGTTTAAGTACTGTAGATAACAGTCCAATAATACAAATCTGCTGAAAACCCTGTTAGAACCAAAGTTAGGTTTTTTTTTTTTTTAATATTGCAAGAAATAAATAAGAGCATTAGTTAGTACATGTTAATTCTCAACTTAAGTGCTTAGTAAAGTGACAAGGGAAGCTCGTTCCACCACTTGGGTGCAAGTACAGAAAAGAGCCTTGATTAGGGTGGCCACAATCATAGCCACAAAAAGGAGGACATTACACCCCAAAAAGGAGGACATTACACCCAAAAGGAGGACATCATACCAGGAACAGGGGGGCATGATACTGCAACACACAGAATGAAACCATAACCCATATAACAGTTTTTGACCAATTTAAACAAATTACTGTTTAACTCACTAAATGTTGTGTCTACTTTTGATATTTAAGTCCGTTCCTCGCTGCCACCAAAAGTTAACTTTTTGGCATTTTCACAGCATTCCTGAGCATGAGAACTGACTAACTGACTCTATTAGAGGTGTTCTATTAGAGGCGAAATTCAACCACCAAATCACAGACTAGCATTTAGAGGGCGGACCTTCTGCGATTGGCCGGTGGTAGCACTATAAGCAGTCAAATGAGGCTGTTAAACCAATGAAATACAAAGCATTTGTTTTGATGTGTACCCGAGCCAATGACAAATAATATTTATCAAAAATTGAACCAGTTCACTCCAAAAGGAGGATTTTTAAGTGTCCGTCCTAGCGTTGCATGGATGGAGGACTGGCAGCTGAAAAGCCGGACTGTCCGACCTAAAACCGGACGACTGGCCACCCTAGCCTTGATGTGTGTCTTCTTTAGGTTCTGGAGGCTGGTCCATTTTTGGCTTTGTAGGAGAGCATTAGTGTTTTAAACTGAATACAGGCAGCTACAGGAAGCCAGTGATTAAAAAAAGCAGCAGTGTGGTGATGTGGCACCGTATAGGTTGGTTAAAAAAAAAGGCAAGCAGCTGCATTTAAAATAAGTTGCAGGGGTTTAATAGTGGACATAGGAGCACCTGCCAGGAGGGAGTTACAGTATTTCCAAATGTGTAAACCTGTCTTGTCTATTGTTATTCATAATAAATGTTTGTAACATCACTGTGTGTCCCCACCCTCATCTCCTGTCTATAGCCCTTCGTTACAAGTAAAGTATTTGTATGCAGTTTTCTCTTTATCTCCTACTCTAGTCTTATCCAATTACCTAAATGTTTTACTCTTCACCACTGCAGATCCCGACCATGACAGAGTAGGAACGTACCTAACACATGCCCCTTCTGACGTGTGTAGTAGCCAACTGCTTTTTTTCATTCGCCCGAGGTCGGTTCACGCAGAAAGCAGTACTGTGGATGGATAGGTACACGCTGATCTCCATTATTCCCCATCTCTGTTGTATAATATAATATGAATTTATTTGGACACACGGCCATGAGCTTCTTGGATACACCATACTAAAATCTGTGGAATTAATATAGAGTCCACCTTGCACCTATAACAGCCTTCACACTTCCAAAAAAGCTCTTCACACAGAGGTGTTTAATAAGGCTGCATGCCTCTGGGGTTCCTCCTCTTCAAACTTGTCAAACAGTGTCTATATGGACCTTGCTTTGTGCACATACATGTCTTTTCATGTAATTGCCAACTGTTAGCAACGGGTGTTGATTTAAAACCTAATATTGATTGTTTAGAGGGGTGTCCACATAAATTAGCTCTGGGAGGAGAGAGATTATTGCCAAATTTGCCAATATATTTTGCCAATTGCCAATTTATTGCCAAGGCTTTAAACAGATTTCTCCAAAGGAACTATATATATATATATATATATATACAAGAAAATATGTATATACAGTATATATATACGTATGTATGTGTACACACATACATACACATACAGTGTATCACAAAAGTGAGTACACCCCTCACATTTCTGCAAATATTTCATTATATCTTTTCATGGGACAACACTATAGACATGAAACTTGGATATAACTTAGAGTAGTCAGTGTACAGCTTGTATAGCAGTGTAGATTTACTGTCTTCTGAAAATAACTCAACACACAGCCATTAATGTCTAAATAGCTGGCAACATAAGTGAGTACACCCCACAGTGAACATGTCCAAATTGTGCCCAAATGTGTCGTTGTCCCTCCCTGGTGTCATGTGTCAAGGTCCCAGGTGTAAATGGGGAGCAGGGCTGTTAAATTTGGTGTTTTGGGTACAATTCTCTCATACTGGCCACTGGATATTCAACATGGCACCTCATGGCAAAGAACTCTCTGAGGATGTGAGAAATAGAATTGTTGCTCTCCACAAAGATGGCCTGGGCTATAAGAAGATTGCTAACAACCTGAAACTGAGCTACAGCATGGTGGCCAAGGTCATACAGCGGTTTTCCAGGACAGGTTCCACTCGGAACAGGCTTCGCCAGGGTCGACCAAAGAAGTTGAGTCCACGTGTTCGGCGTCATATCCAGAGGTTGGCTTTAAAAAATAGACACATGAGTGCTGCCAGCATTGCTGCAGAGGTTGAAGATGTGGGAGGTCAGCCTGTCAGTGCTCAGACCATACGCCGCACACTGCATCAACTCGGTCTGCATGGTCGTCATCAGAAGGAAGCTGACGCACAAGAAAGCCCGCAAACAGTTTGCTGAAGACAAGCAGTCCAAGAACATGGATTACTGGAACGCCCTGTGGTCTGACGAGACCAAGATAAACTTGTTTGGCTCAGATGGTGTCCAGCATGTATGGCGGCGCCCTGGTGAGAAGTACCAAGACAACTGTATCTTGCCTACAGTCAAGCATGGTGGTGGTAGCATCATGGTCTTGGGCTGCATGAGTGTTGCTGGCACTGGGGAGCTGCAGTTCATTGAGGGAAACATGAATTCCAACATGTACTGTGACATTCTGAAACAGAGCATGATCCCCTCCCTTCGAAAACTGGGCCTCATGGCAGTTTTCCAACAGGATAACGACCCCAAACACAACCTCCAAGATGACAACTGCCTTGCTGAGGAAGCTGAAGGTAAAGGTGATGGACTAAACCCAATTGAGCACCTGTGGCGCATCCTCAAGTGGAAGGTGGAGGAGTTCAAGGTGTCTAACATCCACCAGCTCCGTGATGTCATCATGGAGGTGTGGAAGAGGATTCCAGTAGCAACCTGTGCAGCTCTGGTGAATTCCATGCCCAGGAGGGTTAAGGCAGTGCTAATAATGGTGGTCACACAAAATATTGACACTTTGGGCACAATTTGGACATGTTCACTGTGGGGTGTACTCACTTATGTTGCCAGCCATTTAGACATTAATGGCTGTGTGTTTAGTTATATTCAGAAGACAGTAAATCTACACTGCTATACAGGTTGTACACTGACTACTCTAAGTTATATCCAAGTTTCATGTCTATAGTGTTGTCCCATGAAAAGATATAATGAAATATTTGCAGAAATGTGAGGGGTGTACTCACTTTTGTGATACACTGTATATACATTTATATATACAGTGGTGTTCAAAAAAATAGCAGTGATTTCAAAAAACCGAATAAAGCACAAAATCATTATAATAACTTTTATTTCCATAAATGCAAATGCATTGAAAATACTACACTTTCAATTCTAAATCAAAACATTATTAAAATTGAGCCAGTTTGTGTTAATCCTTTACAGAAAGTTAAGAAAAATGAATATTAGGTTGTTCAAAAAAATAGCAGTGCCAGCTTCTTAAAAAACTAAAAAAAAATTATCTATAACATGAAAAAATGAGGTTTGAGGTTTCACTTTACTTTAAATTACTGAACTAATATTTAATATAACAATTGTTTCTAACAACAACACAGATCGTGTTGCATGGAGTCGACCAACTTCTGGCACCTCTGAACAGGTATTCCAGTCCAGGATGATCAGACTATGTTCCACAGTTCTTCTGCATTTTTGGGTTTTGCCTCAAAAAAAACATGTTTCAGATGTCAGAAGACAAGTTCTCTATGGGATTGAAGTCAGGGGATTGGGCTGGCCACTCTATTACCTCAATCTTGTTTGTCTGTAATCAAGATGTTTTGGGTCATTGTCATGTTGAAACACCCATTTTAAGGACATTTCTTTTTCGACATAGGGCAACATGATCTCCTCAAGTGTTCTGATATATTTAAATTAATCCATGATCCCTTGTATGTAATAAATAGGCATAACACCATGGTATAAAAAACATCCCCATATCATCATTTTGTACCACCATGCTTTACGGTCTTCACAGTGAACTTGGGCTTGATTTCAGTGCTCAGGGGTTGTCTGACATACTGTCTACGGCCACTAGACCCAAAAAGAACAATTTCGCTTTCACCAGTCCACAAAATGTTAAGCCATTTCTCTTTGGACCAGTCAATGTGTTCCTTGGCAAATCCCATTCAGGACACGTCTTTTTCTTAACAACGGGACTTTGCAAGGAGTTCTTGCTGGTAAATTGGCTTCACTTAATCATCTTCTGTACTCACTGGTAACTTCAGATGTTCCTTGATCTTTCTGGAGGTGATTATTGGCTGAACCTTTGCCATTCTGGCTATTCTTCGATCCTTTTGAACAGTAGTTCCACACTTCCTTCCGCATCTTTCAGGTTTTGGTTGTCACTTCAAGGCATTTGAGATCATTTTAGCTGAGCAGCCTATAGTTTGCTGCACTTTTCTGTATGTTTTTTCCCTCTACAATTAACTTTTTAATCAAAGTACGCTGTTCATCAGAACAATGCCTGGAACAACCCATTTTACCCAGTATTTCAGAAGGAAATGCATAGCAACCTGTGCAACATTTGCCACCCTCCTACCTTAAATAATGGCCAAAATTGACACCCGTTCTTCTGCAGAATGGATGACCTCACCAATTGAACTCCTCACTGCTATTATTTTGAACAACCCCCTTTCAATCAATGCTTTGATTACTCATAATGAGTGGCATGCATGTTCTAATTGTTGGGTTTGTTTTGTTTTCATTACTCTACTACACTTTCAAGTAAATTTTTTGCTATGCAGAGATATCACTTCTACTAAAAACAGTGATTTATCAGGTTAATGGTGTTGGACTGCTATTTTTTTGAACACCACTGTATATATATATATATATATATATATATACTGTATATATGCTTCTATAAAAGCTTACAATTTCTCTCCTCGATGTAAGAACCAGAGTGTGAAACAATGTACAGAAACAAAGACAGCTATGATTTTAATAGCAAATGCTGAGGATTGGGGAAATGAAAAAATCCACACTAGGGGCACCGTTTATCTGTGTGTCTGTGTTTTTTTACTTCTTCAACAATGACCTGTTCACATGCTGTTTTACAATTGCCACCTCAATATATTAGTCGACAGTGAACGCAAAACTCCTGGGCAATTTGCATATGTTAATTTTTTCCATATGCACTGGTGTGAGTGATTGTCGACATTCAAGGCCACCAGTTGTGAGAAATATTTAACAGAATCAAAGTGGCATCAGGTACGAACATAGCAATAAATTGCTGTTTTACACTGCCGTGCACTCCTATAGATGTATTTTATGAGGTAACAATTAAACAGCCAACACATACACATATTCAAAGAGGGAAAAGGAAAAACCTGAGTAGAGGAGTGGAGAAATTTAATGAACTGCATTGCACATCATATTCCATGATTGATCACACAGTATCAGAAAGAACAGTGTCCCCTGTCTTTGCAGATATAACAGTCTCCACGCTCCTGGCAGGCATTTCACAAGAATTTTAAGTGTGTATGTGCGAATTTGTGCACACTTGGTCGAAAGAACATTTGTGAGGCACTGATGTTGGACAAGAAGACATGGCTTTTAAAGGATGTCCCTTAAATGCTATTTCAGAGATGCTTCAATACAGTCATCTAACCATGTCTGTACATCTTGGAAATGACAGTAAAAATGTGTGTTTTAGAGTTTGTTCATTTAGTTTAACGTCCCCATCGTCATGTGGTGTTAAACAGTCTGACTGCCAAGTAAAAGGTGAAGTGTTTGATATTGACTACACCCTTACTTATGTACTAAACAGTAGCTTTTACCAAATGTTTTCAATGAGGGAAATTGTTGATTATCTCCCTCCCCTATGAAGAAAATCATTACAATTAAGTGGGTATAAGCTAAATGATTGTAACCCTGCTGTGTGTTGACCATTTACAATGCACCCATGGAACAATACGAATCATTACACACCTGCAGGTTCTTCATGCCTCATAGAATTAATTTGTGGTTTCTCATCAGCTTTTTTTAACAAATATGGTTCCGATGCACAGAGGACTTTGGTCATCAGTTATCATGATGCAGTATAAGAAATCAGAACTGTTGTCTGGAGAGATAAGGGAACACTGGAAAGAAATGTACACGCTGTTTGCCAGGTTACCAGGAGTACAAAACAATGGTATATGGACAGGGCTTAAAAATAGTGCAGATTGCATAACATTTAAATGTTTAAAATAAGCTATGCCCAAGAGGTTTATTTGTTGCTATTTTGACTGATTCTCATAGACACACTTTAAAATCCCATGAAAAGCATTACTAGCAGTTAGGGTTCAGGTTAGGGTTAAGGTTAGGGTTAGGAGTGGAAGATGTTATAGCTTCAAACAAAGGTACCAACTTCAGATAAAAATTTTTGTAAGAAAAATGCATTTAAAGATTTTTAAAACTCCATTTTAGTGTGACATAACCACATTTTTATGTTAATTTTATCTATTACAACAAAATGTGGCAGCTGGTCTAGAGCTGATAATGATTTCTTCTTAGTCAGTTGAATGTCAGTCCTGCAATCTTGAGTTGTTGTTTTTTTGTAGAGACAATGGTAGTGGTGGAATGGGATGTCCAACAAGCTCACTCTCAGTTATCCACATATATTTGGTTTCCACTTAGGTTATTATGTAAAACAATTAATTACTATGCAGTCTTAAATTATAAATCATTTGGGTCTTTTCTAAGGCTCTAGGACTCCATTGAACCACAGTGAATACCATTCTCTCTGAATGCAAGGCATTCAAGGTGCATCCACTCTCCGTCTCTCTCCTTGGCATTGCATTTCCCTGCAGGGGTGCAGTCAAATTATTATGTCAAGTCCAGTCTGGGCGGCACGGTGGCTCAGTGGGTAGCGCTGTCGCCTCACAGCAAGAAGGTCCTGGGTTTGATTCCCAGTTGGGGTGGTCTGGGTCCTTTCTGTGTGGAGTTTGCATGTTCTCCCTGTTTCTGTGTGGGTTTCCTCCAGGAGCTTAGGTTTTCTCCCACAGTCCAAAGACATGCAAGTGAGGTGAATTGGAGATTGTTTGATGTTGGAGAGTTTGGTGACTTTTTGATAATACTGGTCTCATACTGTTTCTGTTCTGGGAGTTAAATAATATGATCACTTCATACTTGTGCCTTTCTTGATACACAGTGAATTTCCCCAGTGGGGACCGGCCTGCTACAACTTCTTAGGGTTCTGTGAAAATGATGCCTAGTTCACACTGTGATAATAACCTACACAAAATTAAAATAGAAATTGAACTTTTTGGTGAAAAAAGCTATAATTTGTTTTTCTTTGATAGAATGCAAATGAAACCTTTTTAGTCAGAACAGTTTGAACACATCTGACTTACAAGCATTCAAAAAAATTAATTCTCAGGAGCTTTGCATCTCAGAAAGCAGAGCCTTCTTTGAAGCATTTTATTCATTTGATATTATTAATTTTATACATCTTTTGTGTGAAGCACTAGTCTTGTCTCAAGATCCATCAGAGAAAATATTTAAGAACAGAATGTACAGTATTTCCTGAAAACATTTTCTTAGTGACTTACAACCTGAATCCTAATGAGAGAGAGAAACAACCTGAGACAATCTCATCCACACATTATTATTCTGCTGTCTCTCCCGCCCAGTCAGAAACACTCTCCCTGTCCCTCAAGGTGGGCAGGCCACGCTCAACCGGACATTGTTTTGAAAAGAGCTTTATGTGTTGGAAGTGAAGCGATGCCAGCAAGTCTGGGACAGGAAAGGACAGGGCCAAGGTTATCTAAAATAAAGGCAGAGTGATATTGTCCTGTCCAGCTTGTGTTTCAGAGTCATGCCACCCTGACACCAATAGTGGTGAGGACACAACCAGAGCAAAAAGATCAAGAGAATTGACACAAAGGTGAAATCTGGGGTGACTGCTTGTCCAGGAGGTGAGGTGATGTGTTGGGTTGAGAGAGTTACAGTTTCATCTCACCAAGGACATTAAGGTTTAAGTGTGTGTGCTTTGAAGAAAAAAAGTCATTAAAATAAAAAATGAATAGGCTAAGAGGGATTTTATGGCTTTTTTATTTCAGTACCTGATGGACTTCGTTTCACTTACTTTATTTTTTTATCCCAATCAATACTGTGAAAATGTGGGCAGTGTGAATTTTTTGTCCACCCCATGTACTGTATGAAATATGAGTGCAGATTGCTATCCAATACTATGCCCAGGGTCACATTTATACTGTTCCTTGCAAATAAAGGGGGTTCTCAATACAAAAAAACAAGCAGTGTCTAGTCTGAATGGTCTACATGATAATTTACACTAATTAGCCATAACATTAAAACCACCTCCTTGTTTCTACACACATTGTCCATTTTATCAGCTCCACTGACCATATAGAAGCACTGTGTAGTTCTACAATTACTGACTGTTGTCCATCTGTTTCTCTGCATGCTTTGTTAGCCCCCTTTCATGCTGTTCTTCAATTGTCTGGACCCCCCACAAAACCACTACAGAGTGGGTATTATTTGGGTGGTGGATCATTCTCAGCACTGCAGTGACACTGACATGGTGGTGGTGTGTTAGTGTGTGTTGTGCTGGTATGAGTGGATCAGACACAGCAGCGGTGATGGAGTTTTGAAATACCGTGTCACCCCAGCACAACACACACTAACACACCACCATGTCAGTGTCACTGCAGTGCTGAGAATGATCCACCACCTTAATAATACCTACTCTGTAGTGGTCCTGTGGGGTTCCTGACCATTGAAGAACAGGGTGAAAGCAGGTTAAAAAAAAGTATGTAGAGAAAAAGATGGACTACAGTCAGTAATTGTGGAACTACAAAGTGCTTCTATATGGTAAGTGGAGCTGATAAAATGGACAGAGGGTGCAGAAACAAGGAGGCTGATCAGTGTATATAAGAACGGTCTATTGATTAAGTGATGGGTTAGTGCTTCTGAAAGCTAAAATCTGTTATTAATAATAATATCCTCGCCATGATAACTCACCGTGGCACAAAATGACACTAAGCTTCCATTATGATGAGTGGCATTTTTAGTACCGCAGCATTTTAAATCAAATACAGAGCCAGAGGTGTCAGCAGGTGGCATTTTCTATGCCAGACATCTGTTAGGCCAGTTCAAAAGTTTACAGGAAACGAAAGAAAGCAGGTTATGTCCAAATCCATTTTTTACTTTTCCATTCCAATTCACATGCAATCTGTTCTATTTGGTTGTAGCGCATACAGAATGAGACCTGGCATCATTTTGCTGAAATAATCATGAACTTGAAGTCTTGTATCAAGCAGGAATGAGCAAAAGGCAAAAAAAATACACTTGTAAAACTGCAAAAATCCATAAGAAGTGTAATTATTAATGCAGTTTATATAACGCAGTGGTTTTATTTGTTTATACCTACAAAAAGCAATTAAATTGGTCACTAAAACATTGGAAATCTTTACTTTGTACTTCTGTCAGTTTCAAAAGTAACAAATCACAATTTTTTTTATTTCTGTTGCATTTTACAAAATGTCCCAACTTTTCCAGGAATGGGGTTTGTAAATCTGAACATTTTAACCATGCATCAATCCCAAATACACAGTTAAGTCACATTATTATGACCAATTCCTACTTTCAACCAAGGCAGAGTGTAGCTCATGATGAAAGTCATGTTTCGTGAGCTGGCTTGGTGGCACATAAATCCCCTGTTGCTGTCATGAGTAAAAGTACCATGGGTAAAATTGTTTTCCCTGGGTCCGCTCAGGTGGCGCAGCGGTAAAAACACATGCTGGAACCAGAGCTGGGATCTCGAATACATCGTATCGAATCTCAGCTCTGCCTGCTGGCTAAGGCTGAGCGGCCACATGAACAACGATTGGCCTGTTGTTCAGATGGGCGGGACTAAGCCGGATAGGGTCTCTCTCTCATGACTGGTGCTCTCATGACCTCTGCTGGCTGATTGATGGCACCTGCACAGAGATGAGAAAAGAGCGCTCTCAGCGTGAACTGCACTCGTCAAAGTGTAGGTGATAAGATGCATACGGCATGCTGCCCACGTGTCGGAGGGGGCGTGGGTTAGCTTTGTTCTCCTCAATCAGAGCAGGTATCGGCATTGTTGGAGAGGAAGCATGATGCAATCGGGCAATTGGACGTGCTAAAAAGGGAGAAAAAGGGGAGAAAAATGCATAAAGAAAAAAAATTTTTTTTTAAATATCTTCCCTGGGGAGGATGAAATCTTACAGCAAGACGATGCAACATGTCACAAAGCTAGAAATGTCCGACATTGGTTGGAAGAGCATGACCAAGTACTACCCTGGCCCCCTAATTCCCCAGACTTGAACTCAATTGAGCATCTGTGGGACAACCTTGATCGTCGTGTTCGCTCTATGGATCTTCCCCAATGCACCTTCCAGCACCTGTGGGATGCACTGCAGTCAGCATGGTTCCAGATACCTGTGACAACCTACCAGGACCTTAATGAGTCACTCCCAGCCTGTCTAGCTGCTGTCCGTGCTGTACACGGCAGTTACTCTGGATATTAGTTAGTGGTCATAATAATGTGACTTGACTGTGTATGAAGCCAAAATAAGCAACAATGATCTCTTGTAAATTGGGAATTTAAAGACAATGTGCCAATGCGCCCATTTTTCAAGCAAAATTTCTGATTTATTTATTTTTTTAACTGCTAACCAATGTGAATTTGAATAATTGTAATCACCTCCCCTCTATGTAGGTTTGCATACCTATTCTACACCGTTCAGCCATAACATTAAAACCACCTCCTTGTTTCTACACTTTACTCCATTTTATCAGCTCCACTTACCATATAGAAGCACTTTGTAGTTCTACAATTACTGACTGTAGTCCATCTGTTTTCATGCTTTGTTAGCCCCCTTTTCAAGCTGTTCTTTAATAGTCAGGACTCTCCCAGGACAACTACAGAGTAGGTATTATTTGGGTGGTGGATCATTCTCAGCACTGCAGTGACACTGACATGGTGGTGGTGTGTTAGTGTGTGTTGTGCTAGTATGAGTGGATCAGACACAGCAGCGCTGATGGAGTTTTTAAACACCTCACTATCACTGCTGGACTGAGAATAGTCCACCAACCAAAAATATCCAGCCAACAGCGCCCCGTGGGCAGCCTCCAGTGACCACAGATGAAGGTCTAGAAGATGACCAACTCAAACAGCAGCAATAGATGAGCGATCTACAAGGTGGACCAACTAGGTAGGAGTGTCTAATAGAGTGGACAGTGAGTGGACACGGTATTTAAAAACTCCAGCAGCGCTGCTGTGTCTGTTCCACTCATACCAGCACAACACACACTAACACACCACCACCATGTCAGTGTCACTGCAGGGCTGAGAATCATCCACCACCTAAATAATACCTGCTCTGTGGTGGTCCTGTGGGGGTCCTGACCATTGAAGAACAGGGTGAAAGAGCTAAAACAGTATGTAGAGAAATAGATGGACTACAGTCATTAATTGTAGAACTTCAAAGTGCTTGTATATGGTAAGTGGAGCTGATAAAATGGACAGTGAGTGTAGAAACAAGGCAGTGGTTTTAATGTTATGGCTGATCAGTCTATATATGTATTTCTTGCACTTCTATTGACGATGTTTTCCAGTAAAGTCCTTGATGCATATGATACGAACATAAAGTTTTAAACATATTCCATTATGATATAGATATCTATGGTCTACTTATATAACAGAGAAGACACCTTTGACATAAGTCAAAATTGAATCAAAACACTGATTTCCCTCCTAACTACTCACAGTGCAGACCTAACTGTGGATTCCTCTTTATATTACAAGCCAGACAGGAAGCTTAGTTTCGCCTATGACTCATTCAACAGGATAAAAGCTAAAGCCTCTAGCCATCCAGGATTAGGTAACGGCGGATCTTGGCTTAGAAAGCAAAATGCTGTTGGATTTTTTCCATTTCTGGCGCACATATGCTGCTAAATCTGGATTAAATCTTGTTTGTACGGTGGATGGATGTGTAGAAGGATTAGTAAACAGAAGATCAGACAATTGGATTGACATATTAACCATATGATAATTGGAGGTAAATATAATATTCCAGTTACCTACTGATGGTCATTTGCAGCATGGCACAATGCATTTTATTAGAGGAAGTATCATGAGAGGATAAACAGGCAGGCAGTGGTAATCTCGGTGAGTGACTTAATCTTATGCAGTTGCTATTCTGTTTATCAGGTCTTAATGCAAACAGCTGCTTTTGCAGATGTGCACCCAGTGATGGGGAAGAAAACAGGCTGACCAACAACATGCAGCAGTTGTTTTTATATCCCTGCTGTTAATATTAAATGTGGCTTGAGACTACTAAAATTAAAGTCTTCGTAAAAAATAATAATAATAGTAATAGTAATAATAATATTAAAACTAATGTGACTTCTAAAAAAAACTTCTACCTTTAAGAACAACACATTTAAAAAGACACCCGGGTAAAGCTAAACTTTACATACGTTATAGAATGCCTTCATTTGTCATATATACTAGGGCTGTCGATCGATTAAATTTTTTTTTACTAATTAATCGCGATTAATCGCATTGTTCCTTAATACTGAAGCTTTTAATAATGTACATGTAATTGTTAAATAAACTCAATGGAATAATATCTATATTCAGATACTTTTGTTTAATTGTATCTCTTTAATTTTAAACACAGATTCTAGTTGTTGGAGGGGTTGACAGATATTTGTGTGCAATGGGTGCCAGCCTTGCTTTTGCTCTTTCTCTTGTTGACCACCACTGTAGTGGACACCCCTCCATTTCCATTTTGGGCTCTGCTTTATAGTGGTTCAGACATTGTTCTATAGACTCTTCCACTTTATCAGTATCTGTAACAGAAGAACCCAGCAAGAAGGCAGACCTTCTCTTCTTTCAAGGCCGTTATACAGGCTTGAACCTCACTAAATAGACTGGATCATCGTTTGAGGGCTACATATAAACAAGTGGCATAAAGCTGGCAACACCACTAAATAGCAGACATAGAAAGCACAGGATGTTTTAAACATGTTAGTAAATTGTTACAAAGACAGACACTCACTACTTTCCTGTCTTTATGTACAAATGCCTGCATACACATAGATGATCCAGGGAAGAGTGAGCAAGATGATTACACAGGGGAACGTGGAAGACTTTCGAATCCCATAAGTAGACAGAGAGCAGGAACAGACACACACATAAATACATGTAAAGAAAGATTAAACACACACACAAACACAGAGCGAGAGAGAGAGAGAGAGATTGAGATTTTAAAAAGACCTTTATTACAATATTTACTATAACAAATCTTTTACAATCTCAGAGTACATACATGTTGCAAAGCATAAAAATTAGCATAACTAGAATGTAAAATGCAGTTCATGTTCAATCAATTTGCATAGGGCTTCTCTACAACACCATATTCTTTCAAAGCTATCAAGATCGTGCATTAATTTATAATAGTGGAAATCAACTAATATTCTAGATTTTATCAATTTAACAAAGAGTAAAACTGCATTTTGCCCAGACTGTTTGTCTACTTTATTTTTCCTACTAATATAAATTGCCATCTTAGCTTGACCTAAGATAAAGTTAATCAATTTACACATGTTTTTTTTTTTTTTACTATACTTAAAACCCAGGATACAAATTTCCATTGTAAAGTCTTTATACAAATTCCTGAAAATACGCTGTAGGATTAAAAACAAAGGTTTCAGTCTGAAACACTGCATAAAAGCATGAAAGATAGTCTCTCTTTGTTCGCAGAATGGACATTTTTGATCAATTCCTGGGTTCAAGACCGATATAAACGCATTGACAGCTACAGCTCCATGTAGAATTCTCCACTGTAGGTCACCTGTTTTTTTAATTAAAGGTGGTTTATATATTGTTCTCCATTCTGGTTTTATCTTTTCGTTGAGTTTAAGAACAGTGCGCCAGGGTGTGTCGATCTTGTTCTCCAATGTTTTTTTGTTAAAAACTTTCACACAAGCTTGGTACAGTTGTTTCCCAGTGGTTGCACTTAAAAGCATTGGTTCTACCTTATCAAGGTTCGAGAACTGACCAGTAGCTCCATCTAGTTTGGGTGTGAGTACTAGATTGGGAAACTATCCTTCTCGTCCGGAGCTGTCTTTCCTGTGAAGTAGTCATTAATTAATTTGTTTTCATCATCCTTATCCTTATCACACTTATCTAAAATTTTAGCAGTCACTCGACCAGACTTCATACCCAGGGCTTCAGCTGTTTCTTCAGTCTTCCTGAAATCTGGTCCAGCTATGCCACATATGTCTTTTAAAATCACAGTTTTTGATTTAAAAAGTATGTCCTTGAGTGCCGGAAAAACACAGGAACTGATGTCTAGGCGTGCTCCGCCGATCAAAGGTTCTCGTAATATCCAGTGTAAGGAGATTTTGGATTTTCCCCTTTGCACATTAAAAAGACCCCAAACTCTAAAAAGATTTTGATAGAATCGGGGTAATAGTGAAGTGTTCATTTCCTGTGGTGACATTAAAAAAAGATTTTTATCTACCCCCATTCCACACAGTGTTTTCAAAATTCGGCAGCTTACGTCTCTCCAAGAAGTGTTCACAGGTCCAGTCAAGAGTTTTTTCACAAACTGAATTCTGAAAGCCGCAGTCCTGCTTTGTAAGTGGATGAGACCTTGTCCTCCTTCTTCTCTGGGTAAAAATAAAACTGATTGCGGTGTCCAGTGTAATTTGTCCCAGAAGAAATTAACCAGCATAGGTTGTATTTTGTTCAATAGATCTGATGGTGGGTCCATGCAAATCAGTCGATGCCATAAAGAGGATGCCACCAAGTTATTGATAATAAGGACACGCCCTCTATATGACATCTTTGGAAGTAACCATTTCCACTGTTCCAGTCGACTCTTGATTTTTTCAACTGTTTCTTCCCAATTTTTTTGGGTAAACGTATCAGTCCCTAAAAAAACACCCAAATATTTCAGTCCATCTTTTTTCCATTGCAGCCTGCCGGGGAGATTTGGTTCTCCCTCTGGCCACTGCCCAATAAGTAGAGCCTTACTTTTGAACCAATTCACTTTTGCTGAGGATATAGTTTCAAAATCTTTTAGAGTCTTTGATATTGTTTTGATGTCTTCTTTTCCACTAATAAAAACTACAATATCATCTGCGTAGGCCGATACACAGAGAGAAGATACACAATCAGGGATAGATAGACCATTTAATGTTGACCTTAACTTACATAAAAAAGGTTCTATTGCAATTGAGTACAGCATCCCGGACAAAGAGCATCCCTGTCTTACACCTCTATTTATTTTGAATGGAGCGCTCAAAACACAATTGATTTTTAGCATACTTTCTACATCATTGTACAGAACCCTGATCTTATTGATAAAACCTTCGCTAAAACCAAACGCTGCTAAAGTGTTCCATAGGTATGTGTGTTCGACTCTGTCAAATGCTTTTTCTTGATCTAGTGAGATCAAACCCACGTTAAGTCCTAAAAGTTTTGAAACTTCTATGACATCACGAACCAGTGAAATGTTATCAAATATTGATCTGTTGGGAATGCAGTAAGTCTGGTCCGAATGGATGATACTTCCCATTACTTTGTTTAGCCTGTTTGCTAATATTTTGGACAAAAGTTTATAGTCACTGCACAAAAGTGATACTGGTCTCCAGCTCTTTATGTCTGTCAAGTCCCCTTTTTTGGGGAGAAGAGTTAATACTGCTCTATGGCAGCTCATTGGCAGACATCTTGCAGTTAGACTGTTATTGAGTACTGTCAAAAGATCTTCTCTTACCTCTGACCAAAAGGCTTTATAAAATTCCACTGGGAGGTCGTCTAGCCCTGGGGCCTTACCACCTTCTGTACTCTGTAGGGCTTTCTCCAGCTCTTCCATGGTCAGCTCGGCATCCAGCTCGGCTAACAGTTCACTAGGTACTTGAGGCATATTTTCTAAAAAGACATCATGTAAGAGCTGTTCATTAACCAGTTCACTTTTATAAAGATCACTATAGAACTGAACTGCTCGGTCTCTGATTTCATCAGGATCTGTTAATAAAACCCCAGCCTCAGAGCGCAGTGAATGTATAAACTTTTTTTGTCCATTTTTTTTCTCTAGGCTAAAAAAGAATTTTGAAGGTACATCCATTTGGTCCATACTTTGAAAGCGGGAACGAACTAAGGCACCTTGTGCTTTTGTTTCCAGGAGCTCATGTAAAATATCTCTTTTTTTTCCGCATCTCAATATAATCAACATTTCCAGTATTATATGCCATTTTCTCAATTTCTAATAATTCCTTTTCAAGTAGTTATTGATTGAGTTCTGTCTCTCGTGATACTTTGAGTGTATTGTTTGCATAACTGTTGTATTTGTATTTTGCCTATATCCCACCATTGTTGTACTGATTTAAAAGTTTCTCTTGTGTTCTTAAAATTGTTCCAAAAGAATTTAAAAATATCTTTAAATGCCCTGTCTTGAGTCAGTGTTATATTAAAATGCCAGTATGCGCTCTTTGGTTTTACATAGTTAAAAAAAATAAGACACTGTACTAGACTATGGTCTGAAAAAGCTACAGGAATGATAAAACATTTTTTTAAAATATTGAGTTGATGCTTAAAACTGTAAAATCTGTCAAGTCTTGCTAGAGAGATTATATTTTCCCGTGTATGTGCCCATGTATATTGTCTTACTTCTTTGTGACAATTCCTCCAAATGTCACTAAGATTGTGTGTTTTTATACACTGGGACAGTTTTTTCCGGGAAGGCATATGAGGTTCGATATGATTCCTGTCTAAGTTATCTAACGTACAATTGAAATCTCCTCCTAGAAGCAAGATTTCATCATTATTACAGTTTTGTAATGTATTAGAAAGTGTGTCTATAAAAGCTAACCTTTCTGTTGTTTTTGTTGGAGCATAGACACAAATTATTACAAATATACTGTTTTCAAAGACAGCTCTGACTTTTAACATTCGACCATTTATTATCTCTTCACATTCGTATGATTCACTTCAAATTCTTAGAAAATAGAATTGCAACACCTCCACTAATTGTATTGTTGTGGCTTCAAATAGAAAGTCCATTCCATTCTATAGCCCAATCAGTAGCGTTCTCTGCATCACTGTGTTTCTTGCAACAACATTATATTAATGCCCTTAATTTTTAATAACTCATAAAGTTCTGCTCTCTTTACCTTATCTCTTGCCCCATTTAGGTTTAAAGAAGCAATGCGTATCTCACCCATAAATATGAGCAAGGAAAAAAATGTGCAGATCCCCATTATTCTGTTATTTAACTCGAATATTAAACATTACAATCGATTTCTCTTTTATCTTTTTGTTTCAGTTTTCTTTTTGCTAATGTTAAAACTTTTTTTAGTCTAAACACTTCAGTGTTTTCAAAGATACCCTTGGTCATAAACCACTTAGCTTTCTCAACAAATTGTTCCAAATCTGGGAAGTACTCTTCAATTTTTACGCCTCTCATATTTTTTGTTGACTTCAGAAATAGTTTAATGTCTTCTACATCATAAGTCCTATATTTACTCTCACTTTGAGAGTTTTCCATAGCACTTGAGTCTGACAAGTCATCTTCACTACTGATATCTACTGTATGTCTCTGTCTATTTTTTTAGCCTGGTTCTTTTCAATATGACTTGCTCTCCTCTTAATTGGTGTTTTAAACACAATATCTTCATTTTCCATTAAATCTTCAAGTTTTTCTTTTTCATTGTTTTTGGCAGAATCCTTTTGTATGGATTCTGTGTTTTCACCGTTCTCACTTTTATCAGAAACTCCTGGGTTTTCAGAACTTAATTCGGTTCTGTTTACTGGATTTGATTCGGTTTCAACTGGGTTTATTATTTCTGTTTCTACATTGACACTGGCAGTAATGTTAAGATCCTCTACATTATTTACTTCCCCAATTAAATCGTTTTTTGATACCCGTGTGTCTTTTTGGACCTCAGTACTATTTGTTTGGTTATCTTTGCTATTAACATTATCAGACTCACTTACTGGATTTTTTTTAAGTGGGCATGCTCTAATGAGGTGTCCTGGTCCGCCACAACCAAGACATTTCATTGTTTCTGTAGTGGCAAAGACTGTGTAATCATAACTGTCAATACGGAAATTAAAAGATAAATCTAATTCTGTGTTGTTTTCATTTAAAACCATGTACACAGAGCGTCTGAATGATACAACATGTTTTAGAAGAGGCGACTTGCTGGCGATTGAAATTTTTTTGATAGGGGAAACTATTTTACCATATCTGGCTAGAATTTCAACTATCTGGTCATCTTTTATAAAAGGTGGGACATTTGAAATGGTTATTCTTTTGGCAGGTGTAGAGAGAGGAAACACTTTGATATGACTGCCTCCTATGTTTACCCCATTTACAATTAGTTTGTTTGCTTTTTCAACAGTACTTAAAAAGATTACAATAGCACTGTTCATTCTTGAAGCAGATATAATAGCTTCGTGACCAACAACATTCCCAACCGCTAAACTGCACTCTTCTATGTTTACTGCTGACGCGATTTTAACTGCATGACGCCGCGTGAGAAATTCAAAACTTCCTCCGTCAGCAGCCATGGTTTGTACTTGGCAAGAGACCAATCGGTCTCTTCCACTAAAGAAAAAACTATTCTAACTAAAAATTCTAAGTCAAACTATTTACAAAACAAATAAATAATTACTTACAAAGGTAGAAAGAAGATAGAAAAAGAATTAAATGCACAAACGCAGAAATGAGTGCCTAGTTGTATGTAATTACCCTATGGCAATGCTCTCTCCTCTACTGATGTTGACTTCCACTCCTGACAGAGGAGAGCCGTGACTAACACACGCTCCCTTCGACACCATGCTCAGTAGCCAACTGCATCTTTTTACCTGCACAAGGCGAGTTCATATGTGGATCAGCTTTGTGTATGGAGAGACACACCCAGATCACACATTATCCCTCATCTCATCGTTGGTATTGCATCAGTTATGAGGGATCCCCTCCGGCACAATCCCTGCAAACAAGCCAATCATTGTTCGTGTAGGCACCGTGCCTGCCGGGTGTTCGAGATGTCAGCTCTGATGTGTTAGCGTGTTTTACCGCTGCGCCACCTGAGTGCCCCATGTATGACTAACAACAAGCCTATTATGACTAAATAGTACAGTAGAAATGATGCATTGCAACTTGTGTTTAAAATTCATAAATGATATATCTGAAATAAATGTGATGTTATAATTAAAACTAACAGCTGTTTTAAACCAGCAGTTGGATACACAGTGGTAATAAACAGTGTTTTCCCCTTTTGACAAATTATTAGAGCCAGTAATATCTCAGAGATAACTCAATCAAATGTTAAGCCTATTTCTGAAACATCCATTTAGACATCTTGTAATTATCAAGATCTTTCATGTGTGGCCCTGTAAGACTAAATCAGAGCTTGTTCCACAGTGCAATACTACAAGCCCTTTGTCATTTCTCCTGAGTGCTATAAGCTTAAATGTTCTTTGCCTTTATAGAGTGAAGAGTAAAGAAGCTTTCTGACACTGGACAGGAATTACAGACAGATTTTATAGATGACAAGGGTAGCAACAGTCAATTTCAGTGCAGTTCATAACCCTTTTTTGCAAAGACATTCTCCAGACATGGGTTATCATTGCAAAATCACATACACCTATGAGACTATATCAGAGCCTGCTCCACCATGCACTACCACAATGCATTTTTTATTTCTTCTGAGAGCTATTAGTTTAAATGTTAATCACCTTTTAAAGTGTGCAGAAGAGGTTTCGGACATAGCACATAATCGTCCAGGTATATTAAGAGAACAAGCCATTAAGATATTTACCAAGATATCACTTACAAGCTTTGAGTGCTTTTCCACAGAGAAAATGAATCTAAGATTGTATGACAGGTAAATCGGTACCTTAGCAGCACCTGCTGTTCTGTAAATTGCAGTCATTTGAAGCTGGGTCAAACTGCAAGTTTTTCTCATTGCATTTTAAACAGTCCTGCTCAGTATGACTTGGGTACATGCAATATATAATAATTGCTATTGTTACTGCACAGTGGATGATTAAGGATGATTAAACATGACATGATAATACACAGATGAATGACCTCTTGCTTTCTGGAATGTTTGATGTACAAAGAAACAATACATTTAATTGTTGTATGAATAAAATCAGCAGTGTTCTGTAATATTGTGGGAGTGTTTTGCTGCATCAAGACCTGCATCAAGACTCACTCACTCACTTTCTTAACCACTTGTCCAATTAGGGTCATGGGGGGTGGGGTGGTGGTGCCGGAGCCTATCCCAGCTTTTCAGTGAGTGCAAGGTACACAGTAAAAACCCTGGACAGGGCGCCAGACACACACACACACACACACACACACACCCACACACCCATTCACCTATAGTGCAATTCAGTGTCTCCAATTAACCTGACTGCATGTGGGAGGAAACCCACACAGACACGGGAAGAAACTCCGCATTGAAAGGACCTGAACCTCCCCGCCTGGGGATCAAACCCAGGACCTTCTTGCTGTGAGGCAACAGTGCTACCCACGGAGCCGCTGTACCGCCACTGTCTCACAGCAAGAAGGTCCTCACAGTAAGAAGGTTCAAATCCCAGGTGGAGCGGTTTGCATGTTCTTCCCGTGTGTGTTTGGGTTTCCTCCGGGAGCTCTGGTTTCCTCCCACAGTCCAAAGACATGCAAGTGAGGTGAATTGAAGATACAAAATGAATAATGAATCTTGTGTAGACAGTAATTACCTGTTCTGTCCTGAATGTAACCAAAGTGTGTAAAACACAATGCTAAAATACTAACAGAAAGAAAGAAAGAAAAAAGAAAGAAAAAAAGAAAAAAAGAAAGGAAAAAGAAGAAAGAAAAAAAAGAAAAAAGAAAAGAATAGAAAAAGAAAGAAAAAAAAGAATAAAAAGAAAAAAAAACAAGAAAGAAAGACAGAAAAGAAAGAAAGAAAGAAAGAAAGAAAGAAAGAAAGAAAGAAAGAAAGAAAGAAAGAAAGAAAGAAAGAAAGAAAGAAAGAAAGAAAAGAAAGAAAAAAGAAAAAAAAAAAGAAAACCCCTCTATTGCTGCTGATTGAGTTGGTCATCTTCTAGACCTTTATCAGTGGTCACAGGATGCTGCCCACGGGGCACTGTTGGCTGGAAATTCTTTTGGTTGGTGGACTATTCTCAGTCCAGCAGTGACAGTGACGTGTTTAAAAACTACATCAGCGCTGCTGTGTCTTATCTACTCATACCAGCACAACACACACTAACACACCACCACCATGTCAGTGTCACTGCAGTGCTGAGAATGATCCACCACCTAAATAATACCTACTCTGTAGTGGTCCTGGGAGAGTCCTGACCATTGAAGAACAGCATGAAAGGGGGCTAACAAAGCATGCAGAGAAACAGATGGACTACAGTCAGTAATTGTAGAACAACAAAGTGCTTCTATATGGTAAGTGGAGCTGATAAAATTGACAATGTGTGTAAAAACAACGAGGTGGTTTTAATGTTATGGCTGATCGATGTTCTGTTTTCTGTGAACTAAAGCTAAAGTGTAATGCAATGGGATCTAATGATCCAAAATACAAATTTGTAAAAGAAAAAAAAAAGAGAAATAAAGTTTTGAAGTGTTCTCATCAAAGACTTCATTTAAACTCAATTGAAAATTTGTGTTGATCCCTAAATAAAGCAGTTCATATCCTAAAGTCTAGAACTGTTTATAATTTCAAGTGATTCTTTAAAGACTGGGCTAAAATTCCTCAATAGTTAAAAAAAAATATATATTGTCAAATAAAGCAAACTTTAAAGCTGTACCTTAGTTTACACAGAAATGATGATAGATTTCCAGTACTTGGATTAAACTAGAGCACGCCATACAGAGACACTTCCTGCGGCCTCAATAAGGCGGCCGGTTCGCTTGTTTTCGAATCCCAGGGGGAGGGTGCACTGCACCACAGCCCTCATACACAGTTTTACCTAATTTTCTCAGCACAACAATACCAAGGGAGCACAGCAAAGTGTTTAAACTCTGCGACTGAGAAGAGATAAATGGTCGGTAAAGTAACGCTTCGAAGGAAAAGCAAATGGAAAAATTTTATCACTGGAGACATCACAGCCAGTGCCGTGAGTTATCGGGGTCATCCATTCTATTCACACACCAACTGCACTCACATTAGAGGCTTCGCAGCGACAAGGAAATGCAAACACCTACACACAGCACATCCACGCTGAGGAAACCACTTTGCTGCCTGGAATAATAGAGGCATTCATTCATTGTCTGTTTTATCCTCGAATTTATCCTGGTCAGGGTCGCAATGGATCTGGTTTATTGACACCCCGAACAGGTCGGCAGTCCATCACTGGGCAGACACTCACACCTAGGGCAATTTTTAATACCTCCAATTGGCCTGACTCCATGTCTTCAGACTTGTGGGAGGAAACTAGAGCCACTGCACTATTGTGCCGCCCCTAAGGTGTTATTCACATGATATGCAGCAAAATGGAGTGAAGTACTAATACATAATCAGTTACTACTTGTAATGTGTAGATGTGTTCTAGCTAAGGAATCTCTGTTAACTGTGGAAACTTCCACTATTCTACAAGGACACCAAAGAAAGTATACACTGATCAGCCATAACATTAAAACCACCTCCTTGTTTCTACACTCACTGTCCATTTTATCAGCTCCACTTTCCATATATTTGTTGTTCTACAATTACTGACCGTAGTCCATATGTTTCTCTGCATGCTTTGTTATCCCCCCTTTGATGATGTTCTTCAATGGTCAGAACCCCCACAGGACCACTACAGAGTAGGTATTATTTAGGTGGTGGATCATCAGCACTACAGTGACACTGACATGGTGGTGGTGTGTTAGTGTGTATTGTGGTAGTATGAGTGGATCAGACACAGCAGCGCTGCTGGAGTTATTAAACAGCTCACTGTCACTGTTGGACTGAAAATAGTTCACCAACCAAAAGTATATCCAGGGAACAGTGCCCCGTGGGCAGCAGCCTGTGACCACTCATGAAGATGACCAACTCAAACAGCAGCAATAGATGAGCAATTGTCTCTGACTTTACATCTACAAGGTGGACCAAATAGGTAGAAGTGTCTAATAGAGTGGACAGTAAGTGGACACGGTATTTATAAACTCCAGCAGCGCTGCTGTGTCTGATCCACTCATACCAGCACAACACACACTAACACACCACCACCATGTCAGTGTCACTGCAGGGCTGAGAATGATCCACCACCTAAATAATACATTTACATTTTCATTTACATTTTCAGCATTTAGCAGACGCTTTTATCCAAAGCGACTTACACAATGAGCGGAACACGATGAGCAATTGAGGGTTAAGGGCCTTGCTCAGGGACCCAACAGTGGCAACTTGGTGGTGGCGGGGCTTGAACCGGCAACCTTCTGTTTACTAGTCCAGGACCTTAACCACTGAGCTATCACTGGCCCTAATACCTGCTCTGTAGTAGTCCTGGGAGAGTCCTGACCACTGAAGAACAGCATAAAAGGGGGGTAAAAAAGCATGCAGAGAAACAGATTGACTGTGGACAGTGATTGTAGAAACAAGGAGGTGGTCATAATGTTATGGCTGATCAGTGTATAAGGGTGTTTATTTTTTCCTGTGTTATCGCATTCACAGAGCCTCTGTGTGAGACTTTGTCGGTGTGATCCTTCTCTGAGGTATTTCATCAAGGGTTTTCTCACCACAGGGTTTTTTTGGACTGCCTGTGCCATTGTTTTCTATAGAGTGTGGCCGTGCCGTTCAGCTTGCCGCTGCGTTTCCCTGAGCGGCGCACACATTTGCCGCATTGTCTCGCAATTTGAGCTTGCCGCTGACCTTTACAAAACGCCTCCAATGAGACAAACTTTTTCATATGTCATGGTAAAATATACTCAGGCAGTAGAACCGTGGAGGAGAAGCTGATTCCTACTATTTCTCTGTACCCCAAACTGTTTAACACAGCTTTAAAAGTGTACCATGATACAGTGAGGAAAAATACATCTAAACTCTCCAATTTGTTCCCCAATTTTCTCCCCTAATCCAGTCGTATCAAATTACGCTGGTTGCATTACGCTTCACCTCTACCAGGGAGCTTTGCAACTGACACACACACCCTCCAACACATGTGCAGTACCAACTTTACATCAGTAACATCCTTTCAGCTGCACGAGGCGAGTTCATATGTGGATCAGCTTTGTGCATGGAGAGCCACACCCTGATCAACATTATTCTCCAACTCTCCGCAGGTGCCATCAATCAGCCAGCAGAGGTCATAATTGCACCAGTTATGAGGAACCCTGGTGTATTGAATATGATGTATTTGAAATCCCAGCTCTGGTGCGCTAGCGTATTTTACCGCTGCGCCACCTGAGCGGCCAATGGTTTTCAAATTTGATGGTAATCTACAGTGAATGCATTTTGAGGACGTTTTACCACACCGTTCAAGCCGTTCAAACGCTGAGCATTGAGCAAAGCACAAAATGCTTCTCACTTGAATGCTAACAAAATCATTTGCGATTAATTTAATAGGGTGGCATGGTGGCATAGTGGGTAGCGCTGTCGCCTAACAGCAAGAAGGGTCTAGGTTCATTTCAACTTCTACAGAATGAATTGAAATGCTGGTTGTGAGTGTACTACTACAGTCTAATCTTACTAAAGCATTTGAGGCTGAATAGACAAAATTCCTTCAGTCCTGTTCCAAAAACATTGGTTGGGAGGGAACTGTTCCAACTGTTCCCAAAGTTTTGGAAGAGATATTTAGATTTGGGTTGCGACCCACCCAAGGGTCAATAATAATAATTAAACTAATTTTAACAGGCGCATGAACATGAAAAAACTTGTACATGAACGCCTCTTGAGGAGGCTTTACATTACATCTTGTAAACCAGCAGTCCCCAACCTTTTTTGCACCATGGACCGGTTTCATATAAGACATAATTTCTCAGATTGGCAGGGGCGGGATGATTTAAAACAAAATTTATATGACAACCATAATAAAAAACACAAAGTGCATAACACTACTACTTACCAGTTATGGAAAATCAATGGGAACCCTGAGACACTCCCACGTAGGGGTGATAGGAGACAATAACACCTGAAGTGTGTTCCTTATGTCAAGTCTACTCCCTAATTTTGTTTTGGTTGCCGTCACTGCAGAAAATCGGCCCGATTATAGTAAATGACCCATAGACCGGTACCGGCCCATGGCCCAGTGGTTGGGAACCACTGTTGTAAACCATAGTGGGAACAGATTGCTACCAATTTTATTAATGAAGTATATTTCATTTTGATGTATCATTTGTGTTGCCTGGGACTCATCATGGACAAATTGTTAAAAATGCTGATTTAGGTCATATACAGCGATCAGGCATAACATTATGACCACCTTCATAATATTGTGTTGACCCCCCTTTTGCTGCCAAAACAGCCCTGACCCGTCGAGGCATGGAGTCTGACACCTTTCTATCAGAACCAGCATTAACTTCTTCAGCAATCTGAGCAACAGTGGCAGTCTGTTGGATCGGACCACACGAGCCAGCCTTCGCTCCCCACGTGCATCAATGAGCCTTGGCCACCCATGACCTTGTCGCCGGTTTACCACTGTTCCTTCCTTGGACCACTTTTGATAGATACTGACCACTGCAGATCGGGAACACCCCACAAGAGCTGCAGTTTTGGAGATAATCTGACCCAGTCATCTAGCCAGCACAATTTGGCCCTTGTCAAACTGGCTCAAATCCTTACGCTTGTTCATTTTTCCTGCTTCTAACACATCAACTTTGAGGATAAAATGTTCACTTGCTGCCTAATATATCCCACCCACTAACAGGTGCCGTGATGAACTGACTTCCTGGTCATAATGTTATGCCTAGTCGGTGTATTAACAAACACATGGCCATATTCTACAACTGGGTTCTGGCCACAACTAATTTTACAGTAAAAATCGATCAGATGTATTTATAAAACTGCTGTGTCATAAAACCAATATCACATCCAGCACTGAGTTTTTATACTTAATGCCCTGTCAAAGCTCAAATGTTGAACAGCACAAAGCACACTCGAGACGCACCATGGTGAATCATTTAGTAATGTACCATCCGGTAACATGAATATGTGTGTTTTGGAGCACGACGCACCTGCTAATGCAAGAACAGAGTTCATTACAGCTTTAAAAAATGCAGACACATATCGCTTTGTCCAATCCAGATTGTTCATGGTCCCAGATGACAGCAACCAAAATCCTTTCGGAGTATAAAATAGGCTTTGTTTGTACTCAGCATATTCTACTGCATTATTATCTCAGCTTTTCCCCACCTTCCTCTCCTGTTTGTTTTTCTTCAAAACCCTTAAACCTTGACTACAAGACTCTGCAGAGGTCACAGCCATTTGCACCTCCTCCGGTTTTTATCACCAGGGAGACAACCTTCAGTGCTACTCAGCTACCGCTAATGCTTCCAGGCCTTTGAAACTTAACTCAAATCTCCCATGACACACGAGACGATCGGTCTGAAATGGAAACACTGACCAAAAATGATAGGGTCACATAACCACATCTGACAGTAAAGGGCATGTCATGACTGAAGGAAGCTTCAGATTTGGACAGTTTAGTGGGAAGAAAAAATGAAAAGATGACATCTAAGTCTCTGATGTTCCAAATGGGGTGAAAGTATTTAACCTCTGTTAACACTTGTGATCAAAATTAGCATTTTGAGGCCAGTTTTAACTGCAATTTTCCAGTAGCGTGCAGCTATGTTACTAAGTAGGGCTGGCTCGATACCACTTTTTTATGTCCGATACCGATACTGCAAATTGAGTATCTGCTGACACCGATACCAATCCGATACCGTCATTTCTCCTCTTAAAAAACTAAGCAGTAATAATACGTCTCAATGCACCATGGTTAAACTAGCTATCTAAATAACAATGCTCAGACTGTGAAACAAATATTCTACAGGAATAAATACAGAATCTACAACATCACACTTACGCAAAACTGTTTTTATTTTAACTTTTACACACAGAACATTTAGCAGCATTTTTGACTTGTTTAACAAAAGTGTGTACAATTGGAAGATGTGGATGTCAATCAAACGCGATGGACCAATTAGAATTGACGCAGAGTTGAGATTTTCTGTTAAAGTTCTGTCACGTTTTTAGATTATTAAAACCCAAAGCGTGCTTATTATCTGGATTTTGAAGAGGAAAATGGAAAATGGTGTAGTTTGTTTTATTTCATAGCACTTATGGATTAATCGTTGAGGATGTGAGAGATCTCCAAGCCGAGACAAGGTTCTTTATCTCAGGTGAGCGATTTATCATTTATAAAGTGATTTTTATTGTGTTTAAACAGTGTTTTTAGATGTGGCAGTAGTAGATAATTTTGTAAAATGCTAAAGGTTTAAGTAGATCAGTGTGTTTTAATTTCTGAATGGCTGTTGCGGTTGAGTTGTAGATCAGTGGCACATGTTAATGATGTCATCAAGTGTGAGCAATAAACGGCACTGTGTTGGAACCTATCTTTGTGTGTTATTTGTTTTACACACAAACAATGGCCTTATTTACATTAAGTGTTATTTACATTAAGCAACAGTATCATATCGGATTATACATTTTTTTTATTCCGATATCCGATCCAGTGATTTGGGCCAATATCGGAACAATACCGAGTATCGGATTGGTGCCAGTCCTAGTTACAAGTAACAGTTCCAGGCTTCTGTTGTATTCGCTTATATTTACTGTAATACATTTTAATATTACAGGAGCAGAATTCAACCACAAAAAGCACCAAAGTTTATTCCTAGTGGCACAGAGGTGCAGTTGGTAGATAGAGTAGGTTATACAGAGCAAAATGTGCCCTTTATATATGTCCTTAACACATGCAGGAGGTGTATTGGCTATTCTAACTTGGCCTGACTTATGCGTGCAAAAGAATAAAGACATTTGTACAGATCTTTACAGAAGTCTGTCAGAAGCTTTATTTTAAGTGCACTCTATGGTCATTTGAAGACTTTGAACACAATAAGCTTATAATAAGTACAACCCCAAATCAGTTAGAACAGTATGGAAAATGCAAATAAAATAAAAACACAGTGTTCCTTACATTTACTTTGACTTTTATTTGATTGCAGACAGTTTGAATCCAAGATATTTCATGTTTTATCTGCTCAACTTCATTTCATTTATTAATAAACATCCATTCCTGCATTTCAGGCCTGCAACACATTCCAAAAAAAGTTGGGACGAGGGGCAATTTAGGGCTAGTAATGAGGTGATTCCAAACAGGTGATGTCAACAGGTGATTGTAATCATGGTTTGGTACAAAAGCAGCATCCATGAAAGAGTCTTTTATAAGCAAAGATTATCAAAGGATCTCCAGTTTGTCAACAAATGCGTGAGAAAATGATTGAAATGTTTAAAAACAATGTACCTCAAAGAAAGATTTGATGGGATTTGCATATTTCTCCCTCTACAGTGCATAATATCATTAAACGATTCAAGGAATCGGGAGGAATTTCGGTGCGTAAAGGCCAAGGGTGCAAGCTTAAGCTGAATGCCCGTGATCTTCGATCCCTCAGACGGCACTGCATCAAGAACCGTCACTCAACAATAGCTGATATAACCACATGGGCAAGGGATTACTTTGGCAAACCTTTGTCAAGCACTACAGTACAGAGTTACATGCACAAATGCCACTTAACACTGTACTGTGCAAAAAAGAAGCCTTATGTTAACCATGTCCAGAAGCGGTGTCGACTTCTCTGGGCTCGGAGGCATCTAGGATGGACCATCACACAGTGGAAACTTGTATTGTGGTCAGATGAATCAACATTTCAGGTCTTTTTTTTTGGAAAAAAAAAAGGATGCCGTGTGCTCTGGACCAAAGACGAAAAAGGACCATCCAGACTGTTATCAGCAACAAGTCCAAAAGCCAGGGTCTGTCATGGTATGGGGCGGTGTCAGTGCCCTTGGCAAAGAGCACATCTTACACATCTTAAGATGTGTTTGCAGGAAGAATGGGGCAAAAAAAAACCTGAAACACTAAGTGTGGTGAAAAGGAATGGCAACATTACAAAGTGGTAAATGCTTTACTGTCCCAACTTTTTTTGGAATGTGTTGCAGGCTGAAATGCAGGAATGGAGGTATATTAATAAATGAAATGAAGTTAACCCGACAAAACATGAAATATCTCAGGTTCATCCTGTCTGCAATCAAATAAAAGTCAAAGTAAATGTAAGAAACTCTGTGTTTTTATATTATTTGCATTTTCCATACTGTCCCAACTTTTTCAGATTTGGGGTTGTATATGAGACCAGCCTTTATTGTCATTATTTACATACAGTATACAGATGTGTGGTACATCATAGATATTTTTTCACAAATCCTAGCTTGTTAAGAAACTCGGATTAAAGGAAGGTTTAGCCATCATACAGCAGCCCCCAAAACAAGCCATGCCTAAGGGTCAAACAGAGGAACTCTGGATATAAACCTTTAATGTTTCAGTTAACAGTCCAGAGCCCTAGCCACTTTAGCCATCCCGTATCTTAATAGCTGACTAATGCATACATATTATTGCAGCCTGGCAGACCAAAAACAATAAACCACTGCTCTGTGTAGCAATTGCAATACCTCACATTTGTCTAGATGAGGAAATGGTCTGGGGTAGTCGTAATCTGCTATCATCGACTGAGGAATGCCAGGAGATGAGCTCAGGTATCAGGAAATAAACAAGTTGCATCACTGCCAGCAAAACAGCCAGTATGAGATTCTCACGCTTATTTTAGTGTTTCTGTTTTTGTTACTCTATGAGGCTGATCCTGGTCTGTTTGAAATACAAGGTCACAGCTCTTCAGTCATTCATCATCAGTATAATTTATTCATCATCTCATTGACACTCATTTAAAGGGTGATGTTTATCCTGACGTTTTTATCCTGATGTTTTGTTTTTGTTTTCTAAGTTCGCTCTTCTTTTGCTCTCCTGTACTGAAAGTTGGGTCTAGGACAAGGGTATCTTGGGAATTTAATAATGCTAATCAAAGATCAGGACTACTGCTTGTCACTGGCTGATACACATCCAGAGATGTTCTTGAACTTGTGCCTACGAAAACTCTAGGCACTGGATTAGGTTAGCAGTTCAGGTTAGAAAGCTGAGATAGCTGCATAGCCCAAGACAGAGCCATGGCTAAAACTGTCAGACAGCCTAACACTTCTACTGGCACCAACCTTCGGATAGAAGGCCCAGAGTAGGATGTCCCAGAAGAGGATCTACAAGGCCAAGAGTTGCTGCAGTATTGCCTGGTGTTCTGGTGGGCACCACTGCCGCACCCCCTACTTAAGAGGCACTTCATGATTTCAACATTCAAGTGCAGCCTGGTGTTGCAGAAAGTAACTATTTGTTTTGTTGTCAAAGGAAACCCGTCATTTCACCCGTGGCGTTAGCACTGCCCAGTGTCCTAAAAGAGTAGGCTTCTGCTGTGACACCACCTTGATCTTAATGCTATAGAAACAGGTGACTTGACACCGGAGATTTTAGCACCACATGGTGTCCTGGAAACAACCAGTCACCCCTTGCTGAAGAGCCATCTGATGCTATAAAATGCCACAAACTGCAAGTTGGTTCAGATGGCCCTACCTCTGTATCTTGAACAGCTAGTTGAAGGCACTCTTTGGTAAAAGTATTTGCCCCTCTAGCTAACAGATAAAGAATGCCAAATGTCAAACAAACCTAGTCCAGACATAGCCCACTATCACAACTTTGTCTCTTCTTTATTTCTGGTCAGAACAATGAACATGTGGAGGATGTAATACATGATACACTGCCAGGTCTGTATTGGGCTTTTGTATCAAAGCATCAGCTAAATGCTGTAAATGTAAAAGCATCTGACACAGCAAAAATAATTAACCCTTGTGTGGTGTTTGGGTCTGTGGGACCCGTTTTCAATGTTTACTAAAAGAAAAATGATGCTTTTTATTATTATTTTAACCTCAGATTCTTTGCCTTTGGCTCATTTTGTGTGAAGAACATATAAAATAACAAATTTTTAATGAGTTCACACTGTACACCCCCCCTACACATTATATTACACATGTGGTGTTCAGGTCTACTGGACCCGCAGGTATAAAAGTGTGTCCCTTTACTCTGTCCTACTACAACATGTCCTGCTGTGAGTGTGTGTCTCTGTGTGAGAGAGAGAGACAGACAGACAGAGTGCCAGACAGAGAGAAACAGAAAGAGACACAAATAGAGAGAAAGACAGACAGACAGACAGACAGAAACAATGAGGCAGGCAGAGAGACAGAGAGAGAAACAGACAGAGACAGACAGACAGATTAATAAAAAACAGACAGACAGGCAGAGACAGACAGAGAGAAAAACAGACATACAGAGAGACATACTGATACAGACAGACAAAGACACAGACAAAGAGACAGACAGACGCAGCATACATGCATCAAATGAATGTATGTAGCACACACACACACAGTAAAGCTGACCCTCATATGTTGTATAGGCTGGCATGAATAGACTGTGTTCAATGGGACTGATGTGTAGACTGATGTGTAGACTGATATAGATACTGTATCTCTTCAGGCTGCTGTTTCTTAGACTGACAAATGTTTTACATTTCTTAAGGTTGTTTCATTTCGATTTGTTCAAAGTAAACACGTTTTTCCAGCCATATTTTAATAGTGATTTTTCCTATTTTATATTTTATCACAACAAACGGATGGCACTGTTATTTATAAATTTGATCCAACTTAGGTAAATAGTAAATGTTAACCAAATATGCTGTATTTATTGCTTGTAAACATCTTAAAGTAAACCTCTGGTATTTTGTATGTTAAATAAGTTATGGATGTATTGGTTTAAAAACACAGTAATTCGGTGGGTCCACCAGACCCACAAACATTGGCTGAGTAACAAAACTATGAACACCACACAAGGATTAAATAAATAAAAAAGAAAACGCAGCAGACATTGGCAGCAGAAAACATGACAATCAGTGAATACATTAAAATTTAACTTAACTAGCTAGACTACACGTTACTACACGAACAGTGTAGCTCAGCTACTTAAACCATTGGTGAACCAGCATAAATGTACATATTGTGTTGGTTATTTAGCTAACCACAGATTTAAACATTGAAATTGGCCACTCTTGGCATTCAGGTGGCGCAGAGGGATATTCCGCTAGCACACCAGAGCCGAGATTCCTGAACGCCTTGGTTCGGAACTCGGCTCTGCCACCGGTTGGCTGGGCGCCATCTACCGGGCATAATTGGCGGTGCCTGCAGCAGATATTAATTGGCCACCATATCTGTAGGGTGGGGGCCAGACTATGTGTGGGTGGGTGGGTGTTCATACGCTGTGTAAGGACCCTGATTGGCGGAAGACACGACTGTGCAGGATGCATGGGTGAGAAGAGCAGGGCTGTACATGTGTCGGAAGAGGCGTGTACAGCGACGTGCTCTCCTCGGATGCAATCGGGTATCCCTCAGCAGCGGAAGACAAAAATTCAGTGCGCTAAATCAAGAGGAAAATGGGGAGAAAATGCATTCAAAAAAAAAAACATCAAAATTGGCCACTCTTGGCACCCGGCTGGGCACCATCTAGCGGAAATAATTGGCAGTGCCTGCAGCAGACACGTCTCTGCTAGGGCGGGATGACCGGACTATGTGTGTGGGGTCTTCAAACGCTGTGTAAGGACTCTGACTGGCAGATAGAGAGGCGCCTGTGCAGAGTGCATAGGTGAAAAAAGGGCTTCTGTTAAAAGCTGCGCACGGAAAATGTGATGAAACCCATTGTAACATTATTATTATTCATTACTAAAATTAGCACTGCACCCTCTTGAGAGCAAAAAAAGTGTGAAAGCCTCAAAGGAGTACCGGATGGGGTGGGGGTGAGTCACTAAGCACCTCTGTTGTTTAAGTAACAGCCAGTTAGAGTGTGAACGAGTCTAATCAAAAGCAAGACGTTGAACGCTTAGAGCGTGTACGATTGTGTAAAATATTTTCCAATCACATTAAATTAGGTGCTCTTTTAGCCAACAAACATGACTGTTGAAAATTAAGTGTCTGCTCAGTGATGGAGTCATTTCTGTAAAGTAAAAACAATGTATTTAAATATGACGTATCGCTTTTTAAATTATACTTTTTATTTTAAGTTTAGACTGTGAAGTAATCACAGTAATCAGGCTTTATAACAGAGAGTTTACTAGGACATCGTCTCTGGGTGGACATTCAAAGTATTTGCGTGGGCAACAACAAAAATTTTGCTTTTCCTAAGCATGGGTCGTACACAAGTGTGAAGTTTAACTTTGAGAAAAGTGGAAAAGGGACATAAAAACAGCATCCATTTAGCCGCTCAGGTGGCGCAGTGGTAAAAATACACAAATACAGCGTATCGAATCTCAGCTCTGCCATCCGGCTGGACTGAGCGCCCACAATTGGCCTGTTGTTCATATAGGGGTGGGGTACTAAGCCGGATAGGGACTCCTCGTAACTGATGCACTACGACCTCTGCTGGCTGATTGATGGTGCCTGCACAGAGGCGGGGAAAGAGTGCGGTTCAGGGTGTGTCTCTCCGTACACAAGGCTGCATAGTCACCTTCTGATATATTTATCCCAGCGTTGAACCAACATTTTAATGCCATCACCAAAAAATGTTTTTGGTTGAGCGTGTAGCCACTGATGCACCGATGCTTTCACACCATCATCACATGAAAATCTTCTTCCCCTTAAAGCTTATTTGAGCAGTCCAAAAAGGTGGAAATCGGATTCGCATATATGCTCTCGCCTAGTGTTGGTGACAAAATGCATGCTGCTGCCCACGTGTCGGAGGGGGCAGATGATACCTCTAAGTAAACAATTCTTAACTCAGCGTGGCCAATGCCCACTTGTAGAAATGCCCTGTCTGCCCTGTACAAGAGGTAAAATGAATAACTGTGCACTGAAGCTAAACATTAAACTGTTAACCTTGAGAAAGGATGCAAAACAATACAACTATGCATTAAATCACTTCCAAAAAAGTTAAAATAACAGTCTAAGAATACACCTACACAAGATGTGGGAAGAAAACTAAAGCAGAGGCAAAGACCAAAGCCAAGGTTTGAAGCCAGATCCCCAAAACACTACCTGCTCTGCCACTGTGATGCCCTTAATTTAAGTCACACTTCATCAGATCGAAAGCTGCCTGCATCAGCAAGAAATCAACTTTTTTTAAACGTTCTGTTTTGTTTTTCTAATGCACAACTTTCAAATTCCAGTAGAAACAGGTGGGTGAAAATGCTCTTCTGGCATGAAGTGAGCCAAAAAACCTGATAATTTAATTGACAAACCTTAATGATTTATTCATTTGAATGACAAACTGAAACCACCTGCCACTGCCCATCCTGTATAGTGCAGAACAGATTGTAAGAAATACACCAACCAGGCATAACATTATGACCACTGGGAAGAAGTCAAGCTGGTGGAGGCAGTGTGATGCTTTGGGCAATGTTCTGCTGGGAAACCTTGGGTGCTGCCATTCATGTGGATGTTACTTTGACACGTACCACCTACCTAAGCATTGTTGCAGACCATGTACACTCTTTCATGGAAGCGGTATTCCCTGATGGCTGTGGCCTCTTTCAGCAGGATAATGCGCCCTGCCACAAAGCAAAAATGGTTCCGGAAATGGTTTGAGGAGCACAACAACGGGTTTGAGGTGTTGACATGGCCTCCAAATTCCCCAGATCTCAATCCAATCGAGCATCTGTGGGATGTGCTGGACAAACAAGTCCAGTCCATGGAGGCCCCACCTCTCAACTTACAGGAGTTAAAGGATCTGCTGCTAACATCTTGGTGCCAGATAACACAACACACCTTCAGGGGTCTAGTGGAGTCCATGCCTCGATGGGTCAGGGCTGTTTTGGTAGCAAAAACATATTGGACCAACACAATATTAGGAAGATGGTCAAGTTATGCCTGATCTGTGTAAAACAAAAAAATTCTCTTATGATGTGTCATTTACTTGAAGATAGACATGTACGGAAGCTTTTAGTCTCTTTCTCATCATTTCTCTATTCATATACACTTTACGAGGGTTCTTCAAAAAGTTTCCACACTTTTTTAAACTCTATTTATTAAGAATTTCAAAAACAAATGTGTCATACCATTTCCCAGTGTCATACCAACTTTTTAATGCCATCAGCAAAAAATGTTTTTGGTTGAGCGTGTAGCCACTGATGCACCACTGCTTTCACATCATCATCACATGAAAATCTCCTTCCCCTTAAAGCTTCTTTGAGCGGTCCAAAAAGGTGGAAATCGGATGGCGCTAAATCCGGACTATAAGCTCTCTCAGTCTCTCAGACACGACCAATTACTACAATTACTACTCCTCCCGCCCTCACAATTTCCAACGAAAATATAAAAGTGTGGAAACGTTTTGAAGATCCCTTGTATTTTGTTGCTCCTATCCTCTCCCATTCAAAACATAGCTAGTAAACTTAGTGCTATAATTGAGTGTTTGTGATGGCTAGAGAGGTCAAAACCTTGGTGAATCAGTAGAAATATACTATGTGATCAAAAGAATTAGAAAACGTCACCTAAAAAAGTGGGTTTAGGTGTTTTATCCACACATTTAACTAACAGGTGTATAAATCAATTATATGTCTCCAACTTTATTGGCAACAGTTTTGAAGAGTCCAATTTGGTGTTCCAGTATGACTGTGCCCCTGTGCACAAAGCAATGTACTCTGATCAGCCATAACATTAAAACCATCTCCTTTTTTCTACACTCACTGTCCATTTACCGTATAGAAGCACTTTGTAGTTCTACAATTACTGACTGTAGTCCATCTGTTTCTCTGCATACTTTTTTTGCCTGTTCTTCAATGGTCAGGACCACCACAGGGCAGGTATTATTTAGGTGGTGGATGATTCTCAGAACAACAGTGACACTGACATGGTGGTGGTGTGTTAGTGTGTGTTGTGCTGGTATGACTGGATCAGACACAGTAGCGCTTCTGGAGTTTTTAAATACGGTGTCCACTCACTGTCCACTCTATTAGACACTCCTACTTAGTAGACATTCCACCTTGTAGATGTAAAGTCAGAGACGATCGCTCATCTATTGCTGCTGTTTGAGTTTGTCATCTTCTAGACCTTCATCAGTGGTCACAGGACGCTACCCACGGGGTGCTGTTGGCTGGGTATTTTTGGTTGGTGAACTATTCTTAGTCCAGCAGTGACATTGAGGTGTTTAAAAACTCCATCAGCTATGCTGTGTCTATGTGTCTCATAGCAGCATAACACACACTAACACACCACCACCATGTCAGTGTCACTGCAGTGCTGAGAATGATCCTCCACCCAAATAATACCTGCTCTGTAGTGGATCTGTGGGGGCCCTAACCATTTAAGAACAGAGTGAAAGGGGGCTTACAAAGCAAAGTGCTTCTATATGGTAAGTGGAGCTGATAAAATGGACAGTGAGTTTACAAACAAGGCTGATCTGTATATGGTGTATATAACAAGTTTTGTGGGAAGTCCTCACCTTAACACTACTGAACAACCATAAGATGAATTGGAGCGTTTATTAAGAGTCTTCTTGACTAAAAGCTCTGTTACTAAATGGGTATACCATCTTACAGGCACACTCCAAACCTTTGTGGTAAGCCATCCCAAAAGGTCCATTTATTGTTGCAAAAAGGAGGCAACAACGTACTATTGCTCATGGTTTATGCTCATGGTTTTGGAATGGAAATTCTAATACAATACAATACTGTTTACCCTAATTTACTGCTACAGACCCAAAAGTCTGGGAGCTGCTTCATTCCATTACACCCAAATGTAAAATCATGACGCTAAAAGAAAATGACAGAACTACAGAACACATCCATCAAACATTGAGCTGCTCTCTTTTACTGCACCAAACCAGGTGAGCTTTATTTGTCCCTCGAAAGTCCCGATCTCTCTTCTGGGAGAGGACTCTAAAAATAAATGGCATGCAGCCATAGTGGCAGATACCTGTATATTCACACTGATTAATTAGCAACCTCTGAAGAAATGCACGCTATGTACAACAAGAGCCAGAGGTGGGACGAGCTGGTGCAAAGCACTGCAACAACAGAATATGAAAGGTGGTACATGGGTAAATCAGTTGCAGCAATTCTAAAAATGCTTTGACAAAAAGTAAGCAAAAACTAATTACACATGACAGATAGCAAATTAGTTCAAATGGCATCTCAGTATCATCAATCACATTGACCTGTTGCAGTCCTTATTCCATCCCTAATGCCAGCTAGACGAATTGTGAGTTCGAAGAGTGATAAAAGTTGCACCCAGATCCCTACAACTGTGAATCTGTAGACAGTAAATTGCCATTAAGAGACAAGTAAGCATCAGCAGTATAAAACTCCTCCCATGTCAAATAAATACTGGTGCACTTTGTAGTTAAACAATCAATAAATATTGCCATTAGCAAGTTGTCAACCATTTCTTCATTAACCCCCCCACCCTTGTCCATAAATGGAAAAGACCCTCCTTACGACCAGCACTCATTGAAGTGCTGAAGTAGGAATGTCAAGTGTCTGATTTTCCACACCACCAGTGGTTTTAGCTTTTATTACTGCAGAAGCTTTTATTACTTTGGCTTTATTTTATTGCATATAGTATAATCCCAATATATGCTTTGTCTGGCCTGGTCAACTTTATTTAATTTGTTAATACACATCCATTGCTTTAGATTTAGTAATTCATCTAAGTAATTCATTTAAGTAAAAATTTATGAGGTGAATTTACTCATGATTTAGATTTACATTTACAGCATCTAGCAGACGCTTTTATCCAAAGCGACTTACAGTTGTGACAGTATACAGTCTAAGCAACTGAGGGTTAAGGGCCCAACAGTGGCAACCTGGCAGTGGTGGGGCTTGAACCGGCAACCTTCAGATTACTAGTCCAATACCTTAACCTCTAGGCTACAACTTTACAAAAGCAGTATCAACGAAAGGTTGAGTCTTTGAGGAAAAAAAACATGGGCAGAGGATCTCCAGTTTGCCACCAAGTGCATGAGAAAATAATGCACGTTTCTCAAAAAGGTTGAAACAAGACAATGCAAAACCACATGCTGCACACTTTACAAAGCCACGGTTGTGAAAGAAGAGGGTACAGGTACCAGACTGGCCTGCCTGCAGTACTAACCTAACAGAGAGTGGAAAATTTTGAAATAAAAAAATGTGACAATGACAACCCAAATTGTTGCCTAACAGAGAGTGAAAAATTTTGAAATAAAAAAATGTGACAATGACAACCCAAATTGTTGCACACCTTAAGACGTGTTTACAGGCCACTCAGGTGGCGCAGCAGTAAACACACGCTGAACACCAGAGCTGGGATCTCGAATACATCGTATCGAGCGTCAGCTCTGCCTGCCGCGTGAACAATGACTGGCCGGCCTGTTGTTCAGATAGGGGTGGGATATTAAAGCTGGATAGGGACTCTCTCATAACTAATGCAATTACGACCTCTGCTGGCTGATTGATGGGCCTGCACAGAGACAGGAAAAGGTCAGGGTGTGTCTCTCTGTACACAGTGCTGATCTGCATTGCACTTGTCAAAGTATAGGGAGTAGAATGGCAACAAAATGCTGCCCATGTGTCAGAGGGGGCGTGGGTTAGCTCCGTTCTCCTCAATCAGAGTGGGGATCGGCATTGGTGGAGAGGAAGCATGATGCAATCGGGGCAACTGGATGCGCCAAAAGGGAGAAAAAGGGAAGAAAATGCATAAACAAAAAAAAAAAAAAAAGATGTGTTTACAGGAAGAATGGGCTAAAATGACATCGGAAACACGTCATTGCTGGGTATCCTCTGTGCCAAAATATGTTGTAAGTGTTGTGAGAAGAATATACAATCTGGTAAATGCTATACTGTCCCAACAGCTAAAATGCAGGAATAAATGTCAACAAATGAAATGCAGTTGATCCAACAAAACATGAAATATCTTGGGTTTAAACTGTCTGCTATTAATTAAAAGTAGTTTAGTGGTTTATGGTTTCTAAGTCGGCAACCCTTACATATTTCAAAATGTTCTTATATCATGGCAATGCTTTTTTGTAAAAACCTAAAGGTGCATCTATGTAACAAGCTCAGCTGCCAGATGCAGGCCTGAGGGTTGTTCATGGGAGGTTCAAAGTATTCTTTGTTCCTAATTAAACGTTACTCTATATGCCCAGAGACAATGCTTTATAAGCATGCCTTGGGCTCAGCTCAGGCCCAAGTTTTTTGTTTGCTTGTATTCTTTGCTAGTCCTGTTTCTTGGACTAAGTAGCTGGCAGAGTTGCACCCAAGCACTGTTCTTGAGTTTGTACCTTGCATTTTGTTCATTTCTTGAGTTGTTTTACTCTGATTATTTTGTTCATTTGTTCAGCTTTGGTTTATGTGGTTCTTCAGTTACAGTTTTGTTCTGCCCTGGTTAAGCCTCATGAAATGTATTCATTTCCTAAAATAATAGGTGCAGGGTTACACCTGTCTCCTCTGTCATGAGATGCTCTCCAGCCTGTGACAGTTTAACTATCTGAGATGGAAACTAAGCGTACTAATTGCTGCAGCTTGGAAAGTGGAATTTTTCCCCAATCTTAAGTGACAATGATTTTTTTCAAAGCACTCCTGAGCCCATGTAGCTAAATTAATCACAGTACCCTGAAGGTTTCTCATTAATTCCTTTCTGAGGGCCCAAGAGACATCTAAAAGTAATTTCCCATATACAGATTGAGATTTCTCCTGATTCCATGAATCTTTTCACAATATTATGTACAATAAATGATGAAAAGCCTAAACTGATTGACAGTTGTCTCACAAAGTGGTGAGTCACAATATCTCTTTGCTTGATAAGTAGATCCTCCTTTATTACCCAATCAGGATACCCTTTTCTGAATGTACAACTGTTATTGTGAAATGTTTCAAAACAGTGTAATCTTCTATTCTATTCAACTTTTTACTCCTATGTTGCCCTGTGCCAATGTGTATGTTGAGTGTATTGCAGGCATCAAGATTTCGGTTATAATTGCAAAGTACAGTATTATTTTAAATATCAGGTACAGTGGTACCTTGTAACTCAATGTCCCCCAAACTCAAAATCTTTGAAACTCAATGCCCTTTGCAGAGAAACTCAATGTTTTCCTTAAACTCAACGTGTGTGCGACTGCTGCTTTGTTCAGCGCTTGGCTTGAGCAGTGCAGTAAAACGTCATCAAAGTGTGAATATGAGATGAATCTGCATTCGTGTGGAATAACCGTCAAATTCACTCTGTGAGTGTCCACATGTATCTGTGTTCAGCTGTGTTTCTCCTGTTTCACTTTTAAACTTGTGTTACAGTTTGGGGTTCTGAGAAATTGTGAGAATCAGCTTTTCCGAGAAAGTCTAAAATACTTATCTTTAAAAAATAATGTAACTTAATGTATTAAAAGAACGACAAAAACACTAAACCTGTCTTAATTATTACTGCTTATAAGTTTCCTCCACTAATTAAAAAGCACAAGGAAACAATAAAGAAGTAAAGGTAAAGAGCAGGTTTTATTGTATTTCTTATGAATTTTTAACTGTTTTTAAATTATATTTCATTGTTTTTATATTATAAAATATATTGTGTTATTTTCAGTGTATAAGGGTCAAAAACACCCCATTATTTTACATTAGTATGAAATATATGCAGTTCCACGAGACCATGGAACACATTAACAGGTTTCCTATACATCCTTATGGGAAAAAATACCTTAAAACTCAACGCCTTTTAAACTTAACGCCACTCCCAAAACCAATTGACATTGAGTTTCAAGGTACCACTGTACTATGTACACTCGTCAGTTAAATAAATCAATTAAACAAATCACAGATTCTTGTTTTATTGCATTTTACACAAAAGTCCCAAATTCTTTAGAAATGGAGTATGTATTAATGCTAACCTCACCTTATCTGAGACAAACAAGGCCTGCAGTTCCTTTAATATGGGATCTTGTGGGACTTTCTGGATGTCACTGATAAAGGAGTTTTAAAAATAGGTTTTTACTGTTTTAAAAAATAAGACACACTGTAATTCAATGAAGTTTCATTGAAGTCAATGAAGTAACGATTTGCAGACTAATGTACTTCAATTAATTTCTCTTAAATGTGTGTTGAATGTAGAAAGAGTTTAGCTGCTTTACATTGTTGGAAAAGTGTAAAGTAACGTTGGCTATAATCAAGTCTTGGTGTCTTTAAGTAAAACTGAACCCAACTACAAATAAAATTTGATTAACTGATTTAAGTACCAAGTTGCCAATTACTTTTTTTATTTTTTTTTTTTTTTTTTACAAATGATGAGTGCTTGTTTCTTTAACAAATGAAATGTAATTTGTGTTTACTTACGTCTTAATCATATTTTTTTTCTATTTACAGCAGTTCACAGTAGGCACTGAAAATGAAAACATCCTACACAGTTCACCATGTGTTATCGATTTAAATATCGATATAAGTAACCAAAATAGTATTCACATTGCAAATAGCACTGTTGTAAATAGTACTGAAATAGTACGTTCTATTTAGACTGCACTAGTATGAATAAATCAAGTATGCGTAGTGTCATGACTTGTGAATCGGCAATAATTGGTGTAAGATACAGAGCTAATAATTAGTAATAATTCTTGAAGTGTAAACACAGCCTTATACAAGGGAAACAACTGCTTGATTTTTTACCACTTCAAAAGCATTCCTTACACCACTCAGTCAGTCATTCCACACTTCCTTTTCTGAGGGAACATGTGAGTGATTGAATTGAAATTTATTCCCTGAGAAACAGGAAACAAGGAGAACAAAACTTCTTTGTACAACCATTATTGCTAGAAATTGTATTGTCCATCTTGATAATGAATAATTATTTATAGTGGACAAATTACTAGCTGGGATGCCTACAGCAAATAAGCTTACCCCTTAAAGTCAAGGGGTCTCATTGGACCACTGAGGCCATTCTACTCTTAGCATTATGTGACAGTTTTTTCTTGTCCTTGACAAACACCCAATGTTCCACCTACTTTTAATTGGTGCAGTCAAACCTGTGCTACATACCCTATAAGGATATAGATAACTCAAAAGCTGAGGGTGGCACGGTGGCTCAGTGGGTAGCACTGTCACCTCACAGCAAGAAGGTCCTGGGTTCCATCCCCAGGTGGGGCGGTGCGGGTCCTTTCTGTGTGGACTTTGCATGTTCTCCCCGTGTCTGCGTGGGTTTCCTCCCACGGTCCAAAGACATGCAAGTGAGGTACAAAATTGTCCATGACTGTGTTCAATATAACCTTGTGAACTGATTAATCTTGTGTAATGAGTAATTACAGTTTCTGTCATGAATGTAACCAAGTGTGAAAAACATGACGTTAAAATCCTAATAAACAAACAAATAAATCAAAAGCTATAATCAAGCATAATTTATTTAAGAACTTAAAAGAAAACCCACAATAGATCTATAAAAGAACTCATGATATACAAGTCTAAAGTGTTATGTTTTGACTTTGACTGTATCATGAACTAATATACATACCACAGTGATCATATACTACTGCAATACAATTATGTCAGTATTATTTTTTACTAATAACCATACACCATATACCATATATACCACATATAACCACAACCAAACCATTTGGTATTCTGGTAAAACTACTACAGACGTGCTTATTTTCAGTCTCACTCACGTCACTTGGAAAACATCTGAAACACATTGTTTGATTTAAATAGATTTGGTTGCATTTTAGTGTTTAAATAGTACAGATGGGGCAGCTTTGTGGCTCAGTGGGTAGCACTGCAGCCTCACAGCAAGAGGGTCCTGGGTTCGATCCCCAGATGGGGCGGTCCGGGTCCATTTTGTACGGACTTTGCATGTTCTCCCCATGTCTGCGTGGGTTTCCGGACATGGGGAGAACATGCAAAACTCCACACAGAAAGGACCTGGACTGCCCCACCTGGGGATCGAACCCAGGACCTTCTAGTATTCTCGTAAAACTACAATGCTTAATTTCAGTCTCACACACATTGTTTGATTTAAATAGATTTGGTGCATTTTAGTGTTGGGGCAGCTTTGTGGCTCAGTGGGTGGCACTGCCGCCTCACAGCATAAAGGTCCTGGGTTCGATCCCTAGGTGGGGCGGTCCGGGTCCTTTCTGTGTGGACTTTGCATGTTCTCCCTGTGTCTGCGTGGGTGTCGTCCGGGTGCTCCTGTTTTCTCCCACAGTCCAAAGACATGCAAGTGAGGTGAATTGGAGATACAGATTGTCCATGACTGTGTTTGATATTAAACTTGTGAACTGATTAATCTTGTGTAAGGAGTAATACATCTCCTGTCATGAGTGTAACCAAAGTGTGTAAAACATGACGTTAAAATCCTAATAAATAAATGAATAGTACAGATGCAGCAGTGCTGAGTTAATAATCAGTAAATTTACAGTCCAGTTTGTGTGCACCTACCTGCACCTTGTTCTGCTGTCCATCTTCCAGCTCCGCCACACTGTTCATCTTTCTACTTCAGCTCGATTATTCTCCACAAAACTCTTCACGGACGAGATTCACCCTCATACACAGTGAACACATGAGTCCACCGCATGAACAGGAGCAGGATTTTCTACAGAAGAGCTGAACTAGTTCAGGTACATGAACACAAACGCTGAGCTTCTGAATCTGCTGCAGATCTCACTGCACATCACCTCAATCCTCAATCACTAACTCACTCGTTCATTTATTCTGCAAAGCGAACTCACTGATGAAAATCTGTTCTCCAATTAAGGAAGAAAATGTCCTGAATGTAATAAATAACACAGATGTATATTAAATCCCTGGATGGGTGAAAGGATGAGAGTTTGTGGATCAGGTGAAGCGAGTGATGGAGAAGCGCTTCTCATACAAATCCCGTACAAACTTGCTGTGTGAGCTTTATCAGAAATTAATGCAGCATGAAGGTTAGACAGGAGAAACAACTGACGTTTCCAAAATAAGATAGAATTCCACAGCGTTGTTGCAGTTGTTTTATTCCTGGAATGTCCATTAGTGAGTATGTGATCAGTGAAGAAACTCACATGCTCCTCTTTTTGTCTGTTGTCTTCTGAAGCACCGCTCTACAAACGCACCGCAGCAGCAGCACCACTCGAGAACAGGGTTGCCAGATTGGAGAGGATGAATATCCCGTACGTTCATTACACACTGCCCAGATGAATGAACAGTATTTCCTCTTTATTGACAGAACATTTTATTTGGCCTTCTCCCGTTTCTCCAGTATCATCCCACCTCTCAAAATCGTCCAGCTACTCTAAATTCCCTTTAGGTGTAGGTTAATAAATAAACGCAGGTGTGCCTGACACCTTGTGATGAGAAGGTACTCTGTCTAGGGTGTATTCTATTTATATTGCAGCATTTAGCAGATGCCTTTATCCAAAGCTACTTATGATTGTGACTGAATACAATTTGAGCAATTGGAGTAAATTAGAGTAAATTAAACGCTGTTTACAAGATGTTCATTAAATGTGTTTATTAATAATTTAAGAGGTTGTAATAAAGTTGTAATAACCGTTTAATTGATGGCTATTATGGACAAAACAGCACATCTGGTTGGCTTCATTTGTTTCATTTGTTGTGTTTAGCTTGCATTTTATACTTTGCGCTCATCCAAAAAATGGGGTTTGAGTTGTTTTTTGTTTGTTTATTTATGTATTTGCTTAGATTTTTAATGAAATAACTTAATGTAAATGTTTTAGGATGAAGGGTACCTATACATACACCGATCAGCCATAGTCCATCTATTTCTCGACGTACCTTCTAAGCCTGCTTTCACCACGTTCTTCAATTGTCGGGACCCCTACAGAGCAGGTATTATTTAGGTGGTGGATCATTCTCAGCACTGCAGTGACAATGACATGGTGGTGGTGTGTTAGTGTGTGTTGTGCTGGTATGAGTGGATCAGACACAGCAGCGCTGCTGGAGTTTTTAAATACCGTGTCCACTCACTGTCCACTCTATTAGACACTCCTACCTAGTTGGTCCACCTTGTAGACGTTAAGTCTGAGACGATCGCTCATCTATTGCTGGATATTTTTGGTTGGTGAACTATTCTCAGTCCAGCAGTGACGAGGTGTTTAAACAATGAGGTGTTTAAAAACTCCATCAGCGCTGCTGTGTCTGATCCACTCATGCCAGCACAACACACACTAACACACCACCACCATGTCAGTGTCACTGCAGTGCTGAGAATGATCCACCACCCAAATAATACCTACTCTGTAGGGGTCCTGGGAGAGTCCTGACCATTGAAGAACAGCATGAAAGGGGGATAACAAAGCATGCAGAGAAACAGATGGACTACAGTCAATAATTGTAGAACTACAAAGTGCTTCTATATGGTAAGTGGAGCTGATAAAATGGACAGTGAGTGTAGAAACAAGGAGGTGGTTTTAATGTTATGTCTGATCAGTGTATAGTGGGAGGGCAAACATGACCTGAATCTAAAGGTTGCTAGTCCTTTTATTTAGCTTCACTTTTCATAATTAAATGCTAAACCTTTTGAATCTTTTAACATTTCACCTAACCACACCTGACCTTTATTTATAGGTTAAATTATCATAGCAACAATGCACTGCACTTTCCATTTATGAACTCTGTTTACATAATAAATCAACCAACATTGACTGACTGACCTATTCACTAACCAATCACTGCTCAGTTTGCTTGATTTAGTAGAGATTAGAGGATTCAGTGCAGCTGACATGTACTGCATGCTGAATCTTTACAAGACATACCTATATTTTTATGATCATAGTGGAAGTGCATAAAATTAAAATGCATTAAATTTTGTATGGAATAAAAACATGTTTTACATTTACTTTTACATGATATTTTGATTGTACAAATATACACCGATCAGCCATAACATCAAAACCACCTCCTTGTTTCTACACTCACTGTCCATTTTATCAGCTCCACTTACCATATAGAAGCACTTTGTAGTTCTACAATTACTGACTGTAGTCCATCTGTTTCTCTGCATGCTTTGTGAGCCCTCTTTCATGCTGTGCTTCAATGGTCAGGACTCTCCCAGGACCACTACAGAGTAGGCATTATTTGGGTGGTAGATCATTCTCAGCACTGCAGTGACACTGACATTGTGCTGGTATGAGTGGATAAGACACAGCAATGCTGATGGAGTTTTTAAGCACCTCACTGTCCCTGCTGGACTGAGAATAGTTCACCAACCAAAAACAACCAGACAACAGCACCCTGTGGGCAGTGTGTTGTGACCACTAATGAAGGTCTAGAAGATGACCAACTCAAACAGCAGCAGTAGATGATCGATCATCTCTGACCTCTACAAGGTGGACCAACTAGGTACGAGTGTCTAATAGAGTGGACAGTGAGTGGACACAGTATTTAAAAACTCCAGCAGTGCTGCTGTGTCTGATCCACTCGTACCAGCACAACACACACGAACACACCACCACCATGTCAGTGTCACTGCAGTGATGAAAATCATCCACCACCTAAATAATACCTGCTCTGTGGTGGTCCTGTGGGGGTCCTGATCATTAAAGGACATGAAAGGGGGCTAACAAAGCATGCAGGGAAACTGATGGACTATAGTCAGTAATCGTAGAACCACAAAGTGCTCCTATATGGTAAGTGGAGCTGATAAAATGGACAGTGAGTGTAGAAACAAGGAGGTGGTTTTAATGTTATGGCTGATCGGTGTATGGTTGGCTGGTTGGCATAACCTTAATGCATAACTCTAATTTATAAGTAAAAATATAAAAATCTCAGTTATTTGCAAGCTCATAGGCAAAAATAAGCAAAACATTATTATACTAGGTTCAGGGGCGCTCAGGTGATGCGATGATCTATTATGCAAGCCCATCACAGCTGAGAATTTCAGCAGTTATTGGCCATCAAGGTATCACAAACATGATCGGCTATCTGGGGGCAGCAAACCCCTGCAATGGACTAGTGCCCAGTCTAGGGTATTCCTGCCTTTAGCCAAATTTGTTCTATTTATATAAAGTTAATTATCCAAGTCGCAAATGTCATATGACTCATTGTGCTAAAAACATAGTTTGGCACCATGTGAAGAAGCAAACATAGAACATGGTTCGGAACCCGGCGTTGCTGGGTGCCATCTAGCGGGTATAATTGGCAGTGCCTGCAGCAGACACGGTTCTGCTAGGGCGGGATGACCGGACTATGTGGGTGGGGTCTTCAAACGCTGTGTAAGGACCCTGATTGGCATATAGAGAGGTGCCTGTGCAGAGTGCATAAGTGAAAAAGGGTTCCACAAAGGGCTGCAAGCGGGTCAGAGGAGGCATGAGCAGCAATATACCCACCTCGACTGCAATCAGGGATCCCCCAGCAGCGGAAGACAAATTGACTACGCTAAATTGGGAGAAAATGGAAGAAAAATGCATAAATAAAATAGAAAAAAAGATGATGTAACGTTATTTGGGACACAGCATCTCTCGTATGCTTAATACAAGCTTTAAAGACTAAATGGCAACTAAAAATTCTAATTCCCTTAGTAAGATCCATGCAGGATTTTCAGGATTTTCAGAGTGCTTTTCTTAATTAAAGAACCTTTAGTATTGTTCATGTAGCTGATTTTTAGGACCATGAGAGAAGCACAAAATTGAATAAACAGCCCAAGCTACAAATATGCTAGATTTATCTGCATCCATCTATTTCAGTAAATATTCTATTCATGAATTGTCCCCTTCTCACCCAACCTAGTGGTATTCAATTAACCCAGCTGTATCTTTCCTCCACTGCTGCAGACCCCTACCCTGACCAAGGAGGGCTGTACCTAACACACACCTCTTCAAACAGATGTACAGTTGCCAAGTGCTACTTCTCACCCACCATAGTTCACAGTTTTGTGTATCGAGAGAGCCAGCAGAGGATGTAATGGCAGCATTAATAAGGAATCCCTAGGACCATTCTGCCTGACAGAGATAGCTAATTGTGTCTGTAAAGGCACCTGGGTTGATCAAAAGCAAAAGGAACTGTGTTGAAACTAAGAGCAACAAAGATCACATTAGCAACACAAAAACAGCAAATTAACCTGTGCTTGCAGGCTTATAAAGCTAAAAATCTATTCAAGAGGATTTTGTGGCAACCTGACCGGCGCCTGTTAACCTGTTCACCTTCATTCAAATGTAAAGCCTATCACAGTGAAAGGCAGCAGAGCCAAAATTGGCAGCCACAGCATGAGATGTTTTTGCCAAAAGGACGTCCCGCTATGTGATGTGGCTTCTAAAGCAAACAAAAAATAATAATAATAAAAATAGTACACCCTAAGACAGACACATGGTGAACAGTGACTAGCATCACTTAAGCTCATAAACTCATAAATCTGTCAGGCATTTGTCCTGCTTTCTCAACTTTAATTTAATTTAATGTCATGTTTATCAAATGCATTATCCTGGTCAGGTCATGGCACTCAGGTGTCTAAGTAATCTATTAGCTAGCCCATTATGCACAATGTAAAACACTGGTAAAAGGTAAGAATACCGTGGAGAGTGTTCCAATCCATTGCATGACTTCAAGTATTCCCCCTCATAAAAAGCCAATAATGTCTATGTACACACCCAGCTGGCCTATAGCACTGCTGAGAAACATGTTCAAATCTCATATTTAAACCTGGATTTCAACAGTGGTGGGCTGCTACAAACAAGTACCACTTTTACAGTTTCTTTCTCCAGTAATATAAAAAAGCAGTGGTGTGAGAAAAAGTATGAGCCCCCTTTTGGATAACTTTTGATATTGCTTTTTTGTTACATCAAGCAATTTCAGATAAAAAAAAAGTATTACACCAAAGAAACTTAAGTAAGACTGCAACACATTTTATTTACTAACTAAGTTAGAAACTAAGTTATATTTCATAAACTTCACTCTTCTAAAATGATTGCCTATTTGGGTAATGCATTAACCAGTTCACTAAACTCAATTGATAAGTCAGTTGAGCTAATCGAACACAGCCAGGATTGCTTTCATCCAGCCCAGTATATAATTTTTACATTCATCTTACCTTCAAAGCCAAGAGTTCACCTTAAGGTTTCTACAGAAACACTATGCTATGATTTAAAAACAATCCAAAACAAGGGTGCTCAGGTGGTGCAGCGGTAAAACACGCTAGCACACCAGAGCTGATTTTTTTTTGCCATCTGACAGGCAAGGCACCTACACAAACAACTATTGGCTGTTGTTCGGGGATAGGGGGGTGCCAGGTGCTCCGTACACAAAGCTGATGCACAAATGAACTGCAGTCTACTACTGCACACGTGTCTCGCTCTCCTCAACCAGGGTGGAGATCAATGTTACGGCGGGAAAATTGGGGGAAAATGCAAAAAAAAAAAAAAAGTAGGTAATTCAAATACACAATAACACTCTGTTCAGGTGTTTTAGCCATGTTGTTGTTTATGCATTATATTTTTTTATGCATTTTCTCCCCTTTTTCTCCTGACTTTTAGCATGTCTAACTACCCAATTGCGTTATGCTTCCTCTCTACTGATGCTGATCCCTGACCTGATTGAGAACAAGACTGACACACGCCCCCTCCGACACATGTGCAGTAGCCGACTGCATCTTTTCACCCGCACAAGGCAGGTTCATATGTGGATCAGAGAGACACACCCTGATCAACGCATTATCCCTCGACTCTGTGCAGGCGTTATCAACCAGCCAGCAGAGGTCGTAATTGTCTCAGTTATGAACAGCCAATCATTGTTCATGTAGGCTCCCAGCCCAGCCGGGTGGCAGAGCTGAGTTCGAAATGTCAGCTCTGGTGTGCTAGCGTGTTTTACCGGTGCACCACCTGAGCAGCTCTCAGCAGCATTTTAAGTAACATCAGTGCCTGGCATCATAAAGGCTCTTGGTTAATAGATTAAAATTTTAACAAACCAAAGTCTTGTGGAAGGCCTTCCCTAAATAATAGATGCTGCTGAAGCTGTAAAGGTGGTGCTACATAGTAAAGTGCATGGAATGGGATGCCCAACAATGCATTTTAAAGACTTGTACTTATAATAATATAAATGTATGCAATATCATAATTCGTTTAATGATCAGAAATGATGGCACAGCTGGCAGAGTGACCTTCATTTGATTCTTGACCTTGGTCACTGTCTGTGAACAGTTTAGCATATTGTTTCATAGAGAACTCTGGTTTTCTACCACTTGCAGAAGGTTTGCAATCTGAATGTAACAGATTGGGCAAGTAATCAAACTACTCTGCAACTGAACTGTCTATTTACTTGACATGCAGTAGACTTCACACACATAAACACATACAGAGCGTATATTTTATATTCTCTATACTGATACACCACACGTTCAAATCATGCTGATGTTCTTTTATATTGTAGCTTGGTGGCAGAAGCAAAATTCAGACAGCATGATTGGCAATTACATGTCATCTTCCCCAGAGACGCATCCTCAATCTTTTTACACACTACATTTACTCTAGGTTTACATCACAAGGAAAGATTACACACCCAACAAATGAAAACCTGAAACAGTGAGAGGTTATTCCTGTACGCTACCAGAGAGAGAAATGTTTTTATTATTATAACAGTGAGAAAACCCAGACTAATAGGGTTAAAGAAAATACATTTAATTTCTGTTAATGATTAAAGGCAATTACAGCCACTAACACAGAACAAATGATCATTTTTGTATTGTCGCATAAAGTATGTAAACACCCTTTGTTATTATTCAATTTAGGCGTTTCATCCAAATTTACTTTTTATTTACTAACAATTGTATAAAATCAGCTATGGTACCTTGTAACTCAACGTCCCCTAAACTCAAAATCTTTGAAACTCATCACCCTTTGTTGAGAAATTAGTACCCTTAAACTCAACGTGTTCAGTGTTTTTTTTTTTATTATTATTTATTTAATTTCAAATAACCAATGAACAGCCACTTTGTTCAGCGCTTGGCATGAGCGGTGCGGTAAAACGTCATCAAAGTGTGCATATGAGACGAATCTGCATTTGTGTGAAATAACCGTCAGATTCACTCTGACAGCAGCGTGTGTATCTGTGTTTAGTTGGATTTTCCTCCTGTTTCACTTTTGCATTTTCTCCCCTTTTTCTCCCTTTTTAGCATGTCCAATTGCCCGATTGCATCATGCTTCCTCTCCACCTATGCCGATCCCTGCTCTGATTGAGGAGAACGAAGCCAACCCACGCCCCCTCCGACACGTGGGCAGCATGCCGTATGCATCTTATCACCTACACTTTGACGAGTGCAGTGCAGCTCAGCACTGTGTATGGAGAGACACACCCTGAGAGCTTTGTTTTCTCATCTCTGTGCAGGCGCCATCAATCAGCCAGCAGAGGTCGTAATTGCATCAGTCATGAGAGAGAGAGACCCCATCTGGCTTAGTCCCGCCCATCTGAACAACAGGCAAAATGTTCATGTGGCCGCTCAGCCTTAGCCGGTTGGCAGATCTGAGATTCGATACGATGTGTTCGAGATCCCAGCTCTGGTTCCAGCGTGCGTTTTTACCGCTGCGCCACCTGAGCGGCCTCCTGTTTCACTTTTAAACTTGTTATAGCTCGGGGTTCTGAGAAATTGTGAGAATCAGTTCAGTGTTTTTATATTATATTTGTGTTATTGTCAGTGTATAAGTGTCAAAAACAACCCCATTATTTTACATAAGCCTAAAATATATGCAAGTCAACGGGACCATAGAAAGCATTAACAGGTTTCCCATACATCCTTATGGGAAAAAATACCTTGAAACTCAACGCCTTTTAAACTCAACGCCAGTCCCACAACCAATTGACGTTGAGTTTCAAGGTACCACTGTATTGGTAAGAACCTTGTAGCAACAGAAGGCTCTTTCTTATTTCAGCATGACTATATCCCTGAGCAACAAGGTCCATAGAGACATGGTTTGAAAAGTCTGGTGTGTAGAAACTCAAGTTGCCTGCACAGAGCTTTCACCTCAACATCTTTCACAAATTTGGGATAAACTGGAGTATATTGTGAGACAGACTTTCTTGTAATATGTCAGTTACCAGCCTTACAAATGTTCTTTGGACTGAATGTATTCAAATTCCAACAATACACCCTCAAAAATGTTATGGAAAGCCTTCCCAGAGGAATAGATGCTGTAAGCTGCAGAAGCTGTAAATAAAACCTATGGTTTTGGCTTGTGATGTCTAACAAGCATGTGGTCGAGTGTACGCATACATTTGGTGCAATACATTCTAAATGCATATTAAATAAACAAATTGTAGGATCAACTAATACCTTATATTGAATGCAGTAAGAACATAAGATTCCAGTGAGAGTCCTGTGTTTGATCTCCTGCTGCAGCTACTGTCTAGACTCAGTTTGGCAGGTGCGTAAAATAGTTGAGTGTGTGGTGGCATGCAGTAAACTGGCACCCTATGGTGTAAGCTGCCTGATATGTAGATTTAATGATTATTTCATAAGCTGCAGATCAACTTTGTAGACTCTGTATACTTTGTAGAGATTCAGAACTTCTCGGTTCAAAACTCGGCATTGCCACCCGTCGGGTGGGCGCCATCTAGCGGGCATAATTGGCAGTGCCTGCAGGGAGGGATGACTGGAATATGTCAGTGGGGTCTTCAAACGCTATGTATTAAGGGTGGGGTCTTCAAACACTGTCTAAATAAGGGTCTGATTGGCGGATAGAGGCACCCGTGCAGATTGCATGGGTGGAAAGGGGTTCCGTTGGGGGCTGCGCACAAGTCGGAGGAAGTGTGAGCAGCAATATACACACCTCAACTGCAAGAAATCAGGGACAAGGCAGAGCTATGACAAGGCAGAGTGTGTTGTATGTGTATGTGGTGCAGCAGTATTGCTGGGATTTTTGAAGCCTCTCCATGTCTCTATGTCAGTGCTGGGAGGAGAATAGTGCTCCGACTGAAATTAAAAAGACAACACTGTCTTATATCAGTGTCAACTGATAAAAGACAAAAGATAAAAGGAAGATAACACTCTTATTGCAGTGCTGAGAATTCAAGTCCATCACTGGTGGCTCCAACTGGCCTGACTGCAGGACTTTGGGAGGGAACCTGAGCACCTGAAAAAAACCCAGAAAGGACCGTGGCCACCAGACCAATAAATTAAACCCAGACCCTTACTTTATTTATTTAATTAAATACAATTATATTTCTTTATTAAATTCATTATATTTAAGCAAATACACTGATCAGGCATAACCATGAACCATTTTTGCTTTGTGGCAGGGCGCATTATCCTGCTGAAAGGTGGTACGTGTCAAAGTAACATCCACACGGATGGCAGGACCCAAGGTTTCCCAGCAGAACATTGCCCAAAGCAACGCACTGCCTCCGCCGGCTTCCCATAGTGCATCCTGGTGCCTTGTGTTCCCCAGGTAAGCGACGCACACGCACCCGGCCATCCACGTGATGTAAAAGAAAACATGATTCATCAGACCAGGCCACCAGGTCCAGTTCCAGTGCTCATGTGCCTATTGTTGGCGCTTTCAGCAGTGGACGGGGTCAGCATGGGACATTCGCAACAAACTGCGATGGACTGCGTATTCTGACACCTTTCTATCAGAACCAGCATTAACGTCTTCAGCAATTTCAGCACCATGACCCTGACCAGGATAAAGTGGTAGTAAAACATAAACTTTATAATGATGATGTAGGTGCCACTTAACCCTTGTGTATTGTTGACATTTTACACCCCAGTGTTGTGTGGGTAAAATAAAGTTATACTGAGTTCAAAAGGTTTGTGTGTTTGAATGTGTGTGTGTGTGTGTGTGTGTGTGTGTGTGTGTGTGTGTGTGTTTGTGTGTGTGTGTGTGTGTGTTTGTGTGTGTGTGTGTGTGTAAAAGAGTCAGCTGTACACTCAACAGCATACAGAAACTAAAAACATAAAAAATCGATTGCCATTCATCATGTATTCTAGCTGGCGTCCTTGAGACGTGGATAAATTAGGGGTTGTTTGAAAAACAGTATCAACAAAAAAGATTAGATTAGTTTTCAAAAATAGAATAGAAAAGGTCATGATGTATCAAGCTGATTGAAAAAGGCTAAAGATGGCCGCTCAGGTGGCGTAGTAGTAAAAACACAAGCTGGAACCAGAGCTGAGATCTCGAATACGTCGTATCGAATATCAGCTCTGCCTGCCGTCTAAGGCTGGCCTGTTGTTCAGATATGGGCGTCCCACCGGATGGGGTCTCTCTCCCATGACTGGTGCAATTACGACCTCTGCTGGCTGATTGATGGCACCAGCACAGAGATGAGAAAAGAGTGCTCTCAAGGTGTGTCTCTCCATACACAGTGCTGAGCTGCACTGCACTCGTCAAAGTGTAGGTGATAAGATGCATACGGCATGCTGCCCACGTGTCGTAGGGGGCGTGGGTTGGCTTCGTTCTCCTCAATCATAGCAGGGATCGGCATTGGTGGAGAGGAAGCATGATGCAATCAGGCAATTGGACGTGCTAAAAAGGGAGAAAAAGGGGAGAAAATGCATAAAGAAAATATATATATATATATAAAAAAAAAAGGCTAAAGGTATTTTGTGAGCTGTAAAAGAGGCTCTGGAACTTGGCTGGGCAAATAACCAGCACAATCGGTTGTGCCTGAGGGAGAGACGGAAGGTTTACAGGGTTCTTTATTGCTGCTGCAATTACAGCCTCTGCTGGCTGATCGAATGTACCAGTATGAGAGATGGATGATTCACAGACAACTGTGGGTGACTCACTGTTTACGATGCAGCTCTCTGTGAGACTCTGCCAGGTTTTGTTTTGTTTAGGAAAGTGCAAGTAGGTACAAAGTATTTGTTTTAGTGGGTACCACTCAAGCTATTGAAAAGGGCACATTTTTGAATTTGCATTTCTAAAAGTGTAACAACAGCCTGTGGTTACTGATTCATCAGTTCAAGTTTAATCTCAAACACAGTCATGGACAATTTTGTATCTCCAATTCACCTCACTTGCACGTCTTTGGACTGTGGGAGGAAATCAAAGCTCCTGAAGGACACGGAAAGAACATGCAAACTCCACACAGAAAGAACCCAGACCGCTCTACCTGGGAATCAAACCCAGGACTCTCTTGCTGTGAGGTGACAGAGCAGCCCACATTGCTGATAATCAATGCTGTCAGAGTTGATTTGGAAGGAAAACCACACTGACACTCTGTTCCGACACCAGCACTTGGTGACTGGGTGTTGGATTTAACAGATTTAAATAAATTCAGGGTAAATGAAATCCAGTCAGAGTAACTCTCTACTCACAAACTCATGTCAACACCAGACATCTATCTCTGTTCACATATCTGGGTTTTCTGTAAGGGGTGAAGTCAAACTAGCCCTGAGTCACCAGCTCTAGCCACTAAAGAAGTAGGACTTTGTCTGTAGGTATATTGCTGGAGGTATGGCCCAACATTTTTGACATATTTTAGAAATCCCACAATAAATTAAAAATGTGTCACAATTATTTACAACCCCAAATCAGAAGCTGGGATGACTGACTTATTTGACTTATTATTGACTTGTTTGATTGCAGACAGTTTGAACCAGAGATATTTCATGTTTTATCTGCTCAACTTCATTTCATTTATTAATATACCTCCATTCCTGCATTTCAGGCCTGCAACACATTCCAAAAAAGTTGGGACGGGGGCAATTTAGGGCTAGTAATGAGGAGAAAAAAACTAAATAATGATGTGATTCCAAACAGGTGATGTCAACAGGTGATTGTAATCATGGTTTGGTACAAAAGCAGCATCCAGGAAAGGCTGAGTCCTAAATAAGCAAGGATGATCAGAGGATCTCCAGTTTGTCAACAAATGTGTGAGAAAATGATTGAAATGTTTAAAACAATGAACCTTAAAGAAAGATTGGAAGGGATTTGCATATTTCTCCCTCTACAGTGCATAATATCATTAAACCACTGAAGGAATTGGAAGGAATTTCAGTGTGTAAAGGCCAAGAGCGCAAGCTTAAGCTGAACGCCAATGATCTTCGATCCCTCAGACGGCACTGCATCAAGAACTGCCACTCAACAATAGCTGATATAACCACATGGGTGAGGGATTATTTTGGCAAACCTTTGTCAAGCACTACAATACAGAGTTACATGCACAAATGCAACTTAAAACATTACTGTGCAAAAAAGAAGCCTTATGTTAACAACGTCCAGAAGCAGCGTCGACTTCTCTGTGCTCAAAGGCATCTAGGATGGACCATCACACAGTGGAAACGTGTATTGTGGTCAGATGAATCAGCATTCCAGGTCTTTTTTGGAAAAAATAGAAGCTGTGTGCTCTGGACCAAAGATGAAAAGGACCATCCAGACTGTTATCAGCAACAGGTCAGTACCCTTGGCAAAGGTAATTTACACTTCTGTGATGGCAGCATTAATGCAGAAAAGTACATTGAGATCAGCAACATTTGCTGCCTTTAAAGACGTCCTCTTTTCCAGAGACGTCCATGCATTTTTCAACAAGACAATGCAAAACCACATGCTGCACACATTACAAAGGCATGGCTGCGGAAGAAGAGGGTACGGGTACTGGACTGGCCTGCCTGCAGTCCTGACCTGTCCCCAATAGAGAATGTGTGGAGAATTCTGAAATGAAAAATGCGACAACAACGACCCCATACTGTTGTACATGTTAAGACGTGTTTGCAGGAAGAATGGGACATAATAAAAGCTGAAACATTAAATCGCTTGGTCTCCTCTGTGCCAAAACGTCTTTTTTTATAATTTGTGTATGTTAATTTTAATTTTAAATCGTAGGACAATAAATGCTGGATGACTGCAAAAATAAAATGTATTGAGTCAACAGGATTCAATTTCATTGAATCATCCAACGACACAATAACCTGATTTTACTTTTATATAAAACGGTTTAGTTAACTTCTCTACAGAGGTTTAAATACATGGGATAGGAGAGCACCAGTGCAGTAAATAATTGTGCTTCTCCCTGGGGAAATATTAAATATTTGTTAGACAGACTAGCAGATAAAGTATGATGCATTGCTCACTGCTGCAGGCTGTCCGATACTCGTTTGAATATTAATTTCCTTGCATTGTCATGAATTACCCAGGGGAAGAATTTTTCCTGCTTAGGACCAAGCAGCATAGTGGTGAATTTACAGCCTGTTGGCTCAATATTCCTCCCCAGGAGAATCTTCTTCAAGTGCAAGGAGAGTCTCTGAAATACACAGATGTTCTTCCAACCATGTAAAACACACACACACCTGCTGTATTGTATTTATCAAGCAAAACAAAAAAATGTACAGTAGTTTAGTAGATAATGTTAAATATACACCAATTAGGCATAACATTATGACCACCTTTCTTAATATTGTGTTGGTCCCTCTTTTGCTGCCAAAACAGCCCTGACCTGCTGATGCATGGACTCGCTAGACCTCTGAAGGTGTGCTGTGGTATCTGGCACCAAGATGTTAGCAGCAGATCCTTCAACTCCTGTAAGTTGTGAGGTGGGGCCTCCATTGATCGGACTTGTTTGACCAGCACATCCCAGAGATGCTCGATTGGATTGAGATCTGGGGAATTTGGAGGCCAAGTCAACACCTCAAACTGGTTGTTGTGCTCCTCAAACCATTCCTGAACCATTTTAGCTTTGTGGCAGGGTGCATTATCCTGCTGAAAGAGGCCACAGCCATCAGGGAATACCATTTCCATTAAAGTGTGTACATGGTCTGCAACAATGCTTAGGTAGGTGGTACGTGTCAAAGTAACGTCCACATGGATGGCAGGACCCAAGGTTTCCCAGCAGAACATCGCCCAAAGCATCACACTGCCTTCTTTCCATAGTGCATCCTGGTGGCACGTGTTCCCCAGGTAAGCGACGCACACACACCACGGCCATCCATGGGATGTAAAAGAAAACATGATTCATCAGACCAGACCACCTTCTTCCATTGCTCCATCGTCCAGTTCCAATGCTCACGTGCCCATTGTTGGCCCTTTCGGATCTGGACAGGGGTCAGCATGGGCACCCTGACCGGTCTCGCACATTGAATCTCAATGAATAAAAGATGACATTTAAAAATTATAAAGTTAAAAACAAAATGACATAACACTGGTCACTGGGAACCTAAATCATCAACCCACTGAGGCCTGTCTAAAAATCTATCTTAAAAAAATTAAATCACAGGCTGATCCAATTTGTAGGAGTTTTATCATGACGACTCGTAATGTGACTCAGTAGTGTGTATGGCCCCCCCACGTGCCTATATGAACTCCCGACAACGTCTGGGCATGCAACTGATGAGACAGCCGATGGCATCCTGGGGAATCTGCTTTCAAACGTGGATCAGGGCATCACTGAGCTTCTAGTCAGCCTGTGGCGCTACTTGGCGGCATTGATCGGACTGATAAATAATGTCCCAGAATTTCACACCTAGATTCAGGTCTGGAGAACGTCAATGGTATTAACGTCATGTTGACATTCTGGCCACATGAGCCCAGACATTGTCTTGCAGCTGGAGGAACTGAGGGTCTACTACACCAGTATAAGGTCTGACAATGGCTCTGACAATTTCATTCCAGTACCTAACATCAGTCATGGTATTGATAGCTGTCACTGACCCACCACCAAACTGGTCATGCTGGAAGATAATGCAGACAGGCATAACATGCAGAGGGTCCAAATGGTGTGGTTAACTAATAAAGTCTAAGCTTTAAAACAGTTTCTATGGGTCAGGTGTCCTCAAACTCTTTAACCAAAGGGCCAGATCACTGTTCTTCAGTCTTTCAGGGGGCCAAACCGCAGTTGAAACAGTAAACATACAAAAAAACGATTTACCCTGTGTAATGGATGTATTGTTTGTTCTATGTATGTTTGTAGTTCATAGTTATAATATAGACATGTTCTTTTTTTTAATAATTTCCATTATCCTACCTCATACAGTGTTTCTCTAAAAATCAGTGTCAACTGTGAGCCTGCTTTTGGCTTACCAGTCAACGTCAGGTTCCATGCTTGCTGGTAGATCAGGCAGTGTATGGCGATCAGAAGAGAGTGGCCGCACAATCACTTCTCTCACAGACCCCACCATGCTTGGAGCGCCATCGGTTATCACACGTGTTGGCTTATCCCGTTCGAGACCCAAATCTGCCAAATTTGTAGATGTCCTCCTACACTGTCATTCCCTTGATGCTTCGTAGTGCAGCAAGCTTTTTTGTAACTTCAAACGTATCAGTAGCAAAGCATTAACTTAAGCCGTATGTTCTATAAATAAATGTTTTTTTTCCTGCTATAATACTGTGAGTTCGAAGATGAACAGTGGCCAAACATCATGCACTGCTGTAGTTAAAGTTAAAGGTCAACTGAAAGCAGGGCTGTAGTTTGATGACCCCTGCTATGTGTGCTCATGTTCCACAAACACTTCTGGTCAGACATTACAGATACAATTAACTATCTCAGGTAGGGAAGGCCAAGAAACTTGCAGATAAAAACATTTTCATACATTTTCATAACCCCTGGTATTTGGCCCAGATTGTGCCAGTCTAGTGTCCTGGGCACAAGTTGACATCAGTAGATTCCCAAAACTTTTCATTAGCCATGCCACCTGATAACCCTCCATATGTTATGTGAACGTTATTACAACTTTGGGACCCTTTTACACAACACTTTCAGAAATTAAGAGCATAAATGTAAATCAAAAGTATTTAACAAGCTAAGGTGCAGCAAAGTTCAGCAATTAACCAGGAAAATAATACCCCTTTTCCACCAACACGGATCCGGCTCTGTTCTGGTTCGCGAACTTGATTTTGAACCGGTTCCACGTGTTTCCATCGAAAAAAAGAGGTTCCAGACAGCGAACTAGCATTCTAATCTGGCACCACAGAATACTTGCTTTTTCAGTGCGAACCGTGACGTCATTGGTGGGCGTGTCAGAGTGTAGAGGTTTGAGTGCTTTCATATGAGAAGCTGCTAAACCGCTTTGGTGCTAAACTTTTATCTTTTAAAGTTCACCAGATAAAATTGTGAGCCAGTTTGTCCCTGATATTTTCAAAGAGATGAACTGTGTGATATAACGTGGTAAAAGTGACCCGGACATATAAACGCTTAACGTGAAAAATAAAGCGCAACGTGGCTTGTTGTACTAAAACAATGAGCGATGAATTTGGGCAGTACAGATCACTTATAACCACTTTTAGTATATTAAGCCACATTACGCCTTTTTTGTGAAGCTTTTTCGACTCTCCCGAGAAGCTGATTCTCAGAACACCGAGCTGCAAAACCACCACATGTGAAGTTAATAAATGGATAAACAAATGGATGTTCGTGTTGTAGAACTTTAGAGATGTTTTATCGCTCAAGCTGAGCGCTGAGCAAAGCGGCTATTTGCGCAGAGGGTCATGGTGAGAGTGAATCGCAAAATGCTTCTTACATCAATAAACTAAAGAAAACAACAACTTTAAATAGTTAAACAATGCTTTTTGCATAAAAACGAACATCTGTAACAACAGCACAAATGCTTGCACATAATCTACACGCTCTGGCATCATGTTACTGCTTTACATTAGTTGTGTAACGCCCACCGTTGATGACGCATGCTTAGTTCCCAAAAACTGGTGGAAACACGGGTCGGTTTTCTACAAAACACCAAGGTTCGAAGAAACCTGAACAGAACCGGTTCAAGAACCAGAGTTCTTTTGGTGGGAAAGCGCTATGTGTGACTCACCCTTGAAGTAAAGTGTTCTTACTGCCGCCGCTGGCAAAATCTGATCCACTCTGCCCTTAAATGAAAGCTCATGCTTTGTTTAATAGTTGTTTTAATGCATTATATTTACCCAGTCACATGGTTGGTTGAAACCCATCTTCAATCTTTCTAACACAAATAACTCCACATGTTGTAGTATTATTATAAGGCAGGAAAATGAGAGAGTGCTAAAACAAGATGGGTGTTTTTTTAACCGGGTGATGGAAACAAGATAGAAAAGAAGGGAGGAGGGTGTGAATTGTTTGGGATGATAAGTGATGGAAGCTGGGAGGCTCCACGCTGCATTGACAGGGCTGACACAGGCTCATCACACTCACATTTTATACCCTATTTGTGCTGAAACACTTCAGTGAATTGGTAAATAGGCAATTATTTCTGCTAGCAATTTCTGCACTGAGAGCTGCATTGACTTTGTTGGATGCATTAATGAGCTGTGTTTTCACACATGGTAATGAGAGTTTTCATGCTACATATGATGCACTGGATTCAGAAATATTTCAGATTCCCCCTTGACTTTTTTTCCCCATGTCAGATTTGATTTTGAATGGATATAATTGCCTTTTCTTTTTACATTTTAGGGGAGTCAGAAACCAGATACAGGAGCATCCTTGAAGAAATCCCCCTCTAGAGTGCACACAAACCCAGACTGGGTGACGGCTCACCTTTAAACAAAACAATTAGCCTAAGCATAGAGTTAAAACCATTTTTTAAATGGCTTTGGGAAAAGTCTTTGAATATCTTTGAATTAAGTGGCTCTTCCAAAGTCCAAACTTAAATCTCATCAAACATCTGTGGAGACACACAATCCTATTTGATGAAGCTAGAGAAGACCAGGTATGCAAAGCTTGTAGAGTTGTTCCCAAGAAAACCTGAAGCTGTAGATGCTACCAAAAAGGCTCCTACTTCTTCTTCTATGGCTCTTCCCATGAGGGGTCACTACAGCAGATCATTTGTCTCCATCTTGCCATGTCCTGAGCATCCTCCTCTGTCACCCCAACCACCTGCATGTCCTCCCTCACCATGTCCATAAATCTCCTCTTTGGTCTTCCTTTCCTTCTGCTGCCTGGCTGCTCCATTCTTAGCATTCTTCTCATTATATAAAACCTCTCATCTCTCTCATCTTCTTCTGCACATGCCCGAACTATCTCAATCTCTCCTTCCTAACTTTGTCTCCTCTAATAAACTCATCTCTAGTTTGTCCATCCTTGTTACTCCCAACGAGAAACTCAGCATCTTCATCTCTGCCACCTTCAGCTCCCTCTCCTGTCTTTAAGTCAGTACCACTGCCTCCAAGCCATATAACATACTGTAGAAGGTCTTACTACTGTCTTTTAAACCTTTCCTTTGACTATGGCAGATACCCTTCTATCACAAATTACTTCTGCTCCTCTGTGCCATCTATTCCACCCTGTCAGCATTCTTCACCCTAACCCCAAGTATTTAAACTTGTCCACATTTATCACCTCATCTCCTTGGAGCTTGACCTTTCCGCTGCCCTTCCTCTCATTCACGTAAATATATAACTTTGATTTACCTTCTTTCCAATGTATACCTCCATCTCTCAAAGCACTTCTATTTCTGCTCCCTACTTTTGCTACATGTCACGATGTCATCTATGAACATCATATTCCATGGAGACTTTTGCCTAAACTCTATCAACCTGTCCATGACCATTGCAGACAAGAAAGAGCTGACCCTTTCACTTTAAACCTGTTTGTCATTCCTACTGCACTTTCCACCACTGTCACACTGTCCTTAAATAAATCTTGCACATCTCATACTTCCATAAACAATACAACAGCTAATCTCCTGGCACCTTACCATATCGTAAACTTTCTCTAAATCTTCAAACACACAATGAAGTTTCCGGCCTTTCCTATACTTTTTTGTTAACAGATTACTATGCAATGCTGTCTAACTACACCATCCCTTGCTTCCATCTTACAGTCTTCATGTTGCATCTTCTGCATAGGATATAGTCCACCTGTTTGCACCTTTTCTTACTCTTATATGTCACCCTGTGTTCTCCTTCTTCACATGAATATGAATTGTCTTTCAAGATTACCCATCTACACCATGGTAGAACAACTTAAATCCACCACAAATGCTTCTAGCCTTACTCTCCCTCCACTTGGGCACATTGTTAACCAAGGCCTTGACCAATCCGATATGTCAATATAACTTTAGACTTTTGTGAATTGTACGCACAATAGTCATCTGTTATTACATAAACTCCTCAGTGCAGCATTAGAAAGGTTTCCACTAGCAGTGGACCGGCATATGTAGTGTAGTTTCCTCCAGCACAGGCAGTACCCATTTCCGGGAGGGTGCCGATATGGGCGGTGCCCCTGATCCCTCATTAGTGTCTGGGGAGATTTGACACAGGTAAAGTGTTGACACAGGTAAGGTGTGGACACAGGAGGTGCCCTAGGGGGAAGCAAATTGTCTGGCTGCCTCCGGCAATGGCAGACAATGCCAACTGGTCCTTTGTCAGCTGGACAGCTTTACAAAAAGTCCAGTCTGCTCCGATGTCTGATAGGCAAAGAGCTCTGAAGTTTTGTTTTGCAGGCAGCCGGTAGCTGGCATTGCTGTATGCTGTCTAGCCTATGGATAGATTGTCTAAACTAATAGATCCCCATAGCTGCATTGTTTGTGTTCTCCTTGGTCCTGGGTTTCAGCACCAAAGTAACATGTTCTTTGAGTGAGTAGCAAAGAGAACTCTGGAAACTTATAAGCCATTTGGCATTTAATATGGCCATTTCTACAATCAAGAAGATCAATGAAACTTAAATATTTCAAGAAAAAGAAAATAATCTGTGTAACTTATTATCCTGCAAAGCTCACAGTGTAAGGATTCTGCTTTCCATAATGTTCATTCTCCTTCTGGAACCTCACACTGGATTCTTTCCACCAAAGGAAGACAAAGAAAGCCAAAGAAGAAAAAACACAGAGGTTACCTACCCCCCTCCCCACCCAACTGCTTCCTAAACTTTCTCCTCCACTGTAGATAGTAGGGCTGGCACCGATCCGATACTCTGTATATTGTATATACAGTGTATCACAAAAGTGAGTACACCCCTCACATTTCTGCAGATATTTAAGTATATCTTTTCATGGGACAACACTGACAAAATGACACTTTGACACAATGAAAAGTAGTCTGTGTGCAGCTTATATAACAGTGTAAATTTATTCTTCCCTCAAAATAACTCAAAATACAGCCATTAATGTCTAAACCATCGGCAACAAAGGTGAGTACACCCCTAAGAGACTACACCCCTAAATGTCCAAATTGAGCACTGCTTGTCATTTTCCCTCCAAAATGTCATGTGATTTGTTAGTGTTACTAGGTCTCAGGTGTGCATAGGGAGCAGGTGTGTTCAATTTAGTAGTACAGCTCTCACACTCTCTCATACTGGTCACTGAAAGTTCCAACATGGCACCTCATGGCAAAGAACTCTCTGAGGATCTTAAAAGACGAATTGTTGCGCTACATGAAGATGGCCAAGGCTACAAGAAGATTGCCAACACCCTGAAACTGAGCTGCAGCACAGTGGCCAAGATCATCCAGCGTTTTAAAAGAGCAGGGTCCACTCAGAACAGACCTCGTGTTGGTCGTCCAAAGAAGCTGAGTGCACGTGCTCAGCGTCACATCCAGCTGCTGTCTTTGAAAGACAGGCGCAGGAGTGCTGTCAGCATTGCTGCAGAGATTGAAAAGGTGGGGGGTCAGCCTGTCAGTGCTCAGACCATACGCCGCACACTACATCAAATTGGTCTGCATGGCTGTCACCCCAGAAGGAAGCCTCTTCTGAAGTCTCTACACAAGAAAGCTCGCAAACAGTTTGCTGAAGACATGTCAACAAAGGACATGGATTACTGGAACCATGTCCTATGGTCTGATGAGACCAAGATTAATTTGTTTGGTTCAGATGGTCTCAAGCATGTGTGGCGGCAATCAGGTGAGGAGTACAAAGATAAGTGTGTCATGCCTACAGTCAAGCATGGTGGTGGGAATGCCATGGTCTGGGGCTGCATGAGTGCAGCAGGTGTTGGGGAGTTACATTTCATTGAGGGACACATGAACTCCAATATGTACTGTGAAATACTGAGAAGAGCATGATCCCCTCCCTCCGGAAACTGGGTCGCAGGGCAGTGTTCCAGCATGATAATGACCCCAAACACACCTCTAAGACGACCACTGCTTTATTGAAGAGGCTGAGGGTAAAGGTGATGGACTGGCCAAGCATGTTTCCAGACCTAAACCCAATAGAACATCTTTGGGGCATCCTCAAGCGGAAGGTGGAGGAACGCAAAGTCTCGAATATCCGCCGGCTCCGTGATGTCGTCATGGAGGAGTGGAAAAGCATTCCAGTGGCAACCTGTGAAGCTCTGGTAAACTCCATGCCCAGGAGAGTTAAGGCAGTTCTGGGAAATAATGGTGGCCACACAAAATATTGACACTTCAGGAACTTTCACTAAGGGGTGTACTCACTTTTGTTGCCGGTGGTTTAGACATTAATGGCTGTATATTGAGTTATTTTGAGAGAAGAATAAATTTACACTGTTATATAAGCTGCACACAGACTACTTTTCATTGTGTCAAAGTGTCATTTTGTCAGTGTTGTCCCATGAAAAGATATACTTAAATATCTGCAAAAATGTGAGAGGTGTACTCACTTTTGTGATACACTGTATACTATATACAATATTGGCCCAAATCACTGGATCGGATGTCGGAAGGTAAAAAACGTGTAATCTGATCCGATACTGTTGCTTAATGTAAATAACACTTAATGTAAATAAGGCCATTGTTTGTGTGTAAAGCAAATAACACGAAGATACGTTCCAACACAGTGCCGTTTATTGCCACTCACTGTTGATGACATCTTTAACATGTGCCACTGATCTACAACTCATCCGCAACAGCCATTCAGAAATTAAAACACACTGATCTACTTAAACCTTTAGCATTTAAAAAAATCATCTTAAAGCACAATAAAAAATGCTTTATAAATGATAAATAGCTCACCTGAGATAAAGAAAACCTCTCTTGTCCCGGCTTGGATATATCTCACATCCTCAACGATTAATCCATTAGTGTTATGAAATAAAACAAACAACACTGTTTCCCGTTTCCTCTTTAAAATCCAGCAGGGTTTTTTAATAAGCACACTTTGGTTTTTAATAATCTAAAAATGTGAACTTTAAAGGAAAATTTCAAGTCTGCGTCAATTCTAATTGGTCCATCACGTTTGATTGACATCCACATCTTCCAATTGTAGACGCTTTTGTTAAACAAGCCAAAAATGCTGCTAAATGTTCTGTGTGTAAAAGTTAAAATAAAAACAGTTTTGCATAAGTGTGATATTGTAGGTTCTGTATTTATTCCTTTAGAATATTTGTTTTACAGTCTGAGCATTGTTATTTAGATAGCTAGTTTAACCATGGTGCATTAAGACATGTATTATTACTGCTTAGTTGTTTGAGAGGAGAAATTACTGTATCAAATTGGTATCTGTATCGGCAGACACTCAATTTGCAGTATCGGTATCGGACATAAAAAAGTGGTATCGAGCCAGCCCTAGTAGATAGTAATGAAATTGCATCCCACCTGCTAGAGTAACAATGGTGTCTAAATGGCTTTCCTTCCTCCTCCGAAAAAAAAATGCAAAAGTTGTTATGGCTTCTCTAAATTGCCCTTTAATTGACCCAAACCAGAATGTATGTCGCTGTTAATAAAAAATAAATAATAATTTTTCAATAGCCTTTCAAGAGCAGAGGCTCATATAGAATGTAATGTATTTCATATTTATTCAATAATGTATAATGAGAAATAAACAAGATATAATACCGTCATAGATATAAATTACAAAATAAGGACAGCATGGTTTGTATGCCTAGTGCAAATTCCTTTAACCCCGGAAGCATTGAAAAGAAGAGCAGTGTTTTTGTTTCCCCCCGAGGTGGCATAATCACCAACATATTTGCATTGCAATGTTGCCACAGTAAAAGAGCAGAGACCCTGGATAGTGGAAGTTCACTCAAGCAAAACACTCTCAGTAGATCTCATTCAGTAATGTGTGTACACAAATAAGCAAAGTTCATGTGAAGAAGCGCTCATGCAAACTTAATAGGTACATTTGCTATTCCTAATGTTGATGAATGTGGTACATTCAGTGCTAGACAAAGTGTGCTCTCTCTTAATAATGATTCACTTATATGGGATTATTTTGATCTCATCCTAGAGCTATGGGGATTTTTAATATAGTATAGTGTGGGTATGAAAGCATTGCAACAATATATAGCCATTTATGTATTACACCCCTTCTAATTTGTCTAGTCAAGTCCATTTTAGTTGTATAGCGCTTTTTACAATGGACTTTGTCTCAAAGCAACTTTACAGAATCCAGGACCAACAGACCAAAAATCCTGTTGATCAAGCCGAGGGCAATGAACAGTGGCAATGAAAAACTCTCTTAAAATTACAGGAAGAAACTTTGAGAGGGACCAGACTTAGCATGGACCCCCATCCTCCTTGGGTGGCCTGGAGAATAATTTGAATAAATAGGATTTACACAAATCATACATACACAAAATTAAATTTAACTAAAAGTTATAACTAGCAAAAAAATAATAATGTAAACAATTTAAGTTCATTATTCAGTCCAGTCTGTGATAAAGTCCGTAGTGGTTCTTAACATTTTTGGTGCAAACATGCCAGGTTTCCATCATATCTAGCAGGAGCAGCAATAGATGAGCGATCGTCTCTGACTTTAGGCAAGGCAAGGCAAGGCAAGTTTATTTGTATAGCACCTTTCATACACAGTGGCAATTCAAAGTGCTTTACATAAGGAAAAATTAAAAGCATTAAAACATTCCTGAGATCTAGAACCTCAGAAAGAGGTTGCAAACATTTAGTTACAATTAAGACAACATGAAATTCAAACAAGAGAGATAAAAATTAAGAACATGAAAAATTAAAAGAAAATATTGTAAAATATACCCTACAATTTGGGAAATACGAAATTAAAACAAGAGAGATAAGCAATTAAAACATGAAAACTAAAAGAAAATATAGTAAAATATACACTACAATTTAGAATGTACACTACTCTATAAAAAGAATTATTAAGAGCAGCCGCTCAGGTGGCGCAGCGGTAAAAAGAAACGCGCTGCAACCAGGGCTGGATTCTGAGAGCGTGGTATCGAATCCAGCCTTGCTTTACGATTGGCCGGTTGCTCATGTGGGGGGTGGGACAAAGAACCGGATGTGAGTCTCTCTCTGTCAGAATGCGATTGCGTTCTCTGCCGGCTGATTGGAGGCGCTTACACAGAGATGGGAGAGGGTGCCCTTAGGGTGTGTCTCTCCGCATGCAACGCTAGGTGGTGCCAAACTCGTCAATGTGTGGGTGGCAAAGATGCATCTGGCTGCTGCTCGTGTTTCGGAGGGGATACGGGTTAGCTTCAATCACCTCCGTCAGGGCAGGGTTCGGCATAGACAGAGAGGAAGCACGATGCTAATTGAACAATTGGATGCGCTAAAAAGGGAGAAAAAGGGGTAAAAAAAAACTAAAAAAAAAAAAAAAAAACTAAAAAAAAAAAATTATTAAGAGCATGAAAAACTAAAAGAAATAGGGTAATAGCAAAAATTTCGAGCTCAATCATAGGCACAAGAAAAAAGAAAAGTTTTTAACCTGGATTTAAAGATTTCTACATTTGCGGAACATCTAATATCTCCTGGCAGTCTGTTCCAGTTATATGCAGCCCAACAGCTAAATGCTGCTTCACCATGTTTAGTTTGGACTCTGAGCTCAACTAGCTGACCTGAGTCCATGGATCTAAGAGATCTACTAGGTTTATATTCTCTAAACATATCTGAGATGTTTTCTGGGCCGAACCCATTCAGTGATTTATAGACCAGTAGCAGCACTTTAAATTCTATTCTGTAACTAACCGGAAGCCAGTGTAGAGATTTTAGAACTGGAGTGATGTGCTCAGTTCTCTTCGTCTTAGTTAAAACTCTAGCAGCAGCGTTCTGAATGAGCTGTAACTGTTTAATGGTCTTTTTGGGAAGTCCAGTTAAGAGACCATTACAATAGTCCACCCTACTGGAGATAAAAGCATGGATCAGCTTCTCTAGGTCTTGTTGGCACACTAGACCCTTGATTTTGACTATATTTCTAAGATGGTAGAAGGCTGTTTTGGGGATGGTTTTAATATGGCTGGTGAATGTAAGATCTGAGTCTATTAGAACGCCAAGATTTCGGACTTGGTCTTTGGTTTTTAGAGCCCGGGAACTGAGGTGCTCACTGACACTAGACCTCTTTTCTTTGCTGCCAAAGAAAAGAGGTCTTTTCTTTACATCTACAAGGTGGACCAACTAGGTAGGAGTGTCTAATAGAGTAGACAGTGAGTGGACACGGTATTTAAAAACTCCAGCAGTGCTGCTGTGTCTGATCCACTCATACCAGCACAACACACACTAACACACCACCACCAGGTCATTGTCACTGCAGTGCTGAGAATGATCCACCACCCAATACCTGCTCTTTGGTGGTCCTGTGGGGGTCCTGACCATTGAAAAACAGGGTGAAAGGGGCTAACAAAGCATGCAGAGAGACAGATGGACTACAGTCAGTAATTGTAGAACAACAAAGTGCTTCTATATGGTAAGTGGAGCTGATAAAATGGACAGTGTGTGTAGAAACAAGGAGGTGGTTTTAATGTTATGGCTGATCGGTGTATAAAATCAATGTTTACTCATGGTTGCAGTTTGTGGAAAACACTTTATTGTACCAGCTTGACCATGCGTCTGTGCACCAAGTCTACAAAGACATGGCTCGATGGGTTTGTTGTGGAACTCCAGTGGCCTGTTGTAATGGGGCAGGTTGTGTTTGCGAGTAAAGTGTGAGGTAAAGCCCCACATCTGCAGGAATTTACTTACAAAAAGGGGACGATCGCAAATAAATCAAGTGGCCATAACATCAGAAGCAAAGTAGCAAATTAAAGACACAAAAACATCTTCAGCCTTTAACGGAGAACATGGGGCAAACTGCTCTTCCAGGTTGGTTCACTGGGCGAGTTCTCAGAAATAAATAAGTGTGCTGGTATCACACACTACATCACACACCTTGTAGCACTGTTATAATACCTGATACAAACTCATGACCACTCATGACTATATGACTGGCATCTGGCATGACATTCTTATATCATTGTCATGACTGAAACAATGTGTAAACCAGGCGGAGGGTCCCTGCAGAGTCTGGTTTCTCTCAAGGTTTTTTCCTGTAATTTTACTTTGCTAAACAGGGTTTTTGGTCTGTTGGTCCTGGATGTTGTAAAGTTGCTTTGAGACAATGTCTACTGTAAAAAGCTCTATACAGATACATCTGACTTGACTTGACTCGACACTGGGTAGGACCGAGCATCCCAATATCATGGTTTTACAGAAAAGCAGGTTTGCCAACAGAGCAGCTGGCAAGTCCGAGAGAGAACAACCGTGATATATAGAAAAACTTCCACCTGTAGCAAGTTAAAACTCATGAGGTGATTGTCATTTGCAGGGCAGCACGGTGGCTTAGTGGGTAGCACTGTTGCCTCACAGCAAGAAGGTCCTGGGTTCGATCCCCAGGTGGGGCGGTCCGGGTCCTTTCTGTGTGGAGTTTGCATGTTCTCCCCGTGTCCGCTTGGGTTTCCTCCGGGTGCTCCGGTTTCCTCCCACAGTCCAAAGGCATGCAAGTGAGGTGAATTGGAGACACTAAATTGTCTATGACTGTGTTTGATATAACCTTGTGAACTGATGAACCTTGTGTAATGAGTAACTACCATTCCTGTCATGAATGTAACCAAAAGTGTAAAACATGACGTTAAAATCCTAATAAACAAACAAACAAACAAAGAGTCATTTGCACCTCCATGCCCCCTCTGCTGGCCAGAAATAGCACAGCATAAATACATGACTCCCATGTGAACTCACTGAGCTGCAGAGCCAAGTTACACCTGACCTCAGCTCCACTGAAATTTACTGTGATTTATCCACAGTCAGCGCTTGACCTCAATAATCTTCTTTTGACTGAATGCGCACAATTTTTCACAGACATGCTATAAAATCTTAGAAAAAAGTCTTTCCAGCAGTTTGGAAGAAATGATTTTTATATTAATGCTTATAGTTTTGGAATTCTATGTCCAACACACTCATAGTAAGGTGTCCACCTATTTTTTGGCAATATAGTGCAATGTCACAGCTCTAAAGTCCAGTGATGGCATGGTTTACACCACTGGGTATTGATTCCTATAGAGATTGCAAGGACATACACTGATCAGCCATAACATTAAAACCACCTCCTTGTTTCTACACTCACTGCCCATTTTATCAGCTCTACTTACAACATAGAAGCACTTCTACAATTACTGACTGTAGTCCATCTGTTTCTCTACATACTTTTTTAAGCCTGCTTTCACTCTGTTCTTCAATGGTCAGGACCCCCACAGGGCCACCACAGATTAGGCACTAATCATTCTCAGCACTGCAGTGATAATGACATGGTGGTGGTGTGTTAGTGTGTGTTGTCCTGGTATGAGTGGATCAGACACAGCAGTGCTGCTGGAGTTTTTAAATACCGTGTCCACTTACTGTTCACTCTGTTAGACACTCCTACCTAGTTGGTCCACCTTGTAGATGTAAAGTCAGAGACGATCATCTTCTAGACCTTCATTAGTGGTCACAGGACGCTGCCCACAGGGCACTGCTGGCTGGATATATTTTTGGTTGGTGGACTATTCTCAGTCCAGCAGTGACAGTGAAATGTTTGAAAACTTTATCAGCGCTGCTGTGTCTGATTCAATCATACCAGCACAACACACACTAACACACCACCATGTCATTGTCACTGCTGGACTGAGAATAGTCCACCAACCAAATAATACCTACTCTGTAGAGGCCCTGGGACAGTCCTGACCATTGAAGGACAGCATGAAAGTGGGCTAACAAAGTATGCAGAGAAACAGATGGATTACAGTCAGCAACTGTAGAACTACAAAGTGCTTCTATATGGTAGGTGGAGCTGATAAAATGGACAGTGAGTGTAGAAACAAGGAGATGGCTATGGCTTATCGGTGTATACTTAAGGATGTATACTTATGAGTGTGCCCAAATAAGAGCCAAAGCCACTAAGAAGACGTAGTGCCCACATTTTTTTGTCTATGTTGTGGACCTTCAAAGCAATTCCTATTAAATGAATAGTGTGGGTGTGGTACAGAAACATGGGTCCTTACAGGATTGTGTGTTTTACATGTTTTCCCCATGTAGTCATTATAAATGTTCTTCTGTGTCTCTCCACCCCATTAAAACATTCATAAAATGACTGGACACTCCAGATTGCCCAGATTGTAAATATATAATTGGATGTTGGGGTTTGTGTTTTTCTGTGATGGATAAATGCTCAGTCAATGGCTATTCCTGTCTTTAGCTATTCTGGACCAGGATGAAGGTTAACAAAAAGGAATGATCGACCGAATGACTGTCTTATATATTCAAGCATTATTATAAAACCCTGCTTCACAGCTGTCTGCCACACAGGGTAATAGAGAAATTTGATATATTAAAGCATAAAGACTTATGGTGCAGTTTAACACCTCAGAGATGATAGTGCTCAAGGAGGCTCAGAAAATATCTGTCCAGTATGCTTACAGCCTCAGCTAACAAGTAAAGTATAAAGGCCCAAATTAAATGTAAATTCTTTTAATACATGTGATTTTGTGAGTCTATCCTGGTGAGCATAATGACGTTTGTTATACAGTGGTAGCTTGAAACTCAACATCAATTGTTTATGGGAGTGGTGTTAAGTTTAAAAGGCGTTGAGTTTCAAGGTATTTTTCCCATAAGGATGTAGGGGAAATCTGTTAATGTGTTCCATGGTCACACAGAACTGCATATACTGTATATTAGGCTAATGTAAAATGATGGGGTTGTTTTTGACACTTATACACTGAAAATAACACAAATATAATATAAAAACACTGAAATACTACTGAAAACAGTTACAAATCAATAAAAATACAATAAAATCTGCACTTTATCTTTACTTCTTTATTGTTTCCTTATGCTTCTTAATCCTGGAGATGCTTGATCTTGGAACTGAGTATTCAGTTCAGTAAAGGCGCATTCACATGAGAAGCGGCACAATAGCTTTTGCTCTGGCTGTGCCGTTATTTCCTATGGAGTGTGTCGGTGCACAAAGCTTACCGTGACTTATTGTACTAAAACAAGCAAGGAATTTCATTAGTGTAGACAACTTATGAGCAGTAATAATTACGAGAGTTTTAGTGTATTTGTGTCATTCTTTTAATACATTAGGGCATGTTAAGCTCTTTTTTTAACAAGCGTTTTGGACTGTCTTGGAAAAGCTGATTCTCACAATTGCCCCGAGCTATAACACAAGTTTAAAAGTGAAACAGGAGAAAAATCCAACTAAACACAGATACATGTGGACGCTTTCAGAGTATATTTGATGGTTATTCCACACAAATGCAGATTCGTCTCATATTCGCACCTTTATGACATCTTACTGCACCGCTCAAGCCAAGCACTGAACAAAACGACAGTCGCACACGTGTCGAGTTTAAGGTAAACGTCAAGTTAACAGGTACAAATTTCTCAACGAAGGGCGTCGAGTTTAGGGGACGCTGAGTTACAAGGTAACACTGTATATGTTACGGGAAGGGTGGGTGGTGGACCCAAGAGCAGAGCTCTAGATTAATTTATTTTTTACTAATATATAATAAAATTGATGTATGAGGTGTAGTGAGTGTGCTTGTGTACTTTTAGAGTTGATGTGTCTGAGGCTGGATTCGAACCAGCAACTCAGGGAACCAGGGAGCTGCACTTTACCACTACTCTACAAGAGGAGTGGCAAAGCACATGGAAAACCAACTCAAAAGGCAGTGGTGAAAAAAGGCGGGAACGGCAAACAAAGGAAACGCCAAAAAATGGCGTGCTCAAACAAAGGGAGCTACTGCTAACTAAACCAACACAAAATAACCCTCAGCCACTGGGCTGGAAATACTCTTAACTAAAACTGTTATCTTTTGTTAATAAATATCTCAGTCTATAATTCTTTACTTTTCTCTTCCTTTCCTCTTTCTTTTCTTTTACTTTTCTTTTACTTTTCTTTCACTTTTCTTTTCTCTTTCTTTTACTTTTCTTTTCTCTCACTTTTCTTTTCTCCTTTTGCAAAGTACCTTACCGTCTGCCCCTCTACAAAGGTGCAGCACTGAGCACGGTTTGTGTGAGTCTTTTATGCAGCACCCTGCAGGTGTGCCTGATTAGCACTAATCAGTGCTAAGGCTTCTGGGAACTGGAGTTCTGAGAGCTGCTCCCAGCTGCTCTCTTACTGCGCCGACCCGGCCCCCTGCTGGTGGCCAGCGGTATGGCTTGACCTCTTACAGGACCCCCCCCTCTAGGGACGGCCGCAGAAGTCCCCAAGCCCGCAGCACAGTTGCGACGGAACTCGCGAATGAGCTCTGGGTCCAAGATATGGCGTGCAGGAACCCATGACCGTTCCTCAGGTCCATATCCTTCCCAGTCAACGAGATACTGGGTACTGCCCTGAACTCGTCGAGTGTCTAGCAGGCGACGGACCGTGTATGCCGGGGCACCATCTATGAGGCGTGGAGCGGGGGGCCCAGCTCCTGGGGCTGGAGCGCCACACAGAAAGGGTTTGAGGCGTGAGACATGAAATGTCGGGTGAATCCGCATACTCTGTGGCAAGCGCAGGCGGTATGTGACTGGGTTGATGCGCTGATCAACCTTAAAGGGCCCAATATAGCGGGGTGCCAGTTTACGGGACTCCACCCGGAGGGGGAGGTCACGGGTAGAAAGCCATACTCGCTGGCCCCGGCGGAAGGATGGTGCACTGCGTCGCTTGCGATTGGCAATTCGTCTTCTGGCTTCAGTTACCGCCAGAAGGGAGGTGCGCGCTTTCTGCCAAACCCGGCGGCATCGTCGAACGTATTGTTCAGCTGCCGGGACTCCTGCTTCCCTTTCTTGCTCAGCAAAAATGGGCGGGGGATACCCAAACTGGCATTCAAAGGGTGACATGCCCAGCGCAGAATGCAAGAGGGTATTATGAGCATATTCTGCCCATGGCAACTGCTCTGCCCAGGAAGCAGGGTTTGCTGACGTCAGGCATCGCAGAGTCCGGCCCAGGTCCTGGTTGACTCGTTCCGTCTGACCGTTGGACTCTGGGTGGAAGCCAGAGGACAAACTTACGGTAGCCCCCATGAGTTGACAGAAGGCCTTCCAAAATCTGCTGGTAAATTGGGGCCCTCGGTCAGACACCACATCCTTCGGCATTCCATGCACCCTGACCACATGTTGGAGAAGGAGGTCCGCTGTCTCCTTGGCCGAAGGGAGTTTGGGCAGGGGCACAAACTTGCAGGCCTTGGAGAAGCGGTCCACGATGACCAAGATGACCGTGTTGCCTTTGGACGGGGGCAAGCCCGTCACAAAGTCCATAGATATGTGGGACCAAGGACGGGCAGGAATGGGTAAAGGGTGGAGGAGCCCCTGTGGCCGAGACCGTGGTGCTTTGCTTCTTGCGCACACCTCACAAGAAGCAATGAAGGCACGGACATCCCTTTCCATCCCTGTCCACCAGAAGCGCCGGCGGAGGAACTCCAGGGTCCTTGTGATTCCTGGATGCCCAGAGAAAGGAGAGGCATGCCCCCAGCGAATAACCTGCTGGCGAACTGCTGATGGGACGTACTGTCGTCCCGGAGGACCACTCCCTGGGTCAGGCTCCTGCCGAAGTGCCTCCTGAATGGAGTCTTCGATTCCCCAGCGAAGAGGAGCTAGGATCTGGGGAGTGGGAATGATGGGTTCTGGTATACTGTCAGGACCCTGGGGTTCCCCTTGTCTGGATAGGGCATCAGGCTTTGTGTTTTTTGAACCTGGCCTATATGATAAGAGAAAATTGAAGCGACCAAAGAACAGTGCCCACCGAGCCTGCCGGGAGTTTAGCCGCTTGGCCTGTTGTATATAGGCAAGGTTCTTGTGGTCAGTCCAGACCACAAATGGGTGCTTGGCCCCCTCCAACCAATGCCTCCATTCCTCTAGGGCCAACTTAACCGCCAGGAGCTCCCTGTCCCCAATGCTGTAGTTTTGTTCAGCTGGAGTGAGGCGGTGGGAATAGTAGGCACAAGGGTGAAGCTTCTTGTTGGGCCCTTGGCGCTGGGAAAGCACAGCACCTACACCAATATCTGAGGCGTCAACCTCGACAACAAATGGTTCCTCAGGGTCCGGTAGTTGGAGAACCGGAGGTGAGGTAAGCCGGAGCTTTATGTTGTCAAAGGCTTCCTGGGCCTCTGTGGTCCAACGGAAAGGTCCTGGGGTCTTCCGAGTAAGGGCGGTGAGGGGTGCTGCCACAGAACTGAAATTACGCACAAAGCGTCGAAAAAAGTTAGCAAACCCCAAAAAACGTTGGACCTGTCGAAGGGAGGTAGGGCGTGGCCAATCAATGACTGCCTTGATTTTGGCTGGGTCCATGTGTAGAGCACCCTTGGAGACAATGAAGCCTAAAAAGGCCACCGAGTCGGCATGGAACACCGATTTCTCCAATTTTACAAATAAACGGTTCTCCAACAGAAGTTGGAGAACCCGTCGGACATGGCCTACATGTTCCTCGAGGGACCGACTGTAAATTAAAATGTCGTCGAGGTAGACATATACAAACCTGTCCAAGGTTTCCCTTAATACCTCATTAATGAAACGCTGGAAGACGGCTGGAGCGTTCATGAGACCAAAGGGCATCACTTGGTATTCGTAATGCCCTGAGGGGGTGATGAACGCCGTCTTCCACTCGTCCCCTTGCTTAACACGGATGAGGTTGTAGGCACTGCGCAGGTCCAATTTGGTAAATATGGAAGCCTGCTGCAGTGCCTCAAAGGCAGTAGGCATAAGAGGAAGGGGATAGCGGTCTTTTATTGTTATGGCATTAAGGCCACGGTAATCTATACAAGGACGGAGCCCGCCATCCTTTTTCCCCACAAAGAAAAAGCTCGCCCCTGCCGGAGAAGAGGAGGGTTTTATGAAGCCTGATTCAAGGGCCTCCCGAACATAAGTATCCATAGCGGCGCGTTCTGGAGGCGAAAGGGCAAATAGCCTTCCCCTGGGTGGTGTGGTGCCCGGGAGAAGGTTGATGGCACAGTCAAAGGGCCTATGGGGTGGTAGGACTTGGGCCTGTTCTTTGCTAAATACCTCTTGGATATCCCAGTAAACTTCGGGAACCTGGGAGAGGTCAAGTGGTGCGGGCCCTTGAGGTATCTGTATTTTGGATATAGGCACTGAGAAACCCAGGCAATTGCCCTGGCAGTTGGGACCCCATGCATATACTGATTTGGTTCACCAGTCAATGCGTGGATTATGGAGCTCAAGCCAGGGATACCCAAGCACTAACTGAAGGTGAGGGGCCTGGGTAAGATATAGCTCTACTCGTTCAACGTGTGGGCCCATCCGTAGTGTAAGGGGCTGAGTGCGATGTGTAATTGGACCAGAGCCCAGTGACCGCCCATCAATCGCGAGGATGGGCAATGGGTGGTCCAGAGGCACTACAGGCAGTCCTAGGGTATAGGCAAGGGAAGAATCTATGAAACTCCCAGCGGCTCCTGAATCCACATAGGCCCGTAAAGTGGTAGGTTCGTGGGAGTTCCAAATGGAGGCCAGATGTTTGGGGAGTAGGTCGGCCTAGTCCTGGTTCCCCTGGCCGGGACTGGCCCTTGCATTTCCCGAAAAACGAGAGCTAGTAGTGTGTGCACCCCTTGGTGGATAACCACCTGAACGACGATTAGATAGGTGGGTACCACCCAACTGCATAGGTTCCGGTGCTTCCCCAGAGGATACTACCCTGGCTGGAGCGGGGTGCCAGGGAGGTCGTGGGGTCAGGAAGCGACCACTGCCCACTCTTTCCCGTGCTCTCTGGCGAAGACGTGTGTCCAGACGAATGCACACATCATAGAGCCCAGATAGAGTGGTGGGCAGGTCCCGGGTGGCCAGTTCATCTTTCAGCCTTCCATTCAGCCCTTGCTGGAAGATGGCTATTAAGGCTTCCTCGTTCCAGCTGCTTTCTGCAGCTAAGGTACGGAAATCAATTACATAATCGGCCACCGAGCGGGTGCCCTGCGAAAGTTCAAGAAGGCGAGTTGCTGCCTGTCTTCCCCCAGCAGGGTTATAAAAGGTCTGACGCACTGCATCAGCAAATGCCTGGCTGGTGGCACACTCTGTGGAGCCTTGTTCCCACAGTGCAGTGGCCCAGGTCAGAGCACGCCCTGTCAGCAAGGAGACCATAAACGCCACCTTGGAACGCTCTGTAGGGAAACGAGAGGGTTGCTGCTCAAACACCAGGGAGCATTGGAGCAGGAACCCTCTGCACTTATCAGGGTCCCCCGCATATCTTTCTGGTTTTGCCACCTGGGCATCTCCTCGGGACGAAATGGGGTCTGAGGGAGAAGTAGAAGCCACAGCAGGAGCCTGAGCTGTGGCATCTGGCTGTCGCTCCTGTGACTGACTGTTAACCAAAATGGTCAACTGCTGCATAATTTCCTGCAGCAGTTGTTCATGGCGACCAATAGCTGAGCCCTGATGCTGCAGGGCTTCTTTAAGTGAATTCAGCTCAGCTGGGTCCATTGCTGGCTGCACCTTTCTGTTACGGGAAGGGTGGGTGGTGGACCCAAGAGCAGAGCTCTAGATTAATTTATTTTTTACTAATATATAATAAAATTGATGTATGAGGTGTAGTGAGTGTGCTTGTGTACTTTTAGAGTTGATGTGTCTGAGGCTGGATTCGAACCAGCAACTCAGGGAACCAGGGAGCTGCACTTTACCACTACTCTACAAGAGGAGTGGCAAAGCACATGGAAAACCAACTCAAAAGGCAGTGGTGAAAAAAGGCGGGAACGGCAAACAAAGGAAACGCCAAAAAATGGCGTGCTCAAACAAAGGGAGCTACTGCTAACTAAACCAACACAAAATAACCCTCAGCCACTGGGCTGGAAATACTCTTAACTAAAACTGTTATCTTTTGTTAATAAATATCTCAGTCTATAATTCTTTACTTTTCTCTTCCTTTCCTCTTTCTTTTCTTTTACTTTTCTTTTACTTTTCTTTCACTTTTCTTTTCTCTTTCTTTTCTTTTACTTTTCTTTTCTCTCACTTTTCTTTTCTCCTTTTGCAAAGTACCTTACCTTACCCCTCTACAAAGGTGCAGCACTGAGCACGGTTTGTGTGAGTCTTTTATGCAGCACCCTGCAGGTGTGCCTGATTAGCACTAATCAGTGCTAAGGCTTCTGGGAACTGGAGTTCTGAGAGCTGCTCCCAGCTGCTCTCTTACTGCGCCGACCCGGCCCCCTGCTGGTGGCCGGCGGTATGGCTTGACCTCTTACAGTATAAGAATAATGCATTCTTGCTATATGTTTGTTATTGTCTTTTTAAGGACCTGGTTATATTGTCGATGACTTTGTTGGCACTTGTCCCAATGGACCTAAACCTTGAGACAGGTCAGGGCAAATCAATACAGTCAAAGTTATTTTGACTAATCACCTTAGCAGTGTAATAGTATTGATATCATTCAGGATTACAATACCTCTATCCAAAAGGGTCAAATGAGGTGTCGATAAATATAAAAAATTTTGTAAAGTCTATGCTATGGCTTTTATGGTTCCATATGAAAGATTATGGACCAACACTTATTCAAACACAATCTAAACAAAGATGTTCAGAAAACAAAGCCTCACTCATGCTGTTTGTCAGATGCTGTTTTCTCAGTGTAATCACACACTTCACACACTGTCTTCAGATTTTTTAGCTAGTTTGTTATAAGAAGAACAATTTAATATTGACAAGTGAAACTTTAGCCTACAGCTCATGCAAAATTATTCGACACATTGGTGCAATTAAAGGAGGGCAATAACCACACCCTTTTCTTACTCTTACTCACCATTTTGGCATCAATTCCAAAAAATATACACACGGATGTACATCCTATGGCCGTTATCATGTTGACACCCCTTTTACTTCAGGTGTTTCAGCCACTGTGCCCCTGTTTACAACATGGTTTAATTGGTCTGCACCACAAACCCAATGAAATTCTTGCATGGTATGTATGATGTTCACAGCGTTAATTATATTATTTTAGCTTGTCAAGAGTGTTTGCAATGGTTTCTAGGCAAGGTTGATGGGAGGGGAGGGCACACGGAAAGGGGCGCATGTCCAAAAACGTTGAAAACCCCCATGTATAAGACAGATGACTGTAAATAAATGTTGATGTTACCTTTGAATCTAATATTTGAGAGTCCACCTTCAGCAGCTGAATACTTCTTTTTTTACAGACTGGTATTGATTCATGTCTGTCGTGTTTGTAAATGTCAGGATAATGAGCAGGATGTCGACTGGGGACAGTTGTTGATACAGGATTTACTGTTATTTGCTTTTCACGAAAAGAAGCATTTGTGAATGACACATCAAATAATGTTCACTTATTAAACTTCAGTAACTTTACTACAGAGTACAGAAGCGAGGCTCACAGGATTTATGAACAACTAGTAACAATCAAAAAGTGTTTTGTTGAAAAGTCAATGTGCAGTGAGGAAACCAACCACAAATGTCACTAATAGCTGCATGGATGTTTTACATGAAAAACAGACTGTCTAACTATGCTACTTCTATACAATAATAAAAAGAAAATTAAAAAGGTTGTACAGTGTTTCTTAGATTTATATTGACTTTTATTTCAATTCAGAAAGTATGCACCCAAGATATTTCATCTTTTGCATTTCAGATTTCCGACACATTCCGAAGAAAGACACAGGGGAGCAGAGCAATTTAGGTCTAGTGATAAGGTAAAATAAAATAAAATAATGATGTGATTTTAAACAGGTGATGTCAACAGGTGATTGTTAATCATGCTTTGGAACAAAGGCAGTATCAAGGCTGAGTCTTTGAGGCGCAAACATGCAGAGGATCTCCAGTTTGTCAACAAATGCATGAGAACATTTTTTAAATGATCTCTGATTCATTAGACAGTACTGCATCAAGAACCATCATTCATAAATAGCTGATATAACCACATGGGCAAGGGATTACTTTGGCAAACCTTTATTAAGCACTACAATACAGAGTTACATTCACAAATGCCACTTAAAACTTTACTGTGCAAAAAAAGAAGCCTTATGTTCAAGGCATCAAGTTCTCTGGGTTTGTTCTCCCTGGCCTGTAGGGATGTCATGCATGAGGTGAAGGTTGACAATGCAGTAAGGAGAAGTTAGACATGCCTAATTAATTGCTTATAATTCATTCACTTACTAAGATAGCGATGAATTTAGTGTTGTGAACAGTTGGTAGTGAGAAATAAACTCAGTTCCTGGAACTGTTCATCACCAAGAATACTTGCTGTGACACTGTGCCAATGTCCAAAAATATTGCATAAGTAAAATATTGCAAACGGTGGCGCAGTGAAGTGGCTGAAAATGTCGGACCTGGGTTCCATTATTGCATCTGGTCATTGTCTGTAAGGCAAGCCACATGTTCTCTGTGTCTGTGTCAGTGTTTCTCAACCTTTTTTCAGTCATGGCACCCTTTAAAAGTATTCAAAATCTCAAGTCACCCCAGTCTAAAATGTATTAAAAAACGTACACTCTGCATCCCTCAGACTGCTAACACACAAAAACACTACAGGGATGAGACGTACTGTGGTTGCATTGCATTTACTTTCAGAAAGATCCTCTCTTGTGCAGAGATGTGCCTGTGTTTGTTTCTGCTTTAAAACATACGTGCCATGAACCAATCAGATTTAACATCATTAAACAAGTTTATAGTTTATTTCTCAATTATTTGTCATTATACCACTAGCACTGCTCATTGTCTGCATGGTTTTTCTGTAGCTCGGTTACGGCTCTCAAACTTAAACTCAAAAGAAGCTTTATTGGCATTACAAATAAGAACATTCGTATTGCCAAAGCAAGTTAGAGAGAAATAATAAAAATAACAATAAAAAAGAACAAATATATACAAAACAGTTACATGTGCAAAAATATAAAATAGAATAAAATATTAATAAAAACAGTGCAAAATAATAATAAAAATTATAATATTTACATTAATTAAGTAATTACCTCTCTCTCTCTCTGTGTGTGTGTGTGTGTGTGTGTGTGTGTGTGTGTGTCGCTTGCTCTCTCCGCGATACTGAAAGTGATTTGAATTTCGACAATAAACAGCTCTTATTATGACTGATTAATTCCCTCTACTGATGGAAGCGGAATGGATGAATTACAGCCGATAAGAACTGCACAGAAATATAAATATATATTATAACGGCTCCCAGAGGCGCGACTCAGTTCCTTTTGTTCATTTTAAAGAGCCGTTCAATAGAATCGGATCGTTTGCGAACGACTCATCACTATAGGCAACGCACGCAACCCGCGTTGACGTTGTAGCATGGGGAAAGGGGCGTGTGAGACAAGTTTTGATGTTTGAGGCGGCTAATGGTCTACATTTTCATGATAAGTTGACTTTTTTGTATTTTAAATGTATTTAATTTTTTATATCAGTAACGTCAGAATATTTTTGAGGGCACCCCTGACGAAGCCAGACGGCACCCCAGGGTGCCGCGGCACCCCGGTTTAGAAAGGCTGGTCTATGTACACTTACTCTAAATACTCCAGTTTCCTTCATCTCTCAAAAAGTATGCATCAGGGAAGCAGCATAGAGGTGCATGACTGACAGTGCTGATTTCTTTAATTGGAGGTGTCTGTACCTTTTTAACCATTAACTTGCTGAGTACCTTTATAACCTTGGTCTCATTTGCTGTTTTTTCTGTGTTTCCTGAACAATTTTTTGGCCATTTTGTCTGCCAGCACATATGGTAGCTGGCCCCACATAAAAATACACTCTGAATGCAAATGTCAGTTGGTTAAATGGCTGTTCTGGCCTTTCTTTTCCTTTTTGTAGAGTTCCCTCTCTTTATTAGTTTTTTTTTTATTGCTATTATTATTATTTTTTTTTTTTCATGAACTTGGGTTGTCACATGCTGTGGATCAAGTAGCTGACGCATTGTTTAACAACCAGTCTGTTCATACCTTAGCCTTTCAAGTTTCAAAGATTTTGAGCCTAAGGGACGTTGAGTTACAAGGTACCACTGTATATGAAATATGAAATATTGTGCTAACAACAATGGGCTCCTCTAAGCAGACAAATGGGTTCTAAAATAAAGTTACATTATGCGTCCAAAGCAGGTAAAGGTTAAAGCTTGCAGGTTCCAGAAATTTCCAGAAAACAAAGCACAACACCCATATTACTGCAATGGGCCTACAAAAAGGTTTAACTTACACAGTAGTGCTCATCATCATCATCATTATCAGCACCTTCACAGTAGTGGTTGTGAACTATTTTATTATGCAGCATCGCTTGTCCATATATAATCTATATGGAAGAGTCATTCAAGGGAAACATTTGATACTGTGGCAGCCAGTGACACAGGAAACATTGCATGAGTAAATGAAAGAATATACTTAAGTAAATATCAACAAATTCTGGCAGCATATGTGAGGCAGTCAGTCAAAAAAAAGTAGCTCAAAAAAGCTTTCTTCTACAGTAAAATAAAACCCAAATAAAAATGCTTTAACAGTGATTCAACAGGGATGATATGCAGTTAGATGTCACACAGACTTGTGGGTAGTCTAGCCTTTTCATAGTAGCTGTGTGTTTTAGAGGGGCTTGACTGATTTTATGCTGTATGCTTGTGAACGGTTCTGTTCTATGTTTGGAATACTGCCTATGCAGTACACTTGTCTGTCCAAAAAAGCCTCCTAATAAAAGCCACAAAAGAGCTGTTTGTACCAAGTGTGTTTTTTGTGGACTAATTCCCTACACAACATTGGTGTCAGAAATGGGATCCTCTCTACCAGAGAAGAAGATGCAACAGATGCCAGCACGACGGGAACAAAGTAAGTTTGCCATGCATGAAGCTCTCACATTAATAATAAGAAGACTATAAAAAGCCTCTCAGAATGTGCAGGATGCCGTGAAAACAGCAGTAATAGTTACAGTGTATCACAAAAGTGAGTACACCCCTCACATTTCTGCAAATATTTCATTATATCTTTTCATGGGACAACACTATAGACATGAAACTTGGATATAAGTTAGAGTAGTCAGTGTACAACTTGTATAGCAGTGTAGATTTACTGTCTTCTGAAAATAACTCAACACACAGCCATTAATGTCTAAATAGCTGGCAACATAAGTGAGTACACCCCACAGTGAACATGTCCAAATTGTGCCCAAAGTGTCAATATTTTGTGTGACCACCATTATTATCCAGCACTGCCTGAACCCTCCTGGGCATGGAATTCACCAGAGCTGCACAGGTTGCTACTGGAATCCTCTTCCACTCCTCCATGATGACATCACGGAGCTGGTGGATGTTAGACACCTTGAACTCCTCCACCTTCCACTTGAGGATGCGCCACAGGTGCTCAATTGGGTTTAGTCCATCACCTTTACCTTCAGCTTCCTCAGCAAGGCAGTTGTCATCTTGGAGGTTGTGTTTGGGGTCGTTATCCTGTTGGAAAACTGCCATGAGGCCCAGTTTTCGAAGGGAGGGGATCATGCTCTGTTTCAGAATGTCACAGTACATGTTGGAATTCATGTTTCCCTCAATGAACTGCAGCTCCCCAGTGCCAGCAACACTCATGCAGCCCAAGACCATGATGCTACCACCACCATGCTTGACTGTAGGCAAGATACAGTTGTCTTGGTACTTCTCACCAGGGCGCCGCCACACATGCTGGACACCATCTGAGCCAAACAAGTTTATCTTGGTCTCGTCAGACCACAGGGCATTCCAGTAATCCATGTTCTTGGACTGCTTGTCTTCAGCAAACTGTTTGCGGGCTTTCTTGTGCGTCAGCTTCCTTCTGGGATGACGACCATGCAGACCGAGTTGATGCAGTGTGCGGCGTATGGTCCGAGCACTGACAGGCTGACCTCCCACGTCTTCAACCTCTGCAGCAATGCTGGCAGCACTCATGTGTCTATTTTTTAAAGCCAACCTCTGGATATGACGCCGAACACGTGGACTCAACTTCTTTGGTCGACCCTGGCGAAGCCTGTTCCGAGTGGAACCTGTCCTGGAAAACCGCTGTATGACCTTGGCCACCATGCTGTAGCTCAGTTTCAGGGTGTTAGCAATCTTCTTATAGCCCAGGCCATCTTTGTGGAGAGCAACAATTCTATTTCTCACATCCTCAGAGAGTTCTTTGCCATGAGGTGCCATGTTGAATATCCAGTGGCCAGTATGAGAGAATTGTACCCAAAACACCAAATTTAACAGCCCTGCTCCCCATTTACACCTGGGACCTTGACACATGACACCAGGGAGGGACAACGACACATTTGGGCACAATTTGGACATGTTCACTGTGGGGTGTACTCACTTATGTTGCCAGCTATTTAGACATTAATGGCTGTGTGTTGAGTTATTTTCAGAAGACAGTAAATCTACACTGCTATACAAGCTGTACACTGACTACTCTAAGTTATATCCAAGTTTCATGTCTATAGTGTTGTCCCATGAAAAGATATAATGAAATATTTGCAGAAATGTGAGGGGTGTACTCACTTTTGTGATACACTGTATATTGTAAACAACAATTAATACACCACAATCATTCTGGTTTCTACAACTATACAAATAAGAAGCACAGATATTTGTGTCTAAAACTTTCACACAGTAATTTAGACAACTTAGAACAACGGTCAGATAAATCAAAAACAGAATTCTTTGGTGATACGTTAACACATTAGATTAGAAGAACAAAGGGCTGTATGTGTACTGATGCTTCAGTGGAGGGTGTTTGGGAGCATCATGACGTGGGGCTGCTTCTGCAAGGGTAAATCAGTTAAGAAAACATGAATAGAATTTTCTGGGTCATATTTAAGGAGAACTAAATATGACCCCTGTTCCATTAAGATTCCGTTGGTATAACAAAGATTTACACTGATCAGCCATAACATTAAAACCACCTCCCTGTTTCTACACTCACTGTCCATTTTATCAGCACTGTGTAGTTCTACAATTACTGCCTGCTTTCACGCTGTTATTCAATGGTCAGGACTCTCCCAGGACCACTACAGAGTAGGTATTACTTGGGTGGTAGATCATTCTCAGCATTGCAGTGACACTGACATGGTGGTGGTGTTAGTGTGTGTTGTGCTGGTATGAGTGGATATGACACAGCAGCGCTGCTGGAGTTTTTAAACACCTCACTGTCACTGCTGGACTGAGAATAGTCCACCAACCAAAAATATATTCAGCCAACAGTGGCCCGTGGGCAGCGTCCTGTGACAACTGATGAAGGTCTAGAAGATGACCAAATCAAACAGCAGCAATAGATGAGCAATTGTCTCTGACTTTACATCTACAAGGTGGACCAACTAGGTATGAGTGTCTAATGGGGTGGACAGTGAGTGGACACGGTATTTAAAAACTCCAGCAGCACTGCTGTGTCTGATCCACTCATACCAGCACAACACACACTAACACACCACCACCATGTCAGTGTCACTGCAGTGCTGAGAATGATCCACCACCTAAATAATACCTGCTCTGTGGTGGTCCTGTGGCGGTCCTGATAGATGGACTACAGTCAGTAATTCAAAGTGTATTATATATATATATATATATATATATATATATATATATATATATATACAGTGTATCACAAAAGTGAGTACACCCCTCACATTTCTGCAGATATTTAAGTATATCTTTTCATGGGACAACACTGACAAAATGACACTTTGACACAATGAAAAGTAGTCTGTGTGCAGCTTATATAACAGTGTAAATTTATTCTTCCCTCAAAATAACTCAATATACAGCCATTAATGTCTAAACCACCGGCAACAAAAGTGAGTACACCCCTTAGTGAAAGTTCCTGAAGTGTCAATATTTTGTGTGGCCACCATTATTTCCCAGAACTGCCTTAACTCTCCTGGGCATGGAGTTTACCAGAGCTTCACAGGTTGCCACTGGAATGCTTTTCCACTCCTCCATGACGACATCACAGAGCTGGCGGATATTCGAGACTTTGCGCTCCTCCACCTTCCGCTTGAGGATGCCCCAAAGATGTTCTATTGGGTTTAGGTCTGGAGACATGCTTGGCCAGTCCATCACCTTTACCCTCAGCCTCTTCAATAAAGCAGTGGTCGTCTTAGAGGTGTGTTTGGGGTCATTATCATGCTGGAACACTGCCCTGCGACCCAGTTTCTGGAGGGAGGGGATCATGCTCTGCTTCAGTATTTCACAGTACATATTGGAGTTCATGTGTCCCTCAATGAAATGTAACTCCCCAACACCTGCTGCACTCATGCAGCCCCAGACCATGGCATTCCCACCACCATGCTTGACTGTAGGCATGACACACTTATCTTTGTACTCCTCACCTGATTGCCGCCACACATGCTTGAGACCATCTGAACCAAACAAATTAATCTTGGTCTCATCAGACCGTAGGACATGGTTCCAGTAATCCATGTCCTTTGTTGACATGTCTTCAGCAAACTGTTTGCGGGCTTTCTTGTGTAGAGACTTCAGAAGAGGCTTCGTTCTGGGGTGACAGCCATGCAGACCAATTTGATGTAGTGTGTGGCTTATGGTCTGAGCACTGACAGGCTGACCCCCCACCTTTTCAATCTCTGCAGCAATGCTGACAGCACTCCTGCGCCTATCTTTCAAAGACAGCAGTTGGATGTGACGCTGAGCACGTGCACTCAGCTTCTTTGGACGACCAACGCGAGGTCTGTTCTGAGTGGACCCTGCTCTTTTAAAACGCTGGATGATCTTGGCCACTGTGCTGCAGCTCAGTTTCAGGGTGTTGGCAATCTTCTTGTAGCTTTGGCCATCTTCATGTAGCGAAACAATTCGTCTTTTAAGATCCTCAGAGAGTTCTTTGCCATGAGGTGCCATGTTGGAACTTTCAGTGACCAGTATGAGAGAGTGTGAGAGCTGTACTACTAAATTGAACACACCTGCTCCCTATGCACACCTGAGACCTAGTAACACTAACAAATCACATGACATTTTGGAGGGAAAATGACAAGCAGTGCTCAATTTGGACATTTAGGGGTGTAGTCTCTTAGGGGTGTACTCACTTTTGTTGCCGGTGGTTTAGACATTAATGGCTGTATATTGAGTTATTTTGAGGGAAGAATAAATTTACACTGTTATATAAGCTGCACACAGACTACTTTTCATTGTGTCAAAGTGTCATTTTGTCAGTGTTGTCCCATGAAAAGATATACTTAAATATCTGCAGAAATGTGAGGGGTGTACTCACTTTTGTGATACACTGTATATATATATATAATTTACCACAGTAGATTTAAAGGGAGACAAGCCAAGTGTCATCTCTTTTCAACCGAAATAACTCTGGGTCTTGAACTGGTTGAACAGGCTCCCTAGAACCTTGGTGCTATTCAGAGAACTGGCCCTGCAATTGCACCACTTCTTTTAATTAAACACAAGGATGCCTCATCAATGGAGGGTGTTTCAGAGCACACAGCAGAAGTAAACAGTAGTAATAAGATAACAGAGCACATGGATTACCTGCAAGTGTATTATAAATAAATAAATCTAAATAAATCCTTATTAAATACATTTAATTTTATTTGACAAAATATACTGGGGAGTTTTGTACTTTTCCTACTTTTTTAATGTTCTAAAATCATGTAGTGTGAAAATATGCGATAACAGAGACAACCGGAAAGGAGACAACTACTTTTTCACAGCACTGTATTTCATGGGAAATTAAGTACCTAATTTCTTTTCCACTCAGCCAAAGCTTCATTCTGGCTGTGAACTGAAATGTTTAGACAATCACAGGTTGTTGGGAGTCAGCCACAGTCATAATAATGACGTTGATAAATCTAATGATACCCTCCACTGTTATTGCAACACACATCAACACAATTATGGTACAATATTCAAAACAGACTCAGTGTTGGCTCTGCTAGAGATACTTCAGCACAGGAGTTAATAAAATGTAATTCAGAGACGAGATGAGTGGAAGCGAGGGTTTGTTTATGAGACAAAAATCTGCACAGCCATTTGTGCCAGTAGGAAAAGCAGTTAGGCGCTCATGCAGGGCAGAGCTGGGCAGCGCTGAAATAGGTTCATTGATGCCAGCAAGCCCTGGAACAATGCATCTGCAACTGGAATGGTGAGTTTCCCTCTGAGAGCTCTTTGTGGAATGGGTCTCAAAATAATCTGCCTCGGAGTGTCCTGGAGGAACGACAGAAAGGAGACAGTGGACAGGCGAACAATTAGATTTGGAAAATAAAAACACCTACACAGACACACACACACAGAGAAAAAATGTATGATTTTCATTCCACACTGTCTCCGGGCAGTGTTCCAAACACAGACCATTCCCAATCATTTGACAAAAATTACCTGTTTGCTCAGACTCTAACAACTGATGCATTTAAGGTTTTGTGCTCTTGTATTAGGGATCACCACAGCGGATCCTTCTAGTCCACATACCTGGATTTAGCATAGGGCATAGTTTTTAGGCTGTATGCCCTTCCTAACACAACCCTCCTTATTTTATCCACTGCTGAGACCCGGGATTCGAATCTAGCAGGCTAGTGTGATTTTACTGCTGCACCATTGGTGTAATCAGATACAAGCAACTATAATGGAGAAACGTAAGCACGGACGACAAAAAATATCCCAAATTCTTATTATTTCCAGGCCTCAGTCTGGCCCTGTCATTAATTTTTATTGAAGTTGATGAAATTATATAAACTAAAGTTTAAAAAATGCACCACTTCTCCCAGAAAAACTGTTATTCACAAGTATTTCATTTAATGGGAAAAACATGTGGGGGAAAAAAGTAAAATCTGATATCGTTCCACACAGAACTACAAAAATGGACTGGACAAAATTATTGGTTTCTACACTCACTGTCCATTTTATCAGCTCCACTTACCATATAGAAGAACTTTCTAGTTCTACAATTACTGACTGTAGTCCATCTGTTTCTCTGCATGCTTTGTTAGCCCCCTTTCATGCTGTTCTTCAATGGTCAGGACTCTCCCAGGACCACTACAGAGCCGGTATTATTGGGTGGTGGATCATTCTCAGCACTGCAGTGACACTGGCATGGAGGTGGCGTGTTAGTGTGTGTTGTGCTGTTATGAGTGTATCAGACACAGCAGCACTGCTGGAGTTTTTAAACACCTCACTGTCACTGCTGGACTAAGAATAGTCCACCAACCAAAAATATCCAGCCAACAGCGCCCCGTAGGCAGCTTCCTGTGACCACTGATGAAGATCTTAAAGATGACCAACTCAATCAGCAGCAATAGATGAGTGATCGTCTCTGACTTTACATCTACAAGGTGGACCAACTAGGTAGGAGTGTCTAATAAAGTGGACAGTGAGTGGAAACGATATTTAAAAACTCCAGCAGCGCTGCTGTGTCTGATCCACTCATACCAGCACAACACACACTAACACACCACCACCATGTCGTTGTCACTGCAGTGCTGAGAATCATATACCACCTAAATAATACCTTCTCTGTGGGGGTCCTCTGGGGGTCCTGGACTACAGTCAGTAATTGTAGAACTACAAAGTGCTTCTACATGGTAAGTGGAGCTGGTTTTAATGTTCGATCCCCGGGGTTGTATATATATATATATATATATATATACTTTATTGTTTCATTATGCTCCTTAATCGTGGAGATGCTTGATCTTAAAATATTTTTTATTCATATTTAACAGTTTTTCCAATTGTATTTTAGTGTTTTAATATTATACTTATTTTACTGTGTTTCAAAAACAACCCCACTATTTTACATTAGGGACCATGGAACGCATTACCAGGTTTCCCATACATCCTTATGGGAAAAAATACCTTGAAACTCAACACCTTTAAAACTCAACACCAGTCCCAGAACCAACTGACACTGAGTTTCGAGGTACAACTATATAACATAATATTATACTAACTGAAACTGAATCTTAATAAAGAGACCAAAAAATAACTATAGATGGTCGTTAAAACGTTTCTGAAAAAACAAAGACAGTGGTAATCTAAGACTTTGCACAGTACTGTTTATATACAGTTTATACATTCTTAATACAGAGTTTGGAAGTGTGGAAACTTTTTGAAGATTACTTGAAGATTAGTACAGTAGACCCTTGAGTTACGAACGGTTTACCATATGAACATTTTGGGTTACGAACGATCTTTTTCAACTTAACGTGTGAACAAATTTCGAATTCTGAATCGAAATTCGTTAAACACGTGACGTCACAAACAAGTTGACTCCGACCGTCTCTCTCTTTCTCTCTCTCTCTCTCTCTCTCTCTCTCTCTCTATATATATATATATATATATATATACTGTATATATATATATATATATATATATATATATATATATACAGTATATATACAGTATATATATATATATATATATATATATATATATATATATATATACAGTGAGTGGAGAGCGGACGGTGTTTCCATATTAAAATGGCCTCAAAGAAGGTGCAGAGAAAGCGTAGTGTTACTATTTGTTGTGTTGTATAATTACTCCTGCCAGTAGCTGTCATTGTGTATCAGACAGAGGGGGCAGTGAGTGAGAGAGAAGAAGGAATTCGGCTCAGTAAAGTATTCTTTCTTTTGTGCAATTACACCTACAAAATACAACACTATTGAAATAAAGAAGGAAATAATAGAGACATATGAGAGTTATTGTTGTTTCTGGTAGATACATTTTTTATAAAAAGAAGAAAATTTATTATGGTGAATGGTACAGCACACGTACTGTACTGAAATGTGGTGTTTTTCATGTACAGTACAGTACTACTGTGTAATGTTGTTTATTATTGTTTATCACAGGAACGTCTATTGTATAATTTAAGATTTAAGGGAAAATATACTTGTATTTAAAACAAAAAGACCATTTAAGACATTAGAGAGGTTAGGTAAGGGGGTGGTTTGGGAGGTCTGGCACAGATTAATTCTATTTACATTATTTCTTATGGGAAAAATAGGTTTAACTAACGAACATTTTGACTATATATGGGTGATTCTTCAATTGCGGGCTCTTTTTACCATCTTAACTTTTGAAAAATAAAATTAGTAATAATTTAGTTTTAATTATGTCAAAATAATGCTTACATGCTTTAGAGCAAAGACTTAATGATGGCTACAATTGAGCTTATATAGAATTTTAATATTTCATATTTATTTGCGAAGTGGCATAGCAAAATGTCATTATGTGTTGGTAATGACGTGTTGCGGTAATAACAATTTTTACTTTTTTAAGAAAAAAACTAGCTAGGCCATGGATTTGCTAAAGCCAGTCAACAGCTAGTACAAGATGCACTTTCAATACATATAAATAATGTGTACATTTCTTTTTTTTTTGGTGAAGTACTGCCATATTGATGTAAATGGTAATGACGCTGAATAAATATACTCTATGATCAGGAGGAATACATGATTAAATTACTCACATTTCCAGACATTAAAGTGTCAGTCTTCTTTCATGGCTGGCATGTGCTTCCTTGCGAGTCTTTGTTTCCATGGTTACAACATAAACAAGTGTTACCAAATGATTCCCTACAGAAACCATACACTGTTGCGGTAATGACGATAATGCTGGGGACAGTAATAGTGTAGCGTCGCCACTGGGGGCCGGCACCCAGAAAGCCTTGCGGCAGAGGTACGGCTACTAAGCTCACCGTAGCCGTGTATCCCGTTGTTGGGAGTGGGGTGGCTGCGGTGAGGGTTGGGTAAGTAGCTTATATGTTTGTCTGTTGTATGAATGTATGTGTGTATGAATGGGTGTCTGTCCCTAAACCACTGAGTGAACTGCCAAAGGCAGCTCACTCGCGGCCCTGACGCTATCCTTCCTGCTCGCCGGCGCCACAATATATTGCTCAAAAATATGCATAGGTTGTACAAATATGAAAAAAAAAATTACATATTGTTTCTTTTTAAGTTATTATAAAACTCATATTGTGATTTTTATGATGAATTGATCACTTTTTAGCATTTTATTAGAGCAGAGAAGTTTTAAAGTCTGGGTTGGGGACAAGGCCAAAGTAGCAAAATATTGATGTTTAAATCATCATAATAAATGGAAATCATAATTATTTTGGTATGTAATTTTTTTTAGTGATGCAATGAATGATCTTTTTAATACCTAAAATATTTGTTTTGTAATAAGGTATTTTTAACACAAATTTATAACCTAGGGACGTAAAAGTTCCCCCAATTGAAGAATCACCCATATATCCAGTATATATACTGTATGTGTGTGTGTGAGAGAGAGTGAGAGAGAGAGCTGAAAGGGTTACATTGGGGCTTTCCGCGTGCACGCACGGATGTGACGGTGCTCAGGGCACGAGAGTGTAAAGTGCACGAGAGGAACAGTAGCTAAACAGAACAGAAATGTCAGTTCATACACTTTTTCCCAACAACCGTATCAAAATTTACAAAAAAGCACCCTGGACGAACTGCTGCCTCGCTGAACTAACTGCCTGTGTGTGTGATGGTGTTTTCCGTGATGGAGGGGAAACCCGCGGTCAAATTAACCGGAAAGCGGGTGGTATGATGTGCTATGAGTGATGTTTTTTTCTCTCACACAATACATACATCAGTCAGGAGTAAATAAACGTATGTGCATTAGAGCTACTTGGTGAAACTACACAGCGCTAGAGAAGCCGGACAGAGTCGGAATGGCGGTACCCAGCAGCTGCCCAGGTGAGAACGAGTACCCCTCCGGGTTTCCGAAGAGGATTTGTGATGAGATCCCCGCGCGCAAGTACCTGTGCTCTCACTGCGACTGCGTGCTGAACGGAGCTCACCGGAGCGCGTGCGGTCACCGCTACTGCCTGGCCTGCCTGCACTGGCTCATCAGGTACGTATTGTAACCTTAGTCTGTCTTTACGTTATTAACTCATACTTTTATTGTGATGGGAGGACTGGAGTAACTAAGCTCGTGGTAAAGGTAAGAACATGCAAATCATCTCATAGGCAGTGAGACCAGAGACATTTACATTTATGCCTTTATCCAAAAGACTTACAGTACTGTGACAATATATTATCTAAGCAATTGTGGGTTAAGGGCCTTGCTCAAGGGCCCAACAGTGGCAACATGGGACAGTCATAGCTAGGGTTGCCAACTTTCAGAACTGGAAATAAGTAACACCCTGGGCTGGCAGGTTGGTGGAAGGCATAGGGTGGAGGTTGCTTTGGTGGGTGTTTACACCTATAAAAAATATTACGGGTCTTACACCGTCATAGGAACATTATCAAAATGTTTAATATAGGCTGTTTAACATATATTGTTTTCGCTCTTAATAATAATAATAAATCAGAACCATATTTTAGGCAAAACAACATGGATGAAGAACATCATGTAACATTTTTTCTCAATAGTGCAAACTATTGCAAATTTCACTTTTTAAAAAAAATAAAACCTGGTATTATAAAAATGCTGAACATTTCTCACACTTTTTCATATAAACACACTTTTTTTTTGACTTGTTTAGTTTATGCATTACAGTGGGCACTGTTTGAAATAAACTCATCTGTGTGGCATCTTTTGCTGGCATGTTACTTTTTTGTATTATATTTTGTTAGAATTTCATATCACATATACGCTGTCAATTTGATATTTTCTTCCACAAAGTAATTTTAGTTAACCAAACTAGATTTCTTCTTAGGATAATTTTGCTGTAGTTCAGCTTCTTCCAGTGTGGAAGTCTCAGTCTAATCTGCAGCATTTCTCTCCCATTTATAAAAATACGGAATAAAGCGCGTTCCGTATCGGTTCAATACGGAACACCACGTTTAGTTTCCAAATAAGGAACGATTCAGTGTTTTACGGGACGGTTGGCAACCCTAGTTATAGCCTAGCGGTTAAGGTACTGGAATAGTAAGCAGTAAGTCGTTGGTTCAAACCCCACCACTGTCAGGTTGCCACTGTTGGGTCCTTGAGCAAGGCCCTTAACCCTCAATTGCTCAGACTGTATACCGTAAGTCGCTTTGGATAAAAGCGTCTGCTAAATGCTGAAAATGTACATTTAAAACATGGCAGTGGTGGCCCTTGAACCAGCGACCTTTCGATTACTAGTCCAGTATATTTACATTTTTGGCATTTAGCAGACGCTTTTATCCAATGACTGAACACAATTTTAAACAATTGAGGGTTAAGGGCCTTGCTCAGGGGCCCAACAGTGGCAACTTGGTGGTGGTGAGGCATGAACCGGCAACCTTCTGTTTACTAGTCCAGTACCTTAACCACTGAGCTATCACTGTCCAGTACCTTAACCACTAGGCCTACAATCAAATTCATTAAATCTACAATCAAATTCATTAAATCATTTATTTATGTATGTATTTATGTTGTTTTAGGTGTATTTATTCATGTAGAGGTGTTATTGATATCTAGGATTTGATCTTCTCCACCGTTAGGAGTTTAATTCAGTTCTCCAGTTTCTCCAACCTCCTAAAACATGCGGAAGACGGATTGGCTACTCCTTCTTACACACATAAGTGCTTGTGTGTGTATATGTTTGAAATTAATGTGGCAATCTGGCAACTTCTGCCTTGCATTTAAAGTTTTTCTGGAAAACATGAAAAAGCAAAGTACTAAGACATTTTAAAGAAAAACTGTAACATTTTAATCTGATAACAACCTCAAATATTAAGTCAAAGTAATTTGGGACAGGTTTCTTAAAACAGAGCTGAAGGTGCTTGCTTGTGGTTGCCATTTCTCTGTGAGTTCATCAGAAGGACTCTTGCAACCCTTGGGATTGAAGGTTACATTTTTCCTACCATAGATTCTTACCATAGAATGCTGTAATTGCCAACAATGGCTTGATTGGTTTGTGGTAACTGAATATTTTATTCTGTTGTTCATACTCAGTGTACATAGTGTCCATATACATCAATCAGCATAACGTTATGACCACCTCCTTGTGTCTTCACTCACTGTCCATTTTATCAGCTTTACTTACCATATAGAAGCACTTCGTAGTTCTACAATTACTGACTGTAGTCCATCTGTTTCTCTACATACTTTTTTAGCCTGCTTTCACCCTGTTCTTCAATGGTCAGGACCCTCACTACAGAGTAGGTATTATTTAGGTGGTGGATGATTCTCAGCACTGCAGTGACAATGACATGGTGGTGGTGTGTTGTGCTGGTATAAGTGGTCCACTAACCAAAAATATCCAGCCAACAGCGCCCCGTGAGCAGCGTCCTGTGACCACTGATGAAGGTCTAGAAGATGACCAACTCAAACAGCAGCAATAGATGAGCGATCGTCTCTGAGTTTACATCTACAAGGTGGACCAACTAGGTAGGAGTGTCTAATAGAGAGGACAGTGAGTGGACACGGTATTTAAAAACTCATGCAGTGCTGCTGTGTCTGATCCACTCATACCAGCACAACACACACTAACACACCACCACCATGTCAGTGTCACTGCAGTGCTGAGAATGACCCACCACCCAAATAATACCTACTCTGTAGTGGTCCTGTGGGGGTCCTGACCATTGAAGAACAGCATGAAAGGGGGCTAACAAAGTATGCAGAGAAACAGATGGACTACAGTCAGTAATTGTAGAACTACAGAGTGCTTCTATATGGTAAGTGGAGCTGATAAAATGGACAGTGAGTGTAGAAACGGAGGTGGTTTTAATGTTATGGCTGATCAGTGTATATATACAGTGTATCACAAAAGTGAGTACACCCCTCACATTTCTGCAGATATTTAAGTATATCTTTTCATGGGACAACACTGACAAAATGACACTTTGACACAATGAAAAGTAGTCTGTGTGCAGCTTATATAACAGTGTAAATTTATTCTTCCCTCAAAATAACTCAATATACAGCCATTAATGTCTAAACCACCGGCAACAAAAGTGAGTACACCCCTAAGTGAAAGTTCCTGAAGTGTCAATATTTTGTGTGGCCACCATTATTTCCCAAAACTGCCTTAACTCTCCTGGGCATGGAGTTTACCAGAGCTTCACAGGTTGCCACTGGAATGCTTTTCCACTCCTCCATGACGACATCACGGAGCTGGCGGATATTCGAGACTTTGCGCTCCTCCACCTTCCGCTTGAGGATGCCCCAAAGATGTTCTATTGGGTTTAGGTCTGGAGACATGCTTGGCCAGTCCATCACCTTTACCCTCAGCCTCTTCAATAAAGCAGTGGTCGTCTTAGAGGTGTGTTTGGGGTCATTATCATGCTGGAACACTGCCCTGCGACCCAGTTTCCGGAGGGAGGGGATCATGCTCTGCTTCAGTATTTCACAGTACATATTGGAGTTCATGTGTCCCTCAATGAAATGTAACTCCCCAACACCTGCTGCACTCATGCAGCCCCAGACCATGGCATTCCCACCACCATGCTTGACTGTAGGCATGACACACTTATCTTTGTACTCCTCACCTGATTGCCGCCACACATGCTTGAGACCATCTGAACCAAACAAATTAATCTTGGTCTCATCAGACCATAGGACATGGTTCCAGTAATCCATGTCTTTTGTTGACATGTCTTCAGCAAACTGTTTGCGGGCTTTCTTGTGTAGAGACTTCAGAAGAGGCTTCCTTCTGGGGTGACAGCCATGCAGACCAATTTGATGTAGTGTGCGGCGTATGGTCTGAGCACTGACAGGCTGACCCCCCACCTTTTCAATCTCTGCAGCAATGCTGACAGCACTCCTGCGCCTATCTTTCAAAGACAGCAGTTGGATGTGACGCTGAGCACGTGCACTCAGCTTCTTTGGACGACCAACGCGAGGTCTGTTCTGAGTGGACCCTGTTCTTTTAAAACGCTGGATGATCTTGGCCACTGTGCTGCAGCTCAGTTTCAGGGTGTTGGCAATCTTCTTGTAGCCTTGGCCATCTTCATGTAGCGCAACAATTCGTCTTTTAAGATCCTCAGAGAGTTCTTTGCCATGAGGTGCCATGTTGGAACTTTCAGTGACCAGTATGAGAGAGTGTGAGAGCTGTACTACTAAATTGAACACACCTGCTCCCTATGCACACCTGAGACCTAGTAACACTAACGAGTCACATGACATTTTGGAGGGAAAATGACAAGCAGTGCTCAATTTGGACATTTAGGGGTGTAGTCTCTTAGGGGTGTACTCACTTTTGTTGCCGGTGGTTTAGACATTAATGGCTGTATATTGAGTTATTTTGAGGGAAGAATAAATTTACACTGTTATATAAGCTGCACACAGACTACTTTTCATTGTGTCAAAGTGTCATTTTGTCAGTGTTGTCCCATGAAAAGATATACTTAAATATCTGCAGAAATGTGAGGGGTGTACTCACTTTTGTGATACACTGTATATTTTGCAAGCTTCTCGCAGTCATTATTCATCAGTCAACTGATAACTGACCATCTTGTAGCGTCCTATTAAAATAAAACACATCACTGAGTTTCATATGTACAAGTCAGCATAATTTAATGAGCATGGCATTTATGTACAACAGTAAGATAACATAAACACTGTGAGCAGAAACAGTTCAACGTTCAGAATGTGCAGTAGATTATACAGCAACAAGCGGTCCATTACAAGCATTAACTAAACATGGTTATTATAATGAATAAAGATACAGTCAGTATATTAAAGCTCTTCCTGGCATTATTAGTGCAGTTATTATAAGATGATTAGCAGAATTCTACTTTACATAGCCCTTAGATAACAGTAGAATAGACCCTTGTGGCGCTTGCTCTCTAAATGTGTTTGAACACTCAGCTGGAGCTTGCCTACTGAGGGCGTGAACTCATACTAGCTCTCTCGCAGCTCAAATCAAGCCTCAGCTGTTGGAAATGAATTGAAATTACTTTTTAACCGACAGCATTAATCAAACAATTACTTATTTGTAACTGGGTAATTATAAGCATCCCTGCATTTGAACGCTTGAATTAATATTTGTTTACTTTTTGCCCACAAAACAACAGAAACAACAAAAATCTTGTGTGTACAAAGTGCAAAGAAGATCCTAAACATGATAGCAACGCTGAAGTGCTGACGCTTGACCAGGTATGTACCGGGGTAAACTTGTTTCTTCCTTCACATCTTTTAAAGGGCAAATAGTCATCAGAATTTCCCAAGACAGAAAGTGGGGGTGGATAACATCTCACCACATCAGTGTAAATTCTGAGTACACACACTTAGAATTCAAATCAACTGCAGTTGTTGTCTAGCGCAGTGGTCCCCAACCACCGGGCCGCGGACCGGTACCAGTCCGTGGGTCATTTATTACCGGGCCGCACAGAAAGAATACATACATGGTGACGCATGAAAAACCGAACCGTCTCCGACTGACTGGCTCGAGCTATTATAAAGGCGGGTGCCGTCGCGATCGCGGAAAAGTGTATTGACGCACAGGGAAATCATTTCCTTTTTCTTTTTCTTTTTTTTTCCCTTTTCTCCCCCTTTAGCGCACCCAATTGTTCAATTTGCATCGTGCTTCCTCTCTGTCTATGCCGAACCCTGCCCGGACCGAGGAGATCGAAGCTAACCCATATCCCCTTCGAAACATGGGCAGCAGCCGGATGCATTTTTGCCACTCACACATTGATGAGTGTTGTGCCACCTAGCGTTGCATGCAGAGAGACATACCCTAAGGGCACTCTTCCTCATCTTTGAGCAGGCGCCTCTAATCAGCCGGCAGAGGTCGTAATCGCATTCTGACAGAGAGAGACCCACATCCGGTTCTTTGTCCCATCCCCCAACTGAGCAACCGGCCAATCGTTGCTCATACAGCCGCCCAGCCTCGAACCGGTGAGGCAGAGCTGGATTCGATACGAGGTACTCAGAATCCAGCTCTGGTTGCAGCGTGTTTTTTTACCGCTGCGCCACCTGTTAGCACATGTTAGGTAGGGTGCACATGTTCAACATAAAGCCCAGCTCCTTCAGATTTCTTCATTAAACATTAACATTAAAACCACCTCCTTGTTTCTACACTCACTGTCCATTTCATCAGCTCTACTTACCATATAGAAGCACTAGTTCTACAATTACTGACTGTAGTCCATCTGTTTCTCTGCATGCTCTGTTAGCCCCCTTTCATGCTGTTCTTTAATGGTCAGGACTCTCCCAGGACCACTACAGAGTAGGTATTACTTGGGTGATGGATCATTTTCAGCACTGCAGTGACACTGGTGTGTTAGTGGCAGCGTCCTGTAACCACTGATGAAGGTCTCGAAGATGACCAACTTACACAGCAGCAATAGATGAGCGATCGTCTCTGACTTTACATCTACAAGGTGGACCAACTAGGTAGAAGTGTCTAATAGAGTGGACAGTGAGTGGACACGGTATTTAAAAACTCCAGCAGCGCTGCTGTGTCTGATCCACTCATACCAACACAACACACTACCACCATCAGTGTCACTGCAGGGCTGAGAATGATCCACCACCTAAATAATACCTGCTCTGTGGGGATCCTGACCATTGAAAAACAGGGTGAAAGCAAGCTAATAAAGTATGTAGAGAAACAGATGGACAACAGTCAGTAATTGTAGAACTACAAAGTGCTTCTATATGGTAAGTGGAGCTGATAAAATGGACAGTGAGTGTAGAAACAAGGAGGTGGTTTTAATGTTATGGCTGATCAGTGTATAACCAAACTGTATATCTACATTTAAAAGCACACCTATACAGTTTCAACTTTGGTCATCTTGTATCACCTGTAAACATTTGGCTCAAGGCAGAAACACATCCTGAACAGGATAAAGCCATCACAGGGCATCACACACTTACCTTTTATTATTCACACCTAGGGGAAATTAGATTCTACCTACTGGCATGGTTATTGCAGGTGGAAGGAAACTGGAGTAACCAGAAAAAAATCTCTTTCCTCACAGACAGGGAACAGAGATGAGAATTGAACCCATTTCAATTGACCTTTGTTGCTCGAGCACACAATTATCCAGAATGTCATTTATTCATGTAGCATTAAAATGATGCTGCAGTTCGGTACTACAGCTGATGCCTAGCATCAGTGATTCTGAGCTTGTGCTTAGATGATTTGCTATGGAAACCCAATGCGTAAAGCTTTTAATGAATAGTTCTGGTGCTGGTACATTCCTAGAAATATCTTGCTACAGGGGAAATTACAAGGTTTGATGGATAGTACAACGTGGGCTCCGAAATACCCAGACAAGCATTTGTCAAAACAAACTGTTCATTGCTGCATCTACAAAAGCAAGTTAAGGCTGTAATGTGCAGGGAAAGCCACATGTCAACAATGTTAAAAAACACAGCCAACTTATGGACTAATGAATGAGGCACTCATAGAAATAGATTTGTTTATGCATTTTCTCCTTTTCAATTACGCAATTGCATTACGCTTCCTCTCCACTGATGCCAGTCCTCGCCCTGATTGACGAGAGTGCGACTGACACATGCCCCCTCCGACACGTGTGCAGTAGCCGACTGCATCTTTTCACCTGCACGAGGCGAGTCCATAAGCGGATCAGCCTTGTGTACGGATAGCCACACCCTGATCAACGCATTATCCCTCGACTCTGTGGTCGTAATTGTCTCAGTTATGAGTACCCTATCCGGCTCCCACTCAGTATGAACAACAGCCAGTCGTTGTTCGTGTAGGCGCCCAGCCCAGCCGGATGGCAGAGCTGAGTTTCGAAAAACACAGACAACTTATGGACTAATGAATGAGGCGCTCAGGTAGCGCTGCGGTAAAACACGCTAGCACACCAGAGCTGACATTTCAAACTCGTCGGTTCAAAGCTCAGCTCTGCCATCTGGTAGGCTGGGCGCCTACACGAACAACGACGGGACCTAATAACTGATGCAATTACGACCTCTGCTGGCTGACTGATGACGCCTGCACAGAGACGAGGGATAATGAGGATCAGGTGTGGCTCTCCTTACACAAAGCTGATCCACATATGAACTCGCCTCATGCAGGTGAAAAGATGCAGTCGGCTACTGCACACGTGTCGGAGGAGGCGTGTGTCCGTCTCGGCTCTCCTCAACCAGGGTGGAGATCAATATCAGTTGAGGGGAAGCATAATGCAATCAGGTCATTGGATACAACTAGATTGGGAGGAAAATGGAATGGAATGGTGAAAATGCATATTGTGAATTGTCAAGCTGACCGTTTAGATCATATTATAGATCATATTTAAAAAAATTGATCCTGTGTTCTACAGGCCAAAAAAGGAAACCACTGTCCAGATTGCTATCTGTACAAAGCTCAACAGCCAGTGTCTGTCATCATATGGGGTGTATTAGTGCCATGGTTAATTTGCATGAATCTTTGGCCACCATTAATGCTTAACATCTTGCAACAGCATATGCTGCCCTTTAAACATCTGTTTAATGACAACACCTATTCACACCCTGCATGTGTTACAACAGCATGGCTGCGTAATCAGACTGCTGGACTGGCCTCCAGTAATACACTGTAAAGTGCAAAACATGACAATGAGGGCCTAGTATGGTCGTGCATATGAAGACTTGCTTAATAAAATAATGGCAAAGAATCCTGACTTGAAAATTAAAACTAATTAATTGTTTGCTTTAGTATACATTTAAAATGTGTTGTGGGCAACCCATCTGTAATGAGCCTAGAAATACAAAAAAGGCGAGTTCGTATGCGGATCAGCCTTGTGTACGGAGAGCCACACCCTGATCAACGCATTATCCCTCGACTCTGTGGTCGTAATTGTCTCAGTTATGAGGTCCCTATCCGGCTCCCACCCCGTATGAACAACAGCCAATCGTTGTTCGTGTAGGCGATGAGTTTGAAAAGTCAGCTCTGGTGTGCTAGCATGTTTTGTCGCTGTGCCACCTAAGTGCCTTAATAGATGTTTTTACTTATAGTTGACCATCACTAGCAGAACATAAATTTGATAAGCTAACTTGGAACAGAGTGTTTTGGTAGCACAACGGTCTATTAAGCCTTTAGTCCACTGGTCATCTACATTGACATGATTATCTAAGTCGAAAGATTGGTGTCTTTGTTTGTCATATTTCTGCCTTGCGCTCAGTGTTACCCAATGAAACTAGACCCACCAAAACCCTGATCAGGTAGTTAATAAAATTAAATGATTTGAACAATGCCCATCTGTCTTGTTTAGAATTTATTTAGTTTAGAAATATCTAAATGGATTAGCAGTTACATATTTGAAAGCCTGATCAAGTGCTGCTTTATTGAAAGTCTCCAGGATGAAGCACAATTACACACCATAATTTAGAACCTCTCTTCCAATTAACCTTAATTTGGAACCAGCTTTAAACAGCAGCTAAAAACATTTTAATTTAGCCTTATTCATTTTATTGTTGTTATCTATTTTATTGCTACCACTTTATTAAACAAACACTTACTTTAAATTGTATTGTTGTTATCTATTCTTTTAGTACCATTTAATTACACTAACACTTTCTTTGAATTTCATTGTACTTATATATTTCATTACTATAATTTTATTAAACAAACACTTTCTTTCAATTTTTCTCATTTTGCTTTTATAGTTTTGCATACAGGATTTAATGTTTCATTAAATTTTATTGTAAAGCACTTTAAACTACATTTCATCTGTATGAAAGGTGCTATATAAATATATAAATTAAGTTTTGATGTCTGTTAAGAAATCCTGGCCCACAATTGACATTCCAGTTCACCCTTAGGCTTTTCTTTTGGGTTAAGGTCAGGACTTGCAATTTACTGGAGTTTATCCACACTAAGCTTGTCAAACCATGTCTTCATGGACCCCACTTGGAGGACAGGGCACAGTCAAGTTAGAAAAGAAATTGGGCTGTCATTCTGTGGGGTGTAACTTCAGTTTAAGTAACTACAGATTTCATTTCATATTTATATTTTGCCAAGGCTTGGGGATGATTTCCCCAGGAATCACTGAGAGCATTGCAGTAACACACCCCAGACAGGACGCCACTCTATCGCAGGGTCTCTTTTCTCCCGGGCTTAGCCAATTATGTTTATCTAGATGCTCGACTGGCTGATAGCACCACTTCGGATTCAAACCCTGGATTCCAGTAGCAGTGGGCTAGTGAAATTTACCTCTGCACCACCTTAGCATCCTTTATTACAGACAGTTCATCCACACGCCCTCTTATACTTACTTAAATCTGGATTTAAATCAGTTACTAAAGTGTCTGAATACACTGATCAGCCATAACATTAAAACCTCCTTGTTTTTTACACTTACTGTCCATTTTATCAGCTCCACTTACCATATAGAAGCACTTTGTAGTTTTACAATTACTGACTGTAGTCCATCTGTTTCTCTACATACCTTTTTAGCCTGCTTTTGCCCTATTCTTCAATGGTCAGGACCACCACAAGAACACCACAGAGCAGGTATTATTTAGGTGGTGGATCATTCTCAGCCCTGCAGTGACACTGACATGGTGGTGGTGTGTTAGTGTGTGTTGTGCTGGTATGAGTGGATCAGACACAGCAGCGCTGATGGAGTTTTTAAATACCGTGTCCACTCACTGTCCTCTCTATTAGACACTCCTACCTAGTTGGTCCACCTTGTAGATGTAAAGTCAGAGATGATCACTCATCTATTGCTGCTGTTTGAGTTGGTCTTCTTCTAGACCTTCATCAGTGGTCACAGGGTGCTGCCCACGGGGTGCTGTTGGCTGGATGTTTTTGGTTGGTGGACTATTCTCAGTCCAGCATTGACAGTGAGGTGTTTAAAAACTCCATCAGCATTGCTGTGTCTAATCCACTCATACCAGCACGACACACACTAACACACCACCACCATGTCAGTGTCACTGCAGTGCTGAGAATGATCCATCACCTAAATAATACCTACTCTGTAGTGGTCCTGTGGGGGTCCTGACCATTGAAGAACAGGGTGAAAGCAGGCTTAAAAAGTATGTAAAGGAACAGATGGTTTGCAGTCAGTAATTTTAGAAAGTAATTCTACAAAGTACTTCTATATGGTAAGTGAAGCTGATAAAATGGACAGTGAGTGTAGAAACAAGTATGTAGAGATTTGGATAAATGCCATTTAAAGGGAAACGGATATATTACAAAGCCAGTTAAGTTCTTAATGAACCCAGGTTTTGGTTACTCACCATTATTTCCAGAAAATTCATCACATAATTTCCCTTTTTTTTTGTCACTGCAGTTTTTCAACGATGTAGCCATCACTAAAGAGATCTTGGAGCTGGGAGTGCACTGTGTTAACCCCGGCTGTTCGTGGAGGAGCACCCTCAAGGACTTTGAGGTACTTTCCTCTGTCTAAAAAGTGACGCAAACTTATTGTCAGCTCTGACTGCTGGGGAGATTTTCAGATGATCGTGACTAAAGATACAACCAGTTTTTTGCAAAGGGATTTTAATGCTGACAGCCCACTTTTTAGTAGCAATCGTTGTGCTTTCGTTTTCTTCAAAAGTGCTTTAGAAAAGTGCCTGAAGTGATTCTTTAAAAACACACATAAGCTGTACACAAAGCAAATACAAGGGATCTTCAAAAAGTGTCCGCACTTTTATATTTCGGTTGGAAACGGTGAGGGTGGGAGGAGTAGTAATTGGTTATGTCTACAAGACTGAAAGAGAGCTCATAGTCTGGATTGAGCGCCATCTGATTTCCACTTTTTTGGACCGCTCAAAGAAGCTTTAAGGGGTAGAAGATTTTTATGTGGTGATGGTGTGAATGCAGCAGTGCATCAGTGGCTACGCTCTCAACCAGAAACTTGTTTTGCTAATGGCATTAAAAAGTTGGTACGACGCTGGAAAAAATGCAATAAAAAGCACCGAGTTTCTGAACTCCCGGGTTTGAGGCCCGGTGTTGCCACCGGTTGGCGGGCATAATTGGCAGTGCCTGCAGCAGATACAAATTGGCCACCATATCTGCAGGGTGGGGACCGGACTATGTGTGAGTGGGTGGGTCTTCATACGCTGTGTAAGGACCCTGATTGGCAGAAGAGACGCCTGTGCAGGAAGCACGGACGAGAAGAGGAGGGCTGTACATGTGTAAAGAAGGCGTGGGCAGCGGCGTGCTCTCCTTGGATGCAAATCTGGAGTCTGTCAGCAGCGGAGGACAAATTGGATCCACTAAATCGGGAGGAAAAATGGGGAGAAAGATGCATTAAAAGGTGATTATGTAGAAAAGTGATGTCATTTGTTTTTGATTTTTTTTAATAAATAGAGTTTTAAAAAAGGGTGGAAAATTTTTGAAGAATCCTTGTATAAAGCAAAATTAATAGATATTAATGGATAATTTGCAGACCAGAAATATAGCTCATTTAGTCCTTTGATTAAGGGCTTAGAATAAATACTCAACTCTTGAGAAGTAAGCGAATACATTAATAGATTTTCCAGCCTTATATCAAATAAATGCAAAAAAGCTGGACTGAGTACTACTCACTCACTTTCTTAACCGCTTATCCAGTTAGGGTTGCAGGAGGGTGCTGGAGCCTATCCCAGCTTTTCAATGGGCGCAAGGCACACAGTAACACCCTGGATGGGGCGCCAGTCCATTGCAGGGCAGACACACACACACACCATTCACCTATAGGGCAATTCAGAGTCTCCAATTAACCTGACTGCATGTTTTTTGGACTGTGGGAGCAAACCGGAGCTCCCAGAGGAAACCCATGCAGACACGGGGAGAACATGCAAACTCCACACAGAAAGGACCCGGACCACCCCACCTGGGGATCGAACCCAGGATCTTCTTGCTGTGAGCCTCCCCTGAGTACTACTGCTTAGATGTTATATATGTGCCTAAACATCATTAGCTCCTTCTATAAATATTCTACAAACCTCTTCTCCTCTTTAACAACAAAGCACTCATGGTTTTTATTTCGTGTACTCTAGTATTAGAGTTGCTTTTAATGCTAGCTATTGCTTCTCCTTTCATCCTCATGGCTATAACATACACCTGGATAAATTAGGATGGGTTTACTTCAATTTACTTTTTTTTTTTTATTAAAACCTGTAAACCTTCTTTCAGGAACACCAGAGTCAATGTGAGTACGCCCTTATTCCCTGCAATGTCGGCTGTGGATTAATGGTCTTGAGGAAGACATTGGCCACTCATCTGGAGCAAGGATGTCCTAATAATAAGACATTATGCCCTAGATGTTCAAACTCCCTGACCCCCTCTGAACTGCAGGTAAGGAAGCTCATTAGGCCTTTAATACATTTCTACCTGAAATAACAATAAACTCAGTGTTTTTTAATTGTTAGTACTGCTCATGTTGTCATACATACATACATAGATAATGTATAGAAGAATAGGAGAAGTATGCCTTTATTTGTCATATACTGTATGCATACACCGATCAGCCATAACATTATAACCACCTCCTTGTTTCTATACTCACTGTCCATTTTATCAGCTTCACTTTCCATATAGAAGCACTTTGTAGCTCTACAATTACTGACTGTAGTCTGTCTGTTTCTCTGCATGCTTTGTTAGCCCCCTTTCATGCTGTTCTTCAATGGTCAGGACCCCCACAGGACCACTACAGAGCAGGTATTATTTGGGTGGTGGATCATTCTCAGCACTGCAGTGACACTGACATGGTGGTGGTGTGCTAGTGTGTGTTGTGCTGGTATGAGTGGATTAGACACAGCAGCGCTGATGGAGTTTTTAAACACCTCTGTCACTGCTGAACTAAGAATAGTCCACCAACCAAACATATTCAGCGAACAGCGCCCCGTGAGCAGCGTTTTGTGACCACTGATGAAGGTCTAGAAGATGACCAACTCAATCAGCAGCAATAGATGAGCGACCGTCTCTGACTTTACATTTACAAGGTGGACCAACTAGGTAGGAGTGTCTAATAGAGTGGACAGTGAGTGGACACGGTGTTTAAAAACTCCATCAGCGCTGCTGTGTCTGATCCACTCATACCAGCACAACACACACTAACACACCACCACCATGTCAGTGTCACTGCAGTGCTGAGAATGATCCACCACCCAAATAATACCTGCTCTGTAGTGGTCCTGTGGGGTCCTGACCATTGAAGAACAGGGTGAAAGCAGGCTAAAAAAGTATGTAGAGAACAGATGGACTACAGTCAGTAATTGTAGAACTACAAAGTGCTTCTCTATGGTAAGTGGAGCTGATAAAATGGACAGTGAGTGTAGAAACAAGGAGGTTTTAATGTTATGGCTGATCGGTGTATACAGATGTATAGTACAACGAAATTCTTTTTCTCGCATATCCCAGCTTGTTTGGAAGTTGGGGTCAGAGCGCAGGGTCAGCCATTATATGGCGCCCCTTGAGCTAAGAGGGTAAAGGGCCTTGCTCAAGGGCCCAACAGTGGCAAGTACTCTCAACTTTTTGATGGATAGTCCAATGCTCTACCCACTAGGCTAGCACTCTCCTTATGAATACCAGAGAGCAGAAGTTACCTTGACATTTGGACTTTCCAATTTTGTATTTGAACCTTTATATTTCTCTGTAAAGGCAGAAAAAAAATCAAGCATCAGACTTCAGTCATGGAGCAATACCCACTGTTAGAGTAAAAACTATTAAATGCATTTTTAATTGGGTTGCCAGACGTGTGAATGCCAATCTTTTAATCTAAACCCCTGGCAAGTTTACTCCTTGGCATGGTGTCCATTCTATACCTTTGCATACAACACATACTATATTCTTAGACATGTGAGTAATTTATGCTAAACTATATTCACCAGTGACATATATTGTAAGAGGTCACTTCTTTTATGCCAGGTGTAGCATTCATCTGCAAAAACTGAAAATCCACCCAATTTGCAAAGTGCTTAATCAAGATAGGTTGATAACGTGGCTAAAACCCCACTAATAAGGGTAATGCAACAATAAACAGGTGGCCGAAACAAAGTGACAAATGAATTCACATCAAACATACACAGCCTGCAACGGAGAGAAGGAATAAAAAAGGGATAACGCAAAAATGAAAACTGGATTTGAAAATATGGCAGGCTAGTCAGACTGCCTGTGAGAACCCAGTCCTCATTAAAAAGAGGAAAGAAAGAAAATCCAGAACAAGCTGGGGACAGCAATGTACGAGTGGCATCCCTTCCCATGAACTGGCACAGCGTGCACCCACTTCAGAAAAAGGCTGTCACGTGACCTCTGGAGCAGCTCTCTCTGTCAGGGTGGTTCCCTTGTGATGACGAAAAGGGCTGCAACACCAGCCGAGTTACCAGAAAGACACAAAATATGCTGGCATCATAAGACAGCAGAAAACTGGACCAGGTTTAAAAAGGAAAGCATGGAGGTTACTAATTGCAGATGTGCCAGATGTCGATCAAATTACTTACCTATATTTTTATTAAGCGTGTATTGCCTTCTAATCATTTAAATATCATAAAATAGATACCAGCTAATGTGTCACGATTCCAGCCTCTCTGTGATCCTAGAGCTCCTGAGCTCCCAGAGCATGTGGAGTTTATGTGCCACGCCCTTCTCTCCAGGAGAGCACTCACAGTGTAGAGACAACGCCCCTTTTTTGATTGGTCCTCTCTGCTAATTAGCTCCATCTGCCCCTCATCTGAGGGTATATAAGAGGGGAGCTGGGAAATAGCCTTTGGAGTCATTTAGTTTGTTCCTCGCTCCTTGTTCCTCGCTCCTTGTTCCTCGCTCCTTGTTCCTCGCTCCTTGTTCCTCGCTCCTTGTTCCTAGTTCCTTGTTCCTAGTTCCTAGCTGCTTGTTCCTAGCTCCTTGTTCCTTGCTCCTTGTTCCTAGCTCCTTGTTCCTAGCTCCTTGTTCCTTGCTCCTTGTTCCTAGCTCCTTGTTCCTTGCTCCTTGTTCCTAGCTCCTTGTTCTTTGGTCCTAGCTCTTTGTTCCTAGCTCCTAGCTCCATGTTCCTAGCTCCATGTTCCTAGCTCCATGTTCCTAGCTCCATGGTCCTAGCTCCATGGTCCTAGCTCCATGGTCCTAGCTCCATGGTCCTTGTTCCTAGCTCCTGTTATTTTGATTTGATCTGGTCTGTCCGTTTGCCTGATTCTGTCCGTCTGTCTGATTCTGTCCATCTGTCCGTCCGTCAGCCAATGCCTTTGTTTGTAAGCTCTGTTAAGTCCTGTTTAGTCTGTTTAGCCCAGTTTAGCCTGTTTAGTCCTGTCTAGTTCATGTTTAGCTTTAGTTAGATTAGCATTGTATATTTAGTTTAGCATTTAGCTTAGTTTATGTGTGTTTAGCTTGGTTAGCATTTAGCATAGGTCGTTTGTCTTGTCCTAACCCGTCTTGTGTAAACCCTGTCTTGTTACCTTGTTTTTTCTTATCGTTAAATGCTTTTGTTTATACGTCTTTGCACGTGTGTCCGCCCCCTCTTGTCTTGTCATAGCCCAATAAGTGTTACATAATGACAAATTTGTGTGCTACATTATGGCCTGTCGTACGTTAAAGTATCTAAGCAGATGTGTCCAAATGAAAAGTGAAGCTGTTTTTTTTCATACAGCCTTTTTCTGTAGAAAATTGGAACCAGCCCCACCTATGACATTGAGGAATATTAAACGTGCAAAACGTATTGTACGTATTCTATTAGTTTTAATAAGTATCTTATTCAATACATTTAGAACAGTGCAATTACTTCTAAGCCAAAGATTTCACAGAATTCTATTCTCATCCATGGTCTTTCTCAAAGAGCTGCTGTATCTGCATTAGCCAGACAGTTTGGGGGCGGTCTGACCTTGCTGAAACCCATGAGGTTTCCCTAAGCCCTGGACTCTTCAAAGCCATCCATACCCACTGATCCCTGCGCTCATGGATACAGATTAGAGAAGGAAAAGAGCAAAAATATAAAAAAAACTACTTTAACCTTAGGAGTCTTACATGTATTTAATTCTCACTTAAAAAGTGCACTAGACTTTTAATGGCTAAAACTTTTTACATTTTTAAATGCAGTAGGGACACTGGAAAATGATATCAAACACTATTTAGAGACAGAAAGAATAGCACAGTGGCTAAGTGGGTAGCACTGTCGCCTCACAGCAAGAAGGTCCTGGGTTTGATCCCCAGGTGGGGCGGTCCAGGTCTTTTCTGTGTGGAGTTTGCATGTTCTCCCCGTGTCTGCGTGGGTTTCCTCCGGGTGCTCCGGTTTCCTCCTACAGTCCAAAGACATGCAAGTGAGGTGAATTGGAGAAACAAAATTGTCCATGACTGTGTGTGATATAACCTTGTGAACTGATGAACCCTGTGTAATGAGTAACTACCATTCCTGTCATGAATGTAACCAAAGTGTAAAACATGACGTTAAAATCCTAATAAACAAACAAACAAACAAAGCATCAGGGGTATTCAATTTGTTGAATGTGTGTTTCACAGAAACATCTGTGTCCAAGTGCAAAAGAAAAGAAACAAGCAAAAGTTGAAAAACGTCAGAAGGTAAGTTGCGTACTTGTATAAATTCTTAAAAAACTATGGATTATGGATGGCCTCTCAGGGGGCGCAGTGGTAAAACACGCTAGCACACCAGAGCTGGGATTTTGAGTACATCATATCAGATCTCAACTGGGCTGGGCAGCTACATGAACAACGATCGGCTTGTTGTTCATACAGGGTGGGAAGCCAGATAGAGACCTCATAACTGATGTAATAACGACCTTTGCGGGCTGATTGATGGCGCCTGCACAGAGGCCGGGGATAATGCGTTGATCAGGGTGTGGCTCTCCGTACACAAAGCTGATCCGCATATGAACTCGCCTCGTGCAGGTGAAAAGATGCGGTCGGCTACTGCACACCTGACTACTGTGTCAGTCTCGCTCTCCTCAGTCAGCAGTGGAGATCAGCATCAGTGCATTGCATTACGAGAGGAAACGTAATTGGATAAGGCTAGATTGGAAAGAAAATTGAAGGGAAAAAATGCAAAAAAAAAAAGGCATTATATGACATTAAATGAAATATGAATCAGCAATTTTCCATATTAGACCAATCAAATGAAGAGCCAAACTAAATTTAACACACTTGTTTCTAGGGCTGCAACTAACGATTATTTTAGTAGTCGACTAATCTGACGATTATTTTTCGATTAGTCGACTAGACTATTTATGTCATACCCTCCATCTCTGCCTTAACATAACAAAACTCTGTTATGTTATTTAAGTTCTAATATCAAATTAAAATAATGACCCATGAAACATGAATTTGAAACTTAAGCTTGATAGTTTAATTAAATATATTTGAAACATTAATACACAATCACAATAAAAAAATCAGTTAAATAAGAAAGCTTTGGACAGCATTAGGAGCTGTTATGTTTCAGAAGTTATCACTCTGGAAGTCAAAAACATTTATAACATGTGGTTGAGAAACATGTGAATGCTGTCTGTGAGGACCTCAGCCATTTGAGGGGTGCATGACCCTCTTCTCTTCTCATCCACACTCCATTGCTTAGTTTTATTAATAGAATGAGCAAAAGAGAAAGCTGTATTAACTATCACAAACTGAAGGCTATGTATCATAGTTTATTACAAATAGTGTACTGGCTATGCCAACTAAACCATAACAGGTTAAATATCTTAACTGAATTATCTGCTGAGCTAACTAGCTATCATTAAGTGGATGAGGCTTATTATTTAGAATGAATGCTCTCATCAACGTGAGCAAAACATAACGTTAGGCTATAACGTTAAGTTATATAACGTTACTCCTAATAAATCACTGATTAACGCTGGTCATCACGGCTGCAGGGTGCTCGCGTTTCAGATGCTCATGCATCACCGTGTTGCTGGCGTGAAACCACAACTCTGCTCTGCAGTGTCTGCATTCAGCTCGTTTCTTTGGTTTATTTTGGCTGAAATGCTCCCATACTTCAGAAAGTTTCGGTCTCTTTATCTTTGCCTCTCTGTCTTCATAAACTCCCCGCTTCGCCATGGAAGCGATGCTGCGCCCCCTGCAGTTCCTTTAGTGCGTTGCAATAATAACGACGCGTCGACAATGAAATTATACGTCGACAAATTTTTATAGTCGACGTTATCGATTATGTCGACTAATCGTTGCAGCCCTACTTGTTTCTCATAAAGACTTATATGATGCAAGCAATTGAGTGTTAAGGACCTTGTTCAGGGACCCAACATTGACATCTTGACAATGGTGGGGCCTGAACCAGCAACCATTTGATTGCTACTCCATACCTTAACCACAAAGCCACCACTGGCCTGTTAAGGCACTTGCATGGTCTAGTGAATCTCCTTAGTTAATTCCAAATGAAACCTTATAGATGGATCAAATGGGTCAAAAGTAAACTACATTTACTTTTTCATGCACTTTTTTAATAACATTATCTTAAATTATAAATCATGTAACAGGTACATTCTGACATGTGTTTTCTTAAAGGAAAATAAGCATGAAAATGCCAAGTCGAGGGAGATCTGTACCTTCTCTGAAGTTGGATGCACATTTAAGGTAGCTGTTCAATGCCTTTTGTACCAATTTATTAATTAATTACATTAAAACAAAGGAAAATGTTTTAACTGATGTTGATATAGGGCTTCAAACTTTAAATAGTTACAGTCTGTACCTTGTTAGTTTGAGCTCTGAAGTTGTAACCTGATTAGCTCTACTCTCTGGATGGGAGGAACAACAATCATGTCTTTCCCATTAATCATGCTGTCAATTCCAGACGTCTATGCACTGATGCAGTTTGAAGTGGGTTGAAAGCTCACTTCTTAAAGATGACAGACCTGCCCGATGGCATTGCATGAGACATGTAAAATTGAATTTGATTGGCTGCAAGTGTCACAGAGGAAGCACATGCTTGTCAGACTGGTTGCTCCTGTGTAATAAGGGGGACTCAGAAAGCAGGCGGGAATTGTAGATGTCTAAATTGCTGTTGTTTCCCTGTTGCCTAATGAAGACAGGGACAGTGATACAGGTTTTAAAGCTAGGGTCAGAATACAACACCATTGATTGTGCACTTTTGAAATAATATTTACCAGATGTGTACAGTTGTAGAAAAGAGTTAAACTGAAAAAAAAAAAAACTATTAGTACATGGAACACTGGTCTCTTCACCAGGATTGGAAAGAAAACCCAAACTGTCACCATATGCATGTCAAGCTGGTCATATGTAATTTAAGAACAACCAAAACATGTCAAAACTGTCATGAATTAAAAGCTAATAGACATAAGCAGGGGTGTCCAATATGTCGATCGCACAGTGCACGCTGGTAGATCGCGCCTCATTCAAACAGGTCATCGTGATTGACATGAAATGTGGCCGCTGTTTCTTTAATTTGCGGTTTGTTACCATAGCTATGCCTTAGCCTGCCTAAAGCACTGCAAATCCAGACAGTTTTCATTCATCAGTAGCCAGTTTGCACCATTTTTGCTTTTTTCCTTTTGTAACCTACACTGTTTGTGAAGATGAGTGTGCAACCAAGCACACAGAAACCAAAAATGGTTCAATTTGGGCAAGAACACTGCAAAGACAGCTGTTTCATTCATACGTGGAAAAGCTGATAGAGAATATTCACACCATGTTACATACAGAAATTTTAACCCTACAATATGACATTCCTATGAAATCAAGGGCCTCTGCTGGACAACTTTGGAAGTTGCTGGCTGAGGTAAAATATCCAAATGTAAACAAACGTGTACAGCATATTTCACAGCATTTTTGATGAAAATGACAATAATTAAGTCTAAATATCGGTCCACCCTTACTGATAAACACTTGGAATACTGCCTGAGAATTGGCATCAGCAGCTATTGTCCAGACTACATAAACCTGGCTGACACCATTCAGTGCAAATCATCAGAATAAGGTTAGTGTGATTTTTCAGTCGCTTGCCCTGTAATTCTGAATATCGATACAGGCAACTGAAGCGCATGTAATGAAGCTTTTTTTTTTTTTTTTAATAATGAGGCAAATTTAAAAATAGATCGCGATGACCTGTCAACTGAAAATAGTAGATCTCAAGCCACGAAAGTATGGGTTGCTGTCTACAATCAGACAAGCTTTTTTAATCACTTAGATGTCATGCAAAAAAATCACCATCTTAAAGCTTGATTATGGTTTGTTGATGGTCAAACTGGCAAAGAAAAGTCTTATAGTTGAGAGTTCTCTGATCAGATAAAATTAAGATTGAGGATTTTTATCCACATTTACCAGAAACCCAACAACACTGATATACTGTTGACCATGTCATGTTTTACACACTATGGTTACATTCATGACAGAAATAGTAATTTCAGCTCCCAGTGGAAACATACACAGACACTGGGAGAACTTGCAAACCCCACACAGAAAGGACCCAGGATCTTCTTGCTGTGAGGTGACAGTGCCGCCCTTGCTGCCAGTAAAACATGTGCATTTCAAAAATATATGGAATGTTGCAAAATTCATGACTCTTGGAGAGCACTTGGATGTTTCCAAGACATACACACACAAACAGGTTTTGGTTAATGTTACTATTTTGGAATGACCTTTTCGTGTTATAACAGGGTGGCATGGTGGCTAAGTGGGTAGCACTGTCGCCTCACAGCAAGCGGGTCCAGGATTCGATCCCCAGGTGGGGCGGTCTGGGTTCTGCACTTAGGTTCAGAATGAGTGAAAGACCTTGGTGATGAATCTGTTTGCCAGTTCAAATCACCAGCCATGAAATACATGTGTTTTGCAAGTGTATGTAACTAGTGTGGCCACATAAGTCTTAATGTTGGTAACATTTGGGACAATTGTACTATAATCTATTGTATAAATGATTAAAATAATTCATCATAATTAGAAAACCAGCAGCAATAAATTCACTCACTCTATTGTTCTCAGGGAAATGTAGAGAAGGTACGAGAACATGAGCGTTGCAGTTCAGCCTCCCACCTGCAGCTCCTTCTGGCTGCCCTTAGGGGACTTCGATCCTCTGTTACCTCCCCACCTGAGAGGAGTGTGCAGTACCCTGGCCTGGACCTGCTCCTTCACGGTCAGAACTCAACGTCCCTTCGCTCTCGGACACGGGGAGAGCTGGAGATGGACAGTGGGGATGGAGGGGTGAGCGATACGGCGCTCAGCCTGCATGAAAATCAGGCCGAGCTGGAGGTGGGTCAGCAGCTGCATGCGCTACAGCAAAGACTGCAGATTATAGAAAACATCATTGCAGCACTGAACCACGAGGTGGAAAAAACCCAGATAAACGTGACTACCCTGGATAGACATGCCCACAACAACAGGCAGGTCACGGAGCACCTGGAGGCCAAGGTAGGTCACTGTGTGATCTGATCTCTTATCTCTTAACTAAAATGTGTTGATGGTGAAAGCATTTGCCCTTTTGCCAGAAGACCTCAAGTTTCAATTCTGAATGTGCAATAGCCACATGTAGCTGGAAGTCCAAGAGAATATAATTGTCCATCCTTTCTTAATGAAAGGGATTGCATACCTGACACTAGCCAACTCCAGGCATGTTAGCCCCTGTATATAGAGTAGGGCAGCTGCCACCCTCCTACCACCATGTTTAGCTGCCGTGTGACGTACCTGGCGAGCCTTTTTTGACACTCATGTCTGGATAATATCTGTCCGAAATGTGTTAGCAGTTAGAGTTAGCAACTAGAACTAAAAAAGCATAATAAATAATGAAATATTTACATGCGCTCAGGTGGTGCAACAGTCTATTACACTAGCCCATCATCGCCCATCATTCAAACCCATGAGATATGGGTTTGAATGTCAGCATTGCAGTCGCTGGCCGGTCCTCTCACACACGATTGTCTGAGGGGGTGGCCGAAGCTCTGTTTGGAAGGTATTCCTCCCTTATGCTCAGTGTTTTTTGGGGAAACAGGGCCTGCCATGACCCTGACCAGGATAAAGCGATTGATGGAAATGAAATTTGTCAAACTGAAACTTGTAAGTATGTTATTGTATGTGCCTTCCTGATGAGTCACAAGCCATGAGCCAATACACAAGTTATGTGAATGATCAATTTCATTGATTAAATATACACTATATTACCAGAAGTATCTAGACACCTGACTGTAAGCTCAAAAGTTACATATTAGACTAAAAGGCCAAAAGTATGGAGACACCTCATCTTGTTGGACATCACCCATTGTAGCCTAGCAGTTAAGGCACTGGACTAGTAATCAGAAGGTCACTGGTTCAAGCCCCACCACTGCCAGGTTGCTGCTATTGGACCCTTGATCAAGGCCCTTAACCCTCAATTGCTCAGACTGTATACTGTCACACTGCTGTAAGTCACTTTGGATAAAGGTGTCTACTAAATGCCTAAAATGTCAAATCTCATTCCAAATCTATGGGCAAAAATATGGAGTTTGCCCTTCTTGAGGGTTGAGATCAGGTCTTTTTGTAAGGTACTGAAGTTTCTTCAGACCAGACTTGTGAGACCAAGTCTTCATAGATTTTGCTTTGTTTACAGAGGCAAAGTCATGCTGAAAAGGACTTAAAGAAATATAATAATATTATATAATATAATATACCTGTTAAAAACAAGTGCAGTTAAAACACCTGAACCTAATAATTAGTAAGTAAGTGAAGTTTAGGGGCAGTGAGAGCTCAGTGGTTAAGGTACTGGACTAGTAATCAAAAGGTTGCCGGTTCAAACCCCACCACCGCCAAATTGCCACTGTTGGGTCCCTGAGCAAGGCCCCTAACCCTCAATTGCTCAAAATTGTGTTCAGTCATAACTGTAAGTCGCTTTGGATAAAAGCGTCTGCTAAATGCTGAAAATGTAAATGTAAGTTTATTTATATAGCGCTTTTCTAGGACGAGGCCACAAAGTGCTTAACAGTGAAGTAAAATAGAATATAATAAGACACAAGATTAAAACTCAAATGCTCCACAATAACATAACATAAATACATAAATAAAATATCCCAAATAAGACACTATTAATGCTACAAACAGATAATAAGACACAGAGAATAGTATATACATATATACACATACATATACAATTATTGGGTAATCCACATACTTTAGGAGTGTGGATTCTATAGTGGATATTGGAGTGTGGATTATATAAATTCTGAGTGTATGAACACTTAATGCATGTAACAGCTTATTGTCAGTATTGTCAGCTTATTGTCACTCATTTTTTCTCATTTACAGACTGATGTATATGGCTGGCTAGGAATGGACTTTTTAATTTATCCAAAAGTAGTTCACTACTACTATTACTTAATCCTCTAGCACACCAGCGCCGAGATTCTGAAGGTTTGAATCTTGGCTCTGCTACCGGTCGGCTGGGCGCCCTCTAGCAGGCATAATTGGCTAATGCCTGCAGCAGACAAAATTGGCCTCCAGTCTGCTGGGTGGGAAATGAACGGATTAAAAAATAGGGGTGGCGCTGTGTGAGGACCTTGGTTGATCTGCACAGAAGTGGTCGGGGGCGGTGGTCGCGGCGTGGCTGTCAGTGAGCGAAGCCGATCTCACACACAAATTCACAGAAGTGTGGGTGAATAAGAAGGGATCAGTAAGACTGCGCACACATCGGAGCGAATGTCTTTAAGTCAAGACACCCTCTCCTTGGACACCGTTGGGGTCCCTAGCAGCGGATTGGCCATGCTAAAATTGGGGAAAAAAGGGGTAAAAGGCAAAATGGATAATAAAAATAAATCTCATCAAACCATGTTTTTATGGTTAAGGCACAGTGCTGATAAAACAGAAAGGATCCTTCCCTAAACTGTTTCCACAAACACTGACGCAAAACTTTATATCATTGTTTTATATAGCTGTCAGCAGTGGGTGTGACTGAAGCACCTGAACTGAAAAATAAGGAGGTGTCCACATACTTTTGACTGTATAGTGTACATTCGGATGCATAAACAGTATTTTAACATCATTTTTTCTGCTCATGTTTTGATGATGTTTGCAGGTAGCAGAGCAGGAGCAAAAGCTGATCAGGAAAGACATGCACATTGCCTCCTTGCAGCAGAGCATCTGTGCACAGCGGGACATCTCATATGATGGTACCTTGCTCTGGAAGATCTGCAATGTCAGTCAGAAGCTGAGAGAAGCAGCCTCAGGGCAGAAGAGCAGTCAGTACTCTGCAGGTATATATACACACACACAGAGTTTGCTTTGGAATCTTTGGCAGTCTTGTACTTGCAAACGAGGCTCCGATACTAAACATCCGATACCGTGTACCTAGTGCACGTTGCTGCGTTAACGAAGGGATTTTCAACCTGTGGGGCACGAGTGCCTGACCGGGGGGCGTGACATTACGAGATTTTTTTACTTCTAAAACTAAAGCAATTCATTTTTCACCCACGGGAGACAGATTGAATTATTCTCACTGACCACGCTCACACGCACATTTAATGTTATTCAGTTCCGTTTGACAAAAAAAAACATTAAAATAGAGCTAACAGCGAAGATAACCGGTTACAAAAGCAGCGACCGCTGTTATAGGACGTGTTTGTGTTCAATACTCTGTTCACAGTGTCGATACAAGTGATTCAGGAGTCGACTCATTTTCAGCGCAGCGTAAGTTTCTTTTCTCAGTCAATTCTCCGTTTTTACTGTTATAATGAATGATGCAGTTGTAAATAAATACCAACTACTACAGAACATTTTGTGTGACTCGCTTACATTATAAAGCTCAGGCTTAATTTTACTGGTTATTACCACAGAGCGGGAGCCGACTCAGAGTCGTTTACTATTTACCGAGGTGAACCACGAATGTATGTGCTGATAGAATCGGCTCAGATGGGATCGGACTGTATTATCTTTTTAAAGTAAATATTTCAATCAGCAGAATCGCATCGCATGTATGATGTGCACAACGTTAATTACGTGCGTTTATTAATGAACGTTTACTTGTCAGAAGCTTTCTCAATGATGGCTGTGCGGTGTTTTTTTTTTTTTTTTTACAATTAGTGATGGCAACCCAAGCAACTGTTCCACTGCACTATTTTACACTAAAAACTACACTATTCCATAATGCTCCAGATTGCATCATTCTAAATAGGTATCGGTATCGGCGAGTACAAAAATACATGTACTTGTACTCGTACTCGGTTTGTTAGGAGTCGGCCTGCACACCCCACGGCCACTGGAGGGAGCCAGACCGTGGCTCAACCTGCGGCTTCTGGTGCCCGCGCGGCTGGTGGCCGATCGACTCCCTTTGCGCCCACCAGAGGGAGCCAACTTCGCGAAACTCCGTCAGTGGCCACCAGAGGGCATACAGCCCGTAACATGCCCCGAGGGAGGAGAACTACAACTCCCAAAACACCCTCGGGCAATCAGCGTTCACGAGGAACACCTGGCTGAGCGTGTATTTAAGATAGCGCTCAGCCAGGCTTCCTCGTCACACCCTCTCTCGTGCTCTCTTGCACATTAGTTGTCAGGGACACAGGTAACGCAAGGTCTCATAGAGAGTTTGCGGTAGGCCCAGGGGCCGAGGCAATAAAAGCATTATAGGGAAAGATTTAGTCAGTGTGTGACTTCTTTGCGTTCTCCTGATTTTACTAGGAGAAACGCTTTTCCTTTCTTTCCATTTAAATGCGCCTCCTCCTCGACCAGAGGATCCGCAGTACTCTTTCTCTGTCACTCCGCCTCGTTGCTAGAGGTAGAGCCTTAAAACCTTTCTTCTCCCCGTCCTTCAAGTGAAGCGGGGAGTTTCTCGCCATTTCCAGGCTCTCTACTCGTTCCCTACGGGGATCGAGGTTGTTACCCTTTCTTTGCCGGCACGAGCGAACACGCTCGGTGCTCTGTAACTTTTGAGGTGGTCACGCCCATTCTCGGGAGTACTGAGATTAAAGTTCAAAAGCACGCCTCTAACTTCTCAGCTCCCGGGCGTGAACCTGCTCTTTAGTTTTATTTTTTTTTTTTTTTAATGTTAATAATGCAGAAAAGAATGATTAATTAATTGAAAGAGAATAATCTAAGTTTCCCTAATTTTCCGAACTCATCTTTTGTTTGAATTCGCAAGAAGGCGATTCTTTTGTTTGCCCTTTATATCCCAAACCGTCGGCATCGACACCAGTGGCGCTGTGGCTCTCCGGTTTAAGTCACTGTGTCATAGAGTCCGAGGTTCCCGGTTCGAAACTCACTCGCTGGACAAGCGCGCATAGGTGCAGCGCGTGAATATATTATTTATTAGCGCATCAAGCGTATACTAAACTCCAGAACTGTTTATTTAGTTATTGGGGTTTTATTTTCACACGTGAACCTTCAGTTCGTTATTTCTGTTGGCTTGGGCTGGCCCCGCCCTCTTTTCCAGCCACTCTACTTAATTTAGGTTCACGGCGAGTTTAGATTGCGTCGGTTCCGCCTCTCCCGGGCCGACGCTCCGCGATTGAGTCCACCCGTAGGAAAATCATAACACGGTTGGGAAAAAATGGTATCGATGCATCCCTAATTATTATTATTACTAACAAAAAAGGTGTTGCTGTTACATCCTGGTCACAGTTGTGGTTGCTTAAACTTTGCCTGGAAGCACTAAGTGCAAGGCAGGAATAAGCACTGTAAATGCGCATCCATCTATCACAGGGTGATTTACATACATGTACACATTCACTTACTTAAACCTATGGGCGATTTAAAGAAGTAAATCCAGCTATAGGCATGTTTTAGGTGTTAAATCTAAAGTACCCAGTAAGAAAAGCCATGCGAAATTATTAGTATAATAGTTAATATTACTATTATTGTGCCACCCTCTCCAGGGTGTTTTCCTAGCTGGGGTGAGCTTGAAACTTGTCTAGGGGGTATTCCAATCTCTCCTAATGAGAATTGGAAATAATACTTCCTAAGCCAACTTAAAAAAAAAAAAAAAAAACAGTAATTAATAAAAAATTGGTGCTGGCTGCTCAGGTGGCGCAGCGGTAAAATACGCTAGCACACCAGAGCTGGGATTTTGAATACATCGTATCGAATCTCAGCTCTGCCGTCCGGCTGGGCTGGGCGGGGCGGCAATATGAACAATGTTCAGCTCAGCTCGCCTTGTCTGTTCTCAAGTCTACAGTTTGATCGAATGTGACATTCTCTTTAAATTGCTCTTTTTTAAAGCATTCTCTTCCTCTAATTAAACCTTACTCACTACACCTGGTGATGACTCTATATAAGTGTACTTGGGACCCAGTTTGGGGTGAGTCCTTAGTTAAGTCAGTTTGTTAGTCCTTTGTTCTTCTAGCTGATATTCCTGACTGAAGGTTGGACGTGTATTTTATGCCTTTTGACTGTGTACTTTAATAAACAAAAGGTCGCTTAAAAAGTTAAATATTAAACTGTTAAAAGAGCAAATTAAGCATAATTTCCCTTGGGTGCTAGTGGCCTGGCCATGGCCCAACAAGCACAATTGGCTGTGTATGAGGTAATGAGGTCAGTAGGGTTTCACATTTGCACCCTATGCTTTCTGGATGAGCTGTCTGTACTAGTGATGGACAGTTTAATGGACGAGTGCCTAACATGGCTTTCGATATGCTATACAGCCAGTGTGGGGTGGCGCAAGTGGCATAAGTTGTCAATGGATTGAGAATAAATGCTATCAATCTTTCCAACCATTAACTATAATAATATTTCATTTACATTTTAAGCATTTAGCAGACACTCTTATCCAAAGTGACCTACAGTACTGTGACAGTATATTGTCTAAGCAATTGAGGCTTAAGGGCCTTGCTCAAGGGTCCAACAGTGGCATCATGGCAGTGGTGTGGCTTGAACCAGCGACCTTTCGATGACTAGTCCAGTACCTTAACCGCTGAGCTACAACTGCCCTAAAATATAATTGAATAATATAATTTTAGATTTTTTGAAATTCATTTATTAAAATCTGCTATAGACAATGGATCGATGGAAAGTGGGGATGCAAACTGACGGAAAGCGCAATTCACTTGATGACCTGCCTTGGTTCTCCCTCTGGCCTTTTCTCTTGGATGCTTTTTAAGGGGCTCAGCCCATAAAGTGATGGCATTCCTGTGTGTAGTCACAAGTGCCCTCCCTGGTCTTGAGTTTTGCCATAGTTGGCATGGCAGTTTACTTGTGTTTTTGCCCATGCCAGTTTCCTGGTCTCCCCTGTCTGGTTCCCTGGTGAGTGTTTGGGTTGCAGCTTGCCGGTAGCTGATGGGGTTGCATTTAAATGTTCATTCGTTTCTCCTGTGGTTGCCAGCCTTTTCTATTGTCAAGTCCCTCTGTGGCTTATTGATTGGTTATTTTGAGTAATATTATATTGCTTATTTAAAAATCACTATTTTCCTGTCTTTTGTTTGAATTAATACCTAGCCTACATATAGGACAGATCATAGGATCATCAGACAGCATAAGACTCCAGAACCCCAGGCCAGAGCTATGCACCCCTAGTTTATTGTGTGTCATTTCTGATTGAAGATGGGGCCATTATTAACATAGTTGTGGGGCTATGTATGACAATGGTTTGACAATTCCCCATGCTATGAATCGTTTTTAGTCTAGAAATTAAAAGAAGCTTGTTACATTGTGAACACTAACAATGGAGTGCTTGTTTCTCATTGTTGTAGCTTCAGCGTGGTATAGTGTGCTTTGCACCTTGTAATTGAATTAGCTTTGTTGGTCTGAACGATTGATTTACTGTAACCATGCTACAGAGCATTGTTTGTAGAGCAACTTTTAACATCTTTAATCACATTTTTAAAGCAGTTTTCCCAACAGCGGAGAGCACTAACTACCCTATTCAGTATACAGGCAATTTAATAATAAATGCCTTTGTCTGATTAAAGTGACTCTAATTGGCAGGGCATGGAGGAATGTCATCTATTTTAGTGTTCATTTGTTTAACTTATTATTCTTTGATTGATTACATGTTTGCTTTATTTTTCAGCCTTCTACACATCCAGATATGGATTTAAAGTGTGCATGAGGCTGTACATGTATGGAGACGGAGTCGGGAAAGGAACGCACATGTCTCTTTTCTTCGTCATTATAAAAGGAGAATACGATCCACTTCTCTCATGGCCCTTCAAACACAAGGTATGAATAAATAAGTGTAATACAATATCCTGTGTTACTGAATGGGACATTTCACCATATAATTAAATGGAGCTTCAGCCAAACTATGCATTGTGAATATAAATGATGGTGATTTCCTTGTCCTTTTCTGTTGCTCTGATTGTGTTGCTGTGTCATTAGTAGCAGTTAAGGCATAACAATGGTTTGAAACATTTTGGGATGTGATGCAACCCTCAGAAGTACAGGTACAATAATGAATAAAACAAAGCAAGTCAGGTTAAGAAACTCATCATCTATATACTTGTCTAGAATTCCAGTTGATCTGCCTGCTGTTGTTTGGTGGTGAAAATTGTGATTTTAACCTTTTTGGACAGATTTATCACAAAACAGAAACATGCAATATGTTGATGATGTTGCCAGGAATCGTTCAGAGCTGGTTGTAATGTTTTGGCGTAGCTTTTTTAGTTTGAGTGAAGAAAAGCATTCTGCATTTGACATTTTAGAGAACTGTGTGTATTAACTTTTTGGAAAGTATTCATCCTCTAAGCATTAGAATGCTCCATACACAAAGACTGATCCATAAAACAATAGGTTGCAAAGTTAAATTTGGAAAACCTGACTGTCCATTTCAGCCCTGACCTTATCCAACATGCTTGAGAATTCATAAACTACCTAGCCATATAGTATTACTACATAGTGTTGACAGTATAGGAACACCCCTCTTCATTAGCAAGTTTTTGTGTATTATACAAAACAAGGTGCATAAATACATAGTAGTTAAGTCAAATGTATTTGTATAGCTCTTTTACAATAGACATTGTCTCAAAGCAACACAGTATCCAGGACCGACAGACCAAAATGAGCAAGCCATGGGTGACAGTAGCAAGGAAAAACTCCCTTACAATTACAGGAAGAAACCTTGAAAGGAACCAGACTCAGCAGGGACCCCCATCCTCCTTGGATTAGTACAATGTATTTACACCGATCAGTCTTAACATTAACATTAAACCATTACACCTCCTTGTTTCTACACACACTGTCCATTTTATTAGCTCCACTTACCACATAGGAGCACTTTGTAGTTCTACAATTACTGACTGTAGTCCATCTGTTTCTCTGCATGCTTTGTTAGCCCCCGTTCATGCTGTTCTTCAATGGTCAGGACTCTCAGACCAGCAGAATACACACTAACACACCACCACTATGTCATTGTCACGGCAGTGTTGAGAATGATCCACCACCTAAATAATGCCTACTCTGTGGTGGTCCTGTGAGGGTCCTGACCATTGAAGAACAGGGTGAAAGCAGGCTAAAAAAAAGCATGTAGAGAAACAGATGGACTACAGTCAGTAATTGTAGAAGTATAAAGTGCCTCTATATGATAAGTAGAGCTGATAAAATGGACAGTGAGTGTAGAAACAAGGAGGTGGTTTTAATGTTATGCCTGATCATTGTACATGTTTAATAAGTTTAGTGTGGATGAACTCCAGTGATCTGTACAGAGCCCTGATCCCACTGAACACTTGATGAATTGAAATGTTGATTGTGAGTCAGACGTTTTCATCCATTAGCGCCTAACCTTACAAATGCTTATTTGAATAGGCTTACATTAACCATATATTAATGCTTATGGTTTTAGAATATGATGTATTGTATATGTACGAGGGATGTTCAAAAAGTTTCCGCCCTTTTATATGTTTGTTGGAAACGGTGGGGAGGAGTAGTAATTAATCGTGTCTGAGAGAGCTTATAGTCCGGATTTAGTGCCATCTGATTTCCACCTTTTTTGACCGCTCAAAGAAGCTTTAAGGGGAAGAAGACTTTCATGTGATGATGATGTGAAAGCAGAGGTGCATCAGTGGCTACGCACTCAACCAAAAACATTTCTTGCTGATGGCATTAAAAAGTTGGTACAGTGCTGGGAAAAATTTATCGGAAGGTGACTGTGTGGAAAAGTGACGTCATTTGTTTTTGAAATTCTTAATAGAGTTCAAAAAGTGCAGAAACTTTTTGAAGAACCCTCATACACCGACCAGGCATAACATTATGAGCACTGAAAGGTGAAGTGAATAAGACTGATTATCTCATCATCACTGCACCTGTTAGTGAAGATATATTGGGCAGCAGGTGAACATTTTATCCTCAAAGTTGATGTGTTAGAAGCAGGAAAAGTGGGTAAGCGTAAGGATTTGAGCGAGTTTGACAAGGGCCAAATTGTGATGACTAGACCACTGGGACAGAGCATCTCCAAAACTGCAGCTCTTGTGGGGTGTTCCCGGTCTGCAGTGGTCAGTATCTATCAAAAGTGGTCCAAGGAAGGAACAGTGGTAAATTGGCGATAGGGTCATGCACGCCCAAGGCTCATTGATGCATGTGGGAAGTAAAGGCTGGCCCATGTGGTCCAACAGACGACCTACTGTAGCTCAAATTGCTGAAGAAGTTAATGCTGGATCTGATAGAAAGGTGTCAGAATACACAGTGCATCACAGTTGCAGGGCTGTTTTGGCAGCAAAAGAGGGACAATATTAGGAAGGTGGTCATAATGTTATGCCTCATCGGTGTATATGATATATTTCAGCTTAAAGTTTTTGGGACAACAGCCAGTGGTAGAGCTGCTATGCACATGGACATTCAGCATGATCGCATTTGCCTGATTTTAAGGCCATTTTGCCTTAAACAGGTAAAACAGGCGGACTCAAATCATAGAATAGAATGTCTTTATTTGTCATATGTACATATACAGGTGTATAGTACAAACAGAATTCTTTCTCCGCATATCCCAGCTTGTTTGGAAGCTGGGGTCAGAGCACAGGGTCAGCCATTGCACGGCACCCCTGGAGCCGAGAGGGTTAAGGACCTTGCTCAAGGGCCTAACAGTGGCTCTAAGCTCTACCCACTAGGCTATCTCTGTTGATCATGCCAGAACAATAACAGTACAACAGCTCAAACAGAACCCTCATTCTAGGGATCAAACATTAAGGCCAGTGCAATATGGCACACTCTCTGGACAAACATACATAAGAGTGATATATAAAAATAGATAGGATCTATAACATAGGTTGTAGAATGTTGACTGAAGGTGACCACCTTTAATAAAACTCCTTTTTACCTGTCATTGATGGTCTTCTTTATTATTTCCAGGTGACATTCTTCCTCATTGACCAGAGCCAAAGGGAGCATGTGATTGACACATTTCGTCCTGACCTCTCATCGGTGTCTTTTCGGAGGCCAGTCTCCGAGATGAATGTGGCCAGTGGTTGCCCTCTCTTTTGCCCTTTGGCCAAGCTACGCTCATCAAAGCATGCCTACTGCAAGGATGATACACTCTTCCTAAAGTGTGTGGTGGACGCATAATCATAAATAATGGTGTAAGCAAGCTTTAGGAAGTAAACTCAGGTTTTGGACCAGTACAGATAGAAATTGTTGGGAAATGTCAGGCTGCTCTGCATGAATTTTACTTTCTGCTCTCTTTATTTTGCTGCTTTCTACCAAGTCTATTATTATTATTTATATTTTGCAATAGAAGGTCAAATCAAGGTTTTACATGTATTCTGTGTCAACTAATAGGTTTCTAATATGTACAATGAATGATTGACTAAAATGTGTTTGCTACCAAACTAATGGCTTGTACTCTTTTGAGAAGGTTCTTTGCCTTGGATTTATTTGAGTTTATTTTGTGTTAGTAAAAAGCTTTTTTTAAAATCTCCAACCCCAAATCAGAAAAAGTTGGGACAGCATGGAAAATGCAAATAATAAACAACACAGAGTTTCTTACATTTACTTTGACTTTTATTTGATTGCAGACATTATGAGATGCTGAGATATTTCATGTTTTATCTGCTCAACTTCATTTCATTTATTAAAAAACATCCATTCCTGCATTTCAGGCCTGCAACACATTCCAAAAAAGTTGGTACAGTAGAGCATTTACCACTTTGTAATGTTGCCATTCCTTTTCACCACACTTAAAAGACTTTTAAAAAAGAGGAATGCTGATTCATCTGACCACAATACTCGTTTCCACTGTGTGATGGTCCATCCTAGATGCCCTCGAGCCCAGAGAAGTCGACACCGCTTCTGGACGTGGTTAACATATGGCGTCTTTTTTGCACAGTAAAGTTTTAAGTGGCATTTGTGCATGTAACTCTGTATTGTAGTGCTTGACGAAGGTTTGCCAAAGTAATCCCTCACCCATGTGGTTATATCAGCTATTGTTGAGTGGCAGATCACGGGTGTTCAGCTTAAGCTAGCACCCTTGGTCTTTACGGACTGAAATTCCTCCCAATTCCCTGAATCGTTTAATGATATTATGCACTGTATAGAGAGAAATATGCAAATCCCTTCCAATCTTTCTTTGAGGTTCATTGTTTTTAAACATTTCAATCATTTTCTCACATTTGTTGACAAACTGGAGATCCTCTGATCATCTTTGCTCAACCAAGACTCAGCCTTTCCTGGATGCTGCTTTTGTACCAAACCATGATTACAATCACCTGTTGACATCACCTGTTTGGAATCACATCATTATTTATTTTTTTCACCTCGTTACTAGCCCTAAATTGCCCCGTCCCAACTTTGTTTTGGAATGTGTTGCGGGCCTGAAATGCAGGAATGGAGGTTTATTAACAAATGAAATGAAGCTGAGCAGATAAAACATGAAATATCTTGAGTTTAAACTGTCTGCAATCAAATAAAAGTCAAAGTAAATGTAAGGAACACTGCATTTTTATTTTATTAGCATTTTCCATACTGTCCCAACTTTTTCTGATTTAGGGTTGTAAGAAAATGTGCTTTCTAATGACTTATATAATTTTGCAATCACTTAGGGACATCAAATGTCTCTGGTAGACCTAGGTGAACACAAAAGTCTTACTTTAAATTCACAGTAGGGACATCGCATAAGAGTCCACAACCTATCACAAAGAAAACTGAAGTTAATCCACAACTGATAAATCTCAGCTGTGTTGCATCCACATTACTAGCACTGAACTCACAGGGAAACCAAACTCATTTTCTTCATGTAGTATTAATAATAACTGATACAGGAGATTGTGGAGCTGTAATTACAAATGAGTCTGTTTGAATATGTGACGGCAGACAGTAGCACAGTAAATTACAAGCGTATCTGTGTTCATTTTTCCCCCCTCCTTTCTTTCATCACAGAACGAGGATTATACCAAACACTGATAGTTTTGTATGTTTAATTAATGTATTTTATTAAATCATTGTAGTCTGTATGAATTTCAAGTCTTGTTTTATTTCAAATCAAGACAACTAAAAGGGAAGTGAACTCAGGTAGCACAGCAGTCTATCATGCTAGCCCAATCTCAGACAGCCGTGCGTCTACACAGATAAAGTAAGTGATGTAAATGAATTGAAAAACTCAGATTTAGCACGGTGGCTCTGTCGCCTCACAGCAAGAAGGTCCTGGGTTCGATCCCCAGGTGAGGCGGTCCGGGTCCTTTTTGTGGAGTTTGCATGTTCTCCCCGTGTCTGTGTGGGTTTCCTTCGGGAGCTCCGGTTTCCTCCCACAGTCCAAAAACATGCAGTCAGGTTAATTGGAGACACTGAATTGTCCTATAGGTGAATGGATGTGTGTATGTGTGTCTGCCCTGCGATGGACTGGCATCCCGTCCAGGGTGTCACTGTGTGCCTTGCACCCATTGAAAAGCTGGGATAGGCTCCAGCACAATTGGATAAGTGGTTAAGAAAGTGAGTGAGATTTAGACATAGCAGGGTTTTCCAGGTTCCTTTGTTTTCAACAAGTATCCACAGGAAGTAAATAGATATCATCAACAACTTGACTTTACTGTAGGAAAAAATACAATAAAAAAAGACTTAAATATTATCATTTATGAGGAAACGGGTATCACAGATCTACTAATACTGTGTTAGTCAGTACAGTCTATTTATTTACTCAAATGCTTAAAGATACCAAATCTAAGTTATTCTACTTCAACTGCTATTTTTATTTAAAAAAAACAAATAAAGCAAAATAAATGACTGTCAGAAAAGTTGGGACAGTTTGTAAAATGCAATTAAAAAACAAGAATCTGTGATTCATTAATTTTTTTAATTTTTATCATTTAACTAAAAAAAAACTTAAACAAAAAAGATTTCCAATGTTTTTACTGTCCAACTTTAATAGTGTTTTGTAAATATAAACACATTTAGAATTTGATTTGTGCTACAAACTTATTGCATTTGCATCTATGAAGTTATGAGTGTGTGTATACAAATGTTTGTTTGTTTGTTTATTAGGATTTTTAACGTCATGTTTTACACTTTGGTACACAACAGAAACTGTAGTTACTCGTTACACAAGGTTCATCAGTTCACAAGGTTATATCAAACACAGTCATGGACAATTTTGTACCTCCAGTTCACCTCACTTGCATGTCGTTGGACTGTGGGAGGAAACCGGAGCACCCGGAGTAAACCCACACAGACACTGGGAGAACATGCAAACCCCACCTGGGGATCGAACCCAGGACCTTCTTGCTGTAAGGCGACAGTGCTACCCACTTAGCCTCCGTGCCGCCCTATATAAACATGTATGCATGTGTTAAGTTCACTTGTATTGCGTTTTTTAAAATCAGCTTTACTGAAATGTAGGTCTAAAATCCCCCTCACACACACACACTTTACAAAATACTTAAAAAAATTCCAATGTAACCTGTAATTTAATAACTGGGTTTTTTATAAAGTCTAATAATTGTGTAATCTTAGTTGACTAATAAAACATTACATATTAACACCTTTAAGTTTAGCTACCTAGTATGTGCTTATGGTTGTTAGTGCACATGCTAGCTAACATTTAATTAAAGCTTGTTTAGTTGAAGTTAAAATAATTATTTTGGCTTTAATTCAACAATAAGAACTGTGAATAACTAATTAAATTAAATTAAATATTACAGTAGACCCACAGGCTAAACTGTCTCATTGTACCCTCTTGTTTACCTGCTTAGTATAAAAGAAAAACGTGGAAATAATCCCTGAATCATTTTAATCTAGATTGTGTTGTATTTATTATGTTTGTTTAAAAAAACATATTTTATTGGTTTGTATGTCATCATATATTTACATTTTTATCTTTTTAATATTATTTGTATTTAGCATTCAATAAATTATGTGTATTTTGGCATAAATAAAACTACAATTGGATTTTAATATGGCTCTTGTATTATCTTACTCTGGTGGCATTTCTGTTTGACCAATCAACAGTCTGCTTGCTGCTTCAGTTTCTTGCTCCACCCATACACCCATGCATCAGTATGTGTGGTCCCTGGTCAAGAAGGGTAAATCTGAATTGATAAACTCAGATTTAGCACGGTGGCTCTGTTGCCTCACAGCAAGAAGGTCCTGGGTTCGATCCCCAGGCGGGGTGGTCCAGGTCCTTTCTGTGTGGAGTTTGCATGTTCTCCCTGTGTCTGCGTGGGTTTCCTCCGGGAGCTCCGGTTTCCTCCCACAGTCCAAAAACATGCAGTCAGGTTAATTGGAGACACTGAATTGTCCTATAGGTGAATGGATGTGTGTATGTTTGTGTGTGTGTATGTGTGTCTGCCCTGCGATAAACTAATAATGACAATAAATGATGTGTATTTTGGCATAAATAAAACTACAATTGGATTTTAATATGGCTCTTGTATTATCTTACTCCAGTGACAATTCTGTCTGACCAATCAACAGTCTGCTTGCTGCTTCAGTTTCTTGCTCCACCCATACAGTTTGCATCAGTATGTGTGGTCCCTAGTCAAGAAGGGTAAACACATTTAGCTCAGGTACTAGTAAAAAAAAACTACATGGAAATAAAGGCTATCGTGTCTGGTACAGACCCACAGATGAGCTGATTGCAGATAATTTTACTACTGGTGATGAGATAAATGTGTCACAACATACAGTGCATCCAAATCTTAAGTTTTCTCATGTTGAGGGCCAGACACATGGGCATCAAGACATGGCACCAAGATGCAATCAACCCCAAAACATGAAGAATTTGCTAGTAATGTGGTTATGATAGACTACAGCTGGAGACTGTTCTGTGCCCACGTAAATAGTGCTAGTTGGACTGCTTTTCCTCTATATTTGCTCCCAATCCATTCAACGCCCATTTAAATCATGCCACCAACACTGCCCCTCATACTGGTTGAGGAGGGCTAAGACAATTTAGGGCTAGTAATGAGCCCTAAAAAATCTAAATAATGATGTGATGTCAATAGGTGATTGTAATCATGATTTGGTACAAAAGCTGTATCCACTATTCATCAATCCAATCAATATATAGCTATAGCTGATATAACCACATTGGCCAGGGTCTACTTTGGCAAACCTTTGTCAAGGACTACAATACTGATTACATACATTCACAAACGCCACTTATAACTCTACTGTGCAAAAAGAAGCCTTATGTTAACCATGTTCAAAAGTAATGGATGGACCATCACACAGTGGAAACCTGTATTGTGGTCAGGCAAATCAGCATTCCAGATCTTTTTTGAAAGAACCAAAAACGAAAAGGACCATCCAGACTGTTATCAGCTACAAGTCCAAAAACCAGAGTCTATCATAGTATGGGATTGTGTCAGTGCCCTTGGCAAAGGTAATTTACACTTCTGTGATGGCAGCATTAATGCAGAAAAGTACATTGAGATCTTAGAGCAACATGTGCTGCCTTCAAGACGTCATCTTTTCCAGGGTTGTCGATAAAGAGGTAAAAGTCAGTGTAAGAAAATGTAAAAACACTGCATTTTTATTTGCATTTTTCATACTGTCCCAACTTTTCCTGATTTAGGGTTGTACTTAACTTTAGCTCATATTCAACATGACATTCCTCAGCGCAACCTTGTATTCATTATATACTTTCACTGTGTTTAGTTGTTATAAAGATAATGCAGAATCAAACTCCTCTGACACATGGGAACAAGAAGTTCTTCAGATCTCTTTGTCTGCATAAAAGATGTCAGATCATGGCCAAGTCTTTCTCTAGCTTAATGAGAACAAAATTAATGCTGCATTCAGTCGCCTTGGGTACAAACAAAGCATTGCTGACAGCTTTGGGCATATCTCTCTGTAGTCACTAGAGCTCAATGTTTAATGAAAATGATAAATTATCATTATAAAGTTCGTCTTTACATATAACAGAGAGTATTAAGATTTTAGTCTAGTCTATTAGTAAAATTAAATGACAGAAGATGACATCAGACCATGCCCTTAATAAATTAATGATCATTCATGTAATCTGGATTTATTATTTGTTATGTACACTTTGGGATATTGCCTAACTGCTGCTAAGTACATAAAATATGACAAAACCAAGTAAATTATCCTGTTTACCCTCATCCTCATTTCATGTCATAAATGTTGTACTTAAAAAGAGGGAATTAAATCTACTGATGTAGGTAAAATCTGCAATAATGTTATTAAAGTTTACTAGTAATTCTGGAGCCACAGCTTAATTGATTACATATACACTGGATTCTCAAAATATTCAGATCCCTTGACTTAACAAACTTTGTGTTGTGGATATAATTTTAAAATGATATAATAGCCTTTTTACTCATCAAGCTACATTTAATCCACCATAATGTACATTAAGTAAATTTTTTTTAAACTTAAATATTCTCATTTACATACATATTGAGACCCTTTGCTTGACATTTGACAGTTGTGGTCAGGTGCATCCTGTTTGATTTTATTATCCTTGAGGATGGCACACACTTAAATCTATAAGAGGTCTGAATATTTTTTCTCTTTTTCTCCCTTTTTTCCCCCCAATTTCCTCCCCTAATCGAGTCGTGTCCAATTACCCTGGTTGCGTTACGCTTCACCTCCACCGATACAACCCTCCACTGCTGACTGAGGAGCTTCGCAACTGACCCACACCCCCTCCGACACGTGAGCAGTATCGACTGCCTCTTTTCACCTGCACACTGCGAGTTCATATGCGGACCAGCTTTGTGCATGGAGAGCCACACCCTGATCAGCATTATTCCCCAACTCTGTGCAGGCGCCATCAATCAGCCAGCAGAGGTTGTAATTGCAGTTCCGATCCCTGAACAAAAGCCAATCTTGTTCATGTTTGCCGCCCAGCCCAGCCGGATGGCAGATTCGATACAATGAAATCCCAGCTTTGGTGTGCTAGCGTGTTTTACCACTGCATCACCTGAGCGGCCTGAATATTTTTTTTAAATCCACTGTAGAAGTGATATAATTACATTCATTGTATATGCACTGACGAAAAATATGAAAACAGGATTTGGCATTTTTCATTCATTGCATATGAGGTGTAAGTTAGCAGCTATTATTTTATTAGTGCTTGCATTATTTGTAATTTTGAAACAGCTAGTTTAAATAAACAACTAAAATAAATAAATAAATAAATGAAATCAATGTATGAACACAACGTGATGTAGAACACTTTAAAATGGCAAAAATTGTATGTAGTGTATATGCATGTATGTGTAGTCCTACATATGTATATTTTACATTGTGTATATGTGTGTAAATAACTTTTGGTGACACTATAAACATGATTTAACTAATAAACTCAGAGCTGTAATTACTCATCTATACTAAACTACTGAATTTAACCTATATTTTTTATAGGAAAATTAACCACAATTATAAAATTGTGGGCAGCTGTAGCCTGGTGGTTAAGGTACTGGACTAGTAATCAGAGGGTTGTGGGTTCAAGCCTCACCTCTGCCAGGTTGCAACTGTTGGGCCCTTGAGCAAGGCTCTTAACCCTCAATTGCTTAGATTGTATACTGTCACAATTGTAAGTCACTTTGGATGAAATTCTCTGCTAAATGCTGAAAATGTAAATGTAAAATAAAAATTTAATAAATGATTGAATTATATTTTTATAATATTAATTATTATAATTAAAAGTGATATATTGAATTCAGACGGGATTTATGCTGTCAACCTTCTCTTAATATTATCCAAATATCACATTCATTGTAGGGTAGTTGTAGCCTAGAGGTTATGGTACTGGACTAGTAATCAAACGGTTGCTGGTTCAACCCACTACTGGTCACACTGCTGCCAGGCTGCAACTGTTGGGCCCTTGAGCACGGCCCTTAACCCTCAATTGCTTAGACTGTATACTGTCACAGTACTGTAAGTCGTAAATGTAAATGTACATACACTGATCAAAATGTACATTTATGAATAATAGACCAAATTTCAACACTTTTAATGCGTCCTTTATTTCTTACATTAATACATTAAAACTCCTTAACACTGCTTAAAAACTTCTCTCTTCCTTAATGTTTATAAATCATTAAATTGGATTGTTTATAAATTCCTGCTTGTTATTTTTATTTTTATTTTTTAATTTTAAGTATATTTTATTTCTATTATTTTATTACCTCGAGCAATTTTTTGTTAATTATTATTTAATTTTCATTGTGTATTTGTTGTAATCTTATGTAATATGTCTTGTTTAATGTTTATAAATCATTAAATTGTATTATTTATAAATTCCTGCCTGTTATTTTTATTTTTTAATTTTAAGTATATTTTATTTCTATTATTTTATTACCTCGAGCAATTTTTAGTTAATTATTATTTAATTTTCATTGTGTATTTGTTGTAATCTTATGTAATATGTCTTGTTTAATGTTTATAAATCATTAAATTGTATTATTTATAAATTCCTGCCTGTTATTTTTATTTTTTTATTTTAAGTATATTTTATTTCTATTATTTTATTACCTCGAGCAATTTTTAGTTAATTATTATCAAATTTTCATTGTGTATTTGTTGTAATCTTATGTAATATGTCTTGTTTAATAAAGTTGTAAAAAAATCGACCTACATGTTATGTACGTACATGGCGGTACTGAGCACGGCTGTGTTCCAAAACGCGTTCAACATTTCTTAAGTGCGCCTCATATGGTATCCATGGTAACTCCGGTTGCGCCCTACATTCGCGTATGCTCAGCTCTGCACTGCTCGGTTTGGAGCGCGGCCGGGCAGTGACGGAGTGAGCTATGTTAATTACATAAGCAGAACGTAAACCGTTCGCGGGAAAAGCTGAAAAGATGGCGACTCTCACAGACAGGATTTGAGCGCTGCTCGTCCTGCTGACCTCGAAAAACTTTATTGCAGCGAATGGAAGTATCTATATGTAAGTGGACTTGCGGCTTACGAGAACTTGAACCTGCAGGGAGAGAGAAAAAGCTAAAGGGTAACGAGACATAACGGAGTTTGGAGTAGAGCATCAGCTAACAGGCTAACTGTAAGTCAGTTCAAACTGACGCTTCTTACTGTAAACGCGCTACTGTACTGAGATTGTGTTTACTACTATAACTCGCATTACTGACTGTATAACATGGCTTTATGGTTTGCATTTTACTGAAAGCACGCATGAAATAGAAGTGGCATCACTGCTCGGCTTTAAAGTGCATTAAAAGTTTGTCGTGCGTTCCCAAAAGTTTGAAAATGGGGTGCTGACTTTGAAATGGAAAACAAACAGTACGAGCCCGTTAGCTGCAGCGCTAGCTTAATTGCAACTAGTGCTATTTGCTAACTTAACTGTTGCTTAAATATAGCACTAATGCCAACAACAAATGCATAGGACAGTTACATATTCCAAGTTTATATATCTTAAAAGGTGGTCACCCAGTTCTGGAACTGTGTTGTCATTTTCAACTTACTATTTTCATTCGGCATTGTATGTATGCATCATGTAATTCTAATGTTTGCATCAAGTATGAACTGCCCAGTGCAAGATCTTATGCCACATGTATTATATGTTGTTTTACTTTTTCCCAGTATGTGCATTGTCTGCATATAAATAGAAATAGTGTGCAAAAATGCATTGTCTCAAGTAAACCCTGAGAAGTACAACACATGGAATTTATATTTTTTTTGGAAGGTGGGAAGAAACTCATGGGCTGAAGGCAGAGTTATGAACCCAGGACCCTGGAGCTGTGTGGCCCATGTATAACTGATTAATCACTGATTTAAACTCCACTGCTTCTTAGTCAGAATCATTGTAGTAGTAATAATAAGAATAAGCATGGCATGACACAGCTCTACACAGCTTCAGGGTCTCTGCTTGTGGGATTTCTGGTTTTCAGCTGTCCAAAAACAAACCTGTTGGTCAATAAATGATGACTTATTCGATGAATTATTTTATAGTTGCTTTTACTAATAGTGGGTAGCGCTCGCCTCGCAGCAAGAAGGTCCTGGGTTCGATCCCCAGGTGTGGCGGTCCGGGTCAGTTCTTCCCGTGTCTGTGTGGGTTTCCTCCGGGTGCTCCGGTTTCCTCCCGCAGTCCAAAGACATGCAAGTGAGGTGAATTGTAAATACAAAATTGTCCATGACTGTGTTTGATATTAAACTTGTGATCTGATGAATCTTGTGTAATGAGTAACTACCGTATTGTCATGAATGTAACCAGAGTGTAAAACATGATGTTAAAATCCTAATAAATTAATAATAATAATATACAAGTACAGTCACAAGTACTGAAATGGTCAGTTATTTTTAAATTATAATTAAACTAATAATTAAGCATCGTTTACAGTCAGACAGTTACAATACATGTCAAATAAACTTGGTTAAATTTGCACTGGATAATATTTTTAGTTGTAATGGTATAAGCAAAGCAAGAGTCAAAAGTATGACAAAACATTGCCAGACAAACAAAGGTCTAGGCTGGTTCGTTTACATTCCTTATTTCAGTTAGATTATTGACATGGTTGTAAGAGCCATTCACTGCTAAGTTTTTTCCTAGTCACAAATTCAAACATTGCAAACATGGGTACTTACTGTACAACCTACTGTAATTTTGGCCTGCTATCCGGCTGGGCTGGGCAGCTACATGAACGACGAGTGGCTGTTGTTCGTACAGGGTGGGAAGCCGGATAGGGACCTCATAACTGATGCAATTACGACTTCTGCTGACTGGTTGATGGCACCTGCACAGAATCGAAAAATAATGTGTTGATCAGGGTGTGGCTCTCCATACACAAAGCTGATCCGCATATGAACTCGCCTCATGCAGGTGAAAAGATGCAGTTGGCTAGTGCTCACGGAGGGGACGTGTGTCAGTCTCGCTCTCCTCGATCAGAAGTGGAGATCAGCATCAGTAGAGAGAGAGCATAATGCAATCGGGTAATTGCATACGACTAGATTGGGATGGGCTACTGTAACTTTATCCATTTGCTAAGCTCAACAAATTGATTTTATGGAAACTAACTGAGGAGCCCAAAAATTGTGCTAATAAATAAAATAAAAAAATAAATAATTTAAAATTGGGTCTCTAAGTTTATATTCACTGTCTGTTTGGAGTTTGGAATGTCCTTCCAATGTTTTTGTTTCCTCTAGGTATTCTGTGAGTGATTCAATATAAGTGTGTATGGTGCTTCTTAATGAACTCGTGTCCTGGTCTGGGTATTTTCATGCAGTTCATTACAGGGATAGACCCTGGATTCACTCTGGCAGGATGCAATTGAATCATACATCTGAGCAGTAAGGGTTAAGTTTTTTTTGCCTAGGCTTATGTTGTATGCCACTTGCAGGCTGTGACAGTATGTTACATGAATCTGATGTCATATCATTTTGCAGGATGTGACATGGCTGAATTGTGGTTGAATTATATGGAGTTTGCTGTGCAGTGTGCAAGCAAGTTCAAGCTAGCAAAAACTGTTTGGCTGAGCCTTTGGATGTCACAACGATTTTATAAGGTTTCAGAAAATTTAATCAGACGTAGCTAGATAGCTTGTAAAATGTGAACACCATTGTTCTTAGAGTCTTGTGATGTGAGCAGCTGAAAGGATCAAATGGAGAAAAAGAAAGATCTTTATCTGTGGTTGTTCTCAAGCAGTTATCATCATACAATCACTAGCCCAGAGTCAAAACTTCTGAGCCACTACTGAATTTGGAAACCCTAAAGGATACTCATTGCATATAGTTTTAACACACTGATCTGTTTGAAAGACTGAACCAGGATCAGTTTGTATGTTTGATTTCCTTATTGAAACCAAGCTGCTCTCTATATCACTCACTGCTGCCCGACTTTGACTCATCTTACAGTCCCTGCTGCACGTATCTGGTGCGTTCTCTCTGTTTTGTATGCGCAAATTAAATGAAACTGACTAAGTTGACCGTTTGTGGCATTTAGATGTCATTAGCTCTTGCCACAATTTTTTTGTCCCTTTTTGCATGCGGGTTTAAAAAAGACAAAATATAGCACACCTGTGAATTGAAGAAACAGTTGTGAGTAAAAATGAAATTTACGGTTTCAAGCCCGCTTAAAAGGTAGTCAGATCAGCACAGCGTGTTTGATGTACAACTTTTGCTTTTATAATTTTGCTTGAAGCTACAAGGCTTAGGTTGCATATAATGAAGTAGCCTTTTACATTTAAAACCCATAATAATGTTTAATAAGGACCTTAAGTAGACGGCTACCTCCAGGTGCCACATGTATTCCCCTCTTGCTCAAATCAATCTAAGGTTATTAAGGATGCATACATACACCGATCAGCCATAATATTAAAACCACCTCCTTGTCCTCACTGTCCATTTTATCAGCTCCACTTACCATATAGAAGCACTTTGTAGTTCTACAATTACTGACTGTGGTCAGGACTCTCCCAGGACCACTACAGAGAAGGTATTATTCGGGTGGTGGATCATTCTCAGTACTGCAGTGACGCTGACGTGGTGGTGGTGTGTTAGTGTGTGTTGTGCTGGTATGAGTGGATAAGACACAGCAGCGCTGATTGAGTTTTTAAACACCAAAAATATATCCAGCCAACAGCGCCCCGTGGGCAGCGTCCTGTGACCACTGATGAAGGTCTAGAAGATGACCAACTCAAACAGCAGCAATAGATGAGCGATCGTCTCTGACTTTACATCTACAAGGTGGACCAACTAGGTAAGAGTGTCTAATAGAGTGGACAGTGAGTGGACACAGTATTTAAAAACTCCAGCAGCGCTGCTGTGTCTGATCCACTCATACCAACACAACACACACTAACACACCACCACCATGTCAGTGTCACTGCAGTACTGAGAATGATCCACCACCTAAATAAGACCTGCTCTGTGGTGGTCCTGTGGGGGTCCTGACCATTGAAGAACAGAGTAAAAGCAGGCTAAAAAGATATGTAGAGAAATAGATAGACTACAGTCAGTAATTGTAGAACTACAAAGTGCTTCTATATGGTAAGTGAAGCTGATAAAATGGACAGTGAGTGTAGAAACAAGGAGGTGGTTTTAATGTTATGGCTGATCAGTGTACATGCCATGGCATTTCTATCTCGTTGGTATGTGTTAACACTCAGCCAAATGAATTGCAACATTAGCATAATAGTAATAATAATAATAATAATAATAAAAGTGGCATGGTGGAGCATGTTGTTGAGTGGGTGCCACACATCAATATGTGTAGGAGGATCATTATCTACAGCCTCTGGTCATTAGCTGTGATGCTGTCCTTTCACCTTACAAAAACCAGCAGCAGGTGCCAGGTACTTTGTATTGCTTTTATGTGTGTGAGCTGAGTGATTAACTTGATGTAAATAAGATGTAAAAAGACTGTCAATCTGCAATAAAGAGGTCAATGAGAGGTTATAATAATTTAGATTTATATATCGAATGTGCTTTCTGGGTTGAATTTTGAAGGAACGCTGTAATGTTTAATGTACAGTATTTGGATTTTAAGCTTCAGAAAAGCTAGCTTAAGCCGATTATCATAATTTACTTCATTACAGAAACGCTTAAGCTTGCATTAATGCATCATTTGCAGGGGTAGTCACGCTAGGCCGCTCTTGCTGAGATACGAAGTTTGAATATCGGTTTTGGTGGAAGGGGGGGGGGGCTGGGCTACTCATTGGGAGGTGCACTTGGTGCTCTCACTGCCATTCCCAAGTCAAGACAAAGAAGGGCATCTGCCAAAAAATGTGGAGAGCCCTAAATAACAGCAGCTGAAAGACAAAATGCATCATTTGCAAAAGAAATAAGAAATTGAGGTTCTCTACGTATTCTTTCAAAGGGAAGTATAAAAGGAAATGGCAAGAAAATGTGTAAACTTTTTTTAACCCTTTGTGTTTTTGTTTGTGATTGTTTTACCCTAGAACATATAGAAGAGTGTTAAGGATGTTGGAGGGCGCGTGCCGGGATGGCTACCTGTCTGTGGAAGAGCTAGAGGCAGGACAGCTGCTGCCCAAGCATGACACAACCTGTGATGATCTAGAGAGCAAGCTGACTGTCGGGCAGTACGTGCTCTGCCGCTGGTCTGATGGCCTTTACTACTTGGGCAAGATTCAAAGGGTGAGTCGGTGTCACTGAGCAATGAGGCACAGCCAAATATGCAAGTGTGTTCATTTTGTTTTACAGCCGTCTATATTGTCTAGTAGTGGTACTTAAAAGGGATTTGGTTTATAATGAAGCTTTTAATGCATCTAATATGTACGTATTAGTTTCAGAAATAGGCTTAAAGTAGGGCTGGGCGATATATCGAGATTTTGTAAAATATCGATATATTTTCATACACGATATAAGATAAGACAATATCGCATATATCGATATAGATGTTACGTTCCAGTTAAATCCGACAGTTCGTCTTTCTCTTCTCCCAGTTTGTCTCTGCACATGTTCACCTGCCCCGCCTCTCTCCCTCACTGAACACAACTCGCCCCGCCTCTCTCCCTCACTGAACACAACTCGCCCCTCCCCACCGCCAATTCTTTCTGCCCTCAGAACACATTTCTGTAAGTAAAACTCTCATGATAGCATGGAGACGGTGGAGGAGCTGCTTAGTAAAAAAAAATAATAATGGCTCAATTATTTGGAGATGGTTCGGATTCAAAGTGTCAGATGAGCAGCGGAATAATGTATTCTGTAGAGAAAGCCAAAAACAAGTCCAGACAAAAGGTTCCAGCTCCGTGTACCTTTGGTCATTCGTTTTTCACTTCAAATCCCAAAGTTGAAAAACAAGAAAACGAGTCGTTATTCATTTTAAAAACCAATATTGGAAAACGGAAATAAACAAACACAAGCGCATGCACGCGCTGACATGCACGTGTTTACTTTATATATAAACAGTGTATGCACGTATTGAGAAAGTAATAATAACGTAACGGTGCGTCTCCTGTTGTTCTGACTTGTGTGTTTGTATATGTGATGTGCATGTATTTGCTCTATCTGTAAAAATCAAACATTGTGGGGAGTGATTTCTGTACTGGATGTTGTACGTGGTCGTGATCAGATAAATTCTGATACCTTCCCTACACACTCGCTCCCTGTGCCCTATAGTACACTTAACATTCTTAAAGGGCCAGACAATATATTTGTAATTCACATTACACAACAGCCGAGACGTTAGAAAACAACAAACTTTTTCTTAGAATAGCTCTTTTTTTTTTTTAAGGAAAAATAGTTCCTGTGTGAAGCTTCCCCAGCATGAATATTAATAAAAGTGCCTGTAAAATTTTTTGGTATTTAGTATTTGGAACATGTAGCTTTGTCTCAGAAGTGTCTTGTTGTTATTACCTTATGGGATGAAAAGATATCGAGATATATATCGTATATCGCCATTCAGCTAAAATATATCGAGATATAATTTTTGATCCATATCGCCCAGCCCTAGCTTAAAGGTTGTAAAACAAGTCTCATTTCCTTGTCATTAGTGTTGGGTAAGAGTTAGAATTAAAAGTTCCTTCACACCAAACTTCATCAAAGTATTTCTTAATAGCCTCTACATAGTGCACAGGGCGACATGGTGGCTAAGTGGGTAGCACTGTCGCCTCACAGCAAGAAGATCCTGGGTTCGATCCCCAGGTGGGGCGGTCTGGGTCCTTTCTGTGTGGAATTCGCATGTTCTCCCCGTGTCTGCGTGGGTTTACTCCGGGTGCTCCGGTTTCCTCCCACGGTCCAAAGACATGCATGAAACACCGATTCCTGCCGTGAATGTCATACATATGACAACATGGTGTTACAAAAACAAACGAACAAAATCCAAAGACATGCAAGTGAGGTGAATTGGAGACACTAAATTGTCCATGACTGTGGTTGATATAACCTTGTGAACTGATGAACATTGTGTAACGAGTAACTACCGTTTCTTGTCATGAATGTAACCAAAAGTGTAAAACATGACGTTAAAATCCTAATAAACAAACATCGTTCACATGGTCACACTTGGAACTGTGAAGCATAACCTTAGAAGCATATAATTTTTTTGAATGTAAATTATTTTCTACACCTCTTAGTAGGGCTGGGCGATATGGATCAAAAGTAATATCTCGATATTTTTTTGCTGAACCACGATATACGATATATATCTCGATATTTTTTCATCCCATAAGGTAGTAACAAAGACCCCCCCCTACATGTAAAATAATATATGTATTATTTTACATTAATACATATATTAATGTAAAATAACATTTACATTAATATATATATATTTTTTTTTTACCTTATAGAACTCAGTTCTGTAATACAGGCAGAACTAATCGTTCATGTTACTGTGTAACTATTACAACATTTAATGCATTTTAATCAGCGTTCTTCTTCATGCACTTTATTATTATTTAACAGATTTATTTGTTGTTTAATTGCTGTTTGCTCCTTGTTTACTGCAGAGTTAGTTTGTGCAATTTTATTCATTTTTGGTTGTTTATTGGCCAAGAACAAGAAATACTATAATACAAGATAAATAAATAAATGACGTGTCGGACGTCGGGCGATCATCCAGTATAAACGTTTATATATAAAGTAAATACGTGCATGTCAGCGCGTGCATGCGCTTGTATGTTTATTTCCGTTTTCCAATATTGTTTTTTGAAACGAATAACGACTCATTTTTTGTTTTTCAACTTTATGATTTGAAGTGAAAAACGAATGACCAAAGGTACACGGAGCTGGAACCTTTTGTCTTGTTTTCAGCATTCTCTACAGAATACATTATTCTGCTGCTCACCTGACACTTCTCCACCACTGAATCCGAACCATCTCCAAATAACTGAGCCATTATTATTCTTTTTACTAAGCAGCTCCTCCACCGTCTCCATGCTATCATGAGAGTTTTACTTACAGAAATGTGTTCTGAGGGCAGAAAGGCGGTGGGGAGGAGCGAGTTGTGTTCAGTGAGGGAGAGAGGCGGGGCAGGTGAACATGTGCAGAGACAAACTGGGAGAAGAGAAAGACGAACTGTCGGATCTAACTGGAACGCAACATCTATATTGATATAGATGATATTGTCTTATCTTATATCGCGTATGAAAATATATCAATATTTTATAAAATCTCGATATATCGCCCAGCCCTCGATATTACTTTCAAGGTCACTCTCAAGGTTTCTTCCTGTAATTTTAAGGGAGTTTTTCTTTCCCCTGTTGCCCTTGGCTTACTCAACAGGGTTTTTTTTGGTCTGTCGGTCCTGGATTCTGTAAAGTATATTGGTTGTGAAATATTTTGAGGAAAGAAATTTGTCAAACTGACTTTTTGCAAAGGTGGCATTGTATTACAGTACCACAGTCGAATTTACTGAGCATTTTAGAATGACCCATTCTAAGAGGTGAGTCCCAATAATTTTGTGTACACACATATAAACATCCCAGAGGTCATGGGAGTGTTAGGACTGGTCAATGACATCAATGCCTTTGTTATTCAGGAACTGCCTACGCCAGGCATTGTTCTGCACTGGGAGGAACCCAGGGCTACTGCACCAGTGAAAGGTCTGATGGTGACTGAGGATTTCATCCCAGTATCTAACAGCAGTCAGTGCACCATTGGCTATCACATAGAACTTTGTGACCCCTCAAGGATATGCCTTCCCAGACCATCACTGACCCACCACCAAACCAGCCCTGCTGGCTGGTGTTGCATGCAGCATATTGTTCACCACAGCATCTCCACTTTTTTCCTTGTAGTGTGCTCAGTGTGAACCTGCCCTCATCTGTGAAGTGAACAGGGTGTCAATAGCAGACCTGCCAATTTTTGTGCTTTCTGGTGAATCGAGCTGCACAATGCTGGGCTATGAGCACAGGTCCCTATAGAGGAGACTAGGCCCTCATGCCACCCGCATGGACTCTGTTTCTGACACTGTTCAGAAAAATGCACACCAGTAGCCCACAGAAGGTCATTATGTAGGGCTCTGGCAGTGCTCCTCCTCAGTGCTGTTCTTCCTCACTCAAAGGATAAGATGCAGGTCTTGCTGATTTAAGGGTTTAAGCCCTTCTACTATGCGTGTGTGTGTGTGTTTAATCAGTTATGTAATATTCAAACTGTATCTTTAACATATACAATTAATAATTATGTCATCATTGCAATGAATCATTGTGTTTTCCTTTATGTGATATAGGTAAGCTCTTCAAAGCAGAGCTGCTTTGTCACATTTGAAGACAACTCCAAATTCTGGGTGCTCTGGAAAGACATACAGCACGGTAGGTTGCGTCTATTAATTCTTTCCCAGTGACACTCTGCTCTCATACGATGCTTTAGACTTGCCGTTGCCACACAGCATACATCCGACCTGTCACTTTAATTTCATGTAATGCCTTCACACTAATTACTGCTTTATTAAATCCAGTGAGTAAATGTAACCCCGTTGATCTCAACATGCTGATGTTTTATTTGTGTTTCATGTTGTGTGTGTGCGCACGGTCAGATATGAAATATCTAATTATGCTATGCTGTGTGGTTTTTGTGGAACTCAGCCGGGATACCTGGAGAAGAGCCCGAGTGCTCTTTGTGCTCGGAGATGGCTATGGTGTCGGAAAATAAAATCCTAATCTGTGGGAAATGTGGAATTGGTGAGTCACTTTTAAGCAGTGATATGCTAAGCGGAAAGGTTTTGACCCAGCTTTTATGTATAGGAATTTCGAAATAGCCGTAAACACCGTCACAATACCTAATGACTATGATTAGCTTATTTTGGTGAATTTGCAAGTTTCCACATTAAACTTTAAGTTTAAATAGGTGAAATGGCTTTTAAAAGTCTCTGTCAATGAGCACTTGTAAACCTGCAGTGCAACATGAATTGAGTTTTAGGTCATGTAGTGGATGATAGAATTTCTAGTACATTAGTCATGAAGTATTTTTTTCTTTTTTTAAAGTGGAATAGTCTTAGAAATAATGACAGTGTATGTGGAAAGTTACCTTTGGTCAAAGCTCACTAAATGCCTTATTATGTAAAAACTATTTCCAGGAAATTCAATTCAATTAAAAAGAAAAGAAAAAAAAAAAAAAAAAAAAACCTTTTTACTGAAGGCTGATGTGTAAAGGTATAAGAACCAGGGCTGATTAATCATGATTAAAGAACCAAATTAATCGCGATTAATCTATTGCAAAGATAACAAAGCAAAATTTGAGCAGTTATGCACATTTTTATTGCAAGAACATGTTTACCAATAAGAAATTTATGATAAAATTATTAATTCTAAATTATTTTTAGAAAGCCAGCCAATGCCTATATAGGGTTGTTAACAGCTACCCATCTTTCAGCCAGTTATTTAAAATGACAAGTCTTTTCACATTATCTGACAAAAGTGAGGATCTTTTTCTGTTCATAACCCTGCCACTGAAAACAGGCACTCAGGGTACTAATATGAACCATTTCTAGATGCAACACGTATAACGTCATGTACACCCACATCGTTAACTGTGTTAAAGCGTCTACAGTCCATTGCGATCCATTTAACACCAGTGTTTGTAATGTTCCATGACGTGTACAGTCCATGAGCTTTTCATCCAAATTCCTCTGAAATAAACTTGTCTGAGCTCATTTTGCCTGTAACGCGTATCCGTGCGTGCAGTTACCTGACGAGACAAATTCATGCTTTGACCAAAGATGATATTGAAGCGTTAATTAATAACTGTAATTTTGTCTAGTGGTGATTTCTCACGCTTTTTGAAAACAGAAATGATTAGTCGAAACACCCCTACATATTACGCAATATGTAGCAGCAGCAGCTCGAGTAATTTGTAACTCACGACCCCAAACTGGAAAAAGACCCGTGTTATCGCTACACAGTGTAAACACAATGTTGCTGTGTTCAAGCAGCGCAATTCACCACAGTGACGTATGTTTAAAGTGGCACAAACACAGCCCAATACAAATCGCTTGATTAAAAATTGTATTCTCGATTCATTTTTTTAATCGCGATGAAAATTTTAACGTGTTATAAGAACACATCTTGGATTCCTGGTCAATAGAAAAAGTAATATAGTTTTGTACCATTATTTCTAAATAATAATATTACTGGTTCTCTAATAATCGAATCGACTGTTGACAGAAAATTAAAACCAACCCTACCTACATCGGGAGTGTAGTAGTATAAGGGCTTGATGGTAAATTGTGAAAAGTATAATAAAAAGGAGATCTGAATGATGTACCATTACTTATGCTGGTATTAATGATAAATTTGAGATTTTTTTTGCCTAATTATTGTTTTATATACACCGACCAGGTATAACATTATGACCACTGAGAGGTGAAGTGAATAACACTGATTATCTTTTCATCATGGCATCTGTTAGTGGGTGGGATATATTAGGCAGCAAGTGAATATTTAATCCTACACATCTAAGTTGATGTGTTAGAAGCAGGAAAATGGGTGAGCGTAAGGATTTGAGCGAGTTTGACAAGGGCCAAATTGTGATGGCTAGACAACTGGGTCAGAGCATCTCCAAAACTGCAGCTCTTGTGGGGTGTTCCCGGTCTGCAGTGGTCAGTATCTATCAAAAGGGGTCCAAGGAAGGAACAGTGGTAAACCGGCGACAGGGTCATGGGAGGCCAAGGCTCACTGATGCACGTGGGGAGCGTGGATGGCCGGGTGCGTTGCGACGCTTACCTGGGGAACACATGGCACCAGCATGCACTATGGGAAGAAGGCAAGCCGGCGGAGGCAGTGTGATGCTTTGAGCAATGTTCTGCTGGGAAACCTTGGGTCCTGCCATCCACGTGAATGTTACTTTGACACGTACCACCTACCTAAGCATTGTTGTACACAGACCATGTACGCCCTTTCATGGAAACGGTATTCCCTGATGGCTGTGGTCTCCTTTAGCAGGATAATGCGCCCTGCCACAAAGCAAAAATGGTTCCGGAATGGTTTGAGAAGCAGAACAACCAGTTTGAGGTGTTGAGTTGGCCTCCAGATTCCTGAGATCTCAATCCAATGAAGCATCTGTGGGATGTGCTGGACAAACAAGTCCGATCCATGAAGGCTCCACCTCACAACTTACAGGAGTTACAGGATCTGCGTCGATGGGTCAGGGCTGTTTTGGCATCAAAATGGGACCAACACAATATTAGGAAGGTGGTCATAATGTTATGCCTGTTCAGAGTGTATATACTTCATAATATGGTTAACTTTTCAACTTTTAAAGTTATAATACAGTGTCTTCTACACCAAGCCATTCCTGGCTATATGTAATCTAAAATTTATCTGAACTGTGATCATCTGCTTTTGACAGGGTACCACCAGCTGTGCCACATCCCACTGGTGGAGAGCTCAGCTGACCTATCACCATGGTTCTGCAGGAAGTGCATTTTTGCTCTTGCTGTCAGAGTAAGTTTGTGCTGCAGTGCTTTTCAATTTTCTTCTGGTCTTTGCTTCTGTCCAAATCTTCTAACTTCATATACAACCACATACAGAAGTCTTGCAGTACCAGCATTAAATAAATATTACAGCGTACTTTAAACTTTAACATTTTATTTGCAGATTTAATTTATAAATACTTTTTTTTTTTGTTTATGCATTTTCTCCCCCTTTTCTCCGTTTTAGCGAATCCAATTGCCTGATTGCATCATGCTTTTTCTCCACCGATGCCGATCCCTGCTCTGATTGAGGAGAACGAAGCTAACCCACGCCCCCCCGACACGTGGGCAGCATGCCATATGCATTTTATCACCCGCAGTTTGTTGAGTGCAGTGCAGCTCAGCATTGTGTACAAAGAGGACACACCCCGAGAGCACTCTTTTCTCATCTTTGTGCTGGCGCCGTCAATCAGCCAGCAGAGGTCGTAATTGCACCAGTCATGGGAGAGAGACCCCATCCGGCTTAGTCCCGCCCAAATCTGAACAACAGGCCAATCGTTGTTCATGTGGCCGCTCAGCCTTAGATGGTAGGCAGAGCTGAGATTCGATACGATGTATTCGAGATCCCAGCTCTGGTTCCAGCTTGTGTTTTTACCGCTGCGCCACCTGAGCGGCCAATTTATAAATACTTTTTACTGAATATTTCTTGTGTTCTACAAAAGTGTTTTACATGAATATGTATAATCAAAATGTTGCGGTTCTTAGACTTTGCACAGTATACGTTTTAAGTAAAAGTGTTTTTCCGTTTTTAATTATGTGAATAAATGAAAATGATCTGTGGTAATAAGCATTATGTGCATTACTAATGGCTAAAAATTGAGGATCTAGTATATTTTCCACCAAGGTAACAGAGCATAAGTTGTCAGGGTAACGATTTCATGTAATCCTATATTTGGCATGAAAAAGTCTGAATGTTTTTAGTTTTTTTTTTTTTAGATCACCAGACTAACCGAAAGCCTGCTTTTTGGAATAGAAACTAGAACCGCAGGATGTATTTTGACTGTCCATTTCTCATTCTTTGGTATCCAAAGATCATGCAGGTGGCTTGGTGGGTAGCACTGTTACCTTACAGCAAAAAGGTCCTGGGGGAGTTTGCATAGATGGATGGATAAATGGATGGATGGATGGATGGATGGATGGATGGATGGATGGATAGTAGGGGTGTAACGATGCATCGTGAAACGATGCAAAAATGTAGCGATGTGCATCGTGGACATCTTCGCGATTGCACGTGCGTTCCGTAATTTATTAGTGAGGGGTCGGTCGCAAACAATCTGGCTCTTAGTCGGCTCTTAAAGTAAACGACGGGATCCGGCTCCTCATAGGGAGCCGATTCGTGTTTTTTCCGGGGTTTTTTCTGTTAAAGCCGCACGTGATTGATTTACACTGAGCAGGAGGGGAGGGGTTACATACACACACACACACACACACACACACACGGACAGCGAGCACACGAACAGGAGGGAGGGAGAGAGAGAGAGAGAACTTGATTTACAGAGCGTAGTTTTACAGAAAAAAGTTTTACAGAGCGCTTTACATAGCCAGACATTACACGCTGGAAAGGTGAGGAAAATGAGTGACAGGAAACAGTTCAGACCCACTGAGCTGGTGGGAGACCAAGTGTTCAGTCTACCCACATCTTATACATGTCACTGTGTACTGTAGCAACATCTGTCCCCTCAGATAGAATCTTTTCTAAAACAGGGCAGATCATAACAGAAAGGAGAAACCAGATCAACCCCTTAAAGATGAGCTCCTTGGTTTTTCTGAATGCCAATCTTCACTAAATACTTACAAATACTGTCACCTGGATGCTGCTTTTTGTTTTGCACATTTTCATTTATATTTTGTTGAGTGATACTTTGTTGATGTTGTGTTGTTCCACTGTAGATGCAAATTTACAAATAATATACACAATCAGACCTTTTTGTCTAATTGAGATGGGTCTTTTTTGTATTTTATAATTTATTGTTGTGGCACTCTGTTCCACGTTAAGTATATAAATAAAGCCATTTAAATAATAAACATTTAATAAAATGTTTTTTACATTAGTATTTCATTATACATGTAATTTGGTAATAAATTAGTTTAAACAACAAAAAATCAGTTTAAAGACTCAGCTCAGCTCAATGAGCATGTTTGATTACTTTGATTTTCAATTTAAGATGGCGATAAGTAATTTTAAATTTGATAAACCTGTTAGTAGGTTACAGTAAAGTACTCTGTTCTTGGTAATTACCTTTAAATTGCAGGGGACTGAAGTTTTTTTTTGGCTTAAAAATGTACAAGAAAATGTGCATTGTTTTGCACTGTTTACACTTCAGAAAAAATCGTGAGAAAATCGAATCGTGAACTCAGAATCGTGAATCGAATCGAATCGTGAGCAGAGTGTATCGTTACACCCCTAATGGATAGGTAAGATAGATAGGATGGATGGATGGATAGATAGATGGATGTATGGATGGATGGATGGATACTTTATTGATCCTTTGCAGGAAATTTCTTTGTTACATCAGCTCACATAATACAACAAACAACTCCTTACATACATACAGCATTCACTAACGGTATAAAAAACAAGCAATAAAAATGTACAGTAAGATTCTATATACATGTAAACAATAGTCTTATGGTGCATGCACAGCATACAAAAATGTAGGTATTTATTAGGTGTTTATATGTAAACATTGATGTTATGGTGCATGCATAGCATACAAAATTTAGCTATTTATTATAAATTATTATGAATTATTTTAAATTATTATGAATTGTTGAACAGTCTGATTGTGGTTGTGAGGAAAGATTTCCTGTAGGATTCAGTCTGACTGAAGGTGCTCTGTCGAAACACCTCCAGGGCATGAAGTGGGTGTGAATGGTTTTTGATTATCGAGTTAAGCTTTGTGAGCATTCTTAACTCTGCTACCTTTGCATGTTCTCCCCATGTCTGTGTGGGTTTCCTCAGGAACTCCGGTTTCCTCCCACAGTCCAAAGACATGCAAGTGAGGTGAATTGGAGATGCTAAATTGTCCATGACTGTGTTTGACATTAAAAACTTGTGAACTGATGAATCTTGTGTAATGAGTAACTACCGTTTGTCATGAATGTAACCAAAGTGTGTAAAACATGACCTTAAAATCCTAATAAATAAATAAATAAATAAAAGGTCCTGGGTTCAATTCCCAGATGATCCTTGTCTTTTCATGTTCTCTCTGTGTCTGTGTGGGCTTCCTCTGGGTGCTCCAGTTTCTTGGCACAGTCCAAAGATACAACATTGCCTGTAACAGGGGTTACATTCATGACAAAACGTGTGGTTACAGGTTTGAACTTACAAATTTAAGTTCAAATGTCAAATTCCCAATATACAAAGAAAGATCATTTATTTACTGCTCTGGAAAAGTTCTAATAGTACAGCTTTGGCTTCAAGTTGTTGATGTGTATGTTTCTCTTTCTGGCAGAAAGGGGGTGCGCTGAAAAAGGGTCCCATAGCCAAAGCACTGCAGGCTATGAAGCAGGTGCTTACCTACAACACTGAGGAACTGGAGTGGGACTCACTTCATCGCACCAACCACCAACAGTGCTACTGCTACTGCGGTGGACCTGGAGAGTGAGAGCATTAAATAGTCATCTGTCTGCCTTTTAACGTCTGTTTTTCACCCATTTCTATTTTATTTTCTTCTCTTGGTTTTCTCTTTTCACTTTTTTTCTCCTCTGTGAATTAGTGTGCACAGTTGCTCCCATGTCGGTTTATCTTTAAATCGAAGACATTCCACACTGTTTGTAGTTGTGAAGTTCTTCATTGATTTATTAGACGTGTGGTTGTTTGTTGCCTGACTAATGAGATCACAACATTAGCTTCCATTATATTTTCCTTTCATCTCCTCTAGATGGTACCTAAAAATGCTGCAGTGTTTCCGCTGTGAGCAGTGGTTTCATGAAGCTTGCACACAGTGTCTACAAGAGTCCATGATGTTTGGAGATAGGTAAGTATCAAATCACATTATAAAGGTTCAGCTTTTCTAATGAATTATACCTCAAAGTAGAGAGTCACTGGGTGTGTTCAAAGCACACTTAAGCCTACATAAGCAGCTGCCTCACTAGAGAGGATTTTAATAAGTCAATGACTTATAAGGCAGGTTATAGACCACTGAATTCGTGCGTCATTCTGTAGTCCTCGTTATGCCCATATTTGGAGACCCGGGTCTAAGTCAGATTTCCTATAGGAAAAATGAACGGGGTTTTCAAAAAAATCAACTCTAACTTATCCTGTGCTAAATAAACATGTTCGGAACCCTGTACGTTTTGTCCTATGTACATTTTTCTCTTGTACATCACTGGATCCTCTGAATTACGAGGTTTTTAAAGGATCGTAATACTAATAATGCTACACGAAAGCTTATGCTACTGCGCATTAATTAGACGTCACTGAATTACACCAATGGAATTGCCGGAAAGAGCAGCCCGCTTTTGTTGAGTACAACCAAAGGCGTAACAACCGACCATCCTCGCTTTCTACTTTAAAGTAGCTAGCTACTAAAAATATAAAGTAAAACTTGTGAATATCACTCCACTGTTACACTGGTGAATCGCGCTACGTCGTGCGGTTATTTAAGAGGCTTATAAAAGAAAAGAAAAATTCAAGAGGCTTCCAGTGTAGTGACATCAATTCAGTGCGCAGTAGCATTAGCTTACATGTAGCAATATTCATATTTTGACTCTTTAACGACTTCATAATTCAGAAGATCCAGTGATAATAGACAGAAGAATCTCCATAAAACAAAACGTAACAGCTCTGGAACATTTTTTATGACTACAGGATGCGAGAGAGGCAATTTGCGAAATCTTCGTTCATTTTTCCCATTCAAAATTTCTGTTAGACCCGGGTTACCAAATATGGGCATAACAACATGGCGTGGACTACAATATGATGACACGACTTCAGTGGTCTATTCGAACGCGCTGCTTAGACAGTGATTCCATCGGGTTTCGCATTTAGCATCTTGCCATTCAAACCAATGGGATGTGGTGGCACAGCGCGCTAGCATGTCACCTAACATCTCCCTTCGTGTACCGAAAACGGTTCAATTCGCTGACAAGCCCGAACTTGCAAATAAACAACACTTGTGCAAGTTTATACAAGTTAAAAATCTATAATAATTTATTTACGTTTGAAAATAAGTCCGTTCGTTTTTCCGCACCCGTCAGCCATGTTTTTTTTGTGAGAGAAGAGCTGCCGCACTGAATGCTGGGATTGCTTCCGATGCTCACTCGTTCTTGAGTCAAAATAACATTGAAATGTTAAGATACCTTACTAGACAGCTTATTAAGGCATCTAGGATTTCGAACAGCCTATTTCTCGGGAGCGTGCGTAGGATGATGTAAAATGCTGTCTATGTAGAGAGATCACTAGCTTTTCGAACACAACCACTGTGATCTCTGCTTAAAGTACAATTGTCTCAGAAGCATATGACAGTGATAGCCTAGTGGGTAGAGCTTTGGGCTATCAACTTAAAGGTTGAGAGTTCGAATGCCAGCTCTGCCATGCAGCCACTGTTGGGCCATTGAGCAAGGTCCTTAACCCTCTCTGCTCCAATGGCCGTACAGTGGCTGACCCTGCACTCTGACCCTAGCTTCCAAACAAGCTGCGAAATGCAAAGAATGAATGTTGTTGTACTGTACATCTGTATATGTATATATATATGACCAATAAAGGCAATTTATTAACGTCTCTGGAAATGGGTTTTTAAAAACTTTTTTTTTTTTTTTTTTACTGGACTGTAGAGCTTGTTTGACGAGGCATGTAAGTGATCTGTGCCCATATTAATATTTAGAAGGTCCCGATTTCTCTTTGTCTTTGTTCAAACATCTTGCAAGGCAAGGCTGTTAAGAGCTGGAAGAGCTATGTTTCTGAAACTGCCTCATCAGAGATGCCTGTCTAACCATCCAAATTCATTGGAAAACTATTTGCAGCATATATTAAATCTAATTCAGCTTTATAAAATAACCACATTGCACACTGAAACTCTTAAGAGTGGTCTCAGATTACTTAATCAATCCCAAACACAAGCTGTTTTAGATCTGTGCTAAATACACTATATGGACAAACGTATTGGGACACCCCTGCTAATTTCTGAATGCATGTGTTTTAAACAAAACAAGTATATAAAGGAAGTTATGTACTTCCAATTTTGCAGCATCAGTTTAGGGAAGACCCTTTCTTGTTTCAGCCTACACACACGGCAAGGTCTATAAAGACGTGAAGTTTTAAAGGCTGGGTTTAAAGAAACTCCAGTGGCCTGCAAAAAGACCTGACCTACTGAACAGCATTGATATGAACTGGAACATCCTTACTAACATCAGTGCCCAGCCATACCAATGCTCTTTGAAGTATATCTGTGGGAATGTGTGCTAGTTTAGTCCCAAGTCTGGTGAGAAGCCTTCTCAGAAGTGTTGCTTTTATTGCTGATAGAATCGCATAGAGGTCTATTTTTTTTATACCTTTTTGAAATTTGAAGGGCGGCATGATTGCTTAGTGGGTAGCACTGTTGCCTCACAGCAGGAAGGTCCTGGGTTCGATTTCCAGGTGATGTGGTCCAAGTCCTTTCTGTGTGGAGTTTGCCTGGTCTGTGTGGGTTTTCTCCAGAAGCTCATGTTTTACACACTTTGCATGTCTTTGGACTGTGGGAAGAAACCAGACAGTGTGTAAAACATGACATTAAAAGAATAATAAAGAATTTTAAATTTTAGAAGCTGTCCAATTGCTTTTGCCCATATAGTGTATAGCTTAGATCACAATTTCATGTTTCAGGCATCATAAGAAGAAATAACAGCATGTTTATTGTGTTAGTGCACAAAAATTAGCTCACATCAGGTGTCTGCTCACAGTGTCATGATGATGAAAGGAGATGAGTGCTCTTTCAAGCAAAAGCAATTTCAATAAAAATCCAGTCGTTATATTTACTGCCTGTCTGTTTTCTGTCTTTCTGCTTTTATCTCTGCAGGTTTTACTTGTTCATTTGTGCCGTGTGCAATAAAGGAGCGGAGTACATCAAACGCCTGGCCCTGCGCTGGTAAATGCCGCCCGCCCCCCCACCCTTACAACTAAGTGCTCTTAGACTCATGTTAGAATTACTTGGTTTAAATGCGCACATGATTGATATAGACAGTAGCCTGTTGGAAATGACTCAAGCATGCAGCCATATATGAAACTCTTACACTTGCACTATGGACAGAGCTGCCTGTCTGGAGATCTATTTCAGAATAGATTAAGTACTGTAGTGTTTTGCAATGTCGACACCCAAACATCACATCTAGAAGTGCTTGTTGATTGGCTTGTTTTAAAACCACTGAGTTTGTTCCCCTTTGCTGCTATTAAAGCCTCCACTTTCCTGTAAATTCTTTCCACTAGATCCTGGAATATGACTTTGTGAAAATAAGAGGCAAGGATCACTATCAGAAATCTGCTCCATCCAAAAAAATGCGTTCAGCTTTGTGCAGGCTTGTCAGTTTACTCCAAACTTAGCAAATCGCAAATGCGTCTTCTCCTTCCAGTAGATCTGTCCGTCCCCCAGACTGCTGCGAAAATATTTAAAACACAATATTTAAAAGCGGATCGATCAGCCAGAGGAAAAAAAAACATGACAAAATACAACAAACATCAGAATTCCCCTGACAGATATAAAACCCATAATAAATATTTACATCACGGAAAAATGGCTGAATGGCACCCAAACATTGACATTAAACCAAGGACGGCGCATAGACCATGTCAGACCATGTCATACACACAACATGCACAATTGGCCACAGTAGAATAACCCACCAACACCTGATAAAATGAGAAAACCCTCAACCTGTGAGATCTGCCAGACACCTGTTCTTATAGAATGCCCAAATTACACAGTGGAAAGACAAGTACACATGCCTAAAACCACAAAAGAAATTCTTACACAAGACAAAAACAGAAACAGTTTTAATCTACCTCGCAGCTATAGAAATAAAAATATAAAATGGACCCACAATATGAAGACAGGATACAATAAGCAGACTCAAACATAACACTGATAATGTCATAAAGTGACACAAATGTGTTAAACATGGTGTTAAAATACAAACAAACAGACGTTTTGGCTTTAAAATCCGTATTTGTCTACTAGACAGTCAGATGTTGAATTGTAAGTCAGTACTTCAGAGTCCAATGCCTGCTGTATACTACTTCATATACTTTGTATACTACTGCATAGGGATTTTATTCTTCGTTGACTGGGACAGCTATAAAATGACATTCTGTCTTAGAAAAATGGCGTGCTATGACATGTCAAATCCATACTTCAAAAACAGTTTAGTTACTGCTATTATTTTAGTTACTCTTATTACTGGTAATAGCATGTGATTTGAAATGATTTGGAATATCAATGTGGTTTAGCAGCTTAATGCACTAGCTCAACACTGCAGTGAGTCTTGGTGGAGCCACCAGCATAAGTGGTAAAGGAATGTAGAGGGCAGTATAGGTGGGTAATTGGAAATTATTCACTTTGGAGAAGGAATGGGGTAAAAAATAAATAGAAATATGAGATTTTGTACTGCTGGTCTGTTTAAAAGAATGGTGCTGTTCATTGTAGCTTTTGAAACAGCTAACCAAATTACAACATGTGCACACACACACATTTGGAACAAATTATTTAGTGAATAAAAACACTGTGAACTTAAAGCTGGTGATTGTAAGTATTTCATAATTAATGCTTTATGTTGCTGAATAGAAAATGGTCCGGTTTTCTGTGATGGTGAAGGTGGTCTAAGCTTAAAAACTTCAGTGACCTTTGAATGGCCTTAAAAACATTTTATTCTGTATTATATATCTGATTACCTCAGACTGTAATTTTACCACATCTTGCTGTATTCAGAAAAACTGCATCCATACCTTCCTGGAAATAGGGTTTGTACCTTTAAAATACAGATATGATACAAATTTTTTTCATTGAATTTTTAGTAAGGTTTGATGGCTTTCAACCTTCCATTCCACTTAAGATTATTAATGGGATTTAAATGTGAGAATGAGAAGGCCACTCCAGGATATTCCAGGACTGAATCTTTTACCAAGCTTTGGCTGACTTGGAAGTGTGCTTGCGATCATTGTGTTGTCTGGAAGACCAAGTCTCACCATTGTTCAGTTTTACCACAGAAGGCATAGAATTCTTCCTCAAAATAACTTTGTATTTATGTAAACCCGTGATGCCAGTCACAAGGTCAATATTACCAGTTCCTGCAGCAGAAAAAAACATCCTCACATCACTGACCCACCTTCATGCTTTTTTTTTTTTTTTTTTTTTTTTTTTTTTTTTTTTTTTTTTTTTTTTTTACCCCTTTTTCTCCCCTTTTAGCACATCCAATTGTTCAATTAGCATCGTGCTTCCTCTCTGTCTATGCCGAACCCTGCCCTGACGGAGGTGATTGAAGCTAACCCGTATCCCCTCCGAAACACGAGCAGCAGCCAGATGCATCTTTGCCACCCACACATCGACGAGTTTGGCGCCACCTAGCGTTGCATGCGGTGAGACACACCCTAAGGGCACCCCCACCCATCTCTGTGTAAGCGCCTCCAATCAGCCGGCAGAGAACGCAATCGCATTCTGACAGAGAGAGACCCACATCCAGTTCTTTGTCCCACCCCCCACATGAGCAACCGGCCAATCGTTGCTCATATAGCCACTCAGCTTCGAACCGGTAAAGCAAGGCTGGATTCGATACCACGCTTCTCAGAATCCAGCCCTGGTTGCAGCGCGTTTCTTTTTACTGACTGAGCGGCACCCACCTTCATGCTTGACTGTAGGGATAGTATTCATAAGCCTCGCTTTTCTTGTGCCAAACAAACCACTGATCCGTATGGCCAGACAGTTTTGTTTTGAGTTGTCAGTTATAAAACTGTGTTGCAGAACTCAGAACATCTGTGATCTCTGATCCCTCAAACGGCATTGCATCAAGGTCATGTCCCCAATAGAGAATGTGTGGAGACTTCAACTGAAAAATGTGATGACCCTGTACTGTTTCACATTTTAAGACTTGTTTGGAAGAGGAATGGGTTAAAATACCACCTGAAACACTTAATTGCTTGGTATGGCCAGTGCCAAAATGTCTTGAGTGTTGTGAGAAAAATTGGCAACATTACAAAGTTTGAAATGCTTTACCATCCCAAGCTAAAATGCATATGTACTGTATATTAACAAATTAAATTACCAACAGACAAAACATTGCCTATCTTGGGTCCATACTGTCTGCTATAAAATAAAAGTCAAAGTAAATGTAAGAAACACTGCAGGGTTTTTTTTATTTGCATTTTTCATACAGTCCCAACTGTTTCTGTTTTAGGGTTGTACATGTGGTGCTACAGATGGTGTGTGGGGATTTGGGTGGATAATGTCCTTTAGGTTTAGAATCATTAATTTAGGCTTAATCCTTCCAAAGGAGTGAAAACTTTAAATCCTCTTTAAACTTTTTTAATGCTGGACAGAGTCCAAAACTGTCTGAGTGATTATGCAGATTTCTGTGACAAAATGAAGCATTTCCAAACTTCAACTAACTTTAAATCGCTTCTCATTTTCCGCTGACAGCTCGTGTTCCCTGCCAAGTATTTCATTTTAATTGACTGTTATCTTTTTTGGCAGGGTGGATGTGGTCCATCTCGCACTGTACAACCTGGGAGTGCAGAGTAAGAAAAAGTACTTTGAACTGGAGGAGATCCTCAGTTTCATCAGCAACAACTGGGATCATTTCCAGCTGGGCAAGGTCACACAGTCAGAACGCTTTCAAACATACTCACTGCAGATCATATCAAATGGGAAAATCTCTCTGATTGTGTAATTGGTTGCTTTGGCATATGTCCACAGACAGGCAGAAAGACAGCATTGTTTTTTTTTCTAATGTTGAGCTGCTTTCTTGTTTGCCATGTTGGCATAAACAATATGACAAAATGTCACTGCTAAATTAGCCACATTCATTTGTCTTCATTTAGACCTGACTGCTCAAGGCACCAAGCTGAAGAAGCGTTTATGTAGCACCACATGTTTGCTTTCTTGCGTTTACTCTCTCCTCTGTTTTTTCACATTTAGCTTGCCAATACCCCTCCTTCAGAGAGAGCCCAGTTCATTCTTGATGCTCTTAACAACTACAAAAGCAAGTAAGAAAAATACCATCTGCTTTTCTGCCTTTTTTAAGTGGTAGGCTGTTGAATGGCTAGAGACCTCTAAAGTATTTGAAAAATGTATATCAAAAATGTATGTCTCCAGTTGGATTAGTGAGTATTATTGTACAGTATAATGTGTATGGAAGTCAGTGATAATCTGGTTAGCCAATAACCAATAAAAATAGTCATAGGTCGAATGCTGTTGGTTTATAATTGAGGCCCTACCTAATTCAGGGCCATGACAATCGCGTCACGTACCGTAGAATGAGCCGTTTCCGTGAAATAAGCAATTTGCTGTAAAAATCAAAATGTAAGGTTTGTGTTTCTAGTAAGATCAAGATTGGACTATGGAAGCATCATATACAATGCAGCAAGGAAATCATACTTAAACAGTCTAAACACCATTCACCATCAGGGAATCAGACTCGCTCTGGGTGCATATCAAACATCTCCTGTTCAAAGTCTATACATCGAAGCACAAGAACCATCACTGGACCATAAAAGATTACAATTAACTCTACAGTAGAAAAAACCCAGTATACAAAATAATCACCTCACCAAGCCATCAAACTATATACCAGAGTGGCACAGTGGCTAAGTGGGTAGCACTGTCGCCTCACAGCAAGAAGGTCCTGGGTTCGATCCCCAGGTGGGGTGTTCCGGGTCCTTTCTGTGTGGAGTTTGCATGTTTACAAAGACATGCAAGTGAGGTGAATTGGAGACACTAAATTGTCCATGAGTGTGTTTGACATAACCTTGTGAACTGATGAACCTTGTGTAATGAGTAACTACCGTTCCTGTCATGAATGTAACCAAAGTGTAAAACGACGTTAAAATCCTAATAAACAAACAAACCCTATATGCAAGACTCATGATCAAGCACAACATCCTGAGCTGTACAGACTCTAGATCTTGCCTTGAAGCATTAAACATGCCCACAGCCGAACACCCAACAATAAACAGAATACAGGGCACCATAAAAGAACTTGCAGATAAAAAAAATTGATATAAGATATTTAAAAAAATCATAAGCTTTAAACTTCCATCAAGGGACATCAAACCCCTTATAAATGAATACATCAAAAATAAATGCCAACTTCAAAGGAACACACAAACAAACGATAAACTACATGAGATTCACCCCAACATCCAGAATAAACCAAAAAGATACCATGGAAAACGCATAGATTAAGTTTGTTGTTTGTTTATTAGGATTTTAATGTCATGTTTTACACTTGGTTACATTCATGACAGGAACGGTAGTTACTCATCACACAAGCTTCATCAGTTCACAAGGTTATATCAAACACAGTCATGGACAATTTAGTGTCTCTAATTCACCTCACTTGCATGTCTTTGGACTGTGGGAGGAAACCGGAGCACCCGGAGGAAACCCACACGGACAGAGGGAGAACATGCAAACTCCACAGAGAAAGGACCCGGACCGCCCCACCTGGGGATCGAACCCAGGACCTTCTTGCTGTGAGGCAACAGTGCTACCTACTGAGCCATCGTGCTGCCCCATAGAGCAAGTAATATTCAATAGATGCAGAATAGGCCATCCCAGGTTAACACACAAACATTTAATACTAGGAGAAGAATCCACACTTTGCGTAGACTGCCACACCTTAATCACCATTAAACACATCCTGATTGAATGCCCAAAATACAACAGTGAAAGACAAAAACTACATATGCCCAAAACATATATGTACAAAACAAATAAAACTAGCATAAAACACTGATTCCTGCCATGAATGTCATAGATATGACAACATGGTGTTATAAAAACAAACAATACCTTTGTGTTTAGCGATTTAACATTTTTTATTCGCATAGCGTATATGAGGCGCAATATGCAACATCCTCATGTTGCATATTGCGCCTCATACGCTATGCGAATAAAAAATGTTAAATCGCTAAACACAAAGGTATTGTTTGTTTTTGATTGGTTCTGGCAATCATACCATACCATAATTAAGTTAGTGTAACAGACTTTTCTGTGGTGTACTGTGCTGACAATGTTTGGTGTGTTTACGTATTGAGATGTTTTGTCCCTTTGGGAATTCCATTAGGTGTTCTTCTCTACACTTATGATCATCTTTTTGTAGTCTGTGTTTAAAAGAACAAGCCAGTTAAGTATTATGCCCCTGATAGTTTGTCTAGGTACATGTTTATTTCTTTTTTATAAACTCAGCAAACTCTACAGAGCGCAGTTACATTATGCCTAGTTCACACTACAAGATTTTTGCCCTGATTTTCGCTCACCGACTGGTTGCCGCTAGATGTGGCAGCTCGGGAGCAACTCGGCGTTCGCTCGGCGATCTAAAATCGGCTCTCAATCGCTATGTGTGAACTACTCAACAACTCGATCCGAGCGGCTTGTCGAGCACGCACAGAGATATCTAGCACGTTGAATATCTGGATCAGTCGGTTGCGACTGGCAACAAGTGTGGTGAGGGGGATAATATAGTTTCTATCAGAATACATCGGCTGGGCTGTGTATTGTAGCTTCCATTGATTCTATCATTCAGTTTATGATTTTTTAAAAATAAGGTCTGTGAAATTAAGCACATTTTCATGTGAATTTAGTAGGGCCCTATTTATAATGTCTTCTAAATTCATTCCCCATTTAGCTGACGCTTGGTTTTAACTGAGAGCGCCACTTCGGTCTATACAGATGTTGAAACACACCCCACGCCATTGTGTATGTACTAGCTTTGTGTTGAGCCACATTCAGTTTTTGATCAGAACAGGGAAACCTTTTTAAGGCATTAATATTATATAAAAATGTAAGGGACATGTATTGTCGTTGTTGAGATTTCAGTTATTTTTGCAACTGTTCTTTGTCTGTGACTGAATTAGCTTTTTCTATAAGTTTATTATAACAAAATATACATACAGCACAACCAATAATATAAGTATTTGTTTAGGTTTCTCTGCGGAAAGGAGATCAAAAAAAGAAAATGTATCTTTCGGCTGAGGACGCGAGTTCCCCCCAACCCTCCCTCCAAACTCTTTCCAGAGAAAACCCTGAAAAAGGAAACGAGAAGGGGCTGTAAAAGTGGAGGCTTACGCAACGGGTAAGAACTCATCACACGGCTTCTCCCCATTTCAGTATGCATGATTAGAAAGTACACTTAATTTAGTTGTGATGTGGTACTATACATTTCGATTTGTTGTAATGTGAATAAAGCTTTCCTGCTAAAAATGCTATGAAAAAACAGTTGGGGAGGCATGTGTGTGTGTGTGTGTGTGTGTGTGTGTGTAGACACCACTATTTATAATCGTGCTTTTATAGGCAATAAACATGGGTTTTACCACCTTTATTGAAAATGGCTTATAGGTGTTTGGGTGCTACAGTGGTATAATGCACAGCACTGGACTTTTCAAACTCTGTTTGAATCTATGCAGAGTGACCCGCCAGGCTTCACAACAAAAATACAATTGACTGTATTTGTGGACGCCTGTGGATACCTGTGCCATGCTGCTGCTCCATTGGATCAACTGGATTCAATAGCATATTATGAAATAATCAATATTAGTTCAAATGTCAAGTGTCCCTTTGGCTCCAAGCCACTTGCAATTGTTGAATTTTAAACGCAAGTATTACTATTAAATATGAAACAAAATAATGAAATGTTTTAATGTGAAATACAGTACTTAACAATACATATTAAACAAATAAGCTCTGGAAACTGTTGTTCAAAATTAAATGAAAATCTATTTAAGCAACAAAAAGTACAAATTGTGGGCAGTCAGGTCAGGAATCAGGCAGATCAGGAATTCCCTGGACAGTCCGTTAATCCATCGCAAAGCTGCAACCAGCGTGGTGCAGCGGGATATACTGGTATCACACCAGCTCTCAGCTCTGCTGCCGGTCGGCTGGGCGCCCTCTAGAGGGCATAATTGGCAGTGCCTGCAGCAGACAAAATTGGCCATTTAATGTCTGCCGGGAGGGTTAAAAGGCCGGACTAATGTGGGTGGGGTCTTCGACGCTGTGTAAGGACCTTGGTTAGTAGCCCGAGGCGCCTGTACAGGAGGTGGAGGAGCGCTGGGATGAGTACGTGGCTCTCCGCACGCGAATACTGGCCTCATGCACGAATTCACAGAACGTGCGGGCGAATAAGAAGGAGTCGTGTACTGAGCACGCGTCGGAGGGAGCGCCAGGCAGGCGATTGTACCCTCCACAGCGGAAGACGAATTGAATATGCTGCAGCCACCTCCTTCAACATAGCCGATCCGCTGCCCGGCTGGCTGATTGCACAGTGGATTGGACTAGCGTAATAGACTGCTATGCCATCCGAGTGCCCATAAAATAAAATAAATCAACTTTAAAATGCAACCTAGTGTTACTTGGAATATTTTTAGAATCTTGTTAATGTATCATGTCAGACATCCACATGTGCTAGGTTTTTATAAATGTACTGCCTACTGTCTGACCACCAGCAGTTTAGTATAAACGCATTAGTTTCACTGTTAATGATTCAAATTACACAGAGACAAATGTAGTTTATTAATAGTTCCTAATTTTTAAATGGTTACATAGTTATTTTTAGGCAAGTAAAAGATGTTTACATGAATAAGAAAACAAAAAAACCCTGTATGTATCGTATTTTCCCCAGACAACCACAACTCTCTAATATAAGAGTTTACAAGGCCTTAGAATATTACCCTTAGCTCTCATAATCATGCATCATTGTGTAAGATTGCCGCCTGCAGTGTTTTTAATCCACCAGTGTTTATTCCACATAGAGCTATCAATATATTATGCACGGTGGGTTGTGCAGCATTATTATTCTTATCTCATTTTAAAGATATAAGATTGTTTTATGCAATAGCTTGGCTTTGAATTGATGATCAGGATTAAATTGCCAGTAGGAGAGGTAATTACAACAGGTACCCCCTGCTAGCCTTTGTCAGAAATAGCTCTGTAAATAAGCCCTCCATCGACTGCTTTTGTCTGAGTAAACAAACACTTCTCTTGGAAAAAGCCTGATTATAAGAACAGAAAGGGGATATCCGTTTTTGGGTTTTGAATATTGTCCGTCCTTAGATGTCTGAGAGGTAATTTCAGTATAATTGAATGCATCAGTGCATTTTAAATGAAGTGTCTCCAGTTATTCAAAGCCTGTAATTCAAACCAATGTTGTGCTTTCAAGTTTATTTAAGCTCTTGTTCTCTGTACCTTTTTTAATTTGATTTTATTAATAACATGCCATTCAGGAAAAGCTCTGGGCTATATTTAAAATCTCTTGGCTTATAAATAGTTAAAACCTAGAAGAATGTAAATCAGTTGTTCACACAAAGGACACCAAAGCAAGAAAACGTTTGCTTAAGTTTTATTTGGGCTGCACGGTGGCTAAGTGAGTAGCACTGTCGCTTCACAGCAAGAAGGTCCTGGGTTCGATCCCCAGGTGGGGCGGTATGGGTCCTTTCTGTGGAGTGTGCTCCGGTTTTCTCCCACAGTCCAAAGACATGCAAGTGCAGTGAATTGGAGACTAAATTGTCCATGACTGTGTTTGATATAACCTTGTGAACTGATAAACCTTGTGTAATGAGAAACTACCGTTCCTGTCATGAATGTAACCAGTGTAAAAACATGACGTTAAAATCTTAATAAACAAACAATACATTTTATTTACTAAAACTGAATGAATAAATGGGTCAATAAATAAATACATTTTAAATGTATTAAAATGTTAAAACCCCAAACTTTTAAGCTAGACATGCTGTTTCAGGAGGCCTGTATTTGTGTTATGATGGGGGATGTAACCCCATCCACAAAATATTAGGTATTTAGAGGTAAAATTGCCCTTGTGCTGTGGATCATTGTCTTGTTGCATAACACAATTACAGATTCAGATCACGGTATAGGTTCCACTTGGTAGAATGCAGAATTCATTTTGACAATTATGGCAAGCGTCAAGCAGTAAATCACTATCACTGCGAACACATTCTCATTGTAGGATGCTATATGGACTGTATGCAAAAGATCACTGGACCCTTTCAAAATATGTTTTTCAAAAAATTTCCTTTTTGACTCATCAGTTTCTCAGAACAAGGCTAAATATTGTCTTAATATCCACAAGACATATCCCCCCCCCCCCCCCCACACACACACACACACACACACACACACACACTACCTGCTGTGTCACTGACTGCACCGTCCCAGCATGCAGTTTTCAATGTTCAGTGTGGAGAAAAAGAGCTTGGATAATAATCAGGTTTTTAAGCAAATTGTATGATAATGTGTTGGTTGTGCAGTTTTTTAGATTAGGTGCGGTTAACTATCTTTTGCTTTTCTCTTTTAGTTGTGCTTCGGTAGAGAAGAGGAAGAAGAAAAGGTCCAAATGGCTGCTAGAGGATGCAATTCCAAATGTAAGCTTTTTGTCTTATTGAATGCAGTATACTCATTTTACATGATAACATTTTACAACAATACATACATTTCTACACATGCCTCCTCGTGTTTGTGTGGGTTTTCTCTGGGAGCTCCGGTTTCCTCCCACAGTCCAAAGACATGCAAGTGAGGTGAATTAAAGATACAAAATTGTCCATGACTGTGACATAAAAAAATTATAAACTGATGAATTCTGTGTAACCTGTCCTGTCATGAATGTAACCAATGTGTGTAAAACATGACATTAAAATCCTAATAAATAAATTACATTTACACATGCCTTCACTACAAATTAATTTTGGCTGACTTTCTTGGTAAATGGCTAGCATGCTTTGGTTGCAGGTAAGGAATTACACCTTGTAGCCGTCAGAGCCACAATTCAATCCCATGCACCTATAAAATATTTAGAGCTGTAATAAACCAGCCTGTAAGCCAATCAAGTGTATAAAGTGGTGTAAAAAAAATCAAAGAAATAAATAAATAATAAACCTGTAAAAGAAATCAAGTGTTTTATGTTCTTGTGTACAGTAGTGGAAGATGGTTAGAGATGCAAAATCTTCTCCAAGGATGACATGTTTTTAGAGTTAAATTTATAGGGTTTTTTTCACCACCATAGCAAAGAGACTAAGAACTTAATTGTCTCTTGGAGCCAATTCTAAGCAACTTTAGGTCTTAATTACTAAAGCAATAAGCCACGAGAGGCCGTGCATTACTGTGATTTTAGCACGGGGATGACGTTTTTGGCATGACGCGAAGCGGAGTGCCTAAAACTTCTTTCCCCGTGCTAAAATCATAACAGTAATGCACGGTCTCGAGTGGCTTATTGCTTTTGTAAAACGGCGGTCAACATAAAATATAATAAATACAACAATGTTTAATTCATAAATGTATTTATTGTGTATAAACTTACAATAAAGCATTCTTCCGCGACGCAAAATAGTTCGATTAACAGTGTTGCTAGGCAACATGAGGGCGAAAATAACATTAACTTTTTCGATTCTGTGGCGTATTAATATTGGAATGATGTGAGGTGGTCCTAGGTGTGCGTTTATCGGGGATTTTACAACGGCTTCGAACGCGGCTCAGCCAATCAGATTTTAGGACCGGAACTATCCGTTTTATAATTAAGTTTTTCACATTTATGATTGACATTCTTAAAACTGTACAGCGCTTTCCAGATTTTTTCATTGTAATGCTTGTGGCTCAGTCTAATAGATGCAGGAACGTCTTCTGCTCATGATCATGACACAAAATTAAGGCCCACAACAAACTTAACTAAAAGAAAGGTCAATTTAAAACTAGGGCTGTCAAACGATTAAATTTTTTAATCGCGATTAATCTCAGAATTTCATATAGTTAATCACGATTAATCGCATTAAAAAAATCTGTGTAAATGTTATAGAAAACAAGGATTTTTAAGTGAAATGTTACCATTAAAATGGTGAACACATTTTATGCTAAATGTACTTATGTTAAAAACTGCTGGGACAAGAGAAAACTGTAAGGGAGTTTTATTCACTCACATATTAGGCAGTAATAATATCCAGCAGAGACCCTTGACTTCGTATATATGTCAGATTGTAGGTTAAAATTTCTCCATCAGCAAACATTGTAGATCAGCGGTGGTGCTTTAGGTGGGATAAGGCGTAGTTATTGTAACAGACTTTTCTGTAGTTGTATTGTGACAATGGTTTGATGGACGTTTCTACACAAAGTGAGTGTGTTGACCCCTTGGGGCTTCCATAGTTCATGGAATAGCATGCTTGGCTAACGACTCTAGCTGTCCGCTATTCGGTACCGTAACAGAAAAAGTAATAAAAGTGTTCTGCTCCTGACAACTTGTGAATATACCGTGTATTTATTTCTTTATTAAGCAAGTGCTACGACGCTACGACGCTCGGTTACATTTGAGAAACGCTGTCTTAATGAGAGATGCCGTGCACGGTCAAGTCTCAACATAAACTACGGATGACTCGCAGGGCCAAATAGAATTTGCGTTAACGGCACTTTTTTTTTAATCGCGTTAAATTGAGATCGCGTTAACTTCGACAGCCCTATTTAAAACACATACAAAATTCTTATAACATTTGTGTAGTCATAGGGAAAACAGTTAAAAAGATGATTAATTTTCAAATCTGCCATGACATACCCGTGTCATACTGTATGCAAATGTTTGACCTCCTGCTGTATTTGATTTAAAATATACAGTTTGCATTTAGGGTGGCATCACAGCACAGCAAGAAGGTCCTGGGTTCGAGCCCCAGGTGGAGCGGCCCGGGTCCTTTCTGTGCCGAGTTTGCATGTTCTCCCCGTGTCTGCATGGGTTTCCTCTGGGAGCTTCAGTTTCCTCCCACAGTCCAAAAACATGCAGTCAGGTTAATTGGAGACACTGAATTGCCCTATAGGTGAGTGTGTGTGTGTATGTGTGTCTGCCCTGCGATGGACTGACGCCCCATCCAGGGTGTTACTGTGTGCCTTGCGCCCATTGAAAAGCTGGGATAGGCTCCAGCACCTCCCCCTCGACCCTGATTGGATAAGCGGTTGAGTGAGTGAGTCTGTGTGTAAGTTTTCTATGAGGCAAGCGATACACAATCATTAAATGCAAACTCACTCAAAGAGAGGAAGAGGTTGCCAAGTTCTTTATTTCTAGTTATTAGATGGACATTTACCAGTGTCATGTGGTACTAATGATGCTTTAGGGCGGCACGGTGGCTTAGTGGGTAGCACTGTCGCCTCACAGCAAGAAGGTCCTGGGTTCGATCCCCAGGTGGGGCGGTCCGGGTCCTTTCTGTGTGGAGTTTGCATGTTCTCCCCGTGTCTGCGTGGGTTTACTCCGGGGGCTCCGGTTTCCTCCCACAGTCCAAAGACATGCAATTGAGGTAAATTGGAGATGCTAAATTGTCCATGACTGTGTTCGATGTAACCTTGTGAACTGATTAAACTTGTGTGAAGATAAACTATCGTTCCTGTCATGAATGTAACCAAAGTGTAAAACATGACGTTACAATCCTAATAAACAAACAAACTAATGATGCTTTATATAGATTGCTATTTAACAAACATTTGCTTTCATACTCATTATCAAAGCATCCACACTAAATAATTATTCAGCTTGTTCTAAAATGTTTTGATGGTAAAAATTGTGTGTAGCTTTCTATATTTTACATCTGTTTTGCTGTACTTCTGGAATAAATCAGCCCTACCTGAATTTCACTGATTTTCATCTTTGTTTTGTCAGGTATATTGTATATAAAGTTATTACATTTCTGAACTTTATTTTTCAGTTAGACATTCCATCACTGCTTTGTAATATTTTTTTGTTCCTGCTGGCCTGATGCAGACACAAACTTTAGTTTTTTTCTTTTTCCTTACGTTTACTCACTCTCAATCTTACTCTTCTGTTTGTGTATTCCTTAAGCCATTACATTTGCCTCTCTGAAGCTTATCGCATCCCTCTGAGAGATGCACTCTCTCTTATTCTTGAACAACAGCCTCCTGACACTTCACACTAATAATAGCATGAAATGACTAATGGCACCACAAGTGCCCCCAAAGCAGTGTGCATTAAATGCTCAGTGGAGCTGCAGTGCTACAGCAGCCTATTGCAATAGACCATGGTTGGAAAAGCTATGGTAATTATGTCTTGCATTGAGGATTCATAGCGGGATAATTGTGCAGTCATGTGATAATGCTCTGTTTAAATTGCTCTATGCAGAATGAGATGACTTCTACCTGGAGCACCAATCACCACATGGCTAATATCTTTGACTTCACGCTTGATGAGCTGCAGAGCCTTAAAAGGTGAGACTCTGACAACCTGAGATAACACACTCCTTTATTAAATCATTGTATGAAGTAATTCATTTGACCATTTTACCCCATGCTTGCTTGTTATGAATTAAAATATGTTCAGTGTATTTATCATGGGGCACTCAGGTGGTGCAGCAGCTATTATGTTTGGCCATTATTGGCTGACTGGGCATTTACACAGACATGGCTCAGTGGTTAAGGTACTGAACTGGTAATCAGAAGGTCGCTGGTTCAAGCCCCATCACCGCCAAGTTGCTGCTGTTGGACCCTTGAGCAAGGCCCTTAACCCTCAATTGCTCAGGCTGTATACCGTCACAATACTGTAAGTCGCTTTGGATAAAGGCATCTGCTAAATGCCTAAAACATAATGTAAATGTACACCCCAAAAAACTGCTTAAATTCTTGGAAGCACTTGGTCTTAAAAATGCAACATAATTAAAACTCTACACCCTCTTTGTTGCATAATCACTCTAACCACCATACACGCAGGTAAAGAAAGCAAGTCGACCCACCACTTAGACTTTTAAAGACTCAATCTATTATTCAGCCATGATAATAGCCATTGCAGCTGACATGACGTTAAGAATTAAACAACAACCCACTCCTAGATATTTTGCATTCATGTTTTCTTACTAGGGCATTATGGTGGTGCTTTCAGATAGTTCAGTCACCAAACTGCCCTGGGTCATACCTGCAATAAAGACAAGACTGGCATTAAAGAAATTGGGGCCCTAGCTAGTATTTAGATGTAATATTACGTTATTATACCATTACATTTTAATTGTTGTATAGTTGCAGCCCATATATAGTCTGTCAAATCACATTAATGTGAATTTATTGCAGTTTAAGGCCCAAAGCATAAAGTTGTCCAGTCCAGGCATTGCCCAGTCCAAAGCTATAGTTGATTAGTGGACAAGAACAAAACAGGTTCATTGCTCTAGCCATGATGTGGTGTAGCCAGATGTGTACATCTGTATGTGATTATTAGATAGTCCAGTTTATTGGTTTATTCCACCAGCAAACTGTTGCTAATATAAGCATGCATCTTAGTACTTGTGTCTAACTTTTAAATTCTCAGGTGTAAGATAAGCCTAACCACTTTCTTTTTTATTGTATGTCCAGATTACATTTAACTTTCCATTTATGGTCACCCGTACTATGGTGGCTAAGGAATAAGTGACCCATCTTTGTTCGTGCGCTTTTGTCTAATTAAATCTTTTAATAATAATAAAGCTCCCGCTTTGCTCCGTTGACTTTTTCTTCTTTTCTCCTTTTCTCACTCTGCCAGCAAGTGCCATGCTTAACCTTTTCTTTGAATTGAATTAAACAGCCATTTATTGGCTTCTGAACAATCATGTAAATTTGCATGTGCTCCTCACTTCAAAAGCTTTTCTCAGTATTATTTTCCCCTTTTCAGCCGAAATCATTTTTTTGCAAAGCAGCAAAACAAGGGATTTAATTACACTTCTTGGTAAAGGTTATCATCTCCCTAGCAGGCCAGAATAATAAGAATGGGGTAAACAGTACAAGGACTATTAGAGAGCAGTTGCACTTTCAATCACAAAAAAGGAATCTGTGAGGACTTGTTGACACCTTAAAAGGGGTGTGAAATAGTTTGGTCATTTAGAAAAGGCCATGTTTTATTGAAACTGAATGGAATCCTTTTGAATCTGGAGTTCTATTATATGCCTGAAGCCCGGCGTGAAGCTGTCTGCTGGTGTGGTGAAAAGCCAGTGGAGGGTGGTCTTTCATTTTACTGAGCACAGTTCATTTTGATTTCGCACATGGGCAGTGGTACACACAAAGAGTATGTAATAAGTGTGATTGTGTATTCATTTGGCTTGTATTTGTTTAAAACAATGACTTGGTGTTTAGTTGTTCATTTTATGATTGACTTGGGCACTAACAAATTTCAGTTAATAAACGTTTTCCCATCTAATAAATATAAAAAAAGCTAAGATAAGACTGTTGGCATAGTGATGGAAGTTGTTGTAGGTTACACAAACTGGGTCTAAAACAATGCTGTCTGCTCAGGTGATGCAGCGGTAAAAACACACTGGAACCAGAGCTGGGATCTCGAATACATCATATCGAGTCTCAGCTCTGCCTGCTGGCTGGGCTGAGCAGCCACATGAACAACGATTGGCCTGTTGTTCAGATAGAGGTGGGATATTAAAAGCCGGATAGGGACTCTCTCATAACTAATGCAGTTACGACCTCTGCTGGCTAACTGATGGCACCTGCACATAGACGGGACAAAGAGTGCTGTCAGGGTGTGTCTCTCGTCAAAGTGTAGGTGACGAAATGCATACGGCTCGTGTCGGAGGGGGCGTGGGTTAGCTTCGTTCTTCTCAATCAGAGCGGGGATCAGCATTGGTGGAGAGGCAATCGGGCAATTGGACGGGAGAAAAAGGGGAGAAAATGCATAAACAAACAAATCCAGTCATACCAGCACAACACACACTAACGCACCACCACCATGTCATTGTCACTGCAGTGCTGAGAATCATCCACCACATGTATGTGGCCGGTGATAGCTCAGTGGTTAAGGTACTGGACTAGTAAACAGAAGGTTGCCGGTTCCGGTTCCAGAAGCCCCGCCACCACCAAGTTGCCACTGTTGGGTCCCTGAGCAAGGCCCTTAACCCTCAATTGCTCATCGTGTTCCGCTCATTGTGTAAGTCGCTTTGGATAAAAGCGTCTGCTAAATGCTGAAAATGTAAATGTAAATGTAATCCACCGCCTAAATAATACCTGCTCTATAGTGGTCCTGTGGGGGACCTGACCATTAAAGAACAGGGTGAAAGCAGGCTAAAAAAAGTATGTAGAGAAACAGATGGACTACAGTCAGTAATTGTTGAATTGTAGAATTGTTATGGCTGATCAGTGTATATATAAAACAAAATGCTAATTAAAATAGAAGCCTTTGATGTGAATTGGGCTAATAGTAGAAATGAACATGAATACTAAATACTACTGAGCTATTAATTAAACCTTTTTCTCTGACTTTTTTTTTTGTAGTACCAGTTCAGGACGGACATTCAGTCTCGATCAGGACTCCACAGACGCAGCAAGCACTTCAGGCTCCGCTACCACCAGTGTGTCTTATGAATTCAGGTACACAACACCTGCACACTGTCAAAGCCTTTTCACCCTATTTGGCACCGTATGGTTTTTTCAAAAACACTAGATGAAAGGTTCTGTAGATGTTTTGCTCACTTACCCCTTTTCCACCAACACGGCTCCGGCTCCGTTCCGGTTCGCGAACTTGATTTTGAACCGGTTCTGCGTGTTTCCACCGTAAAAAAGAGGACAGTGAACTAGCATTCTAATCTGGCACCACAGAATACTTGGTTTTTTAGCGTGAACTGTGACGTCATCTGTGGGTTGCGCTGCACTTTTATCTTTCAAAGTTTGAGCCAGTTTGCCCCTAATGTTTGCTGATCTTTTCAAAGCGATGAACTGTATGACATGGTAAGAGTAACCTGGACAGTATGAAAAATAAAGCGTAACATGGCTTGTTGTACTAAAACAATGACCAATGAATGTGGGCAGTACAGAGCACTTATAACCAGTAATAACGGTGAGAAATTGAGTGTTTCTGTGTCGTACTTTTAGTACATTCAGCCACGTTACGCTTTTTTAGGTGAAGCTTTTTTGACTCTCCCGAGAAGCGGCTTCAGAACCCCGAGCTGAGCTGCATAATCACCACATGTGAAGTAAATCCAGCTAAACACAGATACACGTTGAGCTTTTAGACTGGATTTGATGGTTATTTCACACAAATGGATGTTTGTGTCGTGGAACTTTAGTGATGTTTTATCGCTCAAGCCGAGCGCTGAGCAAATCAGTTATTTGAGCCGAGGGTCAGGATGAGCGTGAGGCACAAAACACTTCTCACGTCAGTGAACTAAAGAAAATAACAACTGCGACAAACACGTCTACATCTTATCAGCAATAGCTGAGCGATGCTTTTTGCATAAAAATGAACATCTGTAACAGCAGCACAAATGCTCGCACATAATCTACTCGCTCCACCATCACATCACTACTCTTTACTTTCATTGTGTAATGCCCACCGTTGATGACGCAGGCTTGGTTCCCAAAAACTGGTGGAAACGCGGGTCGGTTCTCTACAAAACACTAAGGTTTGAAGAAACCTGAACAGAACCGGTTTAGGAACCAGGGTTCTTTTGGTGGAAAGGTGCTAATTGTGACTCTTCAACTTGCTTGGCAAAGTTTTCATAGTCGGACTGAGCTTTCCATAAGTTGTCTTTTACGTTGCAGTTTAGCTGGGATTTAGCATTTTAGCTGTGCCTAACTTGTAATGTTGATGTTTTCTGGCTGTACAAGCTTCTTAAAAACATTTTACATTATAAAACTAAACACCAAGCCCTATGTGTACACACAAATGTAGATACATTTGGAGGGTTTTTCCCCCCCAGTTTTTCTCCCAATCTAGTCGTATCCAATTACCTGATTGCATTACGCTTCCTCTCTATGTGTGTTTAATTGGATTTAGATTCAGTAACTGCATCACTTTCATACTCATCAGTCTATTTAGTAAACACTTGTGCCTTGTAGATCAAGCCTTGGCATCTTGAAAGAGGCCACTTCTATCAGAATAGAAATGTGTTATCATATTATTCTGTCAAGTAATCTGTCAGAATGTCTTTGTACTGATTCACTGCATTTTTTCTGCTAGGAATACAGGCAGCCAAACGACACTTTGTTTATTTGTTTTGTTTTTATAACTCATTTCTTTATGTTTCTCTGTCACTCAGTATATTAAAGCTCATGAAAATGCAAAGCAGAATGTGGGGGAAAAAAATCAACCACACTGCATATACAGTGGGGCCAAAAAGTATTTAGTCAGCCACTGATTGTGCAGGTTCTCCTACTTAGAAAGATGAGAGAGGTCTGTAATTTTCATCATAGGTACACTTCAACTATGAGAGACAAAATGAATAAAAAAAAATCCAGGAAATCACATTGTAGGATTTTTAAATAATTTATTTGTAAATTATGGTGGAAAATAAGTATTTGGTCAATAACAAAAGTTCAACTCAATACTTTGTAACATAACCTTTGTTGGCAATTTCAGAGGTCAAACGTTTCCTGTAAGTCTTCACCAGGTTTGCACACACTAGCTGGTATTTTGGCCCATTCCTCCATGCAGATCTCCTCTAGAGCAGTGATGTTTTGGGGCTGTCGCTGGGCAACACAGACTCCACAAATTTTCTATGGGGTTGAGGTTCACCCCTATGCTTCACAGTAGGTATGGTGCAACTCAGCATTCTTCTTCCTCCAAACACAAGTTGAGTTTTTACCAAAAAGTTCAATTTTGGTTTCATCTGACCACATGATATTCTCCCAATCCTCTTCTGGATCATCCATATGCTCTCTGGCAAACTTCAGACGGGCCTGGACATGTACTGGCTTAAGCAGGGGGACACGCCTGGCACTGCAGGATTTGAGTCCCTCTCGGCGTAGTGTGTTACTGATGGTAGCCTTTGTTACTTTGGTCCCAGCTCTCTGCAGGTCATTCATCAGGTCCCTCCGTGTAGTTCTGGGATTTTTGCTCACCGTTCTCATGATCATTTTGACCCCACGGGATGAGATCTTGACCCCAAGGAAGATTATCAATGGTCTTGTATGTCTTCCATTTTCTTACAATTGCTCCCACAGTTGATTTATTCACACCAACCTGCTTGCCTATTGTAGATTCACTCTTCCCAGCCTGGTGCAGGTCTAAAATTTTCTTCCTGGTGTCCTTTGACAGCTCTTTGGTCTTGGCCATGGTTGAGTTTGGAGTCTGACTGTTTGAGGCTGTGGACAGGTGTCTTTTATACAGATAACGAGGTCAAACAGGTGCTATTAATACAGGTAACGAGTGGAGGACAGAAGAGCTTCTTAAAGAAGAAGTTACAGGTCTGTGAGAGCCAGAAATCTTGCTTGTTTGTTATTGACCAAATACTTATTTTCCACCATAATTTACAAATAAATTCTTTAAAAATCCTACAATGTGATTTCCTGGATTTTTTTTTCTCATTTTGTCTCTCATAGTTGAAGTGTACCTATGATGAAAATTACAGACCTCTCTCATCTTTCTAAGTAGGAGAACTTGCACAATCAGTGGCTGACTAAATACTTTTTGGCCCCACTGTACAACACACTCTGATGTGCAATGAAATACATATTCTGTGAGTAAATACTGAAGTCTAGTAGAATAAATTAATTCTTACAAGTTTAAACACTGTAGAGTCGGTGTGTTTTGCTCTGCTCTAAAGGCTTTATATTGGGGGGATGCCAGATGGAGTAGTAGGCCAGAACAAGCAGAAAGATTATGGTTATAAATAGTTTGGCTATGATTTAAAGCACTGGGCTAGAGTTTTAAATCATTGAGTTGGTGGGCTGCTTGCATGTTGGGCTTAAAATCCAAAATAACTACATGAAAAAAATGTACACTTATTCACTTATTCTGTTTATAGTATGTTAGAAGAAAAAGTCTCTGTTTCTCACAACACGTTCTAGTTTAATCCTCCTTTGCTTGTGTTCTACACGTCTCCACAATTGTAATTGAAGAATAGAACAATGTGGTTAAGGAATCCATCTAGCACAAGTTGATGTGTTGTATTAGTGTGTTGTATTAGTATTAATTTGCTGCAGCCTTTCTCTTTTAGAAGAACTCTTCAAGATTGTTCTATTTAGGTGGAACAGTTAGATTTAAATCCTGCCAGAAAATGCCTTAATTTAAAACAGAGCCATCATATAGAGACATCACTATATGAGTCAAGCCTTTTTGCTCTTTTTGGTTGTTTAGTGTACATGGTGGTAGCCTAGTGAGTAGAGCTTTGGGCTATCAACCGGAAAATTGGCGGTTCAAATCCAGGCTCTGCTATGCAGCCACTGTTGGGCACTTGAGCAAGACCCTTAACCATGTCTGCTCCAGGGGCGCAGTACGATGGCTGACCCTGTGCTCTGACCCCAACTTCCAAACAAGCTGGGATATGCAAAGAAAGAATTTCATTGTACTGTACATATGTATATGTACAGTATATATGACAAATAAAGTATATGTCACACATGCACTTACCCCCCTTGGATCAAGTAGTCTGAAATGTAAATGATGTTACATAATTGATTGTCTTAGCTGATATTTATGAATGTAACAGAGTCGTCAAACTGAATAAACAGTCTTAAGAGTAATGTGTTAAGAATATCAAGAGCAGGGCCAGTTATGCTTGCTTTGATTCCTGGCCATGGTTAGCTGTCGCCTCACAGAAGAAGGTCCTGGGTTTGATCCCCAGGTGGAGCGGTTTAGTCCTTTCTGTGTGGAGTTTGCATGTTCTCTCCGTGTCTGTGTGGGTTTCCTCCTGGAGCTCCAAAGACATGCAAGTGAGGTTAATTGAAGATACAAAATTGTTCATGACTGTGTTTGACATTAAGCTTGTGAACAGAATAGCATGTGGCCCCTTCGTTCACTTACCAGGCGCTACTTTTTATATGCCAGTGGCAGACTCTACAGATAGTCATGTTATGCCTTGTGTAAATTTCCCTCTACTCGTGCAGGCACCTTGACCATTCGGCAGGTGTCACAATTGCATTACCACAGTCAGCTGTGCTCAGTTGTGTTAGATTCCCGGCCAGGTCGATAGCACTGCTTAGATCTGGGTCCTTTCTGTGTGTAGTTGTTCTTCAGGTGTCTGCATGTGTTTGGACTGTGGGAGGAAACCCATGCAGTCAGGTGAATTGGAGATACAAAATTGTCCATGACTGTGTTTGACATTAAACTTGAACTGGTGAATCTTGTGTAACCAGTAACTACCTGTCCTGTCATGTAACCAAAGTGTGTAAAACATGATGTTAAAATCCTAATAAATAAATAAGAAATGATTAAAATAAACCCTTGACTAATATAATATTGTTGTAGAGGAGTACTTAAGGCCACCTATATATGCTATCAAGACTCGTTGGGGCTAGAAAGAAGCCTTTGGGCAGTTCTTTCTAAAGATCAAGCTGCTTTACTCTAACTGATACAGAAACACTAAGGTAATGTTCACCTTTGACTCTGAGTCTCCAGTGTCTCAACATTTCTCTGTCTTTCTTTTCATTTTTGTGTAGCAGACTGTTAACCCAGACCAGGCTTATTCTCATAATAACATCTACCTTCCGGGCCAGGATTTTCAGCCTTACGCTTAAAGGAGGCTTTTAAAAGACTTGAAAAGTTCACTGCTCCCGTGGCTACTCGGTGCTACCCTGGAGCAAAGAGGCGAGCACCAGCTGTCCATCACCTTGTCTAGCGCCGGAAGAACCGCTGCTGACAGCCTGTGGAGAAATCTGATGACAGATTATGGATTATTTACAGTGACAGGTCCTAGTAGATCAACCTGCTCATCTCTGGCTCCAGGGCAGCGCTGCTACCTTTGGAGTGCCACAGCAGGGAAGGTGCAGGCGATGATCTTTTCAGGTCTACCTGTGTTTATAAACCTGTAGGCATAGGGCTGAAAACTCTGCTCCTGGTGTCTGCACTTTACTCTAGATTGAAGGTTTTTAGACCGTCTGTGAGGTGAAATCTTAGCCCATGGCTGCCGATGACTATGATTGTGTTTTCAGTTCATGGCTGTAGGTGTTACATCTTCACTGCTCTGTCCTGTACTGTTGACTTTTAAATAATATATGGTTTCTTACAAACCCCATTTTCAAAAAAGCTAAGGCATTTTGTAAAATGCAATAAGAGGAAGAATCTGTGATTTGTTAATGCTGTTGAATTTTTATTCAACAGACAAAAGTAGAAACCATTTCCATTGTTTTCATTGATTAACCTAATTGTGTTGATATGAAAACATTTAGAATTTAATGCCTGCAACAAACTCAGAGTTAGGACAGACATGTTTAACACTGTTAGAACAGCTTTCCTATTACCCAGACACTTTCTAATGGTTTGAGAACTGAGGACACATTGTAGGATTTTTATTTGTCTATTCTTGCTTGATATGAGCGTTCAGCTGCACAACAGGTGGTCACCGTTGTCTGATTCTCCTCTTTGTGATTCACCATGCATTTTCAATATGAGACTGCAGGCAGGCCGGTCAGACAAACACACTGTGTCTTTTAAGCCACGCTATTGTACAAGGGTTCTTCAAAAAAAGAAAAAAAAATTTAAAATGCTTTTTTTTTAAATTGCGTTACGCTATCTCTCTACTGGTGATGACCCCCGCCCGGATTGAGGAGAGCGAACTGACACACGTCCCCTCCGACACGTGTACAGTAGCCGACTGCATCTTTTCACCTGCACGAGGCGAGTTCATATGCGGATCAGCTTTGTGCATGGAGAGCCACACCCTGATCGCATTATTCCCCTAATCTGTGCGGATGCCATCAATCAGCCAGCAGAGGTCGTAATTGCATCAGTCCCTATCCAGCTCCCTCCCTGGATGAACAACAGCCAAACGTTGTTCATATAGCCGCCCAGCCAGATGGCAGAGCTGAGATTCGATACGATGTATTTGAAAGCCCAGCTCTGGTGTGCTGGCGTATTTTACCGCTGTGCCAAATTACGAATCTTTTCTACATAGTCACCTTCCGATGTATCCGAGGCATACCAACTTTTTAAAGCCATTAGTAAAAAATGTTTTTGGTTGAGCGTGTAGCCGCTGATGCACCGCTGCTTTCAGATCATCACATGAAACTCTTCTTCTCCTTAAAGCTTCTTTGAATGGTCCAAAAAGGTGGAAAAATTCACTATAGCGCTAAATCTGGACTATAAGCTCTCTCTGTCTCTCAGACATGACCAATTACTACCACCCTCACCGTTTCCAACCAAAATATAAAAGTGCAGAAACTTTTTGAATATCCCTCGTAATAAGTTCAGAATGAGATGTGGCATTGTCTTGGTGAAATTACTATATTTTGGCTATATTTATTACAGTATCTTGATGGTTTATCATGCAATGCCATCTGAGGGCTCTAAGGTCATGCACAGACTGAGATTTTTCTAGATTCCTTGAACATTTTCACTATATTATGTATGGTAGATGGTGAAAGGTCTAATTTATTTGCAATCTTGCGTTCTGTGTGCTGAACTTCATGAAAGAATTGTCCAGATCGAAAAGTGGTGAACCACGACCATCACTGCTTGTAAAGGCTGAACCTTTGACGAATTCTCCTTCTATACCAAATCATGATTCCTTTAACTGTTACCGATTCATCTGCTTATTAAGGAATGATTCAAAACCCTGTAACATCAAACTTCTATAAACTTTTTACTATTTTTTTCCCCATTTTCAACTTTTTGAGTGTCTTTAAGACATTCAAGTTAAAATGTGTTTATATTTACAAAGTACATCTTTACAAAGTAAAGATCCAAAAGAATGAACAAATAACAGATTCTTCTATTTATGACATTTTACAAGATGTCCCAAATTTTCTAAAAATGGGCTTTGTACATGTTTACTGTGCTTCACAAAATCTCACTCTTAATTACATTCACTGCAAATTTTGCCAATTTCTTTTCACTTTTTTTAACCTTCTTTTAAAGGTGAGTTGGGGGGTGTTTTATCATCGCCCCTTTTTTTCCAGTGTTGACTGTAGCTGCGCCCTCATTGATGCCAGCTGTTGGAAATGAATTTAATAGATGATTCTTAATCAACAACATTAATTGAACAATGACTTAATCAATGGTTAATAATTGACAAGCCTTACATCAACTAAAATTAACTGGCTGCTTTATAGTGCCGGTGTGAGTAAACAGATGTGTGTGTGGTCTCGTGATGGATTGGCACTCTTTTCAGGGAGCAGGCTCACTGCGACCCTAATCATGATGAAGCGATCAGTAAAAATAATAGTTAAATTACATATTATAGTAGTTTAATATTTTACCTCTAAATACACTTGCTGAGCACTTCATTAGGTACGTCTTTTTGTTGCGTACATTGATTATCTTTACATGCTATACTTACCATACAGATGTGCTTAATGTCTCTAGCCCATATGTTGCTCTGTATACTTTGTCACCCTCCTGTACCTCATTTACAATTTGGAAAGGGACCCCTAAATGACCCCCATTGACCAGATGCTGTTTGTGTCATGGACCATGATTAAAAATCCCAACAACCATTTCACCTAAACACACACAACCACTTAATTATCATGTTAGTGTCATTGTAGTGTTAATCATCTCCGTGGCAGTGCTGGAGGAGAATATTGCTCCCACCAAAAATAGAAAAAAATAGAATCATGTGATCAGAAAGTCCACTGTATAAAAATCAGAACAACACTGCTGCACCTGCTACACTTATACCAGAACACACAGCTATGTTACTAAGATATTAGTAGCATTGCAGTACTAAAAACACCCAAACATAGGGCCATTGGGGGTCCTATGGGGGTCGTGTTCAAGTGATAAATGGGAGGGCTAATAAGTAATTGTAAACTTAATTTATTACAGCTGACCTACTACCTCTGGACTTCAGGGTTTGAATCCCCCAGCTGTGCTTGTTTGGTCGAGCATCATACAAACATTAGTGTGTTTGGGTGTACTCACTCACTCACTGACTGTCTTAACCGCCTATCCAATTAGGGTCGGGGGGGGGTCGGGGGGGGGGGGGTTGCTGGAGCCTGTTCCAGCTTTTCAATGGGCGCAAGGCACACAGTAACACCCTGGACGAGGTGCCAATCCATCGCTGGGCAGACACACACACATACACACACCCATTCACCGTCTCCAATTAACCTGACTGCATGTTTTTGGACTGTGGGAGGAAACCGGAGCTCCCGGAGGAAACCCACACAGACATGGGGAGAACATGCAAACTCTGCACAGAAAGGACCCGGACCGCCCCGTCTGTGGATCGAACCCAGGACCTTCTTGCTGTGAGGCGACAGTGCTACCCACCGAGCCACCGTGCCGCCCCTGTTTGTGTGTAGCTTAGGTTAATGTATTAAACTAGCGGTCAGAAGGTCAAGGTTTAGATCCATTACCGCCAAGTTGCAGTTATTAGGCCCCTGTGCAAGGCCCTTAGCCATCAATTTCTCGCACTGTATTCGTTCAGTTGTAAGTGGCTTTGGATTAAAGAGTATGCTAAATTTTGCGAATGTAAATGTGTGTGGCTAAAAACATCCAATCCCGGCTCTTGTCCCCAGGCCGTCCCCCGCTGTGCGTTTTCACTGTGGGATACATCAAACACACCACTTATGTGTATCGGCTTCCCACGAGCCGCTTTCATCTGTTAAAGCTGCAGCCTCTAGTTCCTGTTTTAGCAGCTCTAATCATTCTCGAACCCAGCGGCTCAGTATGAGGTTTTAACGTCGCAACGTGCGCCATCCTGCTGTGCGCTCTTATCTCAGTCTGCAACTGCACTATGCAAAATTGGAAACTACCAAAAAGATTTATTAAGGGGGGCAAAGACACTAGGGGAAGTCCGTCTGTAGTGTGACCTTCATGTGGCGTAACACACCCACAGAGCTTGATGTTCCCACCAAGGATAGAAATGAAGAGCTTTTTACAGCACTTGAGTTACATCTGGTGGTAGAAGATGGAAGCACAACTGATTTTGAGACTTATACGTTTTGTCTTAGGGGTCTGTTAGGATTCAGTTTATAATGATGGGTGTTTCCGTGGTTACTGTACAGTAGTGTGATTGACAGACACAAATAAAAGCTATTATATTTTGATTAAATTGAATATCCATTGCTGCTTCTCAATTCCCATCCAGTGTATTTTGAGATATATACTGATCATCCACTTACCATATTGAAGCACTTTGTAGTTCTACAATTACTGACTGTAGTCCATCTGTTTCTCTGCATGCTTTGTTATCCCTTTTTCATGCTGTTCTTCAATGGTCAGGACCACCACAGAGTAGGTATTATTTGGGTGGTGGATCATTCTCAGTCCTGCAGTGACACTGACATGGTGGTGGTGTGTTTGTGTTTGTGTGTGTTGTGCTGGTATGAGTGGATCAGACAGCAGTGCTGATGGACTTTACATCTACCAGGTGGACCAACTAGGTAGGAGTGGACAGTGAGTGGACACGGTATTTAAAAACTCCAGCAGCACTGCTGTGTCTGATCCACTCATACCCGCATAACACACACTAACACACCACCACCATGTCATTATCACTGCAGTGCTGAGAATGATCCACCACCCAAATAATACCTACTCTGTGGTGGTCCTGACCATTAAAGAACAGCATGAAAGGGGGCTAACAAAGCATGCAGAGAAACAGATGGACTACAGTCAGTAATTGTAGAACTACAAAGTGCTTCTATATGGTAAGTGGAGCTGATAAAATGGACAGTGTGTGTAGAAACAAGGAGGTGGTTTTAATGTTATGGCTGATCAGTGTATGTCTAACAACTGAGCTCAGTTTAGTATTCCCAGCTGTTTTGTTTTTTTTTCTTCCCTGAACAAAGTACTATGTGCAATTTTTTTTAAAGGGGCTGTGTCTGTTTAGACATAGCCAGTTCCGCAGAGAGCTGTAACAGACAGATTAAGCAATAAGGTAACCAGCAAACATGCTTTTCCTCGCCCTCGCCCTTGCCCTTCGCCCTAGCCAATTGCATTCATATTGCCCTTGAGACTGCGGTGGGGTAGCTTATTAAATCACTGTGCCACTCAAGCACCCCAATCAACTTGTAATTTACCTGCTTTAATTGTCTGTTTATAATTTGTTTTGTTTTCAGAATTGAGACATGTTTGCTCTGCTAGGTACACTGTTACCCTCTGATCTTTTTTATTAACTGCTGCTAATATTTTGGTTGTGTTTTTACGCCCATTGCCCTTCTGACACAACCCTCCTATTTCTTATTATTATTCGTTTTTTTCCCCCCAATTATCGGGGAAATGACACTGGGACTGCATCCGAAATCACATACTTCCATACTGAACCGTCTGTGAGAGCAGGTAGTGTGTCCGAATACCTGTTATAAAATGGATAGTTCCGGTCCTAAAATCTGATTGGCTGAGCCGCGTTCGAAGCCGTTGTAAAATTAAGCAATAGAACACGAGAGGGAGTGTGTTATCGCGAATAACATCACGGCTGTGATTTGGTCGCAGGCACGAGCTGTGATGTTATTCGCGATAACACACGACCTCAAGTGTTCTATTACTTTTATTCAACAGTTTTTACAAAATAAAGAAAGAAAATAAATCAAAGAAGCCCTGAATTTCATATTGAATATGCTTTAATATTGACAATACCTTCCGCCAGTAGTAGTTCCACAACGAATGAGTTGCTGCTATGAAAATTCCCTACCCTGCCTTAACACAGTAGGCTAAAAAAAGGCATATAGTTTAACACTACAAAGCAAATTCCAAGTTGTAAAAACTAATTTCAGGAAGGTAAGAAGAACAAGAAGAAAAAGGCAAGAACCTCCGAAGGGAAAAAAAAAGAAATAAAAAACCTCTTGCACACACCAAAGGATATGGGTGATAACAGAACTTTTAGGAACTGCTAACTGAGCTACTAAGCTAACTGTTCGCGTAACAAACACATTAATGTTCCCTACATAGTGCACTAGATTGTTTATCAGATCACGGATTTATGTTCCCTACATAGTGCACTAGATAGTGAATTAGACAATTGATTTGTTATTTACACAGTGCGCTAGATTGTATATCAGATAACGCATTCATGTTCACTACATAGTGCACTAGACAATATGTTAGACAATTGATTTATGTTATTTACACAGTGCGCTAGATTGTATATCAGATAACGCATTCATGTTCACTACATAGTGCACTAGACAATATGTTAGACAATTGATTTATGTTATTTACACAGTGCGCTAGATTGTATATCAGATAACGCATTCATGTTCACTACATAGTGCACTAGACAATATGTTAGACAATTGATTTATGTTATTTACACAGTGCGCTAGATTGTATATCAGATAACGGATTTAAAACGCGATCGGGAATAAAGTCTGTCACCTGTGTGCGCGTTTGTGTGCATGAAGCTTGTCGTCACTGGCAATGCGTCATCGGAGTAATACAGTTGTGGTGGGAAAAGGCCGTGCTGTTATCACGAATATCAGCACGGTTAGAACGCTTCTCAACCAATCAGATTGTAAGGTCGGAACTAACTGTTGTATAACCCCCTATATACGCACACCTATGACCACATCACATCATTCCATATTAATACGCCACTGAAAAGAAAAAGTACAAACTTGGTTGAACACTCTTAAGTCATGTACTGTACATGGAAGTGTCCAGATTAATATAAAAACTAATCCTAATCATTAAGCAGGTGTTTCGTCCAAGAAATAGTGTAATACTGTTTGTAGAGGAATGTTTATTGCGAACGTAATGTTCGCCCTCATGTTGCCTTGCAACATGGCACACTCTTAAAACATCCTTCCCCGTGATAAAATCGCAGTAACGCACGGTCTCTCGTGGCTTATTGCTTTAGTATCCATTAGGTAGTATGCGAAAAGTACCTGGGTGACCTACTGCACTTTTGAGTATGCAAACCTAGCACACTTGCAGTCCGATAATCTATCCCATAATTCAACTGGAGCAGCAAAGGCATTGCAGTAAAGAAGAAAGATGGCGGAAAGTGGACTAAGACAAACGTTAAAAATGTTGATTGTAGCTACTCATAATGTTATTTAGGGCTGCACACAGTGTATCACAAAAGTGAGTACACCCCTCACAAATATTTTATTATATCTTTTCATGGGACAACACTATAGAAATGAAACTTGGATATAACTTAGAGTAGTCAGTGTACAGCTTGTATAGCAGTGTAGATTTACTGTCTTTTGAAAATAACTCAACACACAGCCATTAATGTCTAAATGGCTGGCAACATAAGTGAGTACGTCCGAGTTGCGTGCATACTGCACACTTGCGTACTGAAAAAGCTTACTGCTTTACAGGCTGAGCAGTGCGCACTGTCTCGAATTTAGTATGTACCGTTTAAGTTTGGGATTTCTGACGCAGACTCCCAATGGCTAGGCTGTTTTGGCCATCTCACCTTCAACCAGGCTGATAGCACAGCTAAGACTTAAACCCCAGATCCTCCGCTCTGTGATAGTGGGCTTATGTACTTTACCACTGCACCACCCGGGTGTCTGTAACCCTCCCATTTTAGCATATCGAAAGTTTATTTTGAGTAAAAACAATGTACTACACAGAAGGTTGGTCAAGTGTTTATGAGCTAATGCATGACATAGCAGTCAGAATTGAATCTGTCTTACTTGAGAAACATTTCACTACAAATGTAAATACATATATAAAAAAAAAAAAAAATGCACTACAGGCTTCACTGACCAGGGGTTAATAAGACCTCATTGCTATATAGACACAATACCCAGGTTTCTTTGACTCTGCTTTTGCACACAGTCTTACATGTTTTTACAACAGCCATGGTTGTGTAGCAGGTTTTGCATTGTGAACGTAAGTTGCTGATATAAAATGGCTTTTTTCGATTTGGCTTTGATTCTCAGCACTGCGCAAACAGTGCTTGACCAGCACATTTAGAGTTCTGTGTTTAAAGTAAAGTGCTGGGCGGTTTGACAGTTCATTCGGTGTATTGAATTTGAATCCCTGTACAGTATGGATTTTTCATATACAGCCATATCATAGCATAATTAATACAACAGATGTAGGCTTCAATAGGCAGCAAATCATAACAGTGTTTGCCGCTAAAATCGTTACAGAGCACTGCAGATTAAGTACAGCTCACTGCTTTACCAGGTAGAATTAGGTTAGAATATAACAGTCTTAACATACAAGAGAGGCTTTGTCGATAAGGTAGATAGAACAGGAAAAAACCCAGAACATATGGAGTCTGAAGAGAAAGGAAGACCAGAGATGCTCCAAAAGAACCAAGAGATGAGCAGTGTCTGTGCACATAACATATCCACCTACGCAAAGACATGATTCATTTATAGAAAGGAAGGTTTTAGAGCAATGATTTATACAATGAAGTTTTTAATATAACACCAACACAGAAGCAACCCACTTTTTTACACCAGACTTTTTTTTTCCGTTCAATCTAGTTAGTCATATCCAATTACCTGATTGCATTACAATTCCTCTCTACTGATGTCTTCATTTTAATAACAGCATACATACAAAACCAGTGGCAATCAGAATGGAACTCGCTAGCCAACAATAAACTGCATGAAATTTTAAGCAAACTACCCTTCTGGAAAAACGTACAGAACAAACGTTATATACAAGATGCCGTATCGGACACACTCAACTTACACATTCCTATCTGATAAGGGGAGAGTAGGCCCCCATATGCAACATTTGCCAATCTACAATTACTATAAAACAAATTTTGACAGAATGTGTTAAATACAGCAGAGAAAGAGAGAGACTAGGAATGGACGGACTCAATAAGCAATATCTTCACCAGAAACGATGCAAACATGATGATAAACTTTTTTACAAATACAAACTTGAAGACTTGCTTATAAACCCAATAGGTCACTGAATTAATACCAAGATTTCATATGAAAAACTGGTCCTGCTTTGAAAATAACTCACCAGACTAAACAAGGCGTTATAAAAATCAATCAAACAAAAATCTTTACTGATATTGATCTCCACTCTGACTCTGGAGAGCTATGACTAACACACGCCCACTCCAACACATGTGCAGCAGCCGGCAACTTTTCACCTGCATGAAGCGAGTTCATATGTGAATCAGCTTTGTGTACGGAGAGTCACACCCTGATCCTCATTGTTCCTCGTCTCTGTGCAGGCACCATCAATCAGGCAATCATTGTTTGTGTAGGCATCCAGCCTGCCGGATGGCAGAGCTGAGATTCAAATCGACGAGTTTGAGATTTTAGCTCTGGTGTGCTAGCGTGTTTTACCACTGTGCTACCTGAGCGCCCTTTTACACCAGACTTGTGGTGAAGTTGGATTCATACCTCAGCATTACTGTAAACTGTGAACTTTATTAGTGGTGGTGGAGTTAAATGACAAACGAGGTGTGTGTGTGTGTGTGTGTGTGTGTGCGTGTGTGCGTGTGTTAAAGTTAGAACTGAGGGAATTGCCTAATACTAAATATTAAAATGTTAGTTTTTGTTATCAAACTTCTGTTTTCACTACGCTGCAGTTTGCACAATAAAAATAGTTTACAAGCAAGCAAACCGTACAGTACTCAAAACTTGTATTATATATGTGATCAAATTAAACTAATAGTTTATGTACAGTTGACAGTAGAATAAGCCACAGACCCCAGTCATTCAAAAAAGAAATTAAAAATTAATACAGTGATACAGCATAAAACTGAAAATCTTACAAAATCTTGGCTATACCGCCCAGCCCTAGACACTGCTTTTCTCAAGCCCAAATAAATTGGTTACTCTTTAAAAGAGTCGCACTGTGGCTTTGTGGGTAGCACTGTCACCTCACAGCAAGAAGGTCCTGGGTTCTATTCCCAGGTGGAGCGGCCCGGGTCCTTTCTGTGTGGAGTTTGCATGTTCTCCCCGTGTCTGTGTGGGTTTCCTCCAGGATCTCCGGTTTCCTTCCACAGTCCAAAGACATGCAAGTGAGGTGAACTGGAGATACAAAATTGCCCATGACTGTGTTTGACATTAAAAATCTTCAACTAGGCACCCAGGTGGCACAGCGGGATATTCCGTTGGCACATCAGCACAGAGATTCTGAACTCCTCGGTTTGAATTTCGGCGTTGCCACCGGTCGACTGGGCACCATCTGGCGGGCTTAATTGGCAGTGCTTACAGCAGAGGAGTGTACAGTGACGTGCTCTCCTTGGATGCAATCAGGTATCCTTCAGCAGCGGGAGACAAGTTAAGTGTGCCAAATTGGGAGGAAAATGGGGAGAAAATGCATTAAAACTTAAACTGATGAATCTCGTGTAACCAGTAACTACCTGTCCTGTCATGAATGTAACCAAAGTGTGTAGAACATGACGTTAACATCCTAATTAATAAAAATATACTTTAAAAAGTGCTAATTTAGTTCTACCCTTGACAAAAATGTAAATGCATACCACATCCTGTCTGATTTAAACACATCTGCTGTGCAAAACTGCTGTTTTACTTAATCCCTTGACCTGCTTTCTGTGTGCTCAGGAAAAATGTGGGCAGTCGCAAGAGGAAGCTTCCCTCGTCCAACTACAGCTCGTTGGCCAGTAAGCGGGAAGCATTAGAGAACGAGCTGAGCCCGGTTGGTACGCCAGTGACCGAGTCTGGGGGCGTTATGGAGAGTGCCATCGACAGCCACACCTTCGAGAGCCTGAGTGAAGACGACGCATCCCTCTCACACCTCAAATCATCCATCACCAGCTACTTCGGTGCGGCAGGGAGGCTCACGTGTGGCGAAAAGTATCAGGTCCTGGCTCGCAGGGTTACGCCAGAGGGCAAGGTGCAGTACCTGGTGGAGTGGGAAGGCACCACACCCTACTGAGTGCTCACAGAGGGTTCTTCAGTTCCAGGCTTGGAGAGTAACAGTAATGCACAGTCTGTCCAGGGTGTACAAATTATGTGAAACAGGTCTGCTTAATTATTTTACTTTAACAATACATAATATATTTAAACATATATATAATTTTATATAAAATACATCAGGCATAACATTATGACCACCTCCTTGTTTTTATACTCACTGTCCATTTTATCAGCTTGCACTTACCATAAAGAAGCACTTTGAAGTTCTACAATTACTGACTGTAGTCCGTCTGTTGCTCTACATACTTTTTAGCCTGGTTTTACCCTGTTCTTCAATGGTCAGGACCCCCACAGAGCAGGTATTATTAAAAATATCCTGCCAACAGCACTCAAGCTGATGAAGATCTAGAAGATGACCAACTCAAACAGCAGCAATAGATGAGCGATCGTCTCTGACTTTACATCTACAAAGTGGATCATCTAGGTAAGAGTGTCTAATAGAGTGGACAGTGTGTGGACACGGTATTTAAAAAACTCCAGCACTGCTGCTGTGTCTGATCCACTCATACCAGCACAACACACACTAACACACCACCACCATGTCAGTGTCACTGCAGTGCTGAGAATGATCCACCACCTAAATAATACCTGCTCTTTAGTGGTCCTGTGGGGGTCCTGACCCTTGAAGAACAGGGTGAAAGCAGGCTAAAAAGGTATGTAGAGAAACAGATGGACTACAGTCTAATTGTAGAACTACAAAGTGTACAGTGTGTGTAGAAACCAGGAGGTGGTTTTAATGTTATGGCCGATCGGTGTACTTTTCCAGTCAAGACAATATTCGTAATTGCTGAATTTGCTTCTTCAGCACTAAAACTACAAGCCACGTGACTATTACTGACAAAAGTAAGGAAAGCATAAAAATAGCTACTGTACATGAGCATCAGTGTAGTCAATAATTATTCATGTATGTATGAATGAATGCATGATTAATAGCCCTCAGTAGGTATGACCTGCTGTCAGTATTGAGCATCGTCTCAAAGTGCATAAGTGGAAAAATTGATTTCCAACCAGTGTCTCCTCAATTGCTTGTTTGCAGAGTTTTTTCCACTGCAGCACCTCACCATGTGCTATCCTGAGACTCGGACAGTTGTCAGTGATTAAAGCACTGGAATGGTAATTTAAAGCTTGCTGGTTTAAGCCCCACTACTGACAAGTTGAGCAAGGCCCTTAATCCTCAATTGCTCTGAATGTGTTTATTCACTCCATTGCTTGGAATGTATTTGTTTACAATTGTAAGTCACTTTGGATAAAAGAGTCTGCCAAATGCCAATCAGTCAGTAAATGTATTCGATGTGTAACATGAGTAAATAAGCGTTATCTATTTTAAACAATACTGCATGTTGCACACTTCTGTTTCAGTTGATTCAGTTGTTCTTTCTATTTAATAATGAAGCAGGGGACATAGCAAAAAGAGATGCAAACTTAAATGACAGCTTTTATCTTTTAAATGTAAAATGACATTTGTTTCAATTACAGTTACAATCAAATTACAATTACAATCCAATTTTTCTCCTTAATCTAGTCGTATCCAATTACCCTGATTGCATTACGCTTCCCCTCTACTGACACTACCCTCCACCTCTGACTGATGAGTGCCGCAACTGACACGCGCCCCCTCCGACACGTGTGCAGTACTGACCGCATCTTTTCACCTGCACAAGGCGAGTTCATATGCAGATCAGCTTTGTGCATGGAGAGCCACACCCTGGTCCACGCATTATTCCTCGACTTTGTGCAGGCGCCATCAATCAGCCAGCAGAGGTCGTAGTTGCATCAACAAGCCAATCGTCATTCATGTAGGTACCCAGCCCAGCCGGATGGCAGAACTGAGATTTGAAACGATGTGTTCGAAATCCTAGCTCTGGTGTGCTAGCGTGTTTGGCTGCCGCGCCACCTGAGCGGCTTCTAGGTGGAATTTTTCATAAAGTTCAAATATGTTACACAGTGCTGACCTGTGTTTAAGGGTCAGTGCTTTAATTTTATACATTGTTATCCAGAAATGTACATTTACATTTTCAGCATTTAGCAGACGCTTTTATCCAGAGTGACGGAAATTATGACTGAACACAGTTTTGAGCAATTGAAGGTTAAGGGCCTTGCTCAGGGGTTCAACAGTGGCAACTTGGCAGTGATGGGGCTTGAGAAGGCAAGCTTCTGATTACTAGTTCAGTACCTTAACTGGGCTTACTGAGCTATTACTGCCATTGAGAAAGCACTTACTTTGCAGTGTACTGAATGAAAATATTAGTCAGATTGACTACAGATAATTGAAGAAAACATACTTACAGATTTGAAGTCACTATAAAAATATGCAAATGATGCATGCAATCAATGTTCAAATACTAGATTTTTTCTATTTTATTTATGCATTTTCTTCCAATTTAGTGTAGTCAATTTATCTTCAGCTGCTGGGGGATCCCTGATTGAGGTCGAGCAGTCAGTCCTTACACAGCGTTTGAAGACCCCACCCACATAGAACCGTGTCTGCTGCAGGCACTGCCAATTATGTCCACTAGATGGCGCCCAGCCGACCGGTGAACCGAGGAGTTCAGAATCTCGATGCTGGTGTGCTAGCGGAATATCATGCTGTGCCAAATGGGTGCCCAAATACTAGATTAACTTAAAAAAAAATAATGTCTCATTTCTACAAGCTACAAGGTAAACTTTATATAAGCTGTTTTGAATCGAGTGCCTTATGTAGTTTTAGATACATAATGTATTGTAATCCAAAAATGTAAACGGAGAACCATATGTTACATGGTTAAAGCAGTTTATGAACCGTTTGTGTATAAATGCTGTTATTTTCTGAGCAACCATGTCATGTGGTTTGTACCATGCTAAACTAGCTATATGTCCAGTGCAAAACTAAAGAACCGAAGTTCCTACACCAAGTGTGTATTGAATAAACGATTACTTTAAGATTACAGTTAATGTTGGAACACCAATGCATTTTGTAACTGGAGACTGTGCAGTACTGTAACTTGCCATGACAAAGACTGAAGAACAACTTATCATTACAGAATGTCACATTGTTAAATCTTTGTTTTTCATTTCTTTTTTTCTATGGTCATTTGTAGTCGATTCAGTTCCAGAGCTCTAGTTTTCTAGTGCAATTGTAGTTTGTAAGAGAGTTTAATATTATATGGAAATACATTTCAGTCAAGCACTTGCCCCATTTGGGTGAATAAAGTGTGCATTCAGTGTTCTCTTGACAGGGCACTATAAACCACACCTGTTAGGACTGTAGTACTTTTTTTTTTATTTTTTTTTTATATATATTAGTTTCAGTTGGTGCACTTAGACTGGTTCCAGTTCTATCTGAGGTTGAAAAATTGTGATCTTTTAGACTCCAGATTTTTTCCACCTTAACTGTGGCAAATAAGCAAGTACCACTGGCATTAGTTCACACGTTTCCCAGCACTGGAGGAAAAGTCTAAGGGCAGTTGTTGGGGCCATTAATATACAACTAAATTATACTGTATAAGTAATACATGGCCAGCTGTTTTAAAACACCACCAAAAACTGGCATTAATTAGCTGCTGGATCACAAGTGTGTACTTCAAAAACAGAAGCTTGGTTAAGGTTGGCTACTGATTACAGCAGTTTATGGGAATAAAACAGCTTTACTTAATGCTGTTGTTTCTTTTAGTGGTGTAGCAGTAGGGTTGGATGTGTTGGGATGTCAAAATTCAATTGACATGCTTAATGTGAGGGTTCTTCAAAAAAGTTTCCACACTTTTTAACTCTATTTATTAAGAATTTCAAAAACAAATGACATCACTTTTCTAGTCACCTTCCGATGCATTTTTCCAGTGTCATACCAACTTTTAATGCCATCACCAAAATGTTTTTGGTTGAGCGCATAGCCACTGATCATCACATGAAAATCTTATTCCTTGTAAAGCTTCTTTGAGTGGTCCAGACTATAAGCTCTCTCTGTCTCTCAGACACGACCAATTACAACTCCTCTCGCCCTCATCATTTCCAACCGAAATATAAAAGTGTTGAAACTTTTTGAAGATCCCTTGTATCAATGAAAAGTTAAATAGGTAAATTAATTTCAAGTGCTGTAGTCGTTACAGTGTGTGATCATGTCAATCAGTGAATTATTAAGAGCTGCCATTTCAGCACCACTGAGACTGAACCGAGCTGGCCGGCAGCTGGGTATTTGGACCTTGCATCCTAGCAGTAGTGAGCCAGTGTAATTTACTACTGTGCCACCTGAGCACACAGAAAATGTGTGAAATATATTCATAATATAAAAAATAAAAAAAAGCAATTAATAATAAAAGCAGTTATTAGTTCTGTCTTGGTGCAGGGAAGCCAGTCAAAATTCTTGTCTGTGAAACTTGCTTATATGCTACAGAAACTGTTTAAAACTATGTAACGCTTGTGTTCCCATCACAGTTGTGTGACACTGCCTGATTATTGGCATTATCTTTGTCAGTTTTGTTATAAACATTTAGCATTGTTTAGTCTATAAGGCTACACAACAGATGTTTTTTGAGATGTTCGAGATTATCAGGTCTCATATATTTACACAGTGGAACCTCGATTTAACGGACCTCAATTTAACAGATTTCTGATTTAACGGACAAAATCTGGAAAACCGAATGTCCGGTCCGATTGTTTAAAATTCCCGCAAGAAGCATACCAAGACCAGTAGTGCGGTAATTGTTTGCTAGCCGACGACTAGGCTTTATTTTGTTGGGAGGCTCGCTTTGTTCTCGCCTTTTCTCTGTGTTTTATGCACAATTTTTGCAAGTTATAGTGCTTAGTTATGCCACCAGCAGTGCCTCAGGCTCAGAATAATAGATACTGTAAGCCCCAACTATCAGATCACTATCATCTCCACCATACAAGTTAACTGAAAATTATCCCCAGTAATACGGTAGACCAATTTTAATATTTATTTACAGGTTTTACGTGACATATTTACATATCTATTTCCGTTGTTCATTTTACTGTTTATGGACATGTAATATGTGCATGTTTAGGACTTTTGTGGACCCTAGTGCTGTGTTTTCATATATTTTCACACTCCCTGAAAAAAAAACCTTTCGGTTTCGGACAATCGCATTTTACGGACCAGTGCACCCCCCTTTTAGTCCGTTAAATCGAGGTTTCACTGTGTACATAGTGGTGAATTTATTTTACTGTGTGAGTGTATTTACCTATTTGAGTATAAAACTTTACCCCATGTACTTGTATAGCATTTACAAATTTATTCCCAAATATTTTGTCATTTCCAAAGATGACTTTGTTATAGACCGCCCCTCATAGTTGCCTATTCAAGTTTTTCCAGTTTTCAGCTGACTGGAAATCTTAAGCTGGTTTGTAACTGAGTGTATCATATTAGTATTATAGGTGAGTTTATTAGATGATATTTTACTAGTTTTTTTTACAGTGTTAAAAAGAAGATATATACTTTATTATTTACATGTATATAATTGGTTTAGCCCCCTGTAATTTTTTGCACTATTAACTCGTTCTTAGCTATGCAAACAATTATTGCTTAATTGATTTCTTATATTTTATAATTGAGCAGGAAAGAAAAACATTTTATTCAAAGCACTTTGTGCATCCTTTTAATTGTTATGCATTTTATAAAAAAAATCTCCCAACAGTAAACATTAATACAAATAAATCAATCGTTAAATCATAACTGAGACATCATAGATCATTTTACGTAATAGTTGGTAGACGCTGTTACTTCTGATTTTAGAGAAAGTTTTCCAATACAGAGGTACTGAAACTGTACACTTGGAATTTTGCAGACACAAAATATGTCCAACAAAGTATTCCTGAGCATTTCATTTTAAACGCATGGGAAATAATGAATGCATAATGAAATCAATAAATGTTATGTAAATTTTTCAAGTAAATTGTTTTGAGAGCCCTGTTCACTATTATGTTAACAACTTATCCTGCATAATATTAAGAAATACTAGCCAACAAATGGTTGGACTACAAGTTGGGAAAAGATTACACAGTGGTGTCTTAGCTGTTAATGTTGACTAATGTGGGTCATTACGTAGAACATGATGCTATAATCCTACATGGACAGGTTCCAATGAAGAGCTTTAAATTACCCCAGAACCTTTTCTCCTGATTTTTTGCGTGTCCAATTTTTACCCAATTGCATTACGCTTGCTCTCTACTGGTGCTGACCCCCGCTCCTGATCGAGGAGAGTGAACTGACACACGTCCCCTCCGATACGTGAACAGTAGCCGACTGCATTTTTTCACCTGCACCAGCCGAGTTCATATGCGAATCAGCCCTGTGCATGGAGAGCCACACCCTGATCAGCATTATTCCTCTACTCTGTGCAGACGCCATCAGTCAGTCAGTCAGCAGAGGTCATATTTGCATCAGTTATGAGGTCCCAGTATGGCTCCCTAACCCTATATGAACAACAGCCAAACGTTGTTCATATATCCACCCAGCCGGATGGCAGAGCTGAGAATCGATGCGATGTATTCAAAATCCCAGCTGGTGTGCTAGTGTGTTTTACCGCTGCACCACCTGAGCGGCAGAACATTTCATTTTAAACAATGAAAAATAATCCATGTGTAATTATACATCTAATGCCAAAGAAAATATGGTCCCTAGCACTGATGTCAGTAACACTTTACATTTTTCAGTAACAAGTAATCCAACGAGTTACTATTTCCAATCCAGTAATCAGATTAAAATTACTTATCCAAGTTACTGTGCGTTACTATTTTTGCGTCTCGGGGAGTGACGTCTGGTCTATGCGACAATTAAGTCACGAGCTGCGTCCGAAATCGCATACCTACAGAGTATGCACTAGATTGGAGGAAGTATGCACTACTCGGCCGGTAAAGAAGTACATACTTTCAGTACAGAAGTGTGCAGTATGCACACAACACCGCTACATACTACACGTGGGGACGTGATGACGTAATATCACCATAGTTACAGACTCATTACAAACCTACTCGCCAAAATTTTTGATATTTCTTGTCTTTTTGTTATTTATTTGTCTTTAAAATTTTATTTTATTTATCTTACTTACACTTGTGTACCATAATCAATATTAGGTTTCTTTTTAACATTAGGTAAACTAGGTAGCCTTACAGATTGTCTCTTTATCAAAAGCATTTTTTTTATATAATTTAAGTATTACCTGTCATTGGTTTAAGTGGGTTGGGATTTCTTCAACAAACAAACCTAAATATGAGGTTGCATGTGTTTATTTGTTAAATTTAACATATTGGGGGAGAAAAAATCCAACACAAAATATGAAATGTGCCAATCTTTTGCACAGCACATTCTATTTTACCTCGGTATACCAAATCTAGCAAATAAACAGTAAATGGTCACTCGGGTGGTGCAGCGGTAAAGTACGCTAGCACACCAGAGTTGGGGTTTCGAATACATCGTATCGAATCTCAGCTCTGCCTTCCGACTGGGCTGGGTGGCTGCATGAACAATGATTGGCTGTTGTTCAGGGTTAGAGGGTAAAAAGTCGGATCATAGGTCCTCATAACTGGTGCAACTGCAGCCCCTGCTGGCTGACTGATTGCGCCTGCACAGGGCTGAGGAATAATGCTGATGGGGGTGTGGCCCTCCTATACACAGTGCCCAAAAATGCAGTCTGTACTGACTACGTGCCGGAGGGGGCGTATGTCAGTTGAGAGGCGTCCTCAGTCAGCGGTGAAGGGTCGAACCAGTATAGAGGGTTCTTCTTCCAGTATTCAGGGTAATTAGACATGACTAGATTAGGGGAGAAAATTGAGGGGGGAAAAATGGGAAAAATTTAAAATTCATAAAAAAAACCAAAAAAAAAACAGTAAATGTGCATCAAAGTCCGCAAATGGCCGGAATAGACCAGGGGGGTCCATACTTTTGTGTTCAACTGTATGCATAAACAGAAATCGAATCAAATAAGATGTGCTTCATTATATTCCATGCTGTTTTTTCATTGGACTTTGTTGGATTAGCAGATTAAAAGCAGCATCAGTTGCATTGCAAGTTTACAATCAGAAACTTTAACAAACAATACCAGAACATCAGCACAAAAACATTGAGGTTTCATATCTATCCACGCCTTACTGCGGCTCGTCTGCTGTTTCCTGTGAGGTCCTGTACCAGTTTTGTGATGAACTGTGCACATGAATTGGTTTAGTCAATATTAATGATATGTTAAATGTTTAACATAGATTTTACAATCTGTAATAACTGGTGTCCCATCAACTCTCTACTGCCGTTTTAAACAATAAAAAACATTTGATCAAAACATCCTGTTATATTTTTTTTTCTTTTTGTTACCCATTTCCCCTACTGTCATTCATGACCATTTCTTTTCCTTGTTTATTTTATTCTTTTCTAATTTCTAACATTTCTTTGTATCTGTTTTCTTTATATGTATGTTTGCCTTTAATCACCTCTCCCTTCTCTATTTTTTTGTTTCCATTTTTAGTCTTACTCTTACTGTTGTAGATATATGAACTCATTTTTCTTTACCTCACGTCTTTTTGTTTTCATCTTTTTTGTCTTCCTCTCCTCTCTATACTCAACCTCTGTCAAGGGTAAGGAAATGAATACTGTAAATAAAATATTTAAATTCCCCCTGGTCATATTAAACCATTTCATCCTATTATTTCCCCCTTTATGCCTTTGCTATTTATTTTTTTAATCACATCCATTTTCTTACACAGGCCAGTCTTTTCTTTTAGCTCCTGTATGTTTTCCCCTTTATCTTTCACTATTTACCTTTCTCCTTTTTATTTGCTCCCTGTCCATTTTGCTGTCCTTTTCTGTTCCTCACCTTTTTTATTAGCTTTGAGTTTTTGTAATTCTCATTTATTTTCTCTTCATTATTTTCTCTTAACTTTTATGTGCATTTTCTCTGTATTATTCACATTGTTTAGGATTAACTACAACCCCAAATCAGAAAAAGTTGGGACAGTATGAAAAATGCAAATCATAAAAAACCAGTTTCTTACATTTACTTTGACTTTTATTTCATTGCAGACAGTTTGAACCCAAGATATTTCATGTTTTATCTACTCAACTTCATTTCATTTGTTAATATACATCCATTCCTGCATTTCAGGCCTGCAACACATTCCAAAAGTTGGGACAGGGGCAATTTAGGGCTAGTAATGAGGTGAAAAAATGAAATAATGATGCGATTTTAAACAGGTGATGTCAACAGGTGATTGTAATCATGCTTTGGTACAAAAGCAGAATCCAGGAAAGGCTGAGTCTTTGATGAGCAAAGATGATCAGAGGATCTCCAGTTTGTCAACAAATGTGTGAGAAAATGATTAAAATGTTTAAAAACAATGAACCTCGAAGAAAGATTGGAAGGGATTTGCATGTTTCTCCCTCTACAGTGCATAACATCATTAAACAATTCAACAATAGCTGATATAACCACATGGGTGAGGGATTACTTTGGCAAATGTTTGTGAAGCACTACAATACAGATTTACATGCACAAATGCCACTTAAAACTTTACTGTGCAAGAAAGAAGCCTTATGTTAACCATGTCCAGAAGCGGCGTCGACTTCATTGGGCTCGGTGGCATCTAGGATGGACCATCACACAGTGGAAACGTGTATTGTGGTCAGATGAATCTGCATTCCAGGTCTTTTTTCGGACCAAAGACGAAAAGGACCATCCAGACTGTTATCAGCAACAAGTCCAATAGCCAGGCTCTGTCATGGTACGGGGCGGTGTCGGTGCCCTTGTGCAAAGGTCATTTACACTTCTGTGATGGCAGCGTTAATGCAGAAAAGTACATTGAGATCTTAGAGCAACATATGCTGCCTTTAAGACATCATCTTTGCCAGGGACGTTCATGCATTTTTCAACAAGACAATGCAAAACCACATGCTGCACACATTACAAAAGCATGGCTGCGGAAGAAGAGGGTACGGGTACTGGACTGGCCTGCCTGCAGTCCTGACTTGTGCCCAATAAAAAAAGGAGACAACGACGACCCCGTACTGTTGCACATCTTAAGACGTGTTTGCAGGAAGAATGGGACAAAATAAAACCTGAAACTAAATCACTTGGTATCCTCGGTGCCAAAACGTCTTTTAAGTGTGGTGAAAAGGAATGGCGACATTACAAAGCGGTAAATGCTTTACTGTCCCAACTTTTTTTGGAATGTGTTGCAGGTCTGAAATGCAGGAATGTATGTTTATTAATAAATGAAATGAACTTGAGCAGACAAAACATGAAATATCTCAGGTTCATCCTGTCTGCAATCAAATAAAAGTCAAAGTAAATGTAAGAACCTCTGTCTTTTTTTATTATTATTATTTGCATTTTCCATGCTGTCCCAACTTTTTCTGATTTGGGGTTGTACATTGTTTTACTATTTGCTTTTTTTTTATTACGTTTTTTTTGTGTGTATCATTTCATACATCAAACAACATCAACAACACATCACATTACATTTTCTGTTTCCTTTGTCTGTTCTGTTTTTTTTTTTACCCTGTACATTTGTAATAAATTACAGGGTATCGAGAGTATAAAAGTAATGAATTAAAAGAAGTGGACACTAGATGGTGCCATGAGCTGAGATATATACATTACCATATAGAAGCACTTTGTAGTTCTACAATTACTGACTGTAGTCCATCTATTTCTCTGCATATTTTTTTAGCCTGCTTTCACCCTGTTCTTTAATTGTCAGGACCCCCACAGTACCGCCACAGAGCAGGTATTATTTAGGTGGTGGATGATTCTCATCACGGAGATTAAATACCGTGTCCACTCACTGTCCACTCTATTAGACACTCCTACCTAGTTGGTCCACCTTGTAGATGTAAAGTCAGAGACGATCGCTCATCTATTGCTGCTGTTTGAGTTGGTCATCTTCTAGACCTTCATCAGTGGTCACAGGTCGCTGCCCATGGGGTGCTGTTGGCTGGATATTTTTGGTTGGTGGACTATTCTCAGTCCAGCTGTGACAGTAAGGTGTTTAAAAACTCCATCAGCGCTGCTGTGTCTTATCTACTCATACCAGCACAACACACACTAACACCACCACCGTGTCAGTGTCACTGCAGTGCTGAGACTGACCCACCACCCAAATAATACTTACTCTGTAGTGGATCTGTGGGGGTCCTGACCATTGAAGAACAGGGTGAAAGAAGGCTAAAAGGGTATGTAGAGAAACATATGGACTACAGTCAGTAATTGTAGAACTACAAAGTGCTTCTATATGGTAAGTGGAGCTGATAAAATGTCAAATGTGCTCAAGCTACAATTTGGACTGCCTATTACAACTGAAGCAAATGCACTTGAGTGCAGTAAATGAGTGAGATCCTAATGGTTCTGGCAGGCAGTGGGTTCAGTCCTGAATTGTAATAAATACATGAGAAATTAATTTCTCTTTCTGTAAATGTATTGAATACATGAAGGGAAACTAATCTCTCTGTAAATGCAATAACTACATGTTAAAATTAATAGAAGGGTGAAATCAGGGAGCAGACAAATACAAAGCTAGTGTTACTCTCTTAAGAACTAATCTGATAATCTAATTATGTGGTTGTGTGCTGGTAGGTCACTGTAACTGCTATACATTTCTGCTATACATTTATGCTCCACTAACCCATCCAAGCTAGATGTACAGGCACGGCTGGAATTTTTTGACAGTAAAGAAAGCTTTAGTGTATCACAGTTCTTCACTGTTCTCCTGTCAATTTCATGTTGCATGGGATGGCATAGCTCCAGCTGTTCGCTTTGTTTCTGTAGGACTATGTAGTATCTGACCTGCTTAAACAGAAGCCCCGGTATCCAATCTACAAAAAACTGTCAGCAAGCTGGACAGAGGAAATAAGAGACTCCTGTACCAGAAGAGTCATGACCCGCTGTCACTTCCAAGGCTGAATGAAGGTGATTGGTAGGTATTCCTTTTTTTCCCCCAACAGCCCAGTCTGAGAGGCTCTTTAAATTAAATATTAACTTTGATTTGGGATTTAAAAACATACATACATCAACTTTGATTATTTGGTGGTTTAAAATGTCACTTGAAGACCAGTGTTTTGTGTAGTGTCTGTTCCTACATCTTTTATTTTTTTGCAATGCTAAAATCAGAAAGCAAAATCAATCAGTCTTTATATGGTGCCCTGGAGCAGATCAAATGAGTGGTTACAAATTAATGAATATGTGATGTTAAAAACCTATACAGTGGGGTCAAAAAGTATTTAGTCAGCCACTGATTGTGCAAGTTCTCCTACTTAGAAAGATGAGAGAGGTCTGTAATTTTCATCATAGGTACACTTCAACTATGAGAGACAAAATGAGAAAAAAAAAATCCAGGAAATCACATTGTAGGATTTTTAAAGAATTTATTTGTAAATTATGGTGGAAAATAAGTATTTGGTCAATAACAAAAGTTTAACTCAATACTTTGTAACATAACCTTTGTTGGCAATGACAGAGGTCAAACGTTTCCTGTAAGTCTTCACCAGGTTTGCACACACTGTAGCTGGTATTTTGGCCCATTCCTCCATGCAGATCTCCTCTAGAGCAGTGATGTTTTGGGGCTGTCGCTGGGCAACACGGACTCCACAAATTTTCTAGACCCAGCCACGTTTCATCTTCAATGCTCTCACTGATGGAAGGAGGTTTTGGCTTAAAATCTCACAATACATGGCCCCGTTCATTCTTCCCTTAACACGGATCAGTCGTCCTGTCCCCTTTGCAGAAAAACAGCCCCAAAGCATGATGTTTCCACCCCCATGCTTCACAGTAGGTATGGTGTAACTCAGCATTCTTCTTCCTCCAAACACGACGAGTTGAGTTTTTACCAAAAAGTTCCATTTTGGTTTCATCTGACCACATGATATTCTCCCAATCCTCTTCTGGATCATCCATATGCTCTCTGGCAAACTTCAGACGGGCCTGGACATGTACTGGCTTAAGCAGGGGGACACGCCTGGCACTGCAGGATTTGAGTCCCTCTCGGCGTAGTGTGTTACTGATGGTAGCCTTTTTACTTTGGTCCCAGCTCTCTGCAGGTCATTCATCAGGTCCCTCCGTGTAGTTCTGGGATTTTTGCTCATGATCATTTTGACCCCACGGGATGAGATCTTGACCCCAAGGGAGATTATCAATGGTCTTGTATGTCTTCCATTTTCTTACAATTGCTCCCACAGTTGATTTATTCACACCAACCTGCTTGCCTATTGTAGATTCACTCTTCCCAGCCTGGTGCAGGTCTACAATTTTCTTCCTGGTGTCCTTCGACAGCTCTTTGGTCTTGGCCATGGTTGAGTTTGGAGTCTGACTGTTTGAGGCTGTGGACAGGTGTCTTTTATACAGATAACGAGGTCAAACAGGTGCCATTAATACAGGTAATGAGTGGAGGACAGAAGAGCTTCTTAAAGAATAAGTTACAGGTCTGTGAGAGCCAGAAATCTTGCTTGTTTGTTATTGACCAAATACTTATTTTCCACCATAATTTACAAATAAATTCTTTAAAAATCCTACAATGTGATTTCCTGGATTTTTTTTTCTCATTTTGTCTCTCATAGTTGAAGTGTACCTATGATGAAAATTACAGACCTCTCTCATCTTTCTAAGTAGGAGAACCTGCACAATCAGTGGCTGACTAAATACTTTTTGACCCCACTGTAAGTATTGCAACTATGCTCCTACAATTCTATTGCTGGAAGAGACAATGGGTGGAGGGGCAAGGCGAGCAGAAGCAATGAGCTATAGATACAGTGGACTCACAAAGTGTTCAGACCATTTAACTTTTCCACACTTTTTGTCTGTCTAAAAACCCAGTGAGCTGCCTACCTAGAGCAGATTCTTATAAGACATATAACATTTAAGGCAGGTTTTACACAGTGATTACGACGATTACATCATTGCAGTTTGTTGCTCCATGTTCGTCTGCTATATTTGTAATTTTTCATAAGAAAAGTTGTGCCGCGCTGAATGCTGGGATTGCCTTCACAGCTAAGGAAGCATCAGATGCTCCCTTGTCATTCAGTCAGTATATACCTAAGTAGGCAGCATTTAATGTGTGACATGTTGCATTGTCTTACTTGAAGATCCCATTCGCCCCTGGGAAGACAATTTTCCCATGGTACTTTCATCCATGACAGCAACAAAGGATATATCTGCAGACAGCCTATCACACACTCTATATACCCACAAAGCCAGCTCAACTTGACTGTGCATATACAGTGTATCACAAAAGTGAGTACACCCCTCACATTTCTGCAGATATTTAAGTATATCTTTTCATGGGAAAACACTGACAAAATGACACTTTGACACAATGAAAAGTAGTCTGTGTGCAGCTTATATAACAGTGTAAATTTATTCTTCCCTCAAAATAACTCAATATACAGCCATTAATGTCTAAACCACCGGCAACAAAAGTGAGTACACCCCTAAGAGACTACACCCCTAAATGTCCAAATTGAGCACTGCTTGTCATTTTCCCTCCAAAATGTCATGTGATTTGTTAGTGTTACTAGGTCTCAGGTGTGCATAGGGAGCAGGTGTGTTCAATTTAGTAGTACAGCTCTCACACTCTCTCATACTGGTCACTGAAAGTTCCAACATGGCACCTCATGGCAAAGAACTCTCTGAGGATCTTAGAAGACGAATTGTTGCGCTACATGAAGATGGCCAAGGCTACAAGAAGATTGCCAACACCCTGAAACTGAGCTGCAGCACAGTGGCCAAGATCATCCAGCGTTTTAAAAGAGCAGGGTCCACTCAGAACAGACCTCGCGTTGGTCGTCCAAAGAAGCTGAGTGCACGTGCTCAGCGTCACATCCAACTGCTGTCTTTGAAAGATAGGCGCAGGAGTGCTGTCAGCATTGCTGCAGAGATTGAAAAGGTGGGGGGTCAGCCTGTCAGTGCTCAGACCATACGCCGCACACTACATCAAATTGGTCTGCATGGCTGTCACCCCAGAAGGAAGCCTCTTCTGAAGTCTCTACACAAGAAAGCCCGCAAACAGTTTGCTGAAGACATGTCAACAAAGGACATGGATTACTGGAACCATGTCCTATGGTCTGATGAGACCAAGATTAATTTGTTTGGTTCAGATGGTCTCGAGCATGTGTGGCGGCAATCAGGTGAGGAGTACAAAGATAAGTGTGTCATGCCTACAGTCAAGCATGGTGGTGGGAATGCCATGGTCTGGGGCTGCATGAGTGCAGCAGGTGTTGGGGAGTTACATTTCATTGAGGGACACATGAACTCCAATATGTACTGTGAAATACTGAAGCAGAGCATGATCCCCTCCCTCCGGAAACTGGGTCGCAGGGCAGTGTTCCAGCATGATAATGACCCCAAACACACCTCTAAGACGACCACTGCTTTATTGAAGAGGCTGAGGGTAAAAGTGATGGACTGGCCAAGCATGTCTCCAGACCTAAACCCAATAGAACATCTCTGGGGCATCCTCAAGCGGAAGGTGGAGGAGCGCAAAGTCTCGAAAATCCGCCAGCTCCGTGATGTCGTCATGGAGGAGTGGAAAAGCATTCCAGTGGCAACCTGTGAAGCTCTGGTAAACTCCATGCCCAGGAGAGTTAAGGCAGTTCTGGGAAATAATGGTGGCCACACAAAATATTGACACTTCAGGAACTTTCACTAAGGGGTGTACTCACTTTTGTTGCCGGTGGTTTAGACATTAATGGCTGTATATTGAGTTATTTGAAGGGAAGAATAAATTTACACTGTTATATAAGCTGCACACAGACTACTTTTCATTGTGTCAAAGTGTCATTTTGTCAGTGTTGTCCCATGAAAAGATATACTTAAATATCTGCAGAAATGTGAGGGGTGTACTCACTTTTGTGATACACTGTATATATATATGGAACATTCAGCATTAGTACTAGGTATTGTTTTTTATGGTTTCAGTATGGGGCTTAGGCATGTTTAGGTTTTTTTCAGTTGGAATGGGCCTTAAGTCCACTGAGATGTCTTACAGCACTAAATGCTACACTACATACCTTATAAAAGCAGTAATGGCAGATTTACACAGTAGCATCTCCGGCTGTTACACTGGGACATTGGAAGCTATTGTAGAGTTGTTTTATGCAGTTTAAATAGCAGACCATTAGTGCAGGAAATGATCTCTTATTAAATAGTCATGCAGTAATGTTCCCATTAGATGCAGCAAAACGCAGTTGTAAGCAGATTGTGTTTGCATTGTAGATATGAAAGGATCATCAGTTCAGTGGATGTCTTGTGGCCAGACCCTGAAGAAGCCCACTGAATGGAAGCTCAAGTTCTGCCTGCTCACAGAGTCTGAATTGCTTTCATTTGATAAACCTCAGGTAGGTACTTTACATTTACATTTGCTGCATTTAGCAGACAATTACAATTATGAGGTTAATTTAGGGTTAGTTAGGGGCCTTGTTAAGGAGCCCAACATTGGCATATTGGGGCTTGAATCAGCAACCTTTTGATTACTAGTCCAATACCTTAACTGCTGAGCTACCACTGCTCTAAAGTCGTAGTTGATAGTGTTTGTCATGAGCCTGGTGACCTCATTTGCTGATAGGGCTGCACGCTGGCTCACAGCAAGAAGGTCCTGGGTTTGATCCCCAGGTAGGGCTGTCCGGGTCCTTTCAGTGTGGAGTTTGCATGTTCTCCCCGTGTCTGCGTGGGTTTCCTCTCACAGTCCAAAAACATGCAAGTAGGGTGAATTGGAAATACAAAATTGTCCATGACTGTGTTCAACATTAAAACTACAATTTATACCGGTAATAACTACCGTTTCTGTCATGTATGTAACCAAATAGTTTAAAACATGACATTAAAATCCTAATAAACAAACATTTACTGATGAGCTGAGGTCTCTTATTTCCTACAATCTACACTATTATGATAGGTTATTAAATGGCCAACGTGTTCTCCACCTGTCCACTAGAGGTCTACCTTCACTTTTTACTGGGACTTTCATTCAGTCACACGAATACAAACCTGTTTGCCATTAACTTAACATCAATAAGGACTCTAGTACCTGTTAGCCATGTCAAGTCTTGCATGTCTGTGCCATGTTCCTGTTTATTTTTGTGTTTATTTTTTCTTGTTGTCTTTTTCTTGTTGACTGCCAGCATGTTTGGGCAACACCATCATAAGGACCAGAGCACCCAGACTTCACCCAGCAGTAAGTGTGTGCATAATCGATCTGTCATTGAATTATAAATTTTTTCCTGTGCACACCCCATGGGCTATTTGTTTTGTAACTAAATGACCTAAACACAAGCTCTTTTTTTATTTGTTTTGTTTAAAAGCCTAAATCAGAAAAAGTTGGGACAAGCAATGTTTCTTATATTTACTTTGACTTTTATTTGATTGCAGACAGTATGAACCATGATTTTCCATGTCACCTTTATTTTATTTGTTAATATTCATCCATCCATGCTTTTCAGGCCTGCAACATTCCAAAAAATGGCAAACTGCATGGACATCACTGAAAAAGATAACTTAAGGGCAGCATATGTTTCTTTAAAATCTCAATGTACTTTTCTGCATTAATGCTGCCATCACAGAAGTGTTAATTACCTTTCTCAAGCGCACTGACACTGCCCCATACCATGACAGACCCTGGCTTTTGGACTTGTTGCTGATGACAGTCTGGATGATCCTTTTCATCTTTGGCCTGGAGCACACGGCGTTCATTTTCTCCAAAAAAGATGTAGAATACTGATTTATTTGACCACACTATACATTTCCTCTGTGTGATGGTCCATCCTAGATGCCTCTGAGCGCAGAGAACTAGACACTGCTTCTGGATGTGGTTAACATGGCTTATTATTTTTTGCAAAATTAAGTTTTAAGTGGCATTTGTAAATGTAACTCTGTATTGAAGTGCTGGACAAAGGTTTGCCAAAGTAATCCCTTGCCCATGTGGTTATATCAGCTGTTGATGAATGACCATGCCTGATGCAGTGCTGTCTGAGGGATCAGAGTGTTCAGCTCAGGCATGTGTCCCTGCCCTTTACGCATTAAAGTTCCTCCAGAGGCGCCCGGGTGGCGCAGTAGGAAATTCCGCTAGCACACCAGCGCTGGGATTCTAAACTCCCAGAGGTTTGAAATACAAGAATGGATGTATATTAACAAATGAAATTAAGTTGACCAGACAAAACATTAAATATCTTGGGCTTATATTATTTGCAATTAAATCATTTTTATTTATTTATTTTTCTTACATTTGCATTTTCTCTATTGTCCTAACTTTTTCTAATTTTGGATTTGTACATGAACCAACTTGGATACACAATTTGGTGGTATTTTAAACCTCTATAATGACATTCACACTTCATGGAATGAGTGTTTATGAATGACTACCTGGTGACCTCTCTGTGACTTTATATAAATAAGGCTAGTTTGACTAGTAGGTCTGACCTGAATTAAAAGCTGCTGGAGCTTGCTCAACACTTTCCCTAGTTACAAAAGCTTGACATCAGCATAAGCTTAGAAGAAAGCAGCCTTTACCTAGAAATCCACACCCTAACTCGTACCTGTAGTTTGTAGCTGATTGCATAGATGAAGAAACAGCAGAAGCAGCATTTTTTTCTTGCATTGCAACCTCAAACCTCGTTATATACATCATCTGTGCTTCAACAAATACTCTAGTTTTTAGGTGTTTCTTGGCTTACATTAGACCATTTGGTCACATTTTCACCCGCCATAAGGTGACATCACCTTGGTGATCACCTTTCAGACGAAGAAATATATATAGTCTTCCAAGCAGTGATTAACAGGAAAAGAAAGATATATGTATCTTATAAATGTGTGTAAACTTTTATCTATCAGTAATCTAACATTTGTTTGATTTTACAGAGCACAGAGATTTGTGCTCAACATGTGAGGGCAATGTTTGTTGGTGATTTGGCTATAATGGCAGGTTGAAATTTTTCCAGGTTTTAAATTAGGGCTTCACTGTAAGATTTATTACTTTGTAATTTGGGGCCTGGTGCTGGTACAAACACAAAAGACAACAACAAAATCACAGCTTAGAAAAGTGGTGTTTAAGTATTTATTTTGAAATTAACTTTGACTTTAACTTTAGCGCAGAATGTCAGACCTGAAAGTGGAGTAAGTGATATTTAAGTCAAAGCATGGTTTGGTAATGTTGAAGTTCTCACATTCTAGCATTTTCCATGAAAAAGCTCTAGTCTTGTGGTTCTTCAGGCATAAAATAAGTAAAATTAATGAATAAATGATAAATAAATTAAAACTGTATTTGCCTGCCAATCAAACTCCATTAGCATTTATTCTCCTCCTTCGGTGCACATTAAGTTGCTAAGTTCATCCTTACACCAGCCATGTATAGTACTACGTAGGATCTTCAAAAAGAAAAGTTTACGCACCTTTATATTTTGGATGGAAATGGAGGAGTAGTAATTGGTCGTGTCTGAGAAACTAAGAGAAAGCTTATAGTCCAGATTTAGCGCCATCTGATTTCCACCTTTTTGCACCGCTCAAAGAAGCTTTAAGGGGAAGAAGATTTTCATGTGATGATGATATGAAAGCAGCGGTGCATCAGTGGCTACGTGCTCAACCAAAATTATTTTCATTTGCTGATGGCATTAAAACAGTACAGCACTGGGAAAAATGCATCGCAAAGGAAGGTGACTATGTAGAAAAGTGATGTAATTTGTTTTTAAAATTCTTAATAAATTGAGTTAAAAAAAAGTGCAGAAACTTTTTGAAAAGCCCTCATAGTTTGACTAAACCAAAAACTGCATAGTCAGATAAAACACAAGAATCACATAAAACCACGTCTGTAATGCATTTGTAGCTGCTAAAATATAGGTGAAAAGTCCACAGTCAAAAAAGCTTTACATCTCTATGGTCATCACTATGTGATCAGCAACAAACTTCACTCAAATTTTAAGGTGTGTTTAACTGTTGTGTTTAATCAGTGTTTAGGCCTATACATATGTTAAGCTTGCTTGACTATGGACACTGTAGGCCACTTTTAGATGTGTGCAATCATACGAGCACAAAGAAATCACCAGTTGTAGGTAATCACTAATGGGACATTAGGCCATGCCACAAAGTTAGAACTTTCAGCACCAGCAAATTAATAATCTAGATGGCTGTAGGTATATATGAACCAGGCATATTTTTAGACTAAAACACAGTGAATTTACTTCTTTCATGAAGAACAGTTCTAAAAAGGATTTATATGTCTAGGCTGTCATCCATGACTAACTTTACCTATATACATCTTTAAAACATTATCCTGTGGTAAAATATTTGATCCAAAAAGCAGGATGTAATGGCATCACTGGTGTACAATGAGAAACAGAAAGGGGACATTTACAGGCTGTAAACAAAGTAAAGTTGAATGTACTGGTATTTTCCGTTTATCCGGGGCAAGCCGCTGAGCAGAAATGTGCAGTGGGAGGCATAATCACACTGGTGACACAGATGCCTTTGTTCTGAATTGGCTAGTGGTACATCTGCCTGTAGTTTTGTTCCGGTTAGACTGGAACTTTATCCTAAAAACAGTTTGTTTAGATTTATGAATCACCAAAACACATTTAGACACAATTTTATATCTGTGGGCAACATAAAATGTAAGAGATGGAAAATGATCACTTTATTAATCCCAGTCAGTTATTACAGCAGCTCAAGATCAAAGATTAAAGCAAAAGTATTAAAGTACACAAGTATTAAGTACAGAAGTATTAAGTACAGAAGTATTAAAGTACACAAGTATTACGTACAGAAGTATTAAAGTACACAAGTATTGTTGTACCACATTTTGATTTACACTTTAATTAAATAAATAGGATAGAAAATGTAGGATGTAATATAAAAAACTTGTGTCATTATAGGTTGTTATATTTGTGGACATAATAAGTTTTTATAAGATGACTGACTACCTTTACCATTATGGATCACTCAGTTGATAGCAGACATGTTGAGATAAAAACCTTTCTTGTTTTTTTGTCACCAGATGTTTTGTGATCTGTACATCATTACACCAAGGTCTATTAATAATTTCATCTATTATAAACTCCAGCTTTGTAAACGTTTTAAATTATAGTTTCTTTATAGTTGTAGCTGTTCTTTTGCGGCATGTAGTAACTATTCAGTAAAGTTCAGATATCCCCTGTACTAAGCTTTGATTGTTCCTTTTTGGTCATGCCAATTGTCTAGATTTGACATGACTTTTTTAACTCCTCTGCAGTTCTGCCATTCACTAAATGCCCCCTTTGTAACTATGTTGGTTGTCTCATATTGCTTGAAATCTCATACAGTGTTATGTAAGAGCTTTTTTAGAACTGATACACGCTATTAATTGGCAATTACCTAATCAAATATATACACCTAAAGTCAGAAGTTTACATGTACTTGTGGTGATTTTTAACATGTTTATGGGGATTTTGTCCAGTTCATGATTTAATTCTTAGTGTTTGGAATTATACATACACAAACATATCAGTTTGGTAAAGCAAAAAGTTCTATAATGCCTTTTAGTTCCTTGTTAGTAATTAAGATTGACTGCTGGTGACTTCTCTGTGCAGATATGAATAGGGTTTTGTTTGACTGTATGTTACAAAAAAGAATCTCTAAAAAAACTGAAACCCCTGCACCAAAATTGGCACCTTTAAACTTTGTTGGCTAATCACATAGACAAAGAAGAAACAAGAGCAGGGGCTTCCTTCTTGCATGGCAGCTTTAAAGCCCATAGTGACTTAAAACTTGCTTGACTGTGGACAGTGTCTTCCAGTTTCCAGCAGCTTCTAAATCATGGCAAAGCTGTTTTTGTGGTGCTCATACATTTGAGACAAATTCCTCTCATTATGGGTTGACGGTAATTCCTAACCTTGATAGGAGACTGTTTGACAGATATGTTTTTGACAGATTTAGTCCAACCATCCTAATTTTATGGGCATACATTAAGCCTTAATCCAATTGTTAAGAAGAAAATAGGATGTCATGCCACAAAGAGAACATTCTAGGGATACAGTGGGGTCAAAAAGTATTTAGTCAGCCACTGATTGTGCAGGTTCTCCTACTTAGAAAGATGAGAGAGGTCTGTAATTTTCATCATAGGTACACTTCAACTATGAGAGACAAAATGAGAAAAACAAAAAGTATTTGAAAATAAGTATTTGGTCAATAACAAAAGTTTGACTCAATACTTTGTAACATAACATTTGTTGGCAATGACAGAGGTCAAACGTTTCCTGTAAGTCTTCACCAGGTTTGCACACACTGTAGCTGGTATTTTGGCCCATTCCTCCATGCAGATCTCGTCTAGAGCAGTGATGTTTTGGGGCTGTCGCTGGGCAACACGGACTCCACAAATTTTCTATGGGGTTGAGGTCTGGAGACTGGCTAGGCCACTCCAGGACCTTGAAATGCTTTTTATGGAGCCACTCCTTCGTTGCCCGAGCGGTGTGTTTGGGATCATTGTCATGCTGGAAGACCCAGCCACGTTCCATCTTCAATGCTCTCACTGATGGAAGGAGGTTTTGGCTTAAAATCTCACGATACATGGCCCCGTTCATTCTTCCCTTAACACGGATCAGTCGTCCTGTCCCTTATGCAGAAAAACAGCCCCAAAGCATGATGTTTCCACCCCCATGCTTCACAGTAGGTATGGTGTTCTTAGTTCTTCTTCTTCTTCCAAACACGACGAGTTGAGTTTTTACCAAAAAGTTCCATTTTGGTTTCATCTGACCACATGATATTCTCCCAATCCTCTTCTGGATCATCCATATGCTCTCTGGCAAACTTCAGACGGGCCTGGACATGTACTGGCTTAAGCAGGGGGACACGCCTGGCACTGCAGGATTTGAGTCCCTCTCAGCGTACTGTGTTACTGATGGTAGCCTTTGTTACTTTGGTCCCAGCTCTCTGCAGGTCATTCATCAGGTCCCTCCGTGTAGTTCTGGGATTTTTGCTCACCGTTCTCATGATCATTTTGACCCCACGGGATGAGATCTTGACCCCAAGGGAGATTATCAATGGTCTTGTATGTCTTCCATTTTCTTACAATTGCTCCCACAGTTGATTTATTCACACCAACCTGCTTGCCTATTGTAGATTCACTCTTCCCAGCCTGGTGCAGGTCTACAATTTTCTTCCTGGTGTCCTTCGACAGCTCTTTGGTCTTGGCCATGGTTGAGTTTGGGTTCTGCTGTGTGCTTTCATTTTGAAATGATAGCAAAGCATTATCAAATATTGAATTTTTTTCAGGATTTTTTATGCTAATTTATTTGAAGTTAAACAGACAGCATAAATGTGAACAAAGTGACAGTTGCACACACTTCGAGTTTAAGGTAAAAGTCGAGTTTAAAGGACGGAAAGGGCATCGAGTTTAGGGGACGTCGAGTTACAGGGTACCACTGTATTATGTTCATGATGTCCATATTGTTTATATACACACTGTTCAGCCATAACATTAAAACCACCTCCTTGTTTCTACACTCACTGTCCATTTTATCAGCTCCACTTACCATATAGAAGCACTTTGTAGTTCTACAATTACTGACTGTAGTCCATATGTTTCTCTGCATGCCTTTTTAACCTGCTTTCACTCTGTTCTTCAATGGTCAGGACCCCCACAGGAACACCAGAGAGCAGGTATTATTTAGGTGGTGGATCATTCTCAGCACTGCAGTGACACTGACATGGTGGTGGTGTGTTAGTTTGTTGTGTTGGTATGAGTGGATCAGACACAGCAATGCTGATGGAGTAGATGAGCGATCGTCTCTGACTTTACATCTACAAGGTGGACCAATTAGGTAGGAGTGTCTAATAGAGTGGACAGTGAGTGGACTCGGTATTTAAAAACTTCAGCAGCGCTGCTGTGTCTGATCCACTCATACCAGCACAACACACACTAACACACCACCACCATGTCAGTGTCACTGCAGTGCTGAAAATGATCCACCACCCAAATAATACCTTCTTTGTGGTGGTCCTGATCATTGAAGAACAGGGTGAAAGCAGGCTAAAAAAGTATGTAGAGAAAACAGATGGATTACAGTCAGTAATTGTAGAACTATAGAAGTGCTTCTATATGGTAAGTGGAGCTGTTTAAAAAAACAAGGAGGTGGTTTTAATGTTATGGCTGATCGGTGTATATGTTAAAGAGGTTTAGTCTTACTAGCAAAGCAGATTTGGTAAGTGTTTGGCTGAAGCTTGGGTTTAAGACATTGTGGTTAAGCACACAAACTAGGAAACTGATCTGCCCTTTCAAATGTTCTCTCCCTTAACCTGACTCTAATGCTCTTAGACAATCATGCTCTTAGCTATTTTATTTCCTCCTGCAGGAAACCTTTATAGCCAGATGCATTTGCTGGTAATGATTTGATTTGTGCAGGTCAGGGAAGCTGTGCTAAACTGGGAATCTGAGAAAACATGAGCTACAGAGCTTTATAGTGACACTGAGTAAGAGACAGGAAACGGAGAGAGGGCTTCTTTTAGTTTTTGGAGAGGCTTGAAGAGAGGGAAAAACTCAGTACTGTGTCTTTAAGAGTGCTGGAGCTAGAAAAGAGAAAGAGGGGCCCTGAGAAACAAGCCCAAATACACTCCAACTGTCAGCTGCAGCAGATCTCTGGACTCAGCATGGAGGCAGCATGCCACTTGTCTGGATAAACAGTCGTCTCAGCTTTTCAACTCCTGCTTTCTTAAATCATGTCTGATTTTCATTTCACTCTGCTTTGAAGTTATGGAAGGCACATTTGGACTAGACCATGGTAAGATGAGAATTTAAGTTTTAACAAGGTTGTTTTTAAGTGTCTGAGACAAGGCAGTGATGTGCACTGGGTTGTATGTGTGTGTGTGTTTGTGCTTCTGAGGTCTGGAAAAGAGATCAGAACTGGTTGGTGAAGGCTGAGGCTGGTTCCTCCCTTGTAAATATTAGGTTTCAGACAGGGAAAAAACACTAGTCTGCAGTACAGAGTTTGACAGGTTTTCTGATTTGTCTGGCAGCTTCAAGTTTTAAGAAAAAGTTGTAAAGATTGAGTCAGAACTTTGATCTATTCTATTCATGTACTACATGATCTCACACTGTTGATGCTTTAGGCAGTGTGAGATTTTATATATCATTTATTTGCACTTTTATCCATTTGAAACTTTCCCAACAACAATATACATTTTAAAGTCAACCAACAGTGTGTTAGTTTAGATGTGAGCATGAGTGGTCACTTTTAAAAATGTTTTAAACTAATGCCTTTACTTAGATGGCCCCTGGAGCCAACACAACTCCAAATTAAATTGCTATTTAGCTTATTTTCTGTGGAATATACTAATAATACTTTCATCTCTTATCCTGTGGTAAAAACATCAGTCAGTTTTAAACCAAGTGCTTAAGGATCTTATCTAATGGCTTGACTCACTTGTGTAGAGAACACAGACTTATAAAATACATTAACCATGTCGCAATAATTTACTGTCCACAACCATAGTTATCTTTTTTTTTTATTGTACTTATTCTTTAATCAGCCATAACATTAAAACCACCTACTTGTTTCTACACTCACTGTCCATTTTATCAGCTCTACTTACCATATAGAAGCACTTTTTAGTTCTACAATTACTGACTGTAGTCCATCTGTTTCTCTGCATACTTTTTTTTACCTGCTTTCACCCTGTTCTTCAATGGTCAGGACCCTCACAGGACCACCACAGAGCAGGTATTATTTAGGTGGTGGATCATTCTCAGCACTGCAGTAACACTGACATTGTGGTGGTGTGTTAGTGTGTGTTGTGCTGGTATGAGTGGATCAGACACAGCAGCGCTGCTGGAGTTTTTAAGTACCGTGTCCACTCACTGTCCACTCTATTAGACACTCCTACCTAATTGGTCCACCTTGTAGATGTAGATCAGAGACGATCGCTCATTTGTTGCTGCTGTTTGAGTTGGTCATCTTCTAGACATTCATCAGTGGTCACAGGACGCTCCCCACAGGGCGCTGTTGGCTGGATATTTTTGGTTGGTGGGACAATGAGGTGTTTAAAAACTACAGCAGCGCTGCTGTGTCTGATCCACTCATACCAGCACAACACACACTAACACACCACCACCATGTCAGTGTCACTGCAGTGCTGAGAATGATCCACCACCCAAATAATACCTGCTCTGTAGTGGTCCTGTGGGGGTCCTGACCATTAAAGAACAGGGTGAAAGCAGGCTAAAGAGGTATGTAGAGAAACAGATGGACTACAGTCAGTAATTGTAGAACTACAAAGTGCTTCTATATGGTAGGTGGAGCTGATAAAATGGACAATGAGTGTAGAAACAAGAAAGTGGTCATAATGTTATGGCTCATCGGTGTATGCATTTATCAGTTGCTAGCTGTTGTGTTATGTAAGTGTTGCTTATTCATGGTATATAGGGTGAGTTATGGATGTCGGAGTTGGACATCATTGGGGATTTGAGATCTAATCATGTCTGTGTACATTCTTGGTATGTAGTAGCATTTTTTATTAATGGTTAGTTGTTTTAGTCCTAGAACTTTTGCTGAATATTAGCTAGTAGTTACTAGTGACTATTAAATCTTTGTTTTCACATGGGGTCCTTGACAAAATAATAAACTCTTGAGGTCTTGCATCTGCTGAGGCTTTAGCTGTTACCATTTTGCTGTGCTTAAACACCTTTGCTGTAAAACCAGCCGGATTGTACTAAGTTTTGATTTAAATTATTTTAAAGGTATAATACTGTCTCTTAAAATACAAATGTGGTAAAGAAAATAATCACTCTTGCAGAGAGCCTATCGATAAAGCTAAGATGTTGTCACCCAATCGTAACTGTATTCACAAAAACGAGACCAACCACTTGGCGCCTACACGATCAGTGACTAGGTTGTTGTTCCAGCAAAGGGTGCTGGAGGGGATTCCTCATAACTGATGCAATTACGACCTCTGCTGGCTGATTGATGGTGCCTGCACAGAGACGGGGGATTATGGGATCAGGGTGTGTCTCTCCATACACAAAGCTGATCCACAAATGAACTCGCCTTGTGTAGGTGGAAAGATGCAGTCGGCTACTGCACAGGTGTCGGAGGGGGCATGTTTCAGTCACGGCTCTCCTCAGTCAGAGTGGAGGTCAGCATCAGTAAAGAGGAAGCGTAATGCAGTCGGGTAATTGGATATGACTAGATTGGGAGGAAAACTGGGGGACTAAATAACATAAATAATACTACAGGAAAATAATAATAAGGCCATTTCCAGATGCATTACATAGAATTATATATTATTATATTGTATAATGGTGCCCTTAAGGTAATAGCTTTTGTACCTTTTCCATACCAGTGTGCAACATCAGTAACATCATTATATGAACATCACTGTCATAAGATTAGCTTGTTAGATAAAATTATCTCTACAGTTCTTTTCTCTAAACATCCTTAATATTTAAACATATGAACTATCTGATACTGATCTGGTTCAGAACTGTGCTCACAGTGACTAAGCTGTCTGTGCCAGCAGCTTGGCAAATGTCAAAAGAGGGACGCTGTGCTTTGTTTACATAGATGTGACAGCTGATTTTCAGTATCAGATAAGTGCATCTCAGCCCCTTCAGGGTTGTACAGTTATGGTCAAGATTATTGGTGCCCTTTATTGTTTAGTATAAAAAAAGGCAATCTTCAGAAATAAGTGAATATTTACCAACTATGTCATTTTTTTTGCACCCCCCAATATTCCTCCCAATCTAGTAGTATCCAATTACCTGATTGCATTACGCTTCCTCTCTACTGATATTGACCTCCACTCTGACTGAGGAGAGCCGTGACTAACACACGCCCCCTCTGACACGTGTGCAGTAGCCGACTGCATCTTATCACCTGCACAAGGTGAGTTCATATGTGGATCAGCTTTGTGTGAGCCACACCCTGATCCCACATTATCCCCTACCCCTGTGCAGGCACCATCAATTAGCCAGCAGAGCTCCGGCACCCTACCTGAACAGCCTGCCGGTAGCAGAGCTGAGATTCGAATCGACGAGATTCGGGTTTTATCACTGCGCCACCTGAGCACCCCAACTATGTAAAACTAGAATATTTTTTTATAGCATGTCTAAATACTAGGGATGTCCCGATCCGATCTCAAAGATCGGAATCGGGGCCGATCAAGGCATTTTTAACTGATCGGAAATCGGCTTTACTAATGCTGATCATAACCCAATCTTTTGTTTTACGTCAGCATGTCCGCTGTGTGGAAATACTTTCAATTGGAAAGTGAAACGAGTCCAACAGCGGTGTAATGTCTGCAATGCGAGCGTTTCACGAGGCGGTAGGAGCAGAGCTGCGTTCATTACTGTAGAATTTTACTGTTTATATGGTGTGTGAGTCGAGGATCACTCCGGTTTACAAAACAATAACTTTTAATCCGAGTATGAAAACTTCAGGACCATAACATACAGCTTTTACAAGTTTACGTGTTACAAGACTAAACGACATCTCAGTATCAAGCACTCTGATTGGCTTAGTTATGTAACCGAGCGTCGTAGTGATGCACTCGCTTAATAAAGAAATAAAATACACGGTATATTCACAAATTGTCGGGAGCAAAACACTTTATTAACTTCTTCTGTTACTGTACTGAATCGTGGACAGCTAGAGCCGAGCACGCTATCCCATGCACTATGGAAGCCCCAAAGGGTCAAAACACACTCACTCCATCAAACCATTGTCACAATACAAGCACTTTAAAAACTGGCTTTCCTTCATAACAAAAGAGTGACTTTCCATTTTATTTTGGTATTCAGGTTTACTGTAATGCTGTTAAGTAACTTATTTGTTTTTTTATATTCAAGTTAAGCTGCTACACCACTTGTGAGTGGAGATTTTTGTTCATTTTTAGTGTATCACTGCATTAAACAGAATTATGTTCTTTGAATATAAAGTTCAAAGTGAAACTGTAATTATCTCACTTCATTTTTACTACAATGCTGCACTAGGTTTGTTTACTTTTATTTTGTAAAAGAACATTAAGCAATAGCTTGGATGCAGGCAATTTTTTTCCTACAGCACTGCAGAGCTATTCAGTTGTTAAACATGTACATTGGATTAATTTGAATAACTGTAATGTACTTGAAGTGTGCACTGTGTGAACAGTATTATCTAGTTCTTATCTAGACAATATCTAGAAAATACAAGTATCGGTTTGAGAATCGGTATCGGATCGGGATCAAAATTAAAGATCGGGATCGGGAACAAAAAACGTGATCGGGACATCCCTACTAAATACATTCAACAAAACAGTTGATCTGTCAACATACATTTGTCATTTCAAAATAGACATAATGAAGAAACACAGTATATGAAATGGACAGGATTAAAGGCACTCTTCCCTAATACTTAGTTGCACAACGTTTTTGTAGCCATATGGAAGCTTCTTGCACATGTATGCTGGTAGTTCTCTTCAAATGTTTGCTGGTTACTTTTCCTAATAGCACATTTCAGCTCTCCCCAAAGAGTTTTAATTACATTGAGATAAGGATTATTTCTGGCCAATTTAAAACAGTTCATTTTTCCTTCTCAACCATTCTTGTGTATTTTTTCATGTGTGCTTTGGGTCATTCTCTTGCTTTGAGACCAATTTTGTTTGACTCAGACCTAGTTTTCTTACACTTGGGAGAACATTACCCTCTAATAATCTGATCTGATCATATAATCCTCTGATTTCACTTTTCCTGTAAAACGTTCAAGGCCTCCAATCCCAGCAGTAGTAAAGCAGCCCCACAACATTATGTTTCACTTTAGGTAGAGTGCACAGTTTTCATTTTGTAGTCTATAAACATAACACTGATATGAATTGCCAGATAGCTCTAGTTTGGTTTCATCTGTTCATAGAACATTTTAGCAGAAGGATTGTGGGTTGTCTATGTACGTTTTGGCAAAGTTTAGTGGCTCTTTTTTATGCTTCTTTACTTACATTACAGTTACAGTATACAGTCTGAGCAATTGAGGGTTAAGGGCCATGCTCAAGGGCTCAACAGCAGCAACCTGGCAGTGGTGTGGCTTGAACCAGCAACCTTCTGGTTACTAGTCCAGTACCTTAACCACTAGGCTACGGCTTGCCTGGTGTCCTACTTGGTTTTTGCTCACAGAGCTCTGTTTTGTTCAGTGTGTGGAATATGGTACGGGTTGAAACCATCACTCCAGATGTCTTCAACTTCTTTGGATGTTATACTTGGTTTCTTAGCCAAGTTTTGAACCACCTTTCTTGGGTTCTCTCATCAATTTTACTCTTTTCACCACGTCCTGGAAGGTTCTTCACTGTTCAGTGAGTAGCAGACTTCTTGATAACATAACTTGATAACAAAATCTTTGGAAATAGTCTTGTACCCTTTAGACTGCTTGTGCTTGGTGTTAATACCATTTCTGGTCTGCTCAGACAGCTCATATGTTTTGTCTGTAAAACTGGCCTTTTTTATGCATCAAAGCCACCATGTATAAGCCAATTAAAGTCATGTGAGCACTGAATTTAATTTCTAAGTTAGTATCACAGGTTAGAATGATTTGTCCTTTGTTTCAAACTGGACAATAAGTGTCATTAATCGTGTTAGAACAGCCATGTTAGAACAGACAAGCATTTAGTTCTGCCTTGGTGAACAACAAAGCCAGCAAGAGAACAGAAAACAAAACTTTTATGAAAATAAGCTTCTTGTTATGTCTGTTATGTAGCAAATGAGAATGTGGCAATGAAGCAATTTGTTTTGCTGAGAATCTGAAGGATAATAGTTACACATGGGGCTTTAGCTTGATAATCACAGAAAAGACTGTTAGTGATGACATCAAGAAGGGATTTCTCTCCCTGAGGGTGAAATCTGTCTACTTTTATCGCCTCTCATCATTCTACTCCTCCTTATCCTTTTGACACTCTTCTCATATGTCACTTAATGCCCTTTGATTTGATCACTACAGAAAATGCCAGCTACTCCAGAGTGGAAAAATTTAACCAAGACATTATACACAGAGGATCTGAAAAAAGTCCTCTGGTATCCAATCTGCCCATCACAAATTGCCCATTATCAAACTCACTCAGTTCTTTATGCCTGCCCATATCTGCTGTATTTGAAAAGTGTACAACAATTAACTACCATCAGCCCAACAGTTAATAAATCCCTGAACGTGACTTTTTGGAAAATGGTCCTAATATTTGGGCCCATCAGTGTATTCTGTAAGGCAGGGGTGTGTCTGCATTACATCTGCATTATGGTGGCCCTCAAAAGGCCGATTATAATTCATCCTGCTGTGATTGCAGTCTGCCTTTTAAGTCTTGTACAGTTTGTTGTTTTGCTTGGAGGCTAAATTCTGTTTGGTGTGAAAATGCCAAATGTATACTGTATATTTGTAATGTATATATACATTTATATTGTACTCCTTTACCACAGACACGGCCTCATAACACAAGAGACGTACCGGTTTTTCTTCTTGAAGCACAAACTTGTATTGCCTCCTTCTGCTTAAATTTTCTGTTCTTGTACATTCTGGGATTATTTGTAAATATTTCTCAACATCACTTGTCGGAAAACTGCCGCAGTTAAACGCTGATGTGAAAACACTGCCATCTAGTGGCGGGATGTGGCCACTTTGCGGGTCACAAAAACGGCATGCATTATGAGAGATGCAGTTTATGTACGATTTATGGTGTATTTTAAGACAATCATACATCTTTTTAAGCTCTCGCGGGCCACATAAAATGATGTGGAGGCCGATGGGCCTTGAGTTTGACACGTGCGGTAAGGCTTTCTGCGTTCAAGGCTCATAGTTTGGTTTTTCTTCTTGGTAGAGCCCACCATATACACAATATGGACAAAAGTATGTGGACTGCAATCTTAATTATTGCATTAAGATGTTTTAGAGACCCACTGCTAACATGTATATGAAATATGATATGCTTCAAACTTGGAGATGAGTTTAGGAAGAGGCTGTTTCTATTTCAGCATAACTGTACCCCTGTACACAAAGCAAGGTCCATAAATTCATGGTTTGACAAGTTTCGTGTGAAACAGAGCCCCTAACCCCAGTGGACACCCTTGGGGTGACTTGGAGCTGAAGTATATTAATGTTTATACAGAATTCTCCAAAAAAACTAAATTACTCATTAAATGGAAACATTGAAACATACATGTTGAACCTAAAAGCACAACTGCAGAGGACCAAATTGACTTTTACTCTCGACAGCTACTAAACCTGGTCAGATAAACATTTAATCTCCTAAAGATGTTTTCTGCTGCAACATCCAGGATCAGAATTAATGCATAAACCCAACTTGTTCTTTCTAAACAGTGTAGGCTGCTGCTGCTGGTGCAATGGTGTGGAAAATGTTTTCTTGGCACACATTGAGCCCCCAGTACCAACTGGGCATTGTTTACACCTATCTGGGTATTGTTGCTGACTATGTGCATTCCTTTATGGCCAGATTATACAGTTTTATAATGGCTTTAGCCTGATGCACAATGTCACATAGCAAAAGTCATTTCTGATTGCAAAAACATGACAGTTACTTAAGTGTATCCACAGAAATCAGATTTGAATTCAGAACAGCACCTTTGGGATGTGGTGGAATGGGAGACTTGCAGCATAAATGTACAACTGACAATTTTGAATCTGATCTTAATCTTAAAGGAATTATTTTGGAACCTTGTAGAAATATAATAACCAGGATAATTGCAGAAAACAATTGGTAATAACCAGGATGTTTGCAAATAATAAATCAGTAAAGACTTTGGATGTTTACCATTCTAAATGATCTTTAAATTGTCAGTCTGCACCAGCCATCAGGCACTTTTTACAATAGTGCACTTTTAAAGTATGTAAAAGGTGAAACAGATGAAACATTTTATAACCTACATTCATCACTTGTAACTGTACTCACTACAATATGAATTTTTTTATTTTTTTCCCACTTTTTTCCCCTCAATTTTCTCCCCTAATCTAGTTGTGTCCAATTACCCTGAATGCATCCTCTATACTGATTCGACCCTTCACTGAGGATGCCTCTCAACTGACATACGCCCCCTTCTCAGTCAGCCAGCAGGGGCCGCAGTTGCACCAGTTATGAGGACCTATGATCCGACTTTTTACCCTCCAACCCTGAACAACAGCCGATCGTTGTTCATGCAGCCGCTCAGCCCAGTCGGAAGGCAGAGCTGAGATTTGATATGATGTATTCGAAACCCCAACTCTGGTGTGCTAGTGTACTTTTTACCGCTGCGCCACCTGAGCGGCTCTCACTACAATATGAATACAAAAATAAAAAGTGAAAGCCTATAATTTCAGAAAACCAATGTACTTACAGTAGGGTGAATGTCAGACACAAATATTTGGCTTGCTATTTTTGGAGCCTTACTGTCTAAGCAGTTAAATGCAATCAGGTCTGAAATTAAATGTAATTAAGTTTATGTTACAGTGTTATAACAGTAGCTTGCTGTTGCTGAGTAAACGTGTGTTTATTTATAAGCATTTTACTGTGTCCTTAAAACCTTAAACACAATGTATTTCATATATCTAGATTGAATTGCTCAGCTGACCAAGCATGTTTGTAAAATCTGTAAAATGTAAAGATACATTAAGATAAAATCAGTGAACAGTAGAGTTTCAACTTCCTTTACTTTAAAATATACAAAAACTCATGACATCATCTGCATAGAAATGGGGGGGCCAGTGATAGCTTAGTGGTTAAGGTACTGGACTAGTAAACAGAAGATTGCCGGTTCAAACCCCACCACCACCAAGTTGCCACTGTTGGGTCCCTGAGCAAGGCCCTTAACCCTCAATTGCTCATTGTGTAAGTCGCTTTGGATAAAAGCGTCTGCTAAATGCTGAAAATTTAAATGTAAATGTAGAAATGTGTGGGTTGAATGAACTCTTTGATGTAATTGCCATTTTTACCCACCAGTCTACACAATCACCTGTAATGATGAAGTGAAAACATGTTTTAATCACTACATTGCTAAAGCATTTCAAATTATGCTCAGGTGCAATCTCTCTTTTTAATTATCCTTGTTGTGTCTGGAACTCAATTGGAGCCAACATGTTGCAATTTGAATTGATTGGACATAGTTTGGCACACTTCTGGATCTACAAGAGCCCACAATTTGCACTTCATTGTCAGGTCAAAAACCAAGTCCAAGGAGCTATCTGTGGATCTCTGTGATTAAATTGTGGGAGAGCATAGATACAAAATATTAAAGGCTTTCCATATTTCCAGGACCACAGTGGCCTCAATTTTTCTGATATGGAAGACACAATGACACAATGCTCAACTTTCCTAAAGTTGGCCACTTAGCCATATTTGACATACAAGCAAAAAGAGGAGCTTAGTGGTTACTGGACTGGACTGGTAATCAAAAGGTTGAGCAGGGCCCTTAACTCACAATTGCTTGAATTGTATTTAGTCTTTTAGAACACTGTAATTGAGCTCCAAAAGTCCTGCGCATATTTGGTAGAACCTGTTGGACAGACGCATCTCTGCACTACTCTATTAATCAGGGTAGCAAAACAGAAGCCACTGTTGAGTATAATACATATGACCTCTTGGAGTTTGCTAAATTGCTAAATACTCGGGTCTGTTGGGACAAAAAAATAGACCTTGCATATGTCCTGGTGGTAGCAACATCATGCCTGCTGTAGGAAACACAGTAGTGCTTTTATACTTTGTTAATCCTGCTCTATGTTTTAAGATTAGTGTTCCTTGCATGCAGTTTACATGCAGTCGAAAAATCTAATTAGTTTTGTAGGCACTTTGATCCCAGATAGAAAAACTAATTATTAATCAATATGGAAGAGACCTTGTTTAGGATAAAGATAGACTGTGAAATAGGCTTCCCCTTCCTGAAAGTAAAAAATCTCCTGCTATAATGCTAGTACTCCAAAACACAGCCAGTGGCAAATCATAATGCATATGCAACATTTGTTAAAATGTGTTTTCTGAGGATTGACCTGAAATACATTAAATATAGCAGTTAAAAGTACATTGTGTACACAAACAACTTTTTTTCTATAAAAAAAGACCTTAAGAATGAAGATGATTTATATTAATGAGGCAAATGAAGCTTTTCCTAACTGTGCCAGGCCAATAAATTATTATTAGTAAACCGTAATGCACTTTATACTGTATATATTTTGCACTTATATGCAAATTATAATGAGATCTTTATAAAGTAATAAATATTTTATATATAAATGTTCATATAGCTGTAATGGTAGTTATGGTAGATGTGAGGGACTAAAGTCTGTTTGTACTGTATATTTTTCAGTTACTTCTTCATCCTTAGTGTTTTGTCATTGGGCTGAAAATATCTTCTGCTGTACACTAGAGATCACTGCCTCTCACATGTTTTAATGCCTAAGGCCCATTTAGATTAACCTGTCCAGAGAAACCAAACCAGGACCACATCCTAAACTATAACTTAAAAATCTCATTTTATATAGCTGACATATCTTAAATGACTGATCTGAGTTTCTTGGTATATGAGATTCAGTTTCCAGTACATTGCTCCAATTACATTTCCAATGATGTTATCTAATTGTATCCTAGGAGCTTTAGAAAACACCTTCACCATGATTACCACTTCTGTACAATCTCTGCAATTAGTGCAGGCTAGTTTACCACAAATCATCTGGCCTGGTTGCCTGGGTAATGTAAATAATGACTTTGTCTTAAAGTACACTCTGCGTACTGCATGATGTTTCAAAATAGCAACACCACCGTTGCTAGTGTACTAATTTCACAGGCTATTTAGAATACAGACAAAATTATTTCATATTTCGAGCCCTTCTGCTTCAATATATAAAGCAGGCATTTTAAGTACACTGCTACAAAAAGCAAGTGACACATTTCTAAAAGCCTCTTCTGTGCTAATATTTGTCACAAATAATGTGTCAGTGTCAGTGGCAACCATAAAATGATCACTTAACATTCAAGGACATCATGGCTGGACTCCATGATGCAAGCCACTCTTGACCAGAAAGCTTTAGATGGGTTGACTGGAATACACCAAATGGAATGTGGATAGGCCTGCAGAGTTCTAGTACGCAGTTCTATGGAGTGTTAAATCAAAAATGAAACTGGTTTGGTCCTACAGTTAAGCAGTCTTATTTGGTGCAAATACTGGGGCTGGGGGTTGAATAATAGTGCACCTGTTAATTGTCAAGATTAACTGTTTTTCATTTAAATACACATTTCTATAACGTCTTGTTGTATGTTTTAAATTGTATACACATCACCATAATACCTTTTAAGATAAGGAGGGTTAAATATTTGTCACAAAATGCAAGTGGCTGATGAGCAGCAGGTTAATAACTGCTGTCATGTAAAGGTTGAAGTGGACTGCATACTGTGATAATGATTGTGTTTAGACACTCTGTCTGGCTTGTCCATCCAAACCATGACTTACTGTATCCTTAATGACTGTTGCTAGGATTTGTGATGCTCTGGGCTGTTAGCACCGTGGAAACTTGGTTTTGGCTCATGTCCTCGCTGCATTAGGCTGATGTGTGGTTTTAATTTTCACTCCCTATGTGCAACAGATGTCACCCATTTGCTTTTGCTTCCAAAACAGAGCTTAGAAGTTGTTCTCTGTGTAATGGTTTACACTGTACAGATTGTAAGTATTTAGCTAGGATGATGAAAGAGTATCTAGACATGAAATCTACAATCAGATGAATGTGTGTGACAAAATGTACACTCATTTAGTTAATTTTGCTGTGTATCTCAGTACAGGCATTTTTCTTGCAAAACAGCCTCCAAAACCAATTGTTACACTGTGGATAGTGTCACTTATGTTTCACATGTAATAAGTGCAGTTAAACTAGCCCATTTCTTTCCTTTCTTGGCACAAAGAAGTCAGTAGCTGTAGCCAACAGAAAATTTAAAGCCTTTTCACAAAGATCACACCACAATAATTAATCTTATTTAATTACAAAGTTGCTGTAGTTTTGGTACTGTATATAATGCTGTATACTTATCGAGTCACAGTTACCAACTTTAACTGTAAATACAGCGCCACTGGCTGAGGTTTGTTTAAACAGTTACATTAACAAAACAGCATTCCAATAGTGAACCATTGAAACCATTGGTTTTGCTATTTGGCACAGAAAGCACAAGGCCTGACCACTGCTATCTTCCGTTTATGGGGCATGGCTTACTGGAAACATAATTGATGCTAATAAATTGCAAATGCCATGTGACTCATCACTCATCAGCTTCATGAGCGAGGCAAAAAAGAAGCCTTATGGACCACCACAAATTTAATGAACAGTTGAAAACGGTTACTGGAAACATGAGGAAATAGTACAAAGGAAATAGTAGTTATTCTTCATAGGCTACCAATTGGATGTAAATATTTACTGTACATATTTAGTGTTTAAAACCTTCTTCCCCGAAACAATGCAAACCATAAATTCCAGATGTGTATGCAAATGGGACTAACATTGTCAGACCATTTTACAAAAATGGTATAGTTTAGTCATTTGAAGAAGGGAGAAATAATACAGACAATGGCTAGTTCAGAGGAGAATAAAATCACTTTGGACACCTGAAAAAGATGCATTTAACTGAGTCTCTTTGATAAATTTCAAATAATATAAAGTAACTATAAAGTAAATGTATTTAGACAATACACATTAATTATATACTTCAACATAATTATAATGCAAAAGTGTACATTATAAACTCTATAGAAAAGTTTAGACATTTTGTAAATCTTTTTTCCACACAGCTTTTCCATAATGCACAGGGATCTTTCTGGATTTTTCTAAATCCGTTAATAATGTTATGGACTGTATAAGTCTTTACATTTCTTGCAATAGTGCATTGAGAAATATTGTTACTAAACTGCTGGACTTTGCTGGACCTCTAATGTTTTTGGTAAGGCTCTTACAAAAAAAATGTTGGGTTGCAGCCATCAATCAGAAATTTGCATATATTTTCAAAAACAAAAAAGATAATTAGGTTAAGAATGAAATATCTCTGAGCTGTTTTAAATTAAATACATGCATATTTTACATAACATTAACATGTAATCGTCTTATTGAAAACTTTTTATTTATTCATTGATTTTTGTCATGAACTGCTTAATCCTGGCCAGGGTTGCAGTAGGTCTGGCACCACCTGAGAACATTGGGTGCAAGGTAACACACCCTGACCATGACTCAATTTGTATAAGAGCACTGGTACTCTTACTTACAAATACTTTGGTTTTCCTTCATCTCAAAAGGCTTGCTAAATGTGGATTGGCTACTTTAAATAGCCATCATTTGGGGCAGCACAGTGGCTCAGTGGGTAGCACTGTCATTTCACAGCAAGAAGGTCCTGGGTTTGATCCCCAGGTGTGGAGTTTGCATGTTTTCCCTGTGTCTGTGTGGTTTTCCTCCAGGAGCTCCGATTTCCTCCCACAGTCCAAAGACATGCTAGTGAGGTGAATTGGAGACACAAAATTGTCCATGACTGTGTTTGACATTGAACTTATGAACTGATTAACCTTGTGTAATGAGTACAGTTTCTGTCATGAATTTAACCAAAGTGTATAAAACATGGGGTTAAAATCCTAATAAATAAATAAAATTAGCCACCATTAAAATGCAGACATGATTGGGTGTTAACCCTAAATAGTACAGAGCAAAATAATAATGGAAAATACAGTATATGGACATCTTAGTATGAGGTTGTTGGACATCCTATTCCAAAACCATGAAATATGGATTTAACCCCTTTATTGCACTATAAGGGGCTCCATTCCTCTGGGATGGTTTTTTGTTTGTCTGTTTGTCAAACTAGTATTTGTAAAATCAGGCACTGATGTTGGATGAGAAGACCAGTCTTGCAGTCTTGTTTCAGTTTATCTGACAGGTGTGTAATAGGGTTGAAGTAGGGTTAAAAACTCAGCCTTAGTTTCTCCACACCAAACGTGCCACACAAAGTACTTATGGCCCTTGTTTTGTGCACAGGGGCACAGTCATAGTGGAACAGGATACAGCCTTCCACAAACTTTTGCCATATAGGAAAATAAACCTTTATATTTTAAAACCTTTTACATTGTAAACCTGTTAGCATTTGATATGGCCAAAACACTTGTGCCTAATAATTAAAAGAAGTGACCACATCCCTTTGCACAGATAAGCGGTTGTTTATTAATCAAATCGATTTTGGCCCTGACAGCAACTGTGTGGAATTTAAAAGGTTAAACAGCAATGTAGCCATAATAATGTGGTCACAGAGGCTTTTGTACATTGTTGGCTGATTAAATAGTGAGAACGCTGGCTGTGCCTTCTCTCACCACACTCCCCAAAGCCTGCACTCGGATTGGCTGACATTCCTGAGGAATTCGTCCCACAGAGGTTCTCATTCTCCTCAAACAAAACAAGACAGAGAGTATAAAGGAGAGAGAGAGAGCTGTAACCAGGTCTCCTAGCTGGTCAGGAACGAGGGTGGATAATTGCCACTGTCCTGTCTGTTTTCCCCCTTTTATTCCAGTGCTTTTTTCTGTAAAGTGCAGGGCCAGCCCACAGCCTCAAGTACAGGGTCCACCGAGGGGAGTGTGTGTTTGTTAGTCTTTCTGCTTTAAGTCTGGCAGTGTAATTGTGTCAGGAGCTCAGCACTAAAATTATGTTTCGGATGAATACCTTTACAACCTGTTTATTTCCTCTTTTTCTGTGCTGACCTTCCTTCAGCTTAGATCAGACTTGCTTCAGTTCTGAGGGCATCTAAGGTGAAAAGCTCAGGTGAGCTGTTACATACAATCCACTACACTAGTGCTAGTATTAGGCTGAACATATTGGGCTAAATGTGCATAAATTATTTGTTAGTTAACAAATTCATCTTTGATATATTAGTCTTAAACTTATGTCTGATTGGAGTGTTTTATAATAAATAAAAACTATTTAGTAATAATAGTAATACGAGATCTTCAAAAAGTTTCCACACTTTTATATTTTAGTTCGAAACGGTGAGGGTGGGAGGAGTAGTAATTGGTCGTGTCTGAGAGACTGAGAGGGAGCTTATAGTCCAGATTTAGCGCCATCTGATTTCCACCTTTTTGGACCACTTAAAGAAGCTTTCAGGGGAAAAAGATTTTCATGTGAGGATGATGTGAAAGCTCTCAACCAAATCTTTTTTTTTTTTTTTGCCAACAATGTTGGTCTTAAAACATAGGTTTAAGACCAACAAAATGACCAACAATTGAGTTGTCAATTGTAGTTAAAATAGCATTTGAGAGATCATGCACTAACATTAAACAAGAAGGCCTGGCTTGCAATCAGCATTCACTTCAGTGGGGTTAAGGTCAAGGCTCTGTGCAGGCCACTAGAGCTCCTTCTTGCCAATCTCATCAAACCTTGTTTTCTTGGACCTTGTTTTGTTCACAGGGGCAAAAATCCTTTTGGAAATGAGTTTATTGTTGGACTACAGGTCCTAACAGGCAGTAGAAATATACAGCTAAGTACATTCCAGTCTTTAAAACAAGCTGCAGAAATGTGCTTGCTTTTTTAAATGGTTGTAAATTTTCAAGAACATAAACATGGGAGCTATTCTCTAGGCTACAGAGACATAGCTCAGAAAGTGCTCACTTTAGCTTTATCAGCAGTGAACACCAGTTTGATTTAGATTTTATGCACTTGGGGGTGATTAAACTGGTCCTATTTGGCATTTGTTTTTATGCATTCCTCCTGGGTTCGTTCATTCCCCTGCTCTCTTATCTCTCTTCCAAATTCTTTATTTCTCATTAAATAACAGGTATTCTCAGGCTCAGCAGGCACAATCCACACACCACGTTTTATTTGCCAAACAGAATTAATTGTGTGTAAATCTTTCAGAGTTAAACCCAGCGGGCTTAACAGAAAAGTACTGGACTCGGTTGATTGAAATTCTTTGGCTTCCATCACACTACTAAATTTTATGTAATTATTTACAAATGTTTTGGTGACACTTTGACTTTAAGCTGACTACAAGCTTGTTGGACATCTCATTTTAAAATAATAAGAGTGAATACAGATTTTTACTCAGCTATAACAGCCTTTGCTTTTCTAATGTCAAAATGGACACAACCTCATACAAGCTGAACCTCATTTGTGAGGCCTGTGCGGGCCACTTGATTTGTTTTACACCAAACTTCTCAAACAATGTCTTTATGGACCTTGCTTTGTGCACAAGGGCACAGTCTTGGGCAGAGTAAGTTTGCGTGATTCCCAACCTGTTGCCACGAAGTTGGAAGCAAGTGGTGCTGGGTGGTATGATGGTACATCAAATACTGCCATACTGTAGCATAGTTAATACAACAGCTGTGGGCCCCAGTAGGCAGCAATCATAATACTGTTTGCTTTGGAGAGTTGTGCAGATTAGATACAGCTCACGAGTTAGCCAGGTAGCTCTAGCATGATGGTAACAGATGAGAGAGGCTTCCTGAATATGGTGAAAAACAAAAAGACAGATGGAGGATGAAGAGAGGAAGACCAAATATGCACCGGAAGAACCTGTCAAAGATATGAGGCATGTCGGCAGTTTAGAACAGACTAAAACACTAAAACATGGCTGTTGCAAACAACTCGGTAACAATCCACATATACAAGGACACGATTCCTCTATAAACAGTCGAGAAAAAAGCTTTCAGATCAATAATTAAAACAGTGAATTCCAGGTATGTTTAAGGAACAGTGCTACCCACTTTGCCTCTGTGCCACCCCAAAGTGTAAATTAGTTTAAGAAATTATGAAATGTCTTTTACCAAATGAATAGTTCAATACAGAGCTATTAAGGTGACATTTTCTCTATCTCTGCCTCACTCGGTCACATCAGCCTCTGGATCTTTCCTGGCACTTAGTTCTCCCTTCTGAGTTAAGCTATTGCACTGTAGATCGCAGTCACTGCTGGTGAATTGACATTTAACAGAGTGCTTTTATTAATTCTTTCTCCAGGCAACCTTACAACAACAAAGTAAAGGACAGTCCATATAAAACTGAGACAGAAGGACTTTTCTTAAATAGAGTTCAACAGAAACTTGTTCTGATTCTGGCTTTCCATACTGGCATGTAGGGTTGGGCGGTATGACGGTATTACGGTATTACGATATACCGCGGTATTCAAAAATGGTGACGGTATTCAAAAATGGTGACTGTATTTTTTAAATGTGAAGCGCCAAATTTCTGCTTCAGGTTTACCTTGAAAACTGAGACTTTAGGACATTCTCAGTAAGGGAGGGGTGGGAGGGGTAGGCGGTTGGAGCTCACTGATTGGCTGTGTAAGGTGATAACACAGACGAGTGAAAAGCCACACTGGCTAGCGTTAGCTGTGAGCTAACAAACAGAAACTGGAAAACGGCTCGTCTTTTAATTTTTCAAAATCAAAATTTTTTATCAGTTCAACCGGAAATTAACACAAGCGCGTGCATGCGCGGACATGTACGTATTTACTAAATATATATTCAGTGTAAATCGAGCACAAGTGTTGAGAATAAGGAGCAAACAGTAATAATAACGTTACGCCCAATCCCCTGTTCTGACTTTTGTGTCTGCCGTAGTTTTTCCTGCCTATGTAAGAACTATTTTTTTCCTAAATAAAAGCGCTATTTTAAGAAAAAAGAATGTCTCACCTGTCGTGTAATGTGAATTATAAAATATATAGTCTGGCCCTTTAAGAATGTTAAGTGCACTATAGGACGCAGGGAGCGAGTGTGTAGGGAAGAGATCGGATTTGTACCGTTTCCGTGCCCCCCCATCACCCCCCCCCCCCCCCCCCCCGTTTACCGCGGTATTTCCTGAAGACGGTATGAAAATCGGCAATACCGCCCAACCCTACTGGCATGCACTAAAAATCCTAATGCATACCTTTACTTATTTCTTTATTTTGACTTCATCTTTGTGGTCGATCCGGCATCACTCAGAAACACTGACTTGCATTTATGCTTCTGGGAAGGCTTTGGTCAAGATTTTATAATGTGAGAGTGGGGACAAAAACAACTGACTCACAACTGATGTTCCAACTGACCCCAAAACTATTTTATTTGGTTATTATGCAGGTCACTGGAGTTTGTCCATACCAAACGTGCATAATAATAATAATAATTAAAAAAAAATAATAATTAGGCCGCTCAGGTGGCACAGCCGTAAATCACACTAGCACACCAGGGCTGACATTTCAGACTCATCGGTTCGAAACTCAGCTCTGCCATCTGACTGGGCGGCTATGTGTACAACGATTGACTTGTTGTTCATACAGGGTGGGAAGCCAGAGAGGGACCTCATAGCTGATGCAATTACGACCTCTGCTGGCTGATTTATGCCGCCTGAACATAGTCGAGGGATAATGTGGACAGGGTGTGGCTCTCCGTACACAAAGCTGATCCACATATGAACTTGCCTCATGCAGGTGAAAAGATGCAGTCGGCTACTGAACACGTGTCGGAGGGGGCGTGTGACAGTCTCACTCACCTCAATCAGAAGTGGGGATCAGCATCAGTAGAGAGGAAGCGTAATGTAATCAGGTATTACAGCTGTGCCAAATTGTCTTTTAAAACATTAAACATTAAAAATGGGCAAATACTTTATTGTCACAACTTTTTTGGAATGTGTTGCAGGCATGAAATACAGGAATTAATGTAGATTACAAACAAATCAAATAAAGCTGACCAGGTAAAACATGAAATATCTCGGGTTCATACTGTCAGCAATTAAGTAAAAGTCAAAGAAGTTGTGTAAGTTTCTGATTTGGGGTTGTAATTTAAGTATTAAAATAATACCAGACACACACTATGATTTTTAACACACCTACAAATGCACTGAACACTGAATTAAATATTTATCATTGTAGTACTCTTTTGTATTATGCTTCTGGAAGATTTTTGACTCTAGGGTCTTTATGACTTTTGACAGTACTGAAATGTTATAACCATGGTAACAACATTGGCTTAGCCACACTGTTTTTCTCCAAAGTAAAAAAAAAACATTCAGCAAACAACTGTTGTACAGTATAGCTAAGGGTTATTTAATAAAATAGAGACAAATCATGTCCTTATATGGTTATAAATGGTAAGACCAAATTGGATGAAAAGCTAAGCTAAAAGAGACATGGTCTAATACTAAATTCTGCATGTCAGCAGTAAAGAGACAATTTTTTTGACAAATACTTTTTTTTATATTTTCACTTACAACCCCAAATCAGAAAAAGTTGGGACAGCATGGAAAATGCAAATAATAAACAAACACAAAGCTTCTTACATTTACTTTGACTTTTATTTGATTGCAGACAGGATGAACCTGAGATATTTCATGTTTTGTCTGCTCAACTTCATTTCATTTATTAATAAACATCCATTCCTGCATTTCAGGCCTGCAACACATTTCAGAAAAAGTTGAGACGGTAAAGCATTTACCACTTTGTAATGTTGCCATTCCTGTTCATCACACTTAAAAGACGTTTTGGCACTGAGGATACCAAGTGATTTAGTGTTTCAGCTTTTATTTTGTCTCATTCTTCCCGCAAACACGTCTTAAGATGTACAGCAGTACGGGGTCGTTGTTGTCGCATTTTTCGCTTCAAAATTCTTCACACATGCTCTATTAGGGACAGGTCAGGACTGCAGGCAGGCCAGTCCAGTACCCGTACCCTCTTCTTCCACAGCCATGCCTTTGTAATGTGTGCAGCATGTGGTTTTGCATTGTGTTGTTGAAAAATGCATGGACGTCCCTGGAAAAGATGTCGTCTTGAAGGCAGCATATGTTGCTCTAAGATCTCAATGTACTTTCCGGCATTAATGCTGCCATCACAGAAGTGTAAATGACCTTTGCCAAGGGCACTGACACAGCCCCATACCATGACAGACCCTGGCTTTTGGACTTGTTGCTGATAACAGTCTGGATGGTCCTTTCCGTCTTTGGTCAGAGCACACGGCATCCATTTTTTCCAAAAAAGACCTGGAATGCTGATTCATCTGACCACAGTACACATTTCCACTGTGTGATGATCCATCCTAGATGCCTCCGAGCCCAGAGAAGTCGACGCCGCTTTTGGACATGGTTAACATAAGGCTTCTTTTATGCACAGTAAAGTTTTAAGTGGCATTTGTGCATGTAACTCTGTATTGTAGTGCTTGATAAAGGTTTGCCAAAGTAATCTCTCACCCATGTGGTTATATCAGCTATTGTTGAGTGGCGGTTCTTGATGCAGTGCCGTCTGAGGGATCGAAGATCACAGGCATTCAGCTTGTGCCCTTCGCCTTTATGCACTGAAATACCTCCCGATTCCTTGACTTGTTTAATGATATTATGCACTGTAGAGGGAGAAATATCATTATCACATCATTATTTCGTTTTTTGACCTCATTACTAGCCCTAAATTGTCCCTGTCCCAACCTTTTTTGGAATGTTTTGCGGGCCTGAAATGAAGGAATGGAGGTATATTAACAAATGAAATGAAGTTGAGCAGATAAAACATGAAATATCTTGGGTTCAAACTGTCTGCAATCAAAAGTCAAAGTAAATGTAAGAAACACTGCGTTTTTATTTTATTTGCATTGTCCATACTGTCCCAACTGTTTCTGATTTGGGGTTGTATGAAGCTTTTTTTTTTTCTAGTATGTGTTTGCTAATAATGAAATATAGTAACAAAAGGTAAGACTTCTGCTGCTGACATTTTGTAGAGTCAAATTTTGCTGTGTTTGAGATGTGATGAAATAATAACAGGTTTAGCTGAGCTGGGTGGAGATGGGCAGCCTCAGCGTCTGTAGACTTGGGAACGGCTTCGAGTCCTGCTGGGATTGATTCGGTCTGCTCGGTTTAGTAAGAGGTTTTTACTTTGTTGCGAGTAGCTGCTGGATCAGCCTCAGTGTGAAATGAAGCGTGTGTTGGGAGTCAGCAGGTTATTTGTAGCACTGTGACTGAAGTTTTGTTGGAAAAATTAGAACCTGGCTGGGACTGCACTCTTCTCCAAGGCTGCTGAGTAAATTAAACACTATATGGCTGAAAGTACGTGGACACCCTTTCTTATTATTGAGTTAAAGTGTTTCACCCAACCCGCTGCTAACAATGATAAAATAAATGTCTCAAATTTTACCACAACGGTTTGGGAAGGTCCCTTTTGTGTTTTAGCGTGACGTGGGCATAAAGCAAGGTCCAGAGTTTAACCATGTTAAACACCATTGGGATACATTGGAATTTGGATTACCAGCCATTATCCTACATAAGTGCCTGATCTCAAAAATGCTGTTTTGACCAAATTGGCACAATTTCCTACAGAAACACACATTATCTTGTGGAACGCCTTTTGAAAAGAGTGGAGGCCACAAGGAGAGCCACAAAGAGAGAGCCAGCTTTATATTAATGTTCATGGTTTTGGAATGGAATGTCCAACAAGCTTATGTTCAGTCCACATACTTTATACCATAATGTGGATATACATGATATATTTTAGCTGTTTTGCTATTAATTATGTATCAAAGGAAATATTACATGCTGCCAAAACAGCCCTGACCTGTCGAGGCATGGACTCCACTAGACCCCTTAATGTGTGCTGTGGTATCTGGCACCAAGATGTTAGCAGCAGATCCTTTAACTCCTCTAAGTTGTGAGGTGGGGCCTCCATGAATCCGACTTGTTTGTCCAGCACATTCCACATATGCTCGATTGGATTGAGATCTAGGCAATTTGGAGGCCAAGTCAACACCTCAAACTCGTTGTTGTGCTCCTCAAACCATTCCTGAACCATTTTTGCTTTGTGGCAGGGCGCATTATCCTGCTGAAAGAGGCCACAGCCATCAGGGAATACCGTTTCTATTAAAGTGTGTACATGGTCTGCAACAATGCTTAGGTAGGTGGTACGTGTCAAAGTAACATCCACATGGATGGCAGGACCCAAGTTTAGGTCAATACTTTGAGAGGACCAACATAACACATACACCTTCATCTTTGAATGTTGGTATAGTGTTCTCTCCACAAAAGCGTGACCTATTAAGTTATGTAACTTATGTAACTTATGAACTTATGGGTAAAGATCTACAGATTTCAGTGATGTTCTTTCTGAGAATGTTTGTGACCTCCCCATGCCCTTAAAATCCTACAAATGTTGTTTTTATTCAGAACATTGGACATTTAATCACAAACAATTAATAAGGAACGGTCATGCAAAAATTGTATTATATGCTGTATAACAGCTTTTTTTTTTAACATCATCAGAATCATGGAGGGGCTAAAGCTTATCCACTGCCAGCATGACTGCGTTGGCCTTCATGAAGTTCTTAAATGCAATACAGCATTCAGAATAATTTGTAAAGAGCAGAATTAATGGATAAAATGTGTGATTGTTCTCTCTTTTGTTGTCTTGCTTGTACAGTTATGATATGAACAAACATACAGAGATCACTTTTAATTATTAAAAGATTTTTAGTAAACATGTGTAATGTCTCTGCCATCTGGCTGGGCTGGGCAGCTATATGAACAACGATTGGCTTCTTGTTCATACAGGGAGGGAAGAGCCAGATAGGGACCTCATAACTGGTGCAATTACGGCCTCTGCTGGCCGATTGATGGCGTCTGTACAGAGTTGAGGATTAATGCTGATCAGGGTGTGGCTCCCAGTACACAAGGCTGATCCGCATATAAACTCGCCTCGTGCAGGTGAAAAGATGCAGTCGGCTACTGCACACGTGTCGGAAGGGGCGTGTGTCAGTTCGCTCTTCTCGATCGGGGTGGGGGTCAGCACCAGTAGAGAGAAAGCATAACGCAATTGGGTAAAAATTGGATGCGCTAAAAATCGGGAGAAAAGGGGTTTGTTTGTTTGTTTATAAGGATTTTAACGTCATGTTTTACACTTTGGTTACATTCATGACAGAATGTTTGGTTACTCATTACACAAGGTTCATCAGTTCACAAGGTTATATCAAACACAGTCATGGACAATTTAGTGTCTCCAATTCACCTCACTTGCATGTCTTTGGACTGTGGGAGGAAACCGGAGCACCCGGAGTAAACCCACACAGACACGGGGAGAACATGCAAACTCCACACAGAAAGGACCCGGACCGCCCCACCTGGGGATCGAACCCAGGACCTTCTTGCTGTGCGGCGACAGTGCTACCCACTTAGCCACCATGCCGCCCCGGAGAAAAGGGGAGAAATTGCATTAAAAAATTTGTGAAGTGTTCTTATAATAATAATAATAACAACAACAACAACAAAACAACAATAATAATAATAAAAATAATTATTATAATTATAATCATATAATATTACATCACATCAAATACATCTACAGTAGAATAGTTATAAAACAGAATTAGAATTAGAATTAATACATAAAATAAGTAAAAACAAAGAGGCAACAAAAGATGCGTATGAATGTATGTAATTAATTAAAAGTGACCACTTAAACGTAGTACATAAAAATCGACAATTGAAAAGCTAAGTAAAAAGACAGCACTGTCAATCAGTTTAAATGCAAGCTGAAAAAGATGTGTTTTAAAGTGCATTTATAAGTGGTGAAAAGTCGTCAACATACACATGTGGAGAAGAAGAGTGTTCCATAGTTTTGGGGTTGCCATGCTAAAAGCCCTATTTGTATAAGTGTGTAGCCTAGAAAAAAAGACCAGCTATCAAATATATATCAAAGGATCAGAGAGTGCATGCAGTTGAGTATAGTCAGAGGAGACTGGAAAGATAGGTAGGGGTCAGGCTATGAAGGGACTTAAAGACCAGCAGAAGTGTTTTATATTGTACTAAGAAACAGACAGGGAGCCAGGGTAGATGTTTGAGCGTGGGAGTGATGTGTTCCCACGGTTCAGTGTGGGTAAGAACACTTATTGTAACCTTTTCAGGAGTACTCTGAGTAATGCAGCAGAATAAATAATAAAGGGCTGGTTGGCAGGAAGCAGGGTTGTTGTGGTCACTGGACAACAAGCCTAAATCCTCCTTGGCTCTGATTACGTAGTTGTTGTCTGAGGTTACGTAAGTTCTGTAATAAACATGACTGCAGAAGGCAGAGAGACAATGACCATGCTAAATTTAGTATTGTGACATACAGTATGACAGTAGCAGGTGAAACCATACAGTTGATTCATGCAATCGTGTTTGCATTATGTTGAGTTTGCATATGTAGCTTTGTCTGGTCTCGAGTATACCAGCAGCTTTGTTTTGTCTGGTCTCGAGTATACCAGCAGCTTTGTTTTGTCTGGTCTCGAGTATACCAGCAGCTTTGTTTTGTCTGGTCTCGAGTATACCAGCAGCTTTGTTTTGTCTGGTCTCGAGTATACCAGCAGCTTTGTTCAGTCTGGCTTTACTTGTTTGTGAGGGTGTAAAGGGGTTTCACAAAGATGTTCATAATAGTCTGCTCAACCATTTGGTTTGGTTGAGCGTACTTTGAGTCTAAATACTTAAAAATAAGCTGTATTAAAAAAATGGTGTTTGGGCCAACTCTTTGGTTGCCATATGTTAAACTCAAAAATATTGGTAGATGGTTTAAGAAAACAGAGTTCTAACTAGGGCTGGCACCGATCCGATACTCTGTATTGGTATCGGTCCGATATTGGCTGAAATCACTGGATCGGATTTCGGAAGAAAAAAAACGTGTAATCTGATCCGATACTGTTGCTTAATGTAAATAAGGCCATTCAGAAATTCAAACACACTGATCTACTTAAACTTGTAGCATTTTAAAAAATCATCTACTACTGTCACAACTAAAAACATTGTTTTACGACGTGTCGTATAAAGTGTCTACAATTGGACGATGTGGATGACAGTCAAACGCGATGGACCAATTAGAATTGACGCAAAGTTTGGTTGAGATTAAAGTTGTGTCACGTTCTTAGATTATTAAAAACCAAAGTGCACTTATTAAAAAACCCTGCTGTATTTTGAAGAGGACATCTGTGGCTAAACAGAAAATGGTGTAGTTTGTTTTATTTCATAACACTAATGAATTAAATTTCGTTGAGGATGTGAGAGATCTCCAAGCCGGGACAAGATAGGTACATTTGTTTATTTTTATTATTTAATTGTTTTATTTTTATTGTTTATAAATAATATTTTTTATTATTTATTTTATAATTTTTTCGCCGCCTCTTCAAGGTGTAGACTTGAGAGTTGACAGATCTAGAATTCTATATTGAAATTATAATTTATTTGTTAAATACAGATAAAGTTGCACTTTAAATTTCATTTTAAATGTTTGTACGGTGCTGTTAAACAAGACAAAAATGCTGCTAAATGTTCTGTGTGTAAAAGTTAAAATAAAAACTGCAGTTTTTGTATAAGTGTGATGTTGTAGGTTCTGTATTTATTCCTTTAGAATATTTGTTTCACAGTCTGAGCATTGTTATTTAGATAGCTAGTTTAACCATGGTGCATTGAGACATAAATTATTACTGCTTAGTTGTTTGAGAGGAGAAATAACGGGATCGGATTGGTATTGGTATTGGCCATAAAAAAGTGGTATCGAGCCAGCCCTAGTTCTAACCCATATGTTAAGCTAGCAGCTGATGAAAATCATCCATGGAAAGTTGCATCATTTTTGTGATCATCTCATCTGTTTGGTAGAGGCTCTTAAACAATATTGTGTGCACTAGTAAAATATTAATTGTTGGTCGTTGGTAAAGTCCCAAAAACAAGACATGTAAAGAAATAATTTGTTAAACATTATTTTCTTGGTGAGGCCAGGCTTAAAGATGTGTGTTACAAATTAATGAGAAACCTTTATCATCCCAGACATGAGATTGTTGGGATTTTTTCAATGTGAGCTCATGTTCGATGTTTGCTCATTTATTTTACAAGAACAAGGAAGGTAGAAATAGTGCACATACCATTCCGCTCAAGTCAATAGCTGTGCTGAGAATTGGTTTTCTGGGTAAAAAATAATAGTGTAACAGTGAAGGCAAAATTACAAGTATCTCATGTCAGTCCTGGACTTTGTATGCAGCTTGTTTTATTGGTGAAGGCGGGAGGAGTAGTTTGTTTATTGGGATTTTAACGTCATGTTTTACACTTTGGTTACATTCATGACAGGAACGGTAGTTACTCATTACACAAGATTCATCATTTCTCAACATTATATTGAACACAGTCATGGACAATTTAGTGTCTCCAATTCACCTCACTTGCATGTCTTTGGACTGTGGGAGGAAACCAGAGCACCCGGAGGAAAACCACGTGGACACGAGGAGAACATGCAAACTCCACACAGAAAGGACCCGGACCGCCCCACCTGGGGATCGAACCCAGGACCTTCTTGCTGTGAGGCGACAGTGCTACCCACTTAGCCACCGTGCCGCCCGGGAGGAGTAGTAATTGGTCATGTCTGAGAGACAGAGAGAGAGCTTATAGTCCGGATTAAGGGCCATCTGATTTCCACTTTTTTGGACTGCTCAGAGAAGCTTTAAAGGGAAGAAGATGTAATTTGCTGCCCATTGGGAGGTGCATTTGTCAGTGCAATCTCAGTGCCGGTCCCAAGCCCAGATAGAAATTAGGAGGGTTGTGTCAGAAATAGTGTTCTGTGGAAGAATTGTACCCAATCAGGTGTGTGACTCTGGCAACTTGTCTGTGCCATATAAATAGGACCCCTTGTCCAAACTGTAATCTTTGCTGAGAGGGAATTCTTCTAAGGCTTAGAGACTACCGTGCGTAAATTCAATTAAATTTATTCATAAAGCACATTTAAAAGCCGACGCTAACCAAAGTGCTGTACAGCAGAATAGAACAAAATACAACAAAAATACATATATATATATATATATATATATATATATATATATATATATATATATATATATATATATATATATATATATACAGTATATATATATATATATAAATGTACATTGTTAGATTAATAAATATAGACTATACAAAAAAATAAAACAGCGGGAGTAAAAGAAACACCTGGTTAATCATCTTCATATGCCAGAAAGAAAAGGTAGGTTTTAAGACAAGTTTTAAAAGCATCAACTGAAGTCTGGGATTCAACACCAGGAGGTAATGAATTCCACAGTCTGGGAGCAGCGACTGAAAAAGCCCTTGTGTTTTAAGCGAGACTGAGGTACATTTAGTGAAGATTTGTTTAAAGATCGGAGTGTCCTTTGTGCCTTATAGGGACATAACATGTCACTGATGTACAATGGGGCCATAACGTGGAGTGCCTTAAATACAAAGAGTAAAATTTTAAATTGGACCCTATATTTGATGGGGAGCCAATGTAGGGAGCCCATGACAGGTGTAATGTGTTTAAATTTTTCGTACCAGTAAGCAATTTAGAGGAAAGAAGTAAAGCTTGCTAGATTATGGACAGTGTCACCCAAGCTGCAGCAGCTTTTTTGTTTTACCATAGACCTTTATTTTGGAGGTATTTTGACCATCCAGACAAATCTCCTCTCAGCATAAGGTGAACATTTGGGTTATTGTTCTAAACTTGGCAAATAGACCATGTACTCTTTTATCGATACTGTCAAACTTCTCCCTTGAATATGGAACACAAAGAAGTTAAATCAAACAATAATAATCAAATAATATCAAAGTAGATACAGTAATCTAAAACATTAGATCTTTGTATTTGTACAGTTCTACTGTTATCCAGAAGAGGTCACTGTCTGAATATGTTACTGCTGTAAAGCTGTAAGCCGGTACTTCAGGAATAACACTAAATTTTCTCTGCTGATTAATGACTACTTATCCTTTTAATATATACTACACCGATCAGCCATAACATTAAAACCACCTCCTTGTTTCTACACTCACTGTCACTCATTTTATCAGCTCCACTTACCATATAGAAGCACTTTGTAGTTCTACAATTACTGACTGTAGTCCATCAGTTTCTCTACATACTTTTTTAGCTTTCTTTTACCCTGTTCTTCAATGGTCAGGACCCCCACATGACCACTACAGAGCAGGTATTATTTGGGTGGTGGATCATTCTCAGCACTGCAGTGACACTGACATGGTGGTGGTGTGTTAGTGTGTGTTGTGCTGGTATGGGTGGATCAGATACAGCAATGCTGCTGGGGTTTTAAAATACCGTGTCCACTCACTGTCCTCTCTATTAGACACTCCTACCTAGTTGGTTCACCTTGTAGATGTAAAGTCAGAGACGATCACTCATCTATTGCTGCTGTTTGAGTTGGTCATCTTCTAGACCTTCATCAATGGTCACAGAACGCTGCCCACGAGGTGCTGTTGGCTGGGTATTTTTGGTTGGTGGACTATTCTCAGTCCAGCAGTGACAGTGAGGTGTTTAAAAACTCCATCAGCGCTGCTGTGTCTGATCCATTCATACCAGCACAACACACACTAACACACCACCACCATGTCAGTGTCACTGCAGTACTGAGAATGATCCACCACCCATGTGATACATACTCTGTAGTGGTCCTGGGAGAGTCCTGACCATTGAAGAACAGCATGAAAGAGGGGTAACAAAGCATGCAGAGAAACAGATGGACTGCAGGCAGTAATTGTAGAACTACAAAGCTGATAAAATGGACAGTGAGTGTAGAAACAAGGAGGTGGTTTTAATGTTATGGCTGATCTGTGTATATATTGCGGTATCAAACAAGCTCATGTAGGAGCTGCCAGTGGAGACAGATATGCTAACTGGAGCACATTAGCCAAAATTTAGCTTGTATATGAGCATTTTAACACCACATACTATGACTGTTGACATAACATAACAGTACTGGTGATACTGTTATACTTTACATTAATTCTTAAGACCAGTCATGACAGCATACAAGGCCTCGGATGACAGGTTTATGCCATACCTACTTGTAACTGTAAATTATTGTATACATTTTATTTCATCCTTTAGGGTAAATAAGGTAAAAAGTTAATCTTGTGTTTGACTTGTGTGTAACCAGCATTCTATCTAATCACAAGTCACAGGTTGGTGGTATTTGCTTGCAGCACACTCCTCACTTGGATTTACAGTTCGGCTCTGCAGCTCCCTCAAGTCAGCGTTCATATTTACTGCTGAGGAGTTATTATGCTCTGAGGCAAAACAACAACTCAGAGCTGGTATATGTGGCTTGTGTGGCATGTATAATGCTGAGGCCTGGAGGAGCTTTATAAATCCTAAATCATAGACCTGGGAGGACAGGTGTAATCTGTGCTCCGTGTACGGGTTAGCCCTGCAGGTATCGCACGCACGTCGCTCATTGAAAAATACTGAGATATTGCTTACTGTAAATCACAGTACAAGACAGCCTCCTACGTCCTGTTTCACACTGTGTTTATTTAGCTGGCTGCTAAAATGTTTATTCTCACACTGCAGGATGCAAGAATATCTCATTCACATTTTGTTTTCTGCTTTGATAAAAGGAACACCACACTATATTTTTCATAACATGTCTTGCTTTTGGTCAGATTGTTAGTCACATACACCACACGGCTTATCACAGCTTATTAAACAGTGTACTTATTGCTATAGAATGAATGAACCATTTGTTTTTTCCATCATGATACATTTCACATGTCAGCAGTATATGAAATATTTCAGTCAAGGTACTGGGGAACTTCTATTTAACACACTAAAAATGGGGTACACTGGTCCATAAAACGTGATTGTCCGAAACAGCGAGGTTTTTTTCCATGAGGTGCGAAAATATATGAAAACACAGCACAAAACTCCACAAAAGTGCTAAACATACATATGATAAACAGTAAAATGAACAACGTAAATAGATACATCGATCAGCCATGACATTAAAACACCTCCTTGTTTCTACACACGTTGTCCATTTTATCAGCTCCACTTACCATATAGAAGCACTTTGTAGTTCTACAATTACTGACTGTAGTCCATCTATTTCTCTGCATGCTTTGTTAGCCCTCTTTCATGCTGTTCTTCAATGGTCAGGACTCTCCCAGGACCACTACAGAGCAGGTATTATTTAGGTGGTGGATCATTCTCAGCACTGCAGTGACACTGACATGGTGGTGGTGTGTTAGTGTGTGTTGTGCTGGTTTTAAACACCTCACTGTCACTGCTGGACTGAGAATAGTCCACCAACCAAAAATATATCCAGCCAACAGCGCCCTGTGGGCAGCATCCTGTGACCACTGATGAAGGTCTAGAAGATGACCAACTCGAACAGCAGCAATAGATGAGCGATCGTCTCTGACCTTACATCTACAAGGCGGACCAACTAGGTAAGAGTGTCTAATAGAGTGGACAATGAGTGGACATGGTATTTAAAAACTCCAGCAGCTCTGCTGTGTCTGATCCACTCATACGAGCACAACACACACTAACACACCACCACCATGTCAGTGACACTGCAGTGCTGAGAATCATTCACCACCTAAATAATACCTGCTCTGTGGTTGTCCTGTGGGGGTCGTGACCATTGAAGAACAGGGTGAAAACAGGCTAAAAAAGTATGTAGAGAAACAGACTACAGTCAATAATTGTAGAACTACAAAGTGCTTTGTTTAGTGGTAAGTGGAGCTGATAAAATGGACAGTGAGTGTAGAAACCAGGAGGTGGTTTTAAAGTTATGGCTGACCAGTGTATGATAAACAGTAAAATGAACAAAGTAAATAAGTATGTAAATATGCCATGGAAAATCTGTAATTAAATATTAAAATTGGTGTACTGTATTACATTTACATTTTCTGCATTTAGCAGATGCTCTTATCCAGAGCGACTTACAGAAGTGCTTCCATAGTAAACAATTCATTTCTCAAGTTTTAGTAAACAACAGTCGAAGAACACAAATCTGCTGAAACCTGTTAGAACCAAAGGTTTTTTTTTTTTTTTTTTTTTTTTTTTTTTTTTTTTTTTGGAAATGGAAAAAAAACATGTTAGTAAATATGTACAAGTCAGCTTAAGTGCTTAGTTAAGGGGTGGTTTTTAATCGTTTTTTAAAGACACCAAGAGACTCAGATGTTCGGACAGACAGAGGAAGTTCATTCCACCACTTGGGTGCTAGAACAGAGAAGAGCCTTGATGCTCGTCTTCCTTTAGTCCTGGGTGGAGGATCAAGTCGAGCGAGACTAGTGGCTCGGAGGTTGCGTGGTACAGAGTGCTGAGGGGCTGATTAGCCTGAGGGGCTTGATTAGACCGCGAAGGTAGCTTGGGGCTGGTCCATTTCTGGCTTTGTAGGCAAGCATCAGTGTTTTAAACTGAATGCGTGCAGCTACAGGAAGCCAGTGAAGAGAATGCAGCAGTGGCGTGATGTGGCAGTGTTTGGGCTGGTTAAAAACCAGACGGGCAGCTGCATTTTGAATGAGCTGCAAGGGTTTAATAGTGGACATGGGAGCTCCTGCCAGGAGGGAGTTGCAGTAGTCCAACCGTGAGATTACAAGTGATTGGACCAGAATCTGGGTAGCTTCCCTGGAGAGAAAGCCGAATCTTCCTGATGTTGTACAGGAGGAACCGGCACGATCTTGTCATGTTGGCTGTATAAAGAGAGAAGGTCAGCTGGTTATCCAGGACAACACCAAGGCTTCTTACCTTATCAGATGGTCTGATCTGGGAGTCATCAAGAGAAATTACTAGGTCCTGGGTTGGAGATTGATCTCCGGGAATTAGCAACATCTCTGTCTTGCTGGGATTAAGTTTTAGATGATGAGCTGACATCCATTGTGAGATATCTCGCAGACATGCTGAGATGCGAGCTGAGACTTGTGTGTCTGAAGGAGGAAATGACAGAACGAGCTGAGTGTCATCTGCATAGGAGTGGTAGGAGAGGCCATGGGAGGCTATGACCTTACCCAGAGAGCGGGTGTAGATAGAGAGAAGAAGTGGGCCAAGTACAGAGCCTTGAGGAACACCGGTTGAGAGAGTGCATGGGGGATATATGGATCCCCTTCATGACACTTGGTAGGAGTGCCCTTCGAGGTAGCAGGCCATCCATTGCCATGCTGAACCTGTTACTCCAAGGTTGGAGAGAGTGGACAAGAGAATGCTGTGATTCACTTTGTCGAAGGCTGCAGAGAGGTCAAGAAGAATAAGGACTGATGACAGTTTGGCTGCTTTGGCTGCATGAAGCTTCTCAGTAACAGCTACAAGTGCTGTTTCCGTAGAATGCGCTGCCTTGAAGCCAGACTGGTACGGATCGTGGAGGTCATTCTGAGTAAGAAAGGCAGATAGATGGTTATAGACAGCACATTCAAGAATTCTGGATAGAAAAGAGAGGAGTGAGACAGGTCTGTAGTTGGTAATTTCTGTAGTGTCTAGTGTAGGTTTCTTAAGAAGGGGAATGACCTGAGCCTTCTTAAAAGCAGTAGGGACAACACCTGATGTCAGGGAGTTGTTGATGATGGGTGTGATGAAGGGGATTAGGTCCTGTGAGATGTCTTTAAGGATGGTGGATGGTATAGGGTCGAGTGTGCATGTGGTGGGATTGCTGGATGAGAGGAGCTGTGTAACCTCATCCATGGTGAGTGGGGTGAAGCTGGTGAGTGTGTTGGTGGGTTGAGGGTCAGTTGAAAGTGGGTCAGTCGGAGAGAAGGATTGATTGATTTTGTCAATCTTGTCCTGAAAGAACGTTGCAAAGTCAGTAGCAGTAAGAGAGGCAGATGGGGGAGGAGGAGGAGGGTTCAGAAGTGACGAAAAGATAGCATGAAGCTTATGTGGGTCAGCAGCAGATTGTTCAAGCTTGGCTTTGTAAAAAGATGTTTTTGCAGCAGTCACGTCGGATGAGAACCTGGACAGAAGATCGTGGTAGGAGTGGAGATCAGCATCGAGCTTAGATTTTCTCCACTTTCTCTCAGCTGCCCTTAATTCTCTTCTGTTGTTGCGCAATGCATCTGAGAGCCAAGGAGCAGGGTGAGAAGTTTTTCCTCATTTGAGGGTAAGAGGACAGAGCTGATCGAGGGATGTTGAAAGAGAAGAGAGTAGAGTATTAGTTGCGGAGTTGAGTGGAAGGGTAACAAGCGTCAGGGTTAGGTAGTGAAGTTAGGATGTTGGAGATCAGCAAGGAGGAAGATAAAGAGTGAAGATTGGGGCATGTTTTAAGGGTGTAAGTGTGGTTGGAAGTAGAAAGAGTTGGGAGATAAAGAGAGAAGGACACAAAGTGATGGTCGGAGAGGTGAAGTGGGGTAACGATGAGGTCCAGAGCAGAAGCTGGACGGCTGAAGACCAGGTCCAGAAGATTGCCTCCTTTGTGTGTCGGAGGGCTGTGGTTAAAGAGGAGGTCGAAAGATAAAAGAAGAGGAAGAAGACAGGAGGACTGAAGTTTATTTGTATGGAGATTAAAGTCACCAAGAAGAGTCAAAGGAGTTCCATCTGAAGGGAAAAAACTCAGAAGAATATCCAGCTCTTCTATGAAATCTCCCAATGAGCCAGGTGGTCTGTAGATGACAATGATATGAAGAGTAATTGGAAAAGTAACAGTAATAGCATGAAATTCAAAGGATGAAATGTTAAGGTGAGAAAGATTCACAGGAGTGAAGTGCCATTTCCTGGTCAAGAGCAAACCTGTACCACCACCCCTACCAGATCCTCTCGGTGTATGAGAGAAGGTGTAGGCAGAGGATAAGGCTGCTGGTGTTGCTGAGTTCTCGGTGGTGATCCATGTCTCAGTCAGTGCCAGGAAGTCAAGGCTGTCAGAAAGTGCAAAAGCTGAGGTGAAGTCAGCTTTTTAAATGGCTGATTGACAGTTCCAGACCCCACCTACCATCACTGTTTGAGACTGTTGCAACAGTTGGGGGTCGATGAGGTTGCTGGCGTTGCTGTTCCTGTAATGTGACTTGTGATGTCTGCAGGGTCTGTGAGATATGAGCACAGGAATGCTTGAGTAGCACATGCTGAGATAAGTTTGGTAAATGAAACAATGTCAGAGACTGATAGTACTTACCCAAAGTTAGTTTAGTTTAGATTAGTAGTAAAAGTTAGATAGATTAAACAGTTCAGACAAACATTAAAACCTAGTAATAGTAAAGACCGGCCGAGATTAAATTTTATACCAAGCTTAGCCCTGCCCCTCAATTCACATACAGGCCTCTAACAATAGACACCTGAAACCTACCCAACCAATCAGCAAAACACAGATTAATGCAGCAACAGACTAGCTTTGGTTTCTTACAAATAGTTAAATTCTAGCACAGTTAAGCAAGTTAAGTCAAAGTTACAAAGATAGATTCTAAAACAAGTTACAGCAAGTTACAGCAAAGAATATACCTCAACCAGAAGCCTACCTTACCCAAGAATACAAATGAACACAATGGAAGTTACAAGCACTCTGGAAGTTACAAGCACTCTGGAAGTTACTGGGGTGAAATTTTATTTACCTTGTGTGGTGGTGGAGATTTTTTTTGCCGTGATCATTTAGTGGGGACTTAGAGTATCTATTATTCTTAGTCTGAAGCACTGCTGGTGGCTACTGGAGCACTGCTGGTGCATAACTAAGCACTAGAACTAAGCACAGAGAAAAAGGCAAGAACATAGTGAGCCTCCCGGCAAAACAAAGCCTGTCGTTCATGTAAACAGAGAGACGTGCCGGCTAAGGACAGTTACTGAACTACTGGTCTTGGTACTTTGTTTAGGCTACTCAGGTTTTTGTCTTACTTGTCAAAAATATGTCATAACTGGTTATACTTTATTGTGCTATGTATTTTATACTGCAATTAGACAGGCAGTTTAGGCCGCTCAGGTGGCGCAGTGGTAAAAACACAGGCTGGAACCAGAGCTGGAATCTCAAATACATTGTATCGAATCTCAGCTCCGCCTGCCGGCTAGGCTGAGCAGCCACATGAACAACGATTGGCCTGTTGTTCAGATATGGGATTAAGCCGGATAGGGTCTCTCTCTCATAACTGATGCAATTATGACCTCTGCTGACTGGTTGATGGCGCCTGCACAGAGATGAGAAAAGAGTGCTCTCATAGTGTGTCTCTCCATACACAGTGCTGAGCTACACTGCACTCATCAAAGTGTAGGTGATAAGATGCATACAGCATGCTGCCCACGTGTCGGAGAAGGCGTGGGTTAGCTTTGTTCTCCTCAATCAGAGCAGGGATCAGCATTGGTGGAGAGGAAGCATGACGCAATCGGGCAATTGGACGCGCTAAAATGGAGAAAAAGGGGAGAAAATGCATAAATAAAATATATTTAGATTAACCTAATAGATGTTCCTTTCATCAAAAATGTATTACTCTTTAGTAACCACTGTGAATTGGCCCACAGTCTGTCCCGAGCCTATCCTGTAAACACCGCGTACGTGTTTGAAGAAAATTTTTTGCATGTTTGTAGGAAGTAGGAAAAAACCTAAGGCTGCATTGATATGTACTGTATAATCTCCACAGGTGTTGGGTACTAGAGGCAGAACCTTTGTATAAATGTTCATGTGTAAAGCAGGAGGGCTAAGGAGAGGGTGTGCACACTTTCATCATTGTGAAGGCAGTGGTGCTTTATAGATCTGCTCTGATCTGCTCACCTTTAGTTGAACCAAGAGGCTGGGTGGGCCCTGGAGCTGATGCTTTTGTAAAATAATCAAACCTCTAAACCTTCTATATCCAATAAAGCCAGAATGCATGATGCCAGCAGGCAGAAAGATAGTACATTAGTAGATATTTTAAACAGCTGTTTTTGAGAATAAACTGGTTATTTTATTTCCCTTTTTGCAATATCCCGATTTTGACATTGCTAGCTAAATTCCCTGGATGCTGTGTCATCTTCTGCTAGTTGCATAACACCCATGCTGATTCTTACAGAGAGTCTCAGCATGGATCAGTGCTACTTTTTCTGAATTTTCTCACCTTTAACCAGACAGGTGTCAATCTTGCAACACCCTATCCAGCCTTCCTTTCCACAGACAAAGCCAGTTAAGCTTTGAGTTACCTATTAAGCATCTGGCCAGGCCTGTGGAACAATCAAAACCAAGGTGCTTAAGTATCCAGTTTCTCAGTGGTGAGCTTGTATGGTCATCTAACCAGCTTATAGGGAAGCAAGCTCAGAACAATCAAAACATGAAAAAAAAAAAATAACCATAACAATAATGTAATTTCTTTTTCTTTTTCTCCAGCTTTTTGCCCCAGTTTTCTCCCCTAATCCAGTCGAATCCAATTACCCTGATTGCGTTGCGCTTCACCTCTACCGATACAACCCTCCACTGCTGACTGAGGAGCTTCGCAACTAACACACGTCCCCTCCGACACACGTGCAGTACCGACTGCATCTTTTCACTTGCACAAGGCAAGTTTATATGCGGATCAGCCTTGTGCACGTAGAGCCACACCCTGATCAATGCATGGTACGGCTTGTCCCACCCTGTGAACAACAGCCAATCATTGTTCATGTAGCCGCCCAGCCGGTTGGCAGAGCTGAGATCCGATAAGATGTATTCGAAATCCCAGCTCTGGTGTGCTAGCATATTTTACTGCTGCGCCACCTGAGATGGCAATAATAATGTAATTTTAAATTTGTTGCAATTGCAACATTCAGACAGAAGCAATTTGCTCTATTTTATGGATTTCTTTTTTCCATGGTTTTCCCCTTAGATCAGTATTAGAAAATAAATGCATTATATGACTGAATGATGTGGTTAAAGTTAAGTAAGAATAAACTTACATTTTGCAGACCACTTGCATCAAAGGGTCTTTAACAAAGCATCTTTCCTATATAAATAAATCTATCTATATAGATAGATAGATAGATGTACCGTAGATTCTTAAACAACAATTAAGCTAGCTAAGCTAATACCAATGATGTTTGTGCATATTATACTGTTTGCGCATAGATTTCTCATAAATGTCTCAACACAATGAAGAGTTCAATAAAACATGTAGTATGCTATTCCCCAAGGCCAAATACAACGCAAAAATTTAATACGTCATTTAAATATTTTATTGTTTCCAGTGAAGGATCATAATCTAGTGTGATCAAGGCTTATGTTATTTAGAAAGAACCCTGTGCTAGAAAAATGCCTATCAGAAGAGTTTTATTTGTGGATCATGTCTGTTCTTGCAGAACTAGAGGTTTGCCAGTGCCACGCAGCATCTTTCTAACAGTTCTGTTGCCTGATGTGCCATGTGTTACATTTTGCAACAGTGCAAGACAGAACTTGCAATAAATGCCACATCTCTGTGATTTGATCCATGTAGGTTTAAATAGACAGAGGGATTTTAAATTATACAACTTATAGAAATAATAAAAGGAAACTGTCATTTGTCTTCAGTTTCATTTTGTTTAAAAACATCGGGAAAAAATTGTATCGTGAACCCAGTATCGTGAATTGTATTGCATCGTGGGTAGAGTGTATCATTACGTCCCTAACATAAAGATACAATGCCATTCAGATATATGTCTGTACTAATCATACCCCCAAATTTACACTCCAGTCTATGGGAGCCTGCATTCATGAAATACAATTCTGGATGAATGGGTAAAACATGCTAGCACACCAGAGCTCATAGGTTTGAATCTCAGCTCTGCTACTGGCAGGCTGGGTGCCTATACGGACAATGATTGGCTCGTCTGTTGGGTTTGATTGCAGAAGGGGATTCCTCATAGCTAATGCAATCCTGACCTCTGCTGGTTGATCGATTGCGCTTGCAAAGAGGCGGGGATAATACACATCAAAGCGTGATTCTCTGTACGTGATACTAAGCCCTATATTATCTTGACTAAGAAAAGTAGCAGTCTACTACTACACGTGTGTGTTAGTGACGGCTCTTCTTGGTCAGGAGTGGAGGTCATCTGCAGTGGAGACGAAACAAAATGCAATTGGGTAATTGGACATGACTAGATTTGGAAACTGATTTTAAACTGACAAAATTGAGCTTATGTTAGTTGGGTCTAAGACCATCAATACCATCAAGACCATCAATAATATACTGGTGATGTTCCAAGGAATTCTCATTCAGCTCAGTCTCACATTAACTCACTAACCAAATCTGAATCCATACATACCTCCTCATACACTTCTGATGGCAGGTTTCTCACTGTTCCTCATTCCTCCTCAATGGAAGGCAGAAGGAGGCTTTGGAACTCCTTTCCCCAATCTCTTCATGACTGCCTGCTTCCTCTTTTAAGTCTCTCTTGAAGACATTTCTTTTCAATCAGTAATTCTGTCTTTATTCTGTCATATAGTTTTTCTATCTTTTTTTCCTCTGGGAAATTCTTATTATCTACTGTACTTCTTCTGTAAAGTGACCCTGAGATTTTGAAAGGTGCATTATTATTAATGTTCTTTTGACTAAGTGAGCTCAGATTTTTATATAATATAATAATATAATATACTTCAAAATGTTGAGGAAAGTTGTCTCAGAAGATGGTTGTCATGGTTAGGCATTCACATACTTTTAACAATATAGTGTGTATTAAGCTAAATTCTGATTAACTGTTCTTTTAGCCACCATGTTTTAGCAGTAATCTGGCTGGTAACAATCTCTGTTGGAGTGTGTTCATCAGTTGTTCTCAGAGTGCTATGGGTTTGGCAGCTAGGTGAGAAATTCCCGTATAACTATTACATAAGTGTGTGTATTTGCATGTGTATGTAAAACACAAGCTAGAGATGCTTTTAGTGCCTGAGTTCAGAGTCATATCACAGCACAGTCCAAATTCTAACATGTAGTTTTAATGTTGTTGCTCTTTTACTCTTTTAAAGTAAGTGAAATAAAAAAACAGAAACAAATGATGAAGCAAATACTACACTTACATTTCACTACACAGCCTTAACAGCATTTATATTTATATCATTTAATTTTTAGCACACACATATACTGTTATAACACTAACAATATTGGCATTTATACTATTGACTTTGAAATTAATAGTATATACATTTACAATATTTACATTAACAGCAGTTCCATTTATAAATTTACATTCACAGCATTTACATTTGTAAAAATGCAAACTTACATTTACTTTGACTTTAATTTCATTACAGACAGGATGAACCTGAGATATTTCATGTTTTGTCTGCTCAACTTCATTTCATTTATTAATAAACATTCATTCCTGCATTTCAGGCCTGCAACACATTCCAAAAAAAGTTGGGACAGTAAAGCATTTACCACTTTGTAATGTTGCCATTCCTTTCACCACACGGTTTGACAACAAGGGTACCAAGTGATTTAGTGTTTCAGCTTTTATTTTGTCCCATTCTTCCTGCAAACACGTCTTAAGATGCACAGCAGTACGGGGTCGTCGTTGTCGCATTTTTTGTTTAAAATTCTCCACACATTCTCTATTGGGGACAAGTCAGGACTGCAGGCAGGTCAGTCCAGTACCCGTACCCTCTTCTTCCACAGCCATGCCTTTGTAATGTGTGCAGCATGTGGTTTTGGTTTTGAAGGCAGCATATGTTGCTCTAAGATCTCAAAGTACTTCTCTGCATTAATGCTGCCATCACAGAAGTGTAAATGACCTTTGCCAGGGGCACTAACATGACCCCATACCATGATAGACTCTGGCTTTTGGACTTGTCTGAATGGTCCTTTTTGTCTTTGATCCAGAGCACACCATTAAAAAAAAAAGTCCTGAAATGCTGATTCATCTGACCACAATACACGTTTCTGCTGTGTGATGGTCCATCCTAGATGCCTTCGAGCCCAGAGAAGTTGACGCCGTTTCTGGACATGGTTAACATAAGGCTTCTTTTTTACACAGTAAAGTTTTAAGTGGCATTTGTGCATGTAACTCCGTATTGTAGTGCTTGACAAAGGTTTGCCAAAGTAATCCCTTGCCCATGTGGTTATATCAGCTGTTGTTGAGTGGCGGTTCTTGATGCAGTGCTGTCTGAGGCATTCAGCTTAAGCTTGCACCCTTGTTCAAACTGTCTGCAATCAAATAAAGATAAAATAAAAGTCAAAGTAAATGTAAGAAACACTGCATTTTTTATTTTTTTTGCATTTTCCATACTGTCCCAACTTTTTCTGATTTGGGGTTGTATTCCATTTATTCACTCATGGATAAAGAACAGTTGCCAGCATTTATGTTATTCTCTAAATGGTCAAAAGTGCCTGGACATCCCTTCTTATTATTTAGCTTTTATAGTGTAAAAGAAGGGGAGCCAAATGCACAGTAATTCTCATGGTTTTCGAATAAATAGAATGTCTTAGGTAAGGATGTCTAGCTAAGCTAATGGTCAGGTGTCCACATATATTTAGCCATATATTGTATGTTTCTTTAAAATGAAAGAAAATGTATTAACCCAGTTATTGCACAATTAGGCTGTCAATCCACAACACAAAAGAGCAGTTATGCTTTACGTTTTTGAAAGCAGTCTGCTGTTCCAGGTGCGCTTTTCATTATTAGTAGAATTGAGACAGGAAGTAGCTGTCTGCGGGAGTCCTACGTGTTGTTATCACAACTCGACACTTCTTTCAGCTCTACTGTGTTTATCTGTACACAATTAGTGTTCTCCTGACATTGCTGAACGTCCCTGAAATGTGAACCTAGTACTGCACACATCCTAAATGACCTTCGATGCTTTGCTGAACTGGTCACTGATCAGCCGTGCTAGTTAGCTCTCGTGATCTGACTCTGCATCACACACAGGTTCACAGAGTGATTTATGACCTTGTCAGAGTTGTCACAGGCACACCGAATACCTCTCCCTTTGGCCTCTGCTTGCACAGTTTATCTGTGGGAGGAGTAAACCTTCCTGGTATTTCTTTACCTTGTTCTCTCAGTGAGTCAGAAGCAGTTCTGACTTGTAGCAGAGCTGAAGTGTTAGGTCTTTTAAAGCAGGAGGCTCACAGACAGGGAGATGTTTTAATTCTGATCTTATAAGGAAACTGGAGTTGTGGGAGACTGGAGTTGTGAAACCAGATTGTGGAGAGCAGGTCTCCAGCTAAGAGACACTGGAAGTGTGTATGAGTGAGCTTGAACTGAAGACCATGTCTGGTGTGGTGAGGAGAGCACTGGGTAGGAGGTGTCATTACTACGGCCTGCTGGCTCGCACCAAGCAGTGGAGGCAGGGGCGATCTCGCAGCCGGAACCGGGCACCTAACAGGGGTAAACATCTCTCCTTTTTTCTGTTGGAACTAACTAATGATGTACACTTACTACTGAACGACTGTACACCTGCTTGATCTGTCTGGAAGAACTCTCGGTTATCTTGGTCACTTTTAAATGTTTGGTAGATGCACGAGGGTTCTTCAAAAAGTTTCCGCACTTTTAAAACTCTATTTATTAGAATTAAACTACATCACTTTTCTACATAGTAACTTTCTGATGCCATCGGCAAAAAATGTTTTTGGTTGAACTCGAAGCCACTGATGCGCCTCTGCTTTCACATCATCACATGAAAATCTTTTTCCCCTTAAAGCTTCTTTGAGCGGTCCAGAAATCAGATGGCGCTAAATCTAGACTATAAGCTCTCTCTCAGTCTCTCAGACACAATTAATTACTACTCCTCCCGCTCTCACCGTATCCAATGAAAATATAAAAGTGTGGAAACTTTTTGAAGATCCCTCATATATGTAGGCAACTGGGCTTGTTACAAGTGGACATGTGCATATTTTGCAACAAACAGAAACATTGTTCAGCCTTCGTATGCTTCAAATTAGCATCTGAGGGTATTTATATATGTGTACACATCAGCCACCATGGTGTAGCTGATCCACAGAGGTGCTCTAAAATGTTTTTGCCACTGGAAGTAAAGTGGTAAGGAAAGTTATTGCCTCCTTTCCGATTGCCTCAGTTATTGCATATGTGTCACACTGAATAATTTCACATTCGTGTCTTATTCAGTGTGACAAGTATGCAATAGCACAAGGAATCATGAAGAGGGCTGAGCATGACGCATGTACAACACTGTGTCCAGGTCTGCATGGTTTCAGGTACTTCAGTTCCTCCAAACTACCAAAAAAGTCTAGGTGTGTTAATGAGTCCATTGTTGCCCAAGTGTCTCTGGGGTGCACAGGATGTGCTACAACCCTGACAATGATTAAGCACATCATAAAAATAAATTAATTAAAGAATTTAAGAAGATAATCTAGTATTCAAGGGATCTTTTATATTTTGGTTGGAAACGGTGAGGGGGTAGGAGTATGATTGGTCATGTCTGAGAGACTGAGAGACACCTTATAGTCCGGATTAAGCGCCGTCTGATTTCCACTTTTTTGGACCGCTCAAAGAAGCTTTAAGAGGAGGAAGGTTTTCGTGTGATGATGATGTGAAAGCAGCGGTGCATCGGTGGCTATGTGCTTAACCAAAAACATTTTTTGCTGATGGCATTAAAAAGTTGGTACGACGCTGGGCAAAATGCATCGGAAGGTGACTATATAGAAAGGTGATGTAATAAATAGAGTTTAAAAAAGTGCAGAAACTTTTTGAAGAACTCTCATATAATTTGTTGAAGTGTGCAAGTCTTAGCTGTCACTGTGATTATAAGGCTCTTTATTACACCTAAACCAAAGCCAGATAGACTACACATATATATACACATTATGCAATATGTCTAATACTAGAGACTGTTGACTACCATTGTTCACATGACTGATGTAGGCTTCTTACATCCATTTCACATTGGCTTTGTGTGATTGTGTTGAGCTGTAATGTAAACTACAAAGCTGCAGGAGTTGGCTGGAATTTCGCCGGGGTCTAACCTCCTCGTAAACCCTGCCTCTTTAGCAAGGCTTCTAATTAGTAAGAAAGGTCAGATTAGTGGCTGTGTTACAGAGTGCAGTAAGAGATTAGAGGTTTCCAGGTGCAGGGGGAGAGACTAAATGCTAAATGAGTGGGGGAGTAATTACAGAGTTGAAAATGATTAAATAACTGCAGAAAAATATGTGAGGTCTTGTTTTTTTACTGGTATCACTGGTAACTGGGAGTCTGTATGATGCAGTAATTGGATTTAGTGTCATTGCAAGTACTTAAGTTATTAGATGCATTACTTTTTTACATTTACATTTTTTTTTAATTAAGCACCATGTAAAATACTCTATCAACAAGTACATTATTTCTTTTTTAATAAACTCCACTGGGGCTGATCCAAAGCTGCATACTACATCTGTATTTACCAAAGCCATTCATTGATGTGGCCAAATGAAATGCAATGCAATTGAGGGTTAAGGATCTTGCTCAAGGGTCTAACAGTGGCAACTTGGCAGTGGTGTGTCTTAAACAAGCAGCCTTCTGATCACTGCCCTTAAACGACTATATTGTGAGGCAGTCCTTCTTATCCAGTATCAGTGCCAAGCCTCCCAAACTTAATGGGCGCAAATTCCCAAAGACATGTTGTTGGGTGTGGGGGGGAGCGGGTTGTTTTGGAAAGTAATGGCCAACAAGCTAAATGTCAGAAGTAAGAATACATTTCACTGTAACCATTACATTTTACATTAGATTGGCATGACTGAATGAGTGGGTGGGTTTATGATGCCCTCTATGGTTTTGTAGCATCCTTTTCAGTGCTTGAAATAAAAAAAAATTCCAGTTCTTTCCTTTTTGAGATGTGTGTGAACGTTTTACGGTTAAACAGCCTTGGCTTGTTAGGCAGGTCTTTGGCAGTGTTATTTGAATTTGGATGCAAGTCAGGCTAACCAACTAGACAAGCAAACCAGCTTTTCTAGGCTAAAAGATAAGATAAACTAGTCCAGACCAAGTAGACTAGTCCAGACCATTGTTGTCAAGTAGGTCATTGTTAAACTAGTATTACATTTTTTAAGCTCTGTGACGAATGAGCCACTGACATACTGGCATCAGTAAAAAATTTTAAAGAAGATGCAAAACTAATTGTCATTTAAAATGTAACGCAATAAAAAACAACCAGCACTGCATAAACCCCTGTAAGCACTACCATTGTTGGGTGGCATAGTGGTGCAGTTGGTGATATAAGAGCTGTACAGCAACATGGTTCCTATGATCCTTGGTTTAATTCTTACTTCCAGCCTCTGTCTGTGGAAAGTTTTGCACACACCCTCTCCGATGCTTCTTTTCACCTGCAAGAGGAACGTTCATGTAGCGATCTGTGAAGCACACGAAGAGTCATGCACCGATCTCCATTATCCCCTCTCTATCATTGTGCAGGCGCCATCGATCAGCCAGCAGAGGTCATAATTGCAGCAGTTGTGAGGAATCTCCTTTGGCAATCCCAGCCTTCGAACCAGCCAATCATTATTTGTATAAGCTCCTGGCCTGCCAGTGGCAGAACAGAGATTTAAACCTGTGATGCTCGCGGTGTGCAAGTGTGTTTTACCGCTGTGTACCTAGGTATGAGAATGTGTATGTCTCAGTATGTTGGTATATTACAGTAAGTACGTGATCACTTGTATAAGCATTGGCTATATTATTACAGTATGCAAATTCCATATTATACTCTAATAATATGGAAACCCTAGAATGTGTGGCTCGGTCAGAAATGAAAATGACTAGATTAGGAGAACAAGGGGACAATGCAAAAATTAAGAAACCATATTAAAACACCGAAACCTAAAAAGCTTCGGAGAGGTGTTTCATGATTTCACACCTTCTTTCAATTTACTTATTTGCTTTTTAAAATCAATATACAGGTAGTGGATAGTAATGGAAATGCTACATTAAAATAAGCTTGTGACTTATTTTAATATACAGTGTGAGAATTTGCTTTCATTTCTACTGTTTGCCAACTGGGTGGCGCAGTGGGTAGCGCTGTCACTTCATAGCAAGAAGAGCCTGGGTTTGATTCCTCTGCCAGGGTCCTTCCTGTGTGAAGTTTGCATGTTCTCCCTGTGTCTGCATGGGTTGCCTCCGGTAGCTCTGGTTTCCTCCCACAAGTCCAAAGACATGCAGTCAGGTTAATTGGAGCTACTAAAAATTGCTCGAGTATGTGTCTGTGTCTGTGTGTGTGTGTGTGTGTGTGTGTGTGTGTGTGCCATGTGATGGACTGGCATCCTGTCCGGGGGGTTTCCTGCCTTTTGCTTTATGAATCAGACCCACTGTGATCCTAAGCAGATTAAAGCTATGTTAAAACAGACTATGAATAAATAAATGAATAAATTAGGGCATGTCAAAGAGTTGTGTGCTCACAACACACACATTATTATGTCTGCTTACCTGTTTATTAGTGTATTTCTCTTCTTTCTTTCTTGTTTGTTCTTTTCTTGCATTCTGGCGTTCTTTATAGACTGGCATTTCTCATGTTGAGACAAACACAGCACTTATCTTTGTGGTTTTTAAGTGTGTTGCTTTCCTCATCTTATTGCCTCAGGGGATGCATTTCTTTTGCCAACTGCACTGATTAGAGCCTGCCTCACCCTCACCTGCTGCGTCTGAGAAACCGTGTGCGAGTGTGTGTGAGCGTCTGAGCAGCGAAGTGAACATTTGAACCCTGCAATACTAGAAACCAATTCTATTTGCTTTAGCATTTTTCTGTAACCACTCTTTTGACATGTCATGATCAAGTGGGATGGTTCTGACACCAAACCATAATCTCTCGTCTATTTTTATTCACAAAAAAGCTTACCACTACAAACTACACAGGACGAGCATTTTTATGCATTTTTACTGTGTTGCTTCTAGGCTACTTTTTGCCACAGTGACATCCCCAGAATGTTTAAATTAAATAAAAAAGCTTTACTTTTTAAAGCAAAAATCAAAAGCAACAAAGGTCCTAGGATGGCACGTTGTGGTATTAAGCTAGCTCTCCACCACTGAGATCTTGAGCTCTTGAGTTTGAATCTCAGCTGTAAGATCAACCTGGCTGGTAGTCTAGCAGACAGAAGTGGGTGTGGGTGCCTTGTCCATAATGTTCCATAATGCTGCTGCAAATGCATCCTCTGATGGCTGGTCAAGGTGCATGCTCACCGAATAGTATTGTGGATAGCGTACCTCTTTGTACATAATAGCTTGCTGATAATCACTATTATAATTGTAATTTAGGCAGCAGGTGGATATAATACGTAATACAGATTAACGGTTAAAGTACTAGACGACTGACAAGAAGGTATAAAATGGTTTGACAAATAACAATTTGCAATGTCAAATTTCAAGCAACATAAGACAACAAAGCAGAGCCAAATATCAGAGGTCACTGTCACAAAACTGAAAACTCACAAGTGTAGGGGATTCATAATGGTTTGGGCAACCAGTAAATAGAAATTATTTGAGCTAGAAATTAAGTGCATGGTTACATTGTAGCTGACAAATATCACAGGACCAAATGTACCTTATAGTGCCAACACACCAATTTTATACTATAAACCAGGATTATAATACCCCCATATATACTGTTGGTGTGGTTTGATCACCCGGACAAGGCCAAGCTCCTCGTATGGCCTTATTAATGTAAATACAGGGTCTGTTTGAAAACCTAGTAAGCTGCCTTGCTGTCTACTGCCTACATTAAGCAGTTGTCTAAGTAGAGAGGATTCTAATAAGTCATCGACTTATAAGTCAGATTATTCGGACGCTCAATTCAGAATTGGCAAATAAATGACACTTTAGCTTTATACAAATAAAAAATTAATGCTAATTCCTTTACACATGCAAAGAACTACGTTCGTTGCTCTGCATTTGTCCGGCATATTTGTAATTTTTTTGTGAGAAAAGTTGTGCCACACTGAATGCTGGGATTGCTTTCAGCGCTAAGGACGCATCGGATGCTCCTTCATTATTCAGTCAGATTATCGCTTAGAATTAAGGCACCCTACTAGACAGCATTTTAAGGCATCTATGATTTCGAACAGCCTTCTTCTCTGGAGTTCATGTAGGATGATGTAAAATGCTGTCTATGTAGAGAGCTCAATAGGTTTTTGAACACACCTACAGTATCATTTGCCAGCACATTAATTTGATTAACTGATTAATCAACCATTGCATTTGAAGCCTGGTGTAAACAACGACAAAAAAACGACAGCCTGCAATTTTAAATTGCAATATTGTTCCACAGGATGAAGACCATGGGCCAGACCCTGCACTAGATTATTTTTTACAACTAGCTTAGGAACACCTAGGACTTGCACAGAAGGAGCTTAAATCTGGGCTAGTACAGCTTGCTGCCATCATTACTCTCACTAAAAATGGCTGGAAGAAGAGATTTGATATGCAATGAGTGGGAGTACACAAAAAAAAGTTTCTTCATTTTCAGGTTTTGGTTTGTCGTGTGGTGGTATGCAGATGTTGGAAATATGTTGGAGCTAGAAGCATGTGAAGTTTGGTTCTTCACATGCTTCTATTCCTTCTAACTGATCCATACTTCTTAAAGCTTCTTCTTGTCTTTTCAGAACAATTCAAAGATTCACAAATGACTTCAATCCATTTCATACACACGGAAATGTTCACAAACCACCAAGCCTCCATTCCAGCCCTTTCAGTCACTGTTATATTTGAAGATTGAACTCAATGCAGTGATCAAACTTCTCTACAAAGTTTAACATTCATCATAATTAAGTTTGGGAAAGAAAGCACATATCCGGTATAAAAATGAGAACTAATGACTGAGATCCTCGACAGTAAGAAGAGGCAGATGCAATCAGAAGCTGTGCTATATCTGTTTTCTTTATAAAAAACAAAACAGCCAGTGTATTTGACTATTCAGTGTTGCTTCCCATCTGCTGCTTCCGCTGTGCTATTAATGTCAGCTGTGGGGATGGTGCTCTCTAAGCTTGTTTGTTTCTGAAATTGCTTGCCTTATTGTATAGTATCTGAACGTAAAAGCGTTGTTCCGTAAATGCTAAATCAATGGATTTAAGAACACTCTGTTTCACTCCAATTAACTATTTCGCACTGAAGGTAGAACCAGGGTTTGAAACATGACTGCTGGGATTCTTTTCTATTTAAAAACAAAACGTGGCATTGTAATTCCAACGTCTAAGCAGACTGCATGAATTTACATAATTTAATCATTTCATTTTCATCAACCGCTTCATCCTGGTCAGGTTCGCTTCAGCCCAGACTGACTGAGCGCTATGCAGGAACACCCTGGAAAGGGCGCTGATCCACTGCAAGGTTTCAGCCATCCCTTCTTCCTTAGACGTAGCTAATCATGTCTGTGTGGACGCCCATCCGACTGACAGCACTACTCACGGCACCTGTTAGTGGGTGGGATATATTAGGCAGTTAGTGAACATTTTATCATCAAAGTTGATGTTAGAAGCAGGAAAAATGGGCAAGTGTAAGGATTTGAGCGAGTTTGACAAGGGCCAAATTGTGATGGCTAGACGACTGGGTCAGAACATCTTTAAAACTGCAGCTCTTGTGGGGTGTTCCCAGTCTGCAGTGGTCAGTATCTATCAAAAGTGGTCCAAGGAAGGAACGGTGGTAAACCGGCGACAGGGTCATGGGCGGCCAAGACTCGCTGATGCACATGGGGAGAGAAGGCTGGCCCGTGTGGTCCGATCCAACAGACGAGCTACTGTAGCTCAAATTGCTGAAGAAGTTAATGCTGGTTCTGATAGAAAGGTGTCAGATTACACAGTGCATCGCAGTTACAGGGCTGTTTCGGCAGCAAAAGGGGGACCAACACAATATTAGGAAGGTGGTCATAATGTTTTGCCTAATCGGTGTAGAATATAATATTTAGGAACTCCACACAGAAAGGATCCTGGCTGTATCTTCAAACATAGCCAATCATGTCTGTGTAGAAGTCCGGCCAGCCCAGGTCCAGCCTGGTCCAATCTGGGTTATAATCTCAGTGGTGGTGGGCTGGCACAATAGACCCTGCACCACCTGAGCACCCAATAATAAGTTATATAAAATAAATGACATTCTTTTGACTTTGTAGCAACAGTTTGGGGGAGGGATTTTTCTTATTCCAGCTAAATTATGCCCTTGTCCACAATGCAAGATTCATAAGGTCTGATCAAAAAAGGGTTTGGTGTGGAGGAAATCCACTGGCCTCCACAGAGCCTTGACCTCAACCCATAATTATTTATTTTCATTTCTTTTTCATCAATTACTTTATCCTGGTTGTTCGATTCCACCAGGACACACTGGGTGCCGAGTGTATATTATGTGAGGTGTCATACTACTCACTGAAAAATGTTCCTAAAGGCAGGAAGGCTCTTAACTTGCAGCCTGTGGGTCACATGTGGCTCATACTTCTTTACTCTTGACCTTTTATTACTGTACACAAATGGATCTGTGTGGCCCGCGAGACCAACTTGTGGTTCTGACGAGAAGGCTGGGATTCGGTTAAAGTTTAATGAGATGTAAGGATTAGTCTTTTCCCGTATGTGATTAAATAAAGCCTGAATGACTTCAACTGGCTCTTGCTTTTCTCACACCTTCTTAGCAGTAACGACTCACTTCAAATACAATTTTTTCCTTTATTTTACATTTGCTCTACAATGATACAGCTACACTGCATGCCTGCTAATTAAACACCATCCTTCAAAACAATATTTCTTCTTCTTTGTTGTGCTGTACTTACAATCCTGCAGCACCCATCTGTTTCTGTTTATTCATTCACACTTGCTGCAGTGGCTATGCTTAACTCAAAGTTCTATGAGCTCTATATTTTAGTAGTGGCGTTAAGGACTGGGAAGCTTGTGGTGTCTCGGCGGTCAATTTGTGCTCCTGGCACCACTAGCCTGACCTGTCTTGTCGTCTCAGATTGGATACACATGGCTATCTGTCACCTTCCTGCTTTAGCTCATAGCTGAACAAGTGCAGCTTTAGATTTTCTGACCTTTGACCCTTCGGCATCCAAGGTCCCTGATTAAATCTGGTCTGTAATTCTTTCCTTAAGTGCTGTTTCATTAGTGAAGAGGATCAGGAACCAGGGTTTGACAGTTCTTTGTTGACAGGTGTTGTTGATTGGCATTGCAAGACAATTTACGCTGAATGTAAGCTATTTATTTGTATTGGTAATGTTCTAAAAAATATTAAGATTTAATGGAAATCTGTCTGTCTGTCTAATCTATCTATCTATCATATAATGCATATTTTATTTTAGTTCCCTCATCAGCTCAAACTTATTATTGTTTTTTTGTTTCAAGATTAATTCATTTCTATGTTTTTACCACCACTTTATCCTGGTCAGGGTTGTATTTAGGCCTGACTGATAGCACTGTTGGGGATTGCAATGTACTGATGCATTAGACAAGCGCCTAATTTCAGGAAGTTTTGCACAACCAAGCAAACAGTTTTCAGACATTAATAGAAATAGTAAATAACAACAAAAATATAAATAAGAATAAATTTGATATATAATGATCCAAAAAAATTTTTTAATGTAGGTTTATTAATGCAGGACTTATTTTATTCCATTTTATAGCATGGACTATATTTTTAAATTTACAAGTGTGTATTTTTTTAGCAATTCATCTGTGTTATATACTAAAATATTTAAAATGCTAAAGCAGACAGTTTTTTTTTCTAATGATGCTGAGAGCAGAACGCATGCTGTCATTGTCCTCAGCAGCTGTGACAACTTGGACCTGAAGGAGGCCACATGCATTTAGATCAAGAGCAAATGAGCCAGGTGTGAGTTATGGTATCATTCTGCAGCCAAATGAGCCAAGTGGCTTTTTTTCCCCCCACAATTTCTCTAAATGACATGACCCTGGGTCAGATCCACAATGTTCTCTTTCCTATATGTCTCTCTACTGCCTCTGCTGTGCCATGTGTCTTGGTCAGAAGAGATTAATGGGACCACTCTTTGGTGCTGCTGTTTTTTTGATGGATTTCTCATTGGTTTGCCTGTGCCTGACATGATTAACATGTGTGTAGTAGCAATGTGTGGTCATCTTTTGTATCAGTCGAGGGTAGTCATTTTGCGAAATGGTCACAGAGGCAACATGGTTCCTCATGTGTATTACAAAAATCTGAACACAAACTCAATACATTCCAACAGAGTTTCAGAATTATATGCAATAAAGTCCGCAATATGCAATGCAAAACCATTTTGCTTTTACTGCACCTAATATTATAGTGGATTGCAAAACAACTAGCAATCTTTGGATTAAAAAAGGAACCCATTGGACAACAAAAACCACAGTTTTATTTTTTGGTTGATCCACCAAACATGCTTTTGAAAGATTTGCTTTAATATTCTTTAGTGGACCCAAGATGCTATTAGTTTAGTATTGTGCAAATCATTTGCTTTATAAACAGTGTTTAGCTATTTAGCTATGTAATTCAAATAGCCTGTTATTCAGTCAAGGTAGGTTGTCATCTAATCTCAGTTCAATTTCTTTAAAATATCTATTTCAGGGTGTATTTCTTAATCTAGTTTAGGTTTTCTGTAAGCATGTGCATATTAACTTAAAGAGACTTAGACAGGTTTAAAGGGAACACAAGTAATTGTTTGTTCAGCACCCAGAATAAATGACAAAAAAAAAGGTTTTCATGTTGACCTGAATGGATAAGACTGGTCTTAGTCACATAACTCAGGTTGGAGCACCAAATGTCAAGCCTATCTAGCTTTGAAAGGAAAAGCTGTTAATTTTTTTTGACAGCAAATTTTGATTTCGTTTTAGTCATATCCTTTTGACTATAATGTCATTTAGTTTTAGTCATAATTTAGTCATCTTAATTGTTTTAGTTTTAGTCTAGTTTTAGTCGACTAATTATTATAAGAATATAGTCGGCTAAATCTACAGTCGATTCAGTCGACTAAAATATAAAGGGTGTAAAATGTAAATGCTTTGTCATCAGTTCCCTTGAATTATTTAAGTCATTATATACAGTACACTTACACAAAATGAAACATTTTTAATCAGTTATGGAATATTATTAATGTTTGAATGTGCAATACACACAAAAACAGATTTAACTTATTTCAAACATCTTTATTTACCTGACCTTGCTTATTGAGCATAACAATAACAAAATATTAATGACCAGTAGGCTTTCTCTGCCTGAAAAACATATGCATTGTTTATAACAAATTGCATATTACATTCTTTATAAAACTGGGTACCGTAAAACCAGCAGTGCCAGATGTTACAGATTTGTTGTGTTTTTACCCGAGATCGTCGCCCCACATGGTTTACACATCGTCTTGTTTTTCACGACGTCAAATGATAAATGTGTCCATATATCGACTCTCCTCTTTCTCCCTGTTGACATTGTGGAGTTAACCTAGTTCCATGAGTAAAGACAGTTTACAGGCTAGTCTGGTCTTCCCGGGTTTAGATCAAATTTGTGCGAGTACTGATTGGATGGCTACCCGGCTTGTCCCGCTTCTCCACATACGCTAAAGTAGTTCTGATTGGATCTCTTTCTAACTTGTCCCTACCTTCCACAAAACCAAATCAGTTCTGATTGGATGTCGTGCCTGCCAAACATTTTCGTCTCGTTTTTATTTGTTGATGAAAGTGTCAATTCATTTCATCATAGTTTTTATCCTTTTATGTAGTTTTTATTTAGTTATCGTCTCGTTTTTGTCATGAAAAAAAGATTCGTTGACGAAAACTATGACGAAAATCATTCGTCAATGAACTTAACACTGTAACACAGCAAAACATGTACAACTGTAATTGGAAAAATCTATACTTTCAGAAAAGGCCCAGTTTTTACAGCTAAAATGCATTAAGATGTGTCAGTTTGCTTAAAAGAGATAGAGATAGATAGATACTTTATTTATCCCAAAGGAAATTATTGGCCCGAAGTAGTTGAACAAGCAAAAGAAGAGAAACTAATACAAATCAAATTAAAGTAAGTAAAGTGTAGCGAATGTACAATGTGCATATATACAATATACTGTATGCAAGAAAAGTATGTGTAAATTGTGCATCTGGTACAATAATAATAATAGAAGCATATAAGTTATAAAAATATACAATAGATCGGTTATGGATGTATGTACACCGATCAGGGATAACATTATGACCACCTTCCTAATATAGAGTTGGTCCCCCTTTTGCTGCCCCATACGCAACAAACTGTGATGCACTGTGTATTCTGACACTTTTCTATCAGAACCAGCATTAACTTCTTCAGCAGTTTGAGCTACAGTAGCTCGTCTGTTGGATCGGACCACATGGGCCAGCCTTTGCTCCCCACGTGCATCAGCGAGCCTCGGCTTTACATGACCCTGTCGCCGGTTTATCACTGTTCCTTCCTTGGACCACTTTTGATAGATACTGGCCACTGCAGACCAGAAACACCCCACAAGAGCTGCAGCTTTGGAGATGCTCTGACCCAGTCATCTAGCCTTCACAATTTGGCCCTTGTCAAACTCGCTCAAATCTTTACGCTTGCCCATTTTTCCTGCTTCTAACACATCAACTCTAAGGATAAAATGTTCACTTGCTGCCTAATATACCCCACCCACTAACAGTAAATGTGTTTGGGGCATGGCTTCAGGACACTAAAATAAGTTGCTAAATTTGTTTGCTGTTGAGGTTAAGCAAAAAGTACATGTTTACTTGGTTACAAACCAGTGATGTTTTCCTTATAATTATTTTTAGGATCTGCTGGTGCAACAACCCCTAAAATATGTCCCCAATCTGTTGCTTATGGAAGTGATGCCAACCTAAAAGCTGAGTAAGAAATAAGTTTTGGTTACAACTATAGTTTTACAGTAACCATGAACTCTATGTTTTCCTTTTTAGTGCCTTGTCCCACAGTGGCAGAAGCCTAACGATGAAGTTTGTTACAAACTCATTTCCTAGTTACAGGCAGCCAGCTGAACAGCCAGTTGGCCAGTTGTATCACTCCAGCTTTTTCAGCTTACTGCCAACTAGCAAATCATCCTAAATTGATTTAGGCATGAATATCAGCCCTGTAGTGCCAATGCAAAAGTAAAGAAACAAATTAAAGATTTAAACCAAATAGGCATTAAAGTAATTATTTTTTTTCCTACTGTCACCTCTGCATGACCTCATCCTCATTTGTTGTCCTGAAGCAGACAAACATTAGCAGGTTTAATCTGGGAAGGAGTGACACATGATGTGACACACTGTGACAAACCATGTGGCTCCTGTTGTAGTCTTAGGAGGCTTTTGTATTACTTATTATGTAAATCTACAAAAAACAAGATAACTACAAAAGAGCACGTACACTAAATCAATGATAACACCTGTGTTTACCTGTTCATGGGCTGTCAGCATGTTTGAGGTGAATAAACAGGAATTAAACAGCTTTGTGAGTAGGAATTGAATTGTAATTTCAATCTGCTGTAAAATAAATCTTTACTAAAAATGTGTATTTAAGTTTCAGAAAGCCTGAATGACCTGTGTTTTTCTTACCAACTTGTTAAGTACGTGGTTGTGCCACGTTTAGTGGTTGTTTTAGCAATTTTGGCCTGTTTTTCTTTACAAAATTCTATTTTTGGCCTATGTTACTCCTACAAAAATGCCAGGTTGTTCAGAGAACAGTGATATACATAATATAGAGCTTCTCTTTCAGGTGGGCTACTTGAGGACATTTTAAAATACATGTACAGTGGTACCTTGTAACTCGACGTCCCCTAAACTCGAAGTCTTTAAAACTTGCTGCCATTCGTGAAGAAATTTGTACCCTTTTCTCTTAAATTCGACGTGTTGTCTTTTTTTTTTTTTTGCATTTGTCCCCTATTTTTCTCTTAATCTAGTCGTATCCAGTTACCAAATTGCATTATGCTTTCTCTCTACTGATGCTGATCCCTACTGCTGATTGAGGAGAGCGAAACGTGTGCAGTAGCCGACTGCATCTTTTCACCTACACGCTGCAAGTTCATATGCGGATCAGCTTTGTGTATGGAGAGCCACAGCCTGATCAACACATTTTTCCCGACTCTATGCAGACTCCATCAATCAGCCAGCAGAGGTTGTGATTGCATCAGTTATGAGGTCCCTCTCCGGCTTCCCACCCTGTATCAACAACAGCCAATCGTTCATGTAGGCACCCAACCCAGTTGGATGGCAGAGCTGAGTTTTGAATCAACAAGTTTGAAATGTCAGCTCTGGTGTGCTAGCGTGTTTTACCGCTGCGCCACCTGAGTGGACATGTTAAGCCTTTAAAAAAAAAAAAAAAAAGAAGCAATTATTTAATTTAAAATGAACAGCCGCTTTGTTCAGGGCTCTGTCTGAGCAGTGCGGTAAAACGTCCTCAAAGTGTGCGTATGAGGCGTATCTGTATTATGGCTCGGCATTCCGAGTAATTGTGAGAATCACCTTTTCAGAGTTTCCGAGTTTTCCCAGCTTAACATGGATTAATGTACTAAAAAAACGACACAGGAACTCTAAACTTCTCTTAATTATTACTGCTCATAAGTTCTCTCCACTAATAAAATTCCTCGCTCGTTTTAGTACAAGTCTAAACATTTAAAAATCAATATAAAAATACAATAAAACCTGCACTTTATCTTTACTTCTTTATTGTTTCTGTGCGCTTCTTAATCATGGAGATGCTTGATCTTGGAATACCGTATTCGATTCAGTAAAAGCGCATTCACGGGCAGTGCACAAAACTTAACGATTGACTTAATTGATTTTAATTGTATTTCAGTGTTTTTATATTATATTTCTATTATTTTCAGTGTATAAGTGTCAAAAACAACCCCATTATTTTACATTAGCCTAAAATATATATACATGCAGTTATACAGGACCATGGAACGCATTAACAGGTTTCCCATACATCCTTATGGGAAAAAATACCTTGAAACTTGACGCCTTTAAAACTCCACACCAGTTTTAGAACCAACTGATGTCGAGTTTCAAGGTACCACTGTACCTCAGTGTTGCTTTGTCAGTAAGCTTTGGTCCACTGTGTTGATAAAAGACGAGGTTGTCTGCGTGACAGTAATGCAGCAGTCAAGAAAGATGCCATGACAGTAATAATCTTGCTGTTTGTATTATATATTCTGAGCACTTGTACTCCTGTTTTAAGAAAACACCTGCAGGTTGTGCTTCAATGCTTTTATTTACTTTTTCTGTGCTTGAAAGATTATGCAATGTCACTTGCAGCTGGGTGTTATATATTGCCATTTATGTTTGCAATGGCGCACAAGCAAAATGTTTGCAAGCGTCATTTAACTGTTATGTAATATCGTATCTGTGTTTGTGAATGTTTGTTATCGTTTGATTTTGTATGGGCCCACGGGGCGCCCGTCTGGTCATGACACCACGCTGAGCATATGGATTAAGATGTTACGAAACCAGCCGAGCTAATTAAGATGATAAACAAGACTTGCTGTTTGGCATCTTCCTCCCATGCATTCCAATCTGTTTGTCTACCAAGAGAGAGTGAGCAGTGAGAATGCTGAGAACACACATTCACACCAAACGCGCTGACTGCTCGGCTATACACCGCGTCTTAACACGCTGTAATTGCATAGCATTATTCACTTTTGACAGGGTTTGAGACACACAAAGCTTTCACAGCTAATTAAGAACCACTATAAAATGGACTGAATGGTGACAGATTAAAGGGAAAAAAAATCCAACATATGATCTTAGTAAAGTGTTGGACCATCAATCCACCAGAACAGCTTAATATTATTTTGCTTTGGATTGTATTAGTTTCTGGAACTGTATAGCAGGGGAATCTTAAACCCTGGGTCACAACCCTTTAGGTAGGTTGTGAGCCGAAAAAAAAGGGTCATAGAGAAAAATAATAATAATTAAATAATAATCTCATGACACCTGGCTGTGATGACCTCTCCAAAAATGTAATGTGGTTCAGCTGCTGAATGAGTTTGACATTTAGTCATGTTGGAGCCATGTTCTTCTGCATTGCCATTTTTGGTCAGCAGAAAGAGCACGGAGCTGCAGATGATCAACGTGCCAATTCTTTTTAGTCTGCGTCTTGTTAGTGCAAATTCACTTCAGGTTGGAGTCTTTCTACACACCATGGATTCTCTTGTACCGATTTGCCAGTTCTCTAAAACTGTGAGTCCGGCTTTCTGCTGGTTTTCTGTTGGCGTATGAAGCCAACATGCTTTTCTCTTTCTGCAAGGGTGGCATCTTGGCTCGGTGGGTAGCACTGTTGCCTCACAGCAAGAAGTTCCTGGGTTTGATTGCCAGGTGGAGTGGCCCAGGTCCTTTCTGTGTGGAGTTTGCATGTTCTCCCCGTGTCTGTGTGGGTTTCCTCTGGGAGCTCCGGTTTCCTCCTACATGCCATTAATAGGCCAATCTAAATCTCTGTTTAAATACACAGTTGATTCACATTATGACCACATCATACTTTCGACAGCGGCAGCTCATAGCTTATGAAGGAAGTCATGTTTCTTGAGCTGGCTTGGTGGGTATATAAGGTATGCGATAGGCTGTCTGCACATATATCCCTCGTTGCTGTCATGGGTAAAAGTAGCATGGGTAAAATCTTCCCTGGGGCGGATGTGATCTTCCAGCAAGACAATGCGACATGTCACACGGCTAGAAATGTCCGACAGTGGTTGGAAGAGCGTGACCAAGAATTCCAAGTATTACTCTGGCCCCTTAATTCCCCAGACTTGAACTCAGTTGATCATCTGTGGGACCACCTTGATCATTGTGTTCACTCTATGGACCACCCCAAACCCCCCCCCCCCCTCTTCCCCACACACACACACACACACACACCCCCTCCAGCACCTGTGGGATGCACTTCAGTCAGCATGGCTCCAGATAGCTGTGACAACCTACCAGGACCTTCCAGCCCGTCTAGCTGGTGGTCATAACGGTGTCTCGACTGTGTAATATGCTTCATCAACATACTGTATATTTGATGAACACATAATAGAAATACCTCACAGTTAGTGCTACATACCGTAGAATAGTTTATACAGTTGCTGTAGACTTCAAATACAGGCAACATGTGGGCAGAATTTAGGTCCGCATTTTTTGTTGCAAGATTAAAAATAAAATAACAAACAAGCAGAAATTGAAAAACGGATCGTATTTTAATTTTCTAAATTAAACATTTTCCATCACGTCAACCGGAAATAAACGTGCAAGCGTGTGTACGTGCTGACGTGTATATTTGCTCTATAAACAGCGGGGAAGTCGAGCAGGAGTTTTGAGAAGAAAGAAAAATAAGGACACCGCATCTCCTGTTGTTTTGACTTTTGTATATGTATATTTGACGTGCATATATTTCCTCCATCTGCAAATAAAAATGAAACAATATGGGGAAGGGATTCTCGTACTGGACACTGTACACCACCGTGGTCATATTAGCTTTATACTGGATGTTCGTCTGACGTCCGAAGTTCTTTCGTCTTGTTTTAAGCCAGTAAACACCCAAAAATCTATAGAATTGCACCCACTGATTCTGCAGTAAGCAAGGAACAAACAACAATCAAATAGATTTCAAAAGGTTCTTTGTTCATTTTTAGTTAACGCCGTTTCTTAAATGCGAGGTTTATCTAAGTGGACAAACATATATTCTGTGTACTCTCAAAAAATGAATAAGCCAGAGATTCCAGTCATACAAAAAAGAATACCGTGATATACTGTGAAACCGTCAGAATTCTGAAAAGTACTGTGATACAAATCTTTGGCTATACCGCCCAGCCCTCCTCACAGTGTTAAAAAAGTAATAAAATATTGGTGCTTGAAAGATGTATGGAGTACATTACAGTAGGACTGGACTGTGAAGGTCTACGTAAACAAATTGCCTACAAAGGAATGTAAATTAAAAGCTTAAAGAATGACAAGTTTACAATTCAAAATTAAACTTTTTAGGCTGCAAAAAGATCCCCATCAAGCTCCCCATCAAGCTGAAAGACTGGGACTCAATTTGCATACAAAATCCTATTCAGTGTGCTTAAAATAGTAGCCTTGCTATGTTCAAAATCGAATTTGGCACACTGTTTGTTACACAACAGCTCTGTTGGGGGGGCTTTTCCATGTTTATTCATTGCTGTGTTAATAAAAACACTGATCCTGAGACATCAGTATCTGTGTGCCTGTTATTTTTTTGTATTAAGCAAAAACATGTCTGTACCACCTGACTCTGCCATACTGGATATTCTGGATACTTATTTACTAATACAAAATCACTGCCTCGTTCTACACTGCTCTTCACACAGATTTCTTTTCAATTCCACAATCTTACAGTCCTGTCATTTAAACAAGGCCGTTCTCACTGAGAACAATAATCTCTGTTCTGCTTTCCTCTCTATTCTTCTATTCTTCAGCCCTCTCTCCTCCTCTGGTCGTATATTCACTCACCTCAATGTCACCTGCTCTCATTGTCCTGTCAGCGTCCTTGCACTTTTTCTCGGTCCCTCTGTCTCTTTTCTTCTGTTATCAGTAAACAACTGGTATTTCTTACTTTGATGTTCAGACATGAAGTATTGACCATATATGATCTGACTGGCCAATATTATATCAAGAAACGCTGACTCATCTTTTGTACTAGTGTCTTCTTCTATTATCTCACTAGCACTCATTTTTCCACTGCTTTTAACTTGCTTTTCTTTCTTTCCGAGGCTGCTGAACAAACTGGTGAATGTCACTGCAACCCTTCCCCTTGTTCATAATGACTTACTGTGAATAAAAGCTGACTAGTAAAAAATTTAACTACACTTTAATCAAACAACATTAATACTAAAATTAATATTTATTGCAGGCAAGTACAACTACACATCATACTATACAAATATAAAAAAAATAAAGCTGCTAGCAACTACTAAATTACACATTCTTTACTACAATTGACACTTTAACGAGACTTCACGTGGGTTTTCTAACAATTATAACGTACAGACATTAACGGCAGTTGATTACGCCAGTTACTATTGTTGTTTGATTGATTAGCACTTGCAGATTGGCCCAATTTCATCTAAAATGTTTGTTTCTACTTTATATACTTACATTAATGTTACCTTTTCATGCAAGTCAGGTAGACACACTTAGCTGAAGTGAAGTGCTGGTGGTATGGTTTGACAGTAATAAGTTTCCAATGGACAGCCAATGGGAACACTGTCGGATTACACAAAGCTAGTGAGTGGAAGTGGGGGGGGTTGGGGGGCATTTTAAGCATATCTGAATATTGGGGGGGCATGCCCCACCCCCATGTGTAATGTGATTTTAAATAAACCCTTCATCAAAAAAAAGTACAGCGAGACAGCCAGCAAACAGAAGTTCCAATCTTGTTAGTGTCTTATCTCATTCGGTTAGAGGGTCAGCAGGTTAGAGCCAGCATCAACTTCGAAGCAACAGACAGTAAAGAAAGAATACATTTTCCAGAGCCTGTCTTTAAAGATGACTGATCCCTTATATTCATGCAATTTTCTCTGCTGAGCAGTTATTCTGTCTATCTTTATCTTTCTGTCTCAATGTGTGTATTCCTGCATTATTTAAGAGATGAGGGGGAATGGTAGTGTCTGCCATTTAGGATATGAGACATAATATTTTTGCGTTATTGAAGCTTTTTGATCATGTGATGCACAATGGTGTTTTTAGCCCTCAGTTTCCAGGTTTGTTGGGATCAAGATTGCTAAGCACATGTTGCACTGAAAGCAAGTATTTAAATGGATATGGGGGGTTGTGGCTTTAGCCTTATAGCCTTTAGTCTATGAGGGTATATTCAACCAATGTTAAGACAGCTTTTAATGTTTTAATAATGGAGTTGTGCAAGGTAAATAGTAAAAAATAAATAAGCAAATAAAGCCACATGTTAATAAAAAATTTTTTTTAACATGACCAGGGCAGCACGGTGACTCATTGGGTAGCACTGTCGCCCTACAGCAAGAAGGTCCTGGGTTTGATACCCAGGTGGGGCGGTCCAGGTCCTTTCTGTGTGGAGTTTGCATATTCTCCCCATGTCTGTGTGGGTTTTCTTCCGGGAGCTCCGATTTCTTCCCACAGTCTAAAGACATGCAAGTGAGGTGAAATAGAGATACAAACTTGTCCATGACTGTGTTTAACATTATGTAATGAGTAACTACCGTTTCTGTCATGAATGTAACCGCAGTGTGTAAAACATGATATTAAAATCCTAATAAATAAATAAATAAATAAAATATGACCACCTTTATTCACCAAGAATCTAGTTCCACCTTATGTAGATTGTCACTGTGCAACAAAATGACTTAAACGTTACCTTTTAGTAATTTAATTTAAATGGACCACCAAGGGAAACTGATACAATGTATATCAGGTATGTATATAATTGTGCCGTTTAACAAAATCTTCTTTTAAACATGGTAAGCATGACTTAAATTAAAATGTCAATTTCCTCCTGTCATGCATGTGATCACCTGATTGCATTCTATTTGAAGGTAACTTTGTGACACATCAAAAAAGTGTTGGTGCAGCACCACTCCAGGGGTCTGTATTTGATCCTTACCTCAAATACTGTTTGTGTGGAGTTTGGTTTCTTCCCTCTAGATACCTCCCAAAAACATTCCAGCAAGTCGCTGACCCTAGGTGTGAATTACTGAGTGTGAATAATTAAGTGTATGATGATGTGGATTTTTTTTACTCCAGAGTATAATAGTGTATCAGTAAGGCAGTGGGGTATTTTATGTCTGTTATGGTTCTAAAAATGAACTACCATCATGCAGGCACGTCAGGATGTTCATTTTTTATAGCAGGAAGCTGATACTAAAAGCAGGTCATAACCATAATGTGCTACCAGGATTGCTGAGAGTGCAGATGCTGCCGGAAAATGAATGTATGGTTCACTTAGGGGCTGAAAAACTTTGGCATTAATATAGAGCATTGTTTACTCTCTTTAAATAAAAAACAACACAATCTAGCCAAAAGAACAGTGTTGTCAATCAGCAAATGTGTCATACTATCTAATGGTTATAATGGATATTTTTTTATTCCAGAAGCACCCAGTGAAAGGGTGGGCCGACGGCGCAGCATGCCGGGCAGCACAATGGATAAAAACCCCTCCGCCATTGAAGAGGCGTCCTCTACAGCTCTTAGAGTAACGGTAAGACGAGATTCACTGCTACCACTGGAAATTATGTATGATTTACCATCTCCTGAATCTATGCTGGTAGACAGGCTGGCCTCAATGTTTGAATGAATGATTGAATATGAATGGATGACAGTGTATTGCCCCACAATGTATATGTGTCTTTTTTAGGGTGTATTCCTGCCCTGTGTCTATTGTTCTTGGGATAGGTTTTGGACCCACTGAATGAAAAGAATTTGGAATTAAGGGCTCTCTTAGATGATAGTTGTCCAGGTAAATTGGTTTCCTCACATCTCCCAAAAACATGCAGAAGGTGACGTTGCCCATAGGTATGGCCCTACCTACATGAAAAATCACACCACAGGCTGTAAAATGAGCCGTTTCCTGTGAAATATGCAATTTGCTGTGAAAGTTTTCTGCTTAGCCATTTAACATTTTTCATTCGCATATTGTATAAAATATGAGGCGCAGTATGCAATATGAGGTGGTCCTAGCAATCATACGACAATTACATTAGTGCAACAGACTTTTCTGTGGTGTAGTGTGCTGACAATGTTTGATGTATGTGTTTGTGTATAGAGTTTGTTTTGTCCTTTTGGGGATTCCATAATCAGTGGAAATGTGTGCTTCTCTATATACGTGATCATCTCTCTGTAGTCTGTGCTGTGCCTCAAAAGAACAAGCCAGTAAATCAGCGGTTCCCAAACTTTTTTTCACCATGGACCGGTTTAATATAAGATATAATTTCACGGACTGGCAGGGGAGGAAGGATTTAAGATAAAGTAACTATAGAATGGAAAATCAGTGTGAAGCTTTTTTATGCTGCAACGAGACGCTGCTCCCACCTAGTGGTCACAGGAGACAGTAACCCTCAAAGAGTTTTGGAAATTTAATTGCTCTTGTAGGGATCACTAATTATTTATTCTTTCTGTGCAGCCCGGCAGTAAATGGCCCACAGACTGCGGCCCGGTGGTTGGAGACCACTTAAGTAAATTATTATGCTTCTGATAGTTTGTCTATGTACAGTTTATTTCTTTTTTATAAACTCAGCAAACTCTAAAGATGTTCGGTTACACTAGCAATCGGAAAACTCCTGAACCGAATTTGTGGATACAGGGGGTGTCTGTCAAAACACAGATTTATGTATTTATGTATCCGTTAGGGTAGGCTGTGCTGATATTTGTAGCTTCCATTTATTTTATCATTCAGTTTATGACTGCTGTAAAATGTGGCACTTTTGTTTAAAAATCTGTTTTTCGTAAATTTAGTAGGGCCCCTACCCATAGGTGTGAGTAAGTCAATCTGTGAACTTGTGGGGCACTGTAATTTGGAAACAAGGTAAGATGTGTACCTGGATTATTACAACATGGGTCTACTTAAATCTTCATCTTAAATTTATATAAAGTATCAAGCATCTGTGGTTTTCAGCACTGTAACAGCACTAATAGGGTAAAGACACAGTAGTGTGTGTTGTAGCATGCTGTAGCACATGAGCAGGTGCAGCAGTGCTGGGTCAATAATAGTCAATAATGCTTCAGTCAATAATATGCATGAGCGCCCTGGTACATATTACTGTGCAGCACCCAGACAACCGCCTGCACTACAGTTCTGCCGTCTCAAAGAATAAAGTGAGAAATGAGAATCAAGCAATCCAGTGCATTTTTGTTTATTTTAATACGATATGAAAAAGCAGACTTTTTGTTTGTCTGTTTGTTTTGATCTGTATTCTGGTAAAGCCGAAAACCTGCAGTTCTCAGCAGTTCTAAAAAATAAATCAGGCTGAAAGTGAGATATTGGAAATGAAAGTAGTCTGCCTTTCTGGCACATTAAATCATGACTTAGCATTTTAGCAATGGTTAGCTTAGAATTTAAAAATAATTCTCTTTTGTTAACTTATTTTGCAATGTACCTTTTGCAAGTTACTTTGGAACACTAAATAAAGTCAGAGTTGTTTTTGTATGTTTGGAATTTTTGAGAAGTCTGGATAACTTGCAAGTTAGTTGTCAAATTAAGCAACATTATCAAACTAAGCTACTTTTGTACTAATTAGTAGAAGTGTGAGGTTACAGATAGGACAGGAGATTTATTGAATACCAGCAGTAGCAAATCACAAAACAAGCCTCACAGTTCCAAGTTTAATATCCTAAAGAGTCCAGGGAAGATATGGTCACTGTCCCAAAACAGAAAGTCAAAGAACAGAGAACAAGGCCATACATGAACAGGCTAAAAGAAGTAACTATAATGCTCAGGCTTACTGAGAAAACGGCATGGCTGTGTAACTCGGTTATTCCTCTGTATTAAATGAAGAAAACAATATAGTTGCAGTGCAAACTGTTATTGACATTCAGGTGACTGTGCTCTCTGGTGACTAGTGGTGTTAAATGTCCTTCTAGATCAGGGGTGTCAAACTAATTTTCACTGAGGGCCACATCTGCATTAAGGTGGCTCCTAAAGGGCCGATTGTAACGTTTAAAGTCTTGGACAATTTGTTGTTTTTCTTGGACGCTAAATTCTGTGTTTGGTGTCAAAATGCCAAATTTATACTGTATATTTATAATGTACAGTATATCTACAGTACATTTATATTGTACTCCTTTACCACAGACAAGGCCTCATAACACAGGAGACATACCAGTTTTTCTTTTTGAAGAACAAAACTTGTATCACTTACTTTCCCATCCCATCTTTCTCTTCTTGTACATTATTCTTGGGATTATTTGTAAATATTTCTCAACATCACTTGTTGGAAAACCGCCTCAGTTAAAAGTGGCGGGATGCGGTCACTTTGCGGGTCACAAAATCGGCATGCATTGCTGAAGATGCAGTTTATGTATGATTTTACAGTGTAAGACAATCATATGTCATTTAAGCTCCTGTGGGCCACATACAATGACGTGGCGGGCCAGATTTGGCCCACAAGCCTTGAGTTTGACACGTGTTCTAGATGTTACATTAAGAAGTAAAAATATAACAATTAAAATACACTCCACCACTGCTGAGATCTTAGACTCTCGAGTTGGAATCTCTGCAATCATCCGCCAGTAGCCCACAAAAATGAGATTGGCTATGTCCTAGAGAAGGCAAACCGAAGGGATTCCTTATTTCTCCTGCAATTGTGGCCTCTGCTGGCTGGTCGAAGGCATCTGCAGAGAGATGCAGAATAATAGAGGTCAGTGCATGCCTGTATGAAGAAGCAGTTGGCTCCTGCACGCATGTCCTAGGGTAAGTGTGTTGGGTATGGCCCACCTCAGGACGCAGCAATAGAGTTAATTCAACTTAGTAATTGGATATGACTGAGAGAAAAATGAAAAAATGCAAGAATGGGAATAAAAATAAATAATACTAAATAAATAAATAAAGCCTGCCCACTGACGGCAAATCATGTACACATTTTATGGATAAATATATAATAGAGTTGGTAAAATCTCAGACGTGATGTTGTTAGTCAGTGCCTCTTTCATTGAGGACATACTGCTTTGTTTATTTTACTGGCAAAAGCCTTGTGTAACCAGGGTGTAATTAATAGTGTGAGTAAACATCTATTGTACCATGACTGGTCTCATGATCCAGCTGAATTTCATTTGTTCCTGTTTGCTTTTAATAACTAAAGTACATTTACAGATCTGTTTCTACACCATGGCTGCTATTAAAGACATTTAGTGTGGCACCAGTGATTTGTTTCTCTGTATTTAAATTGGCCTAATATACTTACCTTTGTGGCAATTTGAGATTAAAAATAAAAAAATTATTGGTTGTTATGTTGTACATATGCAATGGAATTTTGAACACAAAACTGTGGATTTTGGAAGCGTATACTGATGTGTATAGATATATATTTAACAGATTTTCTAGAAAGTACATATTGGTGTGTTCGAAAACCTAGTGAGCTCTCTACATAGACAGCATTTTACGTCATCCTACACATGCTCCCAAGAAGGAGACTGTTCGAATTCTTAGATGCCTTAAATTTGAACGGTATTTTGACTGAATAATGAGGGAGCATTCGATGAAAAACATATTGTCGCTGTCCGATGAAAAACACATACCTCCACTTTTAGCGGTTTTCACTTTTTTACATGTTGATTGTGGGTATAAATCTCTGTCTGTCCATAGCAGAGAATATCAAAATGTCCAATGAAAAGATTAAAAATCACGCAATCTCTTTAACGAGTATCTCCATTGGCTGCTACACCTGTCTATCAAAACCACGTATCTCCTCTTCCTTCCCCTCCGGTACTGTTTGAGAAATTCGTAATGTTTGATCTATACATTTTATTCAGGTTAGTCAATTGCATGGTTGTTAACATGATTTATATGTTTACATGTAAGTCCATTTCACATGTGAAACCGATGGACTGACAACCTGATAAAGATATATTTTAATTTCTGTGCTGAATTGTATCTAAATGTCACCATCTGTGGTTTGTTTGTTTTTTCTTTTTCCTGAAAAGTTGAGTTTTTCGAGATACCTGTTTTTTATCGGACAGCGACGATATTTTAGATAATTTATAAATATCTCTAGCAATATTTAAAATAAACTACATGTTTATACCCAACTTGATACAAAATGACATATTTTAGCCTACAGACATTGTGGCATTTATGTCTCAACCTGTAAGTTAACATGATTTAAGAACTGAATTAAAATATGAGTTTAATCCAGCTGTGTTTGTGTGTGGTAGCTGGACAGATGGAATTAGGAAATTGTTGTATGTGTTGTGCCCACCTCTGTAATGTGCATGTTTATTCTGTTGGCAGCACATCCTGTTCTTGTGTTATTTTGTCAGTCAGGGCTCAGAATGCTGAACATTTGATTGCGTGTTACATAAGGCTGGCTTTTGAAAGACCATCCCACATCAAGGATGCAAAGCCGTCTTTGGCACTGGTTACCATGATCATAGCACAGCCCACAGTTAATTGTTTTAACTTCCTTTGTCATAGTTTGGGATTAGTTTTACATTTAGATTTACAGCATTTGCCGGGCACTTTTATCCAAAGCGATTTAGACCAACAGTGGCAACCTGGCAGTAGTAAGGCTTGAACCTGCAACCTTCTGATTACTAGTCCTGTACCTTAACTGCTGAGTTACTGCTGTACCGCTGTTTTACATGATAAGAAAATAGATATTAGAAATATAGGTCTTTAATTTTAATCTATTTTTATACCAATAGTTGAGTTACTGTGTTCTTCATCTCTGGAAGAATTAATGACACGTTCTTCCCTTTTATTAACAATCTGGGAAAACAATATAAGTTCATGCATAGACTATACAAACTTAGTGTTTGTGATTTTTATGTCATATGAAAGATGATTTTTTTTGTGGTTTTGTAAGTATAGAGACAGTCCAGAGAGTTTTGTCTGTCAAAATGTACCCAAAATGTTTGGTTTTCAAAGCAAGTATATGTTACATTGACTTTATCTTTTAGAAATAACTGCACTATGTACTAAGTGCAATCAGATAAAAAGGAACAAAAACAGCCAAAAAGTACTTAATACAAGTTGACACGATTTAGCCTTTAGGCACTGTGGCTTTTATGTCCTGAATGAAATGTTTGGTTTTAGACCTGAATGAGAGTACATGAATATAATCCTGCTGTGTGTGCTAGCTGGACAGATGGAATGAGGATATTGTTGTACTTGTAGATCATTGATGTTCTTTGGACACAGATGGTTGTGCCCACCTCTATATTGCACTTGTTTATGCTATTGGCAGCACATCCTGTCTTTATGTCCTTTTCACAGTCAGAATGCAGAATGCTGGACAGTTTAGTGTGTGTAATGGTAGGTTGCCTCATGGATACAAAGCTGCCCTAACATGAGTAATCAAGTCACACAGAAAGAGTTGGAGGATGACTTCAAAACAGTAAAAAGAACAGTTACACACTGAACAGTAGGTAATGAACTGCACTGTAATCATCCTACAATCACCCTTCATTTCATGCAAAACTCCACTGCTAAAAAAAATCACATCACAGAGATAATGTATGGATGTAAGCCCCAAGGCTTATGATTGCTAGTGCCCTCTTAACTTCTGTCTCAGTGCTCTAGTTAAAACCAGGTTTCAGGTTGTTGCCCACTCCACCACCCCAGTTAGGGGAGTATGGAATCTTAGGTATTGTGGATCTAGTAAATGGCCAAGAAAAACATTTCACTGTTCACACAGACACTCTAAAACAAATAGACACAGCTTTCTTTAAAAATACAGCCAACAATCAACAGTGCCTAAAGATCAGAAGAGCAGTTGAATTTGGATAGGCCTCAGGATAAAGGAGTAAAATGGATTAATACTACTTACTATGGTGATCTGTTGTCCAAAACATGGCAACTACCAGTCAGTGCAAATCACACACAAAAAGACAAAATATATAAAGCAATTTTCTACACATTAATCTCAGCAAAACAGTGCCAGGACTCTACTGACACACCTTAGTGATATAGCCCAATTATTAATATAGACCTCACCACTCTAGCTCAGTTCTAATGGTTTTCACCAATTGCTGGCCATAAACATTGTTAAAATCATATACATGTATTCATACTAACAAACATAAGCAAAAAACAACAACAAAAACAACAGAGGAGAAAAAACAGTGATTGATTCTGCGCATCAATTTGCAGGATCCTGTTAAAATACTACCCATTAGCATCTGCCAGACAGGTTAAGCTATTCTAATACAACCACTCCATGTGTAAGGCCTACCTGTTTGTTAGTTCTAGTTACTTTGGTACTTTGAAGATAATAGGTTGCTATGAAATCACTTTTCCTTAAGTCCACAATAAATGTATGTATTTACAGTTTAAAGGCTATAAATCAAAAGGCTATGCTTCATTAGAGATGAGTTGCAAGTGAAATCTAAAGTCTATTTTTATGCTACTTAAGTGGGACTTGAACCCAAATCGCTAAGTCAAGTGTCCATCTCTGTGAGGGCCAGATTATTTAGGATCAATCAGGGACAGGGAGGGGTTCTCACAGGCCACCAATAGCAGTCTTAGGAGAGACAAATCACAAATCGCTGACAGGTTGTTGAGCAGCCAAGACTCATAGATGCCAGAGGACATAAAGGCTATGACCAGAAGCAATGTTGATAAGGTGAATGTGTCGTTACACACAGTGCATCCAACCCTTTTGTAAATAAGGGTTGCATAGTCACATGCCACCACCTGTCAACCACCAAGAGCAATTACAATAGACATGCACATCAGAACTAGACAGTGAACCATTGACTAGTCAAATAAATCCTGTTTTGTCCAAGATCAAGTGGACAGCTGGGCATGTGTGCATCAATTACCTAAATTAAAATAGAGCACCAGGATGGACTGTAGGACGATCCACCTCAGAACATACAGAAGTTGAAGAAACTGCTGTCTAAATCATGTCTTGTGGTGTCCATGTCTTGGAGGATGTTAGGTCCTAATATTTTGGTTCACTGAAGTAGAAGAAGCTTGGTCCAAACTTGAACCTTCCTAGAATTGGCTGTCTGTCCAAATTGGGCATCTGGAAAAGTAGAGACTTGGTCAGGCTTGCCACTATTGTGCCCCTGGGTAAGGTTCTTAACTATTATAAATCACTGACAAGTTGTTTAGCAGCCAAGACTCGTAGATGCCAGAGGACATTTACATTTTCAGCATTTAGCAGACGCTTTTATCCAAAGCGACTTACACAATGAGCAGAACACGATGAGCAGAACACGATGAGCAATTGAGGGTTAAGGGCCTTGCTCAGGGACCCAACAGTGGCAACTTGGTGGTGGCGGGGCTTGAACCGGCAACCTTCTGTTTACTAGTCCAGTACCTTAACCACTGAGCTATCACTGGCCATGAAGTGCTACTGAGCTTTAAATTGTAGACCATTTGAATGCACAGGCTGCATAATCACATTTTACCACTTGTCCACCACCACGAGCACTGACGATAGTCTAGACAGTGAACCATTGGCTAGTCAAATAAATCCTGTTTTGTCCAAGATCAAGTGGACAGCTGGGCATGTGGAAAAGTAGAGACTTGGTCAGGAAACTAAGAAAGGGTACATGCCGGGTTGCCACTGTTGTGCCCCTGGGTAAGGTTCTTAACTATTATAAATGGTCACAATTGTAAGTCGCTTTGGATAAAAGTATCTGCTATATGCTGGAAATGTAAGGAAGGGCTCCTAAGGTTCTGTGCAGAGATAGGAGAACCTGTTGGAGGGACAACCATCTATGAAGTACTCCATAAGTCAGAAGCCACTGTTAAGTGTCGAGTTTGCTAAATAACAAGTAGAGGACTTTAGCAGCATGGGTATGATGAGGTGAACATTAAACTCTTCGACTGAGTAGCAAGCACTATATCTGGCTATAAACAGTTATTGCACCTCACCGACTAATCCCATCCCTATAGTGAAACATGGTGGTGGCAGTATTATGCAGCCAGAGACAGGAAGATTTGTAGGAAATGGTGGACATATTAATGCAGCCAAAGATACAGGATTATCCTTGAAGAAAACCTCCTTTAGAGTACATGCAGTACAAGTTCAAACCTAGGCTCACAGTTTACCTATCAACATGACAATGACTAAAAGCATACAGTCAAAACAAGACTGGAGTGGCTTTAGGGCAAGTCTCTAAATGTCCTTGAGTGCAGCCAAAACCCAGACTTAAACGCTATCAAGCATCTGTTGAGAGACCTGAATGTGGCAGTTCACAGACGCTTGCTATCCAGTCTGAAGGCGTTTGAGACACTCTGCCAAGAAGAATGGCATAAACCGCTCAGAGCTTATAGAGAGGTTTTTAAGAAGACTTGCAGCTGTAACTACATACATACAGACAGACAGACTTAAAGACAGACCATTAGGTTTTTTAATTTAATGTGGCCCGGCTACAAACGCAGCTTGAGTATCCAGAAAACTAGGTTTGCTGCTCATTATGCTGCATTTCTACAACCCCAAATCAGAAAAAGTTGGGACAGTATGGAACATGCTAATAAAATAAAAAAATGCAGTGTTCCTTACATTTACTAGCCTTATTTTAACCATGTCCAGAAGCGGCGTCGATTTTCTGGGCTCGGAGACATCTAGAATGCAGAAAAGTACATTGAGATTTTAGAGCAACATGTGCTGCCTTCAAGACGTCATCTTTTCCATAGACGTTCATGCATTTTTCAACAAGACAATGCAAAACCACATGCTGCACACATTACAAAGTCAAGGTTGTAGAAGAAGAGGGTACAGGTACTGGACTGGCCTGCCTGCAGTCCTGACCTGCCCCCAATAGAGAATGTGTGGAGAATTTTAAAACGGAAAATGCGACAACAACGACCTCGTACTGTTGCACATCTTAAAACATGTTTGCAGGGGAATGGGACAAAATAAAAGCTGAAACACTAAATCACTTGGTATCCTCGGTGCCAAAACGTCTTTTAAGTGTGGTGAAAAGGAATGTTAACATTACAAAGTGATAAATGCTTTACTGTCCCAACTTTTTTTGGAATGTGTTGCAGGCCCGAAATGCAGGAATGGATGTTTATTAATAAATGAAATGAAGTTGAGCAGACAAAACATGAAATATCTCAGGTTCATCCTGTCTGCAAACAAATAAAAGTCAAAGTAAATGTAAGAAACTCTGTGTTTTTCTTTTTTTATTATTATTTGTATTTTCCATGCTGTCCCAACTTTTTCTGATTTGGGGTTGTAAATTGTTTTCAATAAAAATAAAGCTGGTTTTGCCATTTGTTACATTTAGTCTATTTATTCTATTTTGCCCTCATTATTTTAGTCAACCTACACAATGATGTACAGTGTATCACGAAAGTGAGTACACCCCTCACATTTCTGCAAATATTTCATTATATCTTTTCATGGGACAACACTATAGACATGAAACTTGGATATAACTTAGAGTAGTCAGTGTACAGCTTGTATAGCAGTGTAGATTTACTGTCTTCTGAAAATAACTCAACACACAGCCATTAATGTCTAAATAGCTGGCAACATAAGTGAGTACACCCCACAGTGAACATGTCCAAATTGTGCCCAAATGTGTCGTTGTCCCTCCCTGGTGTCATGTGTCAAGGTCCCAGGTGTAAATGGGGAGCAGGGCTGTTAAATTTGGTGTTTTGGGTACAATTCTCTCATACTGGCCACTGGATATTCAACATGGCACCTCATGGCAAAGAACTCTCTGAGGATGTGAGAAATAGAATTGTTGCTCTCCACAAAGATGGCCTGGGCTATAAGAAGATTGCTAACACCCTGAAACTGAGCTACAGCATGGTGCCCAAGGTCATACAGCGGTTTTCCAGGACAGGTTCCACTCGGAACAGGCTTCGCCAGGGTCGACCAAAGAAGTTGAGTCCACGTGTTCGGCGTCATATCCAGAGGTTGGCTTTAAAAAATAGACACATGAGTGCTGCCAGCATTGCTACAGAGGTTGAAGACGTGGGAGGTCAGCCTGTCAGTGCTCAGACCATACGCCGCACACTGCATCAACTCGGTCTTCATGGTCGTCATCCCAGAAGGAAGCTGACGCACAAGAAAGCCCGCAAACAGTTTGCTGAAGACAAGCAGTCCAAGAACATGGATTACTGGAATGCCCTGTGGTCTGACGAGACCAAGATAAACTTGTTTGGCTCAGATGGTGTCCAGCATGTGTGGCGGCACCCTGGTGAGAAGTACCAAGACAACTGTATCTTGCCTACAGTCAAGCATGGTGGTGGTAGCATCATGGTCTTGGGCTGCATGAGTGTTGCTGGCACTGGGGAGCTGCAGTTCATTGAGGGAAACATGAATTCCAACATGTACTGTGACATTCTGAAACAGAGCATGATCCCCTCCCTTCGAAAACTGGGCCTCATTGCAGTTTTCCAACAGGATAATGACCCCAAACACAACCTCCAAGATGACAACTGCCTTGCTGAGGAAGCTGAAGGTAAAGGTGATGGACTAAACCCAATTGAGCACCTGTGGCGCATCCTCAAGTGGAAGGTGGAGGAGTTTAAGGTGTCTAACATCCACCAGCTCCATGATGTCATCATGGAGGAGTGGAAGAGGATTCCAGTAGCAACCTGTGCAGCTCTAGTGAATTCCATGCCCAGGAGGGTTAAGGCAGTGATAATAATGGTGGTCACACAAAATATTGACACTTTAGGCACAATTTGGACATGTTCACTGTGGGGTGTACTCACTTATGTTGCCAGCCATTTAGACATTAATGGCTGTGTGTTGAGTTATTTTCAGAAGACAGTAAATCTACACTGCTATACAAGTTGTACACTGACTACTCTAAGTTATATCCAAGTTTCATGTCTATAGTGTCGTCCCATGAAAAGATATAATAAAATATTTGCAGAAATGTGAGGGGTGTACTCACTTTTGTGATACACTGTATTTATCTCTTTAATTCTCCCACCACATTGTCTCTCTACCTTCGAAATGATAAATACCTTTCTCCGTAATCCTTCTGGGAAATTAAATACCCAAAGCATTCACATACCATTGTGTTTGCTCTCTTCCAATATTCAATGCGCTCGCCCCACTCTCACACACTCCACAATCATCACACCCCAAACACCACCACCATGTCTGTGATGTTTACTCTCTTCAGAGGCTAAGGTAAACAATCTGCCTATTCATTCCCACACTGCTACTAATTACTCTGCCAAATTAATTGCAGAATTCGTGATTAGACCCTGAACCAATCAGCTATACTGTGTGTAAGCATGTGCCCCTTGCATACTGATTGAATGCTGATGAGGGCTTTGTTTGGAAGTCTTTATTAAACTTAAACTCTCTGGTGACGGTAACCCTTCTTCTTCTGCCAACTCACTACAGGCGCTCAGTGTTCAGGGCTGTACTAATGGAGCAGGATCCTATATTACAAAACCTTATTCAGTGAGATACCATGCTTACCCGGGAGACTGTTAATACCTTTATCTGCTGATATTAAAAGTGGTATTTTGGGCTAAGGGATAAATTAGTATTTTCTGCACTTTTTGCACACTTGAACAAAGTTCACTGTGCTTTTAACGTACATTACACGGCCTGAAGTATTTAAATTTGTTGGAAGACCTATTTCAAAATCATTAGCATTAGTATGAAGCTGCCTCCTTCCCTTCCTTGTGGCTGTAACAACTTCCACTTCTCTGGAAAGCCTTTCTGCAAAATGTTGGAGTCTTGCTGTGGAAATTCATGCTCATTCAGGCAAAGAGCATTATTAAGGTCAGGCACTGATGTTAAATAAGAAGGCTTCGAGCATAATCAATGTTACAATTCATCCCAAAGGTGTTAATGGGGTTGAGGTCAGGGCTCTGTGCAAGCTACTGAAGTTAATTTAAGCCAAACTCCTCAAACAGTGCTTCATGCTGGAAGAATGGGGCATCATGGTGGCTCAGTTGGTGCACTGTCGCCTCAGAGCAAGAAGGTCCTGGGTTCGATTCCCAGGTGGAGCAGTCTGGGTCCTTTCAGGTGAATTGGAGATACAAAATTGTCCATGACTGTAAACTGATGAACCTTGTGTAACGAGTAACTACCGTTTCTGTCATGAATGTAACCAAAGTGTGTAAAACAAATAAGTTTTTAGACTGTTTTCACAAAAGATAAATGTAAAAGTTATTTAATACAATAACACCTTTTTTTCTTATTTATTTCTATTGTGACTTCTACCATATCAATTGTCCAATAATCAACTCAACAATTTGTAAAAAAGCTTCATTTTTTTTACCAATTCTCACAACACAGAGAGATGCTGCTGCTAAAAAATGCATGGACGTCCCTGGAAAAGATGACGTCTTGAAGGCAGCATGATGTTGCTTGAGGATCTTAATGTACTTTTCTGCATTAATGCTGCCATCACAGAAGTGTAAATGACCTTTGCCAAGGGCACTGACACAGCCTCATACCATGACAGACCCTGGCTTTTGGACTTGTTGCTGATAACAGTCTGAATGGTCCTTTTTGTCTTTGGTCCAATGCACAAAGTGTCCATTTTTTTCAAAAAAACGACCTGGAATGCTGATTCATCAGACCACAATACACATGCAGGAACACTATATTTTTATTTTATTTGCATTTTCCATACTGTCCCAACTTTTTCTGATTTGGGGTTGTAGTTTTATGGATGTTGGTAACAGAATGATGATATTTAGTTTTTATTTTTACAAAGAAAGTTGCCATGAATGGAATTTTTGCATATTTCAAATTGCCATTTTATATTATTCATTTTGCACATGTATACAGCTAGAGAGCATAGCTAACACCTCGTTTGATCTGTCTGGGTAGAGTTCAATTGTCTACTTTGATTATGAACTTAACAATTTTTACCAGTGGCCATGGCTTTTTTCCAAGCAAAACTTAAATCTGTGGTGCTCTGTAAATAGTACCAATGTCTTTTACAACCCCGAATCAGAAAAAGTTGGGACAGTATGGAAAATGCAAATAAAAGAAAAACACAGTGTTCCTTACATTTACTTTGACTTTTATTTGATTGCAGATAGTTTGAACTCAAGATATTTCATGTTTTGTCTGGTCAAACTTCATTTCATTTGTTAATATACAGTGGGGGAAATAAGTATTTGATCCCCTGCTGATTTTGTAAGTTTACCCCCTTACAAAGACTTGAACAGTCCATAATTTTTATGGAAGGTTTATTTTAACAGAGAGAGACAGAATATCAACAAAAAATCCAGAAAAAAAACATTAAATAAGAGTTATAAATTAATTTCTATTTAATTAAGGGAAATAAGTATTTGATCCCCTACCAACCAGCAAGAATTCTGACCCCCACAGACCGGTTATGTGCCCATGAGGCACACAAATTAGTCCTGTCCCTGTATAAAAGACACCTGTCACAGAATCAGTTTCTTCCGTTCAAATCTCTCGACCACCATGGGCAAGACCAAAGAGCTATCAAAGGACGTCAGGGACAAGATTGTAGACCTGCACAAGGCTGGAATGGGCTACAAGACCATCAGCAAGAAGCTTGGTGAGAAAGAGACCACTGTTGGTGCGATAATTCGAAAATGGAAGAAATACAAGATCACAGTCAATCACCCTCACTCTGGAGCTCCATGCAAGATCTCACCTGGTGGGGTAAGAATGATTCTGAGAAAGGTGAGGTCAGTCCAGAATTACACGGGAGGAGCTTGTCAATGATCTCAAGGGAGCTGGGAGCACAGTCACCAAGAAAACCATTAGTAACACACTTCGCCGTAATTGATTGAGATCCTGCAGTGCCCGCAAAGTCCCTTTGCTCAAGAAGGCTCATGTACAGGCCCGTCTGAAGTTTGCCAGTTAACACCTGAATGATTCAGAGAAAGCTTGGGAGAATGTGATATGGTCAGATGAGACCAAAATTGAGCTCTTTGGCATCAACTCCACTCGCCGTGTTTGGAGGCAGAGAAATGCCCGGTGGGGATGGTGTTCTTGGGGTCATATCCAGCATTTCTCTGCTCCCAGCTCCCTTGAGATCATTGACAAGCTCCTCCCGTGTAATTCTGGACCGACCTCACCTTTCTCAGAATCATTACCCCACCAGGTGAGATCTTGCATGGAGCTTCAGAGTGAGGGTGATTGACTGTGATCTTGTATTTCTTCCATTTTCGAATTATCGCACCAACAGTGGTCTCTTTCTCACCAAACTTCTTGCTGATGGTCTTGTAGCCCATTCCAGCCTTGTGCAGGTCTACAATCTTGTCCCTGACGTCCTTTGATAGCTCTTTGGTCTTGCCCATGGTGGTCGAGAGATTTGAACGGAAGAAACTGATTCTGTGACAGGAGTCTTTTATACAGGGACAGGACTAATTTGTGTGCCTCATGTGCACATAACCGGTCTGTGGGGGTCAGAATTCTTGCTGGTTGGTAGGGGATCAAATACTTATTTCCATTAATTAAATACAAATTAATTTATAACTTTTATTTAAAGTTTTTTTTCTGGATTTTTTGTTGATATTCTGTCTCTCTCTGTTAAAATAAACCTTCCATAAAAATTATAGACTGTTCAAGTCTTTGTAAGGGGGTAAACTTACAAAATCAGCAGGGGATCAAATACTTATTTCCCCCACTGTACATCCATTCCTGCATTTCAGGTTTAGGGTTAGTAATGAGGTGAAAAAACTAAATAATGATGTGATTCCAAACAGGTGATGTCAACAGGTGATTGTAATCATGGTTTGGTACAAAAACAGCATCCAGGAAAGGCTGAGTCTTTGATGAGAAAAGATGATGTTTATGTTGCCATGGTGATGGTGGACGCTGGCGCATTTGGCTGCCGCTACCGTTACCATATTTTACCGTATTTTATTGTATTTTTATCGTTTTTCGTTTTCATCTTTTTACTCACCTTGTGGATCTATTTCTTTTATGTTACTTTTGATACTTTTATTTGTTCTTTTGATACTTTTTGTTCTTTCTACTGTACATCGCGTCTGCGGCCGGTGGTGAACGGTGGATGAGTTTTCCTGGGATCGGCACAATGTTGAACTATTCTGTTGACCAGCTGAGGAAGTTCAACAATTGCACTACTCCATCGTGTATTTCAGTCATCAAACAGCTTGGACTCCTTCGCCGGCCTCGTTATATTCACAGGGGCTCCCGAAGAAAGCTTGTTTATTTTCGAAACGGTAACGCTATTCCATCCTTCTGGTCAGCCGTGCGCACTGTCGCTCCGCAAACACGTCATCAGAGCGCTGCTGCCTTGCACACCAGTAGCGGTGTAGTCTCCATGACAACGCTGTCCACGGAGTGGGATGGGAAACGCGGAGTGGACTTTGCAAATCTCCGTTCTCTTCCTCGTTCCTCACAGCCAACTACACAACAATACCACTTGAAAATGGCATTGCTTAATGTTCGTTCACTCAACACAAAAAGTACTGTACTTAGTGAATTTATATCTGACAGTGAACTAGACTTTTTCTGTCTCACTGAAACTTGGCATAAACCCTTGGATTATTTTACGTTAAATCAGACCACGCCAATGGGATACTCGTATATTGATGAACCTCGTATGGAAGGGCGAGGTGGTGGTGTTGCTGCAGTCTATAGGGATGATATTAAAATAACCACTTTGTCTTTTCCTGCTGCTCTTTCTTTTGAACACCTGGCTTTCAAGTTGTCAGGGCCTACTCCTCTGGTCACTGCTGTAGTTTATCGTCCGCCAAAGCCAAACGCTTCCTTTCTCTCTGACTTTTCAGATTTTTTAACCCAGCTTAGTGCCCTCTCATCCTCTGTACTGCTTATGGGTGATTTTAACATCCATATTGATGACAACAACTGTAAATTTGCCAGGGAATTTTTGGAATTGTTACAGTGTTTTAATTTCACACAACATATAAATTTTCCAACTCATAAAAAAGGTCATACTCTTGACCTTGTCTGCTCTACTGGTGTCCTAGTTCATCAGCCGTCCAGCCATGACCTTACTGTCTCTGATCATTTGACAATCATCATGGACATTGAGGTCACTAAGCCCATCACTAGAGCTAAACGTAAAATATCCTTCAGGAATCTTCAATATATCTCTCCCTCTGCTTTCTCAGATTCTCTTGTTAAAAAGATGTCTGTCTGTCCTGTACTGTCTAGTAATTAATCTGACCTTGTCGATTACTATAATAACATACTCGCCTCATGTCTTGATGAGCTGGCTCCTTTGAGAACCAAATTTGTTTCATTTAGTCATTCTGCACCATGGTACACAATTGAGCTTCACCAAATGAAATCCCGTAAACGCCAGCTTGAAAGACTTTATAAGAAAACCGGTCTAACAGTACATTATCAGATTTATTCTGATTATCTTCAACATTACAAAGACGCTCTTACGGCAGCCCGATCCACTTACTATTCCGAACTCATACATGCTGGATCAACAAATCCTAAGACTCTGTTTTCCACAATAAATAAACTTCTCAAACCAGTTGACAATACTACCAATTCCTTTACAGTTGACAAGTGTAACTCTTAATTCTCATTTTTTCAAACAAAAGTTGAGAATATCCACAATTTTCTGACAGTTTCCCCTGTCATCTCTGTTTCTCCGCCTATCTCACCTCAATTTATTACCCAGCCTCTGTCTCAGTTCTCACCTGTGTCTCATTTGGACCTATCTGAGATCTTAACAGGGATGCGAAGCTCCACTTGTGTTTTGGATCCTGCTCCATCAAAACTTGTTAAGGGTTGTTTTCCAGTTATCTCATCACTTATCACAGAGATAATCAATTCCTCTCTTAGTTCTGGCTCAGTCCCTCAATCACTCAAATTGGCTGCTGTTACTCCCATACTTAAAAAACCTGGACTTGACTCTAACATTATGAGTAACTTTCGGCCCATTTCCAATCTTCCATTTCTGTCGAAAATACTGGAACGTGTTGTTGCCTCACAGCTCAAAGATCACCTAAATTCCAATAATCTATTTGAATCATTTCAGTCTGGTTTCCGCCCCCAGCACAGCACTGAGTCAGCCCTCCTCAAAGTCACAAATGACCTTCTTCTTTCCTCAGACTCTGGACAAATTAATATTCTCGTCCTCCTTGATCTTACTGCAGCTTTTGACACCATTAATCACTCCATTCTTCTGTCCCGCCTTGAATCCTCTGTCAACATCACTGGTACTGCCCTTTTGTGGTTAAGGTCATATCTCGTAAACAGACAACAGTTTGTTAATATCAACAATTGTAGTTCTGCCATTGCTCCACTGTCCCAAGGCGTTCCCCAAGGCTCAGTGTTAGGTCCCCTTTTGTCTATTCTCTATATGCTCCCCCTTGGTGACATCATACGTCGGCATGGTTTACATTTCCACTGCTATGCTGATGATATTCAGCTTTACATCTCCTCCAAATCCATTAATACTGAACTTCACTCCACTCTGACAAATTGCATCACTGAAATGAAATTGTGGATGAAAGCTAATTTCCTCAAATTAAACTGTGAAAAATCAGATATGATCATCGTAGGTCCTACAACCCTGGCAAAAACCACAAAAAATTTTCAAATTACCATTGATAATGACACTTTGTCTCCGTCTTCTAACATCCGAAATCTTGGTGTAATTTTTGATAGCAACCTCTCTTTTGACCGCCATGTAAATCACATCACCAAAACTGCTTTCTTTCATCTAAAAAACATAGCACGTCTACGTCCATCACTCTCCTTTTCTGCCGCCGAAACCTTGATTCATGCTTTTATTACATCCAGAATTGATTATTGCAATAGCATCCTTTATGGTACATCTAACAAAATCCTAAAAAAACTTCAGTATATCCAGAATTCAGCTGCTCGCCTCCTTACTCATACTCGCTCCCGTGATCATATTACACCTGTTCTACAAAAACTTCATTGGCTTCCCGTTGCTCAACGCATTCAATTCAAAATTCTTCTATTCACTCACAAAGCTCTCCATAATCAGGCCCCATCCTACCTCACCGACCTGCTCCATCAGCACATTCCCTCCCGTAGCCTTCGCTCTTCTGAGGCTAACCTACTGTCCATACCCTCTAGGACCAAGCACCGGACCTGGGGTGACAGGGCCTTTTCCATAGCTGCTCCATCTTTATGGAATGCTCTCCCCAAACACCTACGAGATTGTCCTGACCTGTCCAAATTCAAGTCACTTCTCAAAACTCATCTATTCAAAATGGCATTTAACTTGTAACACCACGAAATAAATGCTTTTATTTTTGCTATTCTTTTTAATAGTTTTTATACTTAGATCACGACAGAAATGTGAAGTCCTAGATCCTAAAACTTGTAAAGTTTTCAGTTTCCTGATTGCATGTGAATCTGTCCTGTTTCTGTCTAATTTTAAGAAATTGTTCTATATTTGTTGTTCTCTCTCATAATTTAGCTAATTTTTAATGAACTGTCTTATGCTGCTCTCTTTGTTTTTATCTTAATTATTCTTGATGTTGATGTACTATTTTGATTTTGTACTTTGATTTGTATGGTGTATGTATTTGTTTTGATTATTTGTCTTATGTAAAGCGTCTTTGAGTATCTTGAAAAGCGCTATATAAATAAAATGTATTATTATTATTATTATGATCAGAGGATCTGCAATAATTGGCAGCCGAAAAAGCTTGCTTTACACACCATATCCATACAAGAAGTCAGGATAGGGCGTAAGGAAAGTAAGTGTGAAGCCACTATTAAACCTATTAAAGACTAAAACCCAATCAATTTTAGCAAGCAGTTATACTAAAAAGAAAAGGGTAAGGTTTTGAGGGCGAAAAAGAGAAATCACAGACCCCCACGTTTGAGATGCATGTCAAGAAAAGAGTTGTTTTAGTCGATGGCCTTAAAATCTAAATTTTACTAAAGGCCTTGTCAAAGTTTTCACCTCATTCCCACTATTCTAAAAGATATTTCCTTAGGCAATTACCATTCTTATTCATCTGTGACTTTTCATAGCCTGCAAGTGGAAAAATCACACATACTAGGATAGAAATATTTCATCACATTAATTAAGTGGTCAGTGAGTATAATAACTTTGGATTGAACTGCAGTGACTCTCACATTTTCTTTTAACTGTGTTTTAGCAAGTTTGTGTTCTTAGACTTTTCTACTTGTACTGAAGTAAGAAAAAGCACTTCTGTGAGTCACATGAGTTGAGAACATCTGATAAGTGGTGAAAAGGCACATTTAAGTGAACCACAACCAACCATGAGAGCAAAATGTGAAACCACACAGAAAAACAATGGCACTAGACCCATTAAGGTAGTGGTCAGGTAGTCAGGCTACACAATAAATCTACTCCCACTTGTCGATAAATGATGAGGGGGGTAGATAGATGGATGGATGGATGGTTAGACAGCTGCTTTCTTGTTTCTCCTTGTGCATCATCAAAGTCAATAGACCCATAACAGATGTCACTTAAAACATTATTTCTAATAAAATACAAGCTCCATTGGAACAAACATTGTTCGGAATCATGATCTGAATTTTCACTGTTATGCTGATGATATTCAGATCTATATCAGTACTGCTTTCCCCACAGCTTTCAACAAATCTCTATCCTCTTGCATCTTAGATCTTAAGCACTGGCTGCATATTAACGGCCTTAGACTCCAATGCTGGCAAGACGGAAGTCTTATTGGTAGGCTCTAAATCTCAGATAGCTAAAATCCCTTATATCAGATTTCATTTTGATGGTGTACCAATCCAGTCAGCCCAAGTAATCAGTAATCTTGGTGTATTATTTGACTCCTCGCTTACCTCTGCCCTTTTCTCTCTGACACTGATGTTGTTTCATGCTTTCGTTTTCTCTCGTCTCGATTATTGCAATTCTCTTCTGTTTGGTCTTCCTTCTTCATTGCTCAACCATCTTCAGCATATACAGAACTCGGCAGCAAGGGCCCTCACATTTACAAAACGTACTGGCTGCCTGTCACCTCTCGTATTAAGTACGACATTTTTCTTCTTACCTTTAAAATTCTACATGGTCTTGCCCCTTCCTACCTTAGGGAACTTACTCAACCATATGTTCCCTCCTGCACCCTCAGATCTTCTGGCAGTCCCGCGATTTAAACTAAAATCGGGGGGCGGCAGATCGTTCAGTGCTGCTGCTCCGAATCTTTGGAATTCTTTACCTCAGTCTCTTCGCGACTGTTCCACTCTCTCCTCTTTCAAGACTCAATTAAAAACTTTTCTGTTTTCTTTACACTTCTCATAGGGTTTTGTGTACATATTGTAAAGCGTCCTTAGGTTTGTGAAAGGCGCTATATAAATTTAACTTATTATTGTTATAGTTCATCAGTCATTGAAATCAAGGCTTCCACCATCCGTGTTTGAATAATAAGGCTTTTCCCAAGTCACTTGCCATCTAGATCCAAAATTAAGGTCATTTGTACCTAGTCAGCAATTTTTGAGATCATTCATCCCAAACACTTTGCTATTTTACAGACTGTTTGGCTGCAGACTGTGGATAATGCCAGAAGATGGATTGTTTTCCCAGCTGTCTGATGCAGGCTTTTAGCAGACACTTGCTGTCGGTTATACTCTAAGTGATATTCAATACAGAAGTATTTTCAGCAGCAGGTAGAGGCACTAACTGCCTTAGACAAACTCTAAGCTATTCTTGTCGGAGTTATCAACAGAGATGAGCTACATAGAAAGCCTAGGAGACCTCTGAGTGAGCATAATGATCCTCTAAAAAGCAGTAGTTAGGCCAGAAATAAACTTTAAAATGGAAATAAACCATATTATTCGTAACTCCAAATTCAAATAAATAGCTAACAAGTAAATAAACTACACTGGAAAGCAGTGCATGTAGGAGGGCGGGTTGCACCTCACGAGTGAAGCGTGAGGTGAAGCCCTGCACCTGCAAGACTGAAAAAGAACCCAGGTGCAAGATATTTAATCAAGGAAGATCAATACTGTGGCTAAAATCTACAAAAGAGGCTAACTACAAATAAATAAGCTGATTAAAATAACAAAAACAAAGTAACAAACTAAAGACTTTAAAACATCTGCAGCCTGCAACAGAGAAAGTGGACAGAACAGGGATAGAACAGAACTGAGAACTAGATAGTGAACCCTCAGAACCGGTTGGGAGTGGCAATGCATGAGCTTCTGAAACAGGACGTCATGCTCCACTACTTCAGCAGCTGCCACGTTGGAGTCGTGTCCTTCTGCACAACCATTTTGGCCATCAGAGGGGGCACAGAGGTGCCCCATAAGCATTAATTAGCTTCAGGTAGAGGTTTTTTTTATATATATATCACAGTTTCTCCCTCTCAGACTTGCCAGCTCCTTTGTTGGCACACCTGCTATTTCTCTGAAGGCCTGATACCAGGCTTGCTCTGGCCCAGTTTTCCACTGGTGTGAGATGCCAGCATACGTATCACTTTCTGGGAAAAACATCTCACTTGATGTCTTTGCTTTTTTGTGCCTCATGGCAGAACTGACCTCAGACAGTGGATTGCCCCAGAGGTGGCATGATGTCCCATTTCTCAAGTGGACACATCTTGTAAATATTGTATTTACAAAATATTGTTTAAACTTAATGACCTATATTAGGAACGCATACCCTATTAGCTCTTGTAAGTGTGCAATTATAGACTAAAGCTAATCTTTTACCCGCTAATCTTTTCTCAGTGGTCAGTTACTGATCAGAGGGAGCTTTTAGCTTTTAACCCTATTCTTCCTTTCATAATTTACACTAATGATTTTAAAAATTACAACAACATTGCTGAACCTGCTACAACACATACATCCTTATTATTATAATGCTAGTGCCATTGCTGTGGGGGTATAGGACAGTGCCAAATTTTACAGAGCAAGTCAGTAACTGTATACCCACAAAGTTTACCTGTATGGTAGGTGTAGCTTATAAAATAATCAATGTACAGTATTTAACAAATAGGTACCTAACAAAATGCTTGGTAAGTGTAGATTTACATTAGTAAGCTTCCCGATGTCAACTTTTCACACCTGGATTGTTGACCATAGTGAGGGTAAAGTTAAAATTTCATCTAAGCTTCTTCTTTATTGTGTTTATCTTAATTGTATTACAAATTGACTTACATAGCCTCAACTATAGCCCCAACCCAACCTGTCAATGTTTGCAACAAATGAAAGAAAAAGCTACTAATTAGCCTTAGGGAAATATGAACACTTCTTTGTTTGGTCTTTTGTGGGCCACCAGGCTGCTAGGAGTTTGTTGCAGCCCCACACACCACCCACTGATTTTATTAATGATTTGACCTTCTTAATTAGGGACACTAATTAGCATTTGTAAGGTGCATGTATGTGGTCAGTATACCCACAGAAGATCAAAGCAAGTCTTTATAGCTCAAAGCAAGCACTATGGGGTAGCTGAGAAGCTATTTAAGTCATTGACTAACATGGGTTTATGTAACAACAACCAAGATGTGTTACAGAGGCATTTAAAAAAAATTTTATTAGAAATGAGATTAATTTATTAACTTATTTAATTATTAAGAAATAAATTTTGGACATGTAGTCAGTTAATCTTAAGGCATTAGAACTTTATTTATCTACCACTTTATTTACAATCCACTTAATTGGACATTTTTATAGCTGGGACTTTACCAGAGTACTTGGAAAAAACCCTTGCAGAGAAAGAGTCAAAGGCCTAACACAGTGACCAGAGGTAAGGTTTAAACTCAGGTTTTGAGGTCCCACCCTACTTGCTGAAGCCCCAAATGTATTAATACTGTAAATATAACAGTGCAAAAACATACATGATGATGTAGCTGCCAAATGGAAGCAGGAATTGTATTAAGCTAGTGAAATACACTGATCAGCCATGACATTAAAACCACCTTCTTGTTTCTACACACATTGTCCATTTTATTAGCTCCACTTACCATATTGAAGCACTTTGTAGTTCTACAATTACTGACTGTAGTCCATCTATTTCTCTGCATGCTTTGTTAACCCCCTTTCATGCTGTTCCTCAATGGTCAGGACTCTCCCAGGACCACTACAGAGTAGGTATTATTTAGGTGGTGGGTCATTCTCAGCACTGCAGTGACACTGACATGGTGGTGGTGTGTTAGTGTGTGTTGTGCTGGTATGAGTGGATCAGACACAGCAGTTCTGATGGAGTTTTTAAACACCTCACTGTCCCTGCTGGACTGAGAATAGTCCACCAACCCAAAAATTTCGCCAACAGCGCCCCATGGGCAGCGTCCTAAGACCACTGATAAAGGTCTAGAAGATGACCAACTCAAACAGCAGCAATAGATGAGTGATCGTCTCTGACTTTACATCTACAAGGTGGACCAACTAGGTAGGAGTGTCTAATAGAGTGGACAGTGAGTGGACACGGTATTTAAAAACTCCAGCAGCGCTGCTGTGTCTGATCCACTCATACCAGCACAACACACACTAATACACCACCACCATGTCAGTGTCATAATGCCTGCGGTATCTGTGGTGGTCCTGTGGGGGTCCTGACCATTGAAGAACTACGAAGTGCTTCTATATGGTAAGTGAAGCTGATAAAATGGACAGTGAGTGTAGAAACAAGGAGGTGGTTTTAATGTTATGGCTGATCAGTGTATATTTGCCAGGGCCAAACATATGTAGACACCTCTTGTAATTAGTGGGTTTACCAATTTTAACTACACCAGTTGCTTAAAATCAAGAATACAACTATGTAGTTTTTACAAACAAACACTGGTAATAGAATGGCTCATAATGAAGAGCTTGGTGATTCAGTAACAGCAGTTAATGGATTAAATCTCTGCCTTGTTAATTATAAATGCCTTTATTGTGAACTATTCCACAGCATGGAATAGAGTACATTTTTACTTGATGATCATGTTTTTTCAATTTTTACCACCAAATTTTGCAGAACTGTGATCTTTCATTTCAGAAATTACATTTCCTTCAAGGATCTGGAAGAAATAGGTTGCTGAATTTGGTGTGATTGACCTGCACAAAGCCCTGAACTCGATCCCTTTCAACACCTTTGGAATGAAAGGAATTCTGTTCTTCAAGTCCTGATAGAGTGTAGCAGGTCGTATTAGTCGACATCGGTGTCTGACCTACTGCTAAACACTTTATGACCAAAGGTACATGGACAACTCTCCTGAGTTGAGTTCATGTGTTTCAACCAAATCTATTGTTAACTTCTTATATGATTCTATAAAATAAAATATATGCTTATAACGTTTTATTAACAAATTTGTTCAAGAAGGACTAAATCAGGTTAAATATGGACTTAACTGAAATGTCCAGACTTCAACCCTACAAAGCGTATTTAATTTGTATAGAGAAGCCAAGTCTTTGCCAGACTTTTAGAATTGCCTTCTCAAGGAAGTCCTAACCTCAACCTCACACACCAAGAAATTTGGTTTAACTATTAATTCTGCCAAGTAGAGCAGACAAAGATCAAACCAAGATTTTGCCTGATGCTTATTAATGCCTACCTGAGGTAAAAAGAGATAAGGTGTGGTATCTAAATATTTTTGACCCAGCAGACTTTGTCATATCTTTATTGTGTCAAAAACACAATAAGAAGAAGATAATCTTTTATTGCACAATGATGTGTGGTGCAATTATTTTACCACAGAAAAAAAGGAACATATACAGAGATCATTTACAAAAATCTATTACAAAAATTCAGAAGACGGGTATGGAGGCATTTTTTTCAGGAACATGTGTGGTACAATTATTTAGTCACAGAAAAAAATACGGAAGTCATTTACAAATATCAATAACAAAAATTCAGAAAACTGGTACGGCTTGCTTCTCCTTTACAAGTAAACTATTGACTTTATCAGTATGCAGATTTTCATGTTTCTGGATGTAATATCTAAAAAGCACATATGGCCGCTCAGGTGGTGCAGCGGTAAAATACGCTAGCGCACCAGAGCTGGGATCTCGAATACATCATATCAAATCTCAGCTCTGCTATCCGGCTGGGCTGGGCGGCTACATGAACACCGATTGGCTGTTGTTCACAGGGTGGGACAAGCCGGACCAGGGTTCCTCATAACTGGTGCAATTACGACCTCTGCTGGCAGAGGTGGGGGAATAATGCTGATCAGCGTTTGGCTCTTTGTGCACAATGCTGATCCACATATGAACTCGCCTCGTGCAGGTGAAAAGATGCAATCGGTACTGCACGCGAAATAAAAAGTAGCACATATACACAGATGTTTCAGTGAACAAGTATGTATATACAGCAGTACTCAAATTTGATTTTGAGAGTTCTTTCTCTATTGCAATTAAAAAAAATTATATTTGGTTTTTCCTTGTATTTGTGTTGAAAGATAAAAAGATCTATTGAATAATAGAGTTCAGTACCATAAAGCTAATTTAAGAAATGAGCTTAACATTACCAATGCTGGCTCCATATAGGCCTGTCTAAGGGCTGGAACATCTTTAAACAGCCTATTAATATAATCTCATGGCCAAGACCAATTAGGAAGAGAACAGCGAGTGCACCTAGTGCCATTACTCTAAGGAAATAAGTGGATGGTTGTACTGAGTTACTCTTGGTCAGCACTCAGAGTTGTTTATTGAGACAAACTGATGTATGGCTGTACAAGAGGGTAATAAGACGCCTGAAGATGAAGATAAATGAGAACGAGAGTTGAAAAACTAAGTAGAAAAAGAGGAAGATAGGTGCGAGAGTATAAAAAGACAGCAGGCTCAGCAGGTAAGCATGAAAAGAATTCCTCACATAGACACAGCAGAGCTGAAAGTATGTACTGAGCTGGAGGCTGAGATATAGACTGGCATGCTGTTTCAGCATGACTAAAATATTTTTATACTTAATAAATTCCGAACGTCAGTGAATTCTAAAAGTATTTCTGAATTAATTTGAGAATTCTTCAAAGTAAAATGTTGGAAAGTTTTCTAGCGTGCTGCAGTGTAACAAAGTTTATTTATAACCCCTCTGTTCCACTAAACTTACATAGTTTGGGTCAAATTATCATCAAAGCATAGAAATATCTTTTTTTGCATTTAATTCTGGCACTGATTAATGTGTGTCATGTTTATGGTGACATAATTTTGACATGCTATGGTTTATAAGTCGAATCGTTTTGTACATCGCTTGCAAACAGTTACACCGATCAACCATAACATTAAAACCACCTCCTTGTTTCTACACTCACTGTCCATTTTATCAGCTCCACTTACCATATAGAAGCACTTTGTAGTTCTACAATTACTGACTGTAGTCCATCTGTTTCTCTGCATGCTTTTTTAGCATGCTTTCATGCTGTTCTTCAATGGTCAGGACCACCACAGAGCAGGCATTATTTAGGTGGTGGATCATTCTCAGCACTGCAGTGACATGGTGGTGGTGTGTTAGTGTGTGTTGTGCTGGTATGTGTGGATCAGACTGCTGGAGTTTTTAAATACTTTAAACATTAGACACTCCTACCTAGTTGGTCCACCTTGTAGATGTAAAGTCAGAGACGATCACTCATCTATTGCTGCTGTTTGAGTTGGTCATCTTCTAGACCTTCATCAGATGTCACAGGACGCTGCGCACGGGGCACTGTTGGCTGGATATTTTTGGTTGGTGGACTATTCTCAGTCCAGCAGGGACAGTGAGGTGTTTAAAAAATCCATCAGCGCTGCTGTGTCTGATCCACTCATACCAGCACAACACACACTAACACACCACCGCCATGTCAGTGTCACTGCAGGGCTGAGAATGATCTACCACCCAAATAATATCTGCTCTGTGGTGGTCCTGGGAGAGTCCTGACCATTGAAGAACAGTGTAAAAGGGGGCTAACAAAGCATGCAGAGAAACAGATGGACTACAGTCAGTAATTGTAGAACTACAAAGTGCTTATGTATGGTAAGTGGAGCTGATAAAATGGACAATGTGTGTAGAAAAAGGAGGTGGTTTTAATGTTATGGTTTTAATGTTATGTGTATACTGTATTAATTACTAAGAAAAAAAAACTGATGTAAATGGAGACTTCATACCTAAGCAGACTTCTGTCAGATGAGACATTTGCTAGCTTATTGGAGTGCTATATGGACAAGAGCTTATATTTTGATAGCAGAAGACAGTGCCCCATTGTACACCATGCTAGTGCTTAGCTTAATTTTAGCACATGAGCTACATAATGCATGCAACACAGTTACAAAAACACTGACCATAAAAATGCATTTTATGGATATACAGTACATTGGGTGATGGATTATTCTCAGCACTGCAATAACACAATTACGGTAATGACATTGTAGAAGGTGACAATTACGTCTCTCTTGATTGACACCTTCATTTGTAAATGTTAATTCGCTTCAGGTGGAAGGTTTGCTATATTTATATATTTCACACTTGCCAGCTCACTTGCCAGCTCCTTGTGCAATATCAGCCTTCTTCAGCTTCTGAGATGTCACCCTGGTGTTGTGGATTTTAAGCCTCAAGACAGGACCTTCCTGGGAGAGCGGATTGCCCAAGAGGTGGCATGACGTTCCTTTTATGGAGCGGAATCTGCCCATAAATCCATGTCATGTGCGGGCTGTGGCAGTTGGTAGGGTTGGGGTGCCACTCATGATAGCTGGCTTGTCGCAGACGGCTGTAGTATCCTGTCATGTTATAACAACCAGTTCTCAGTTCTGTGCTATCCCTGTTCTATACACTTTTTCCGTTGTAGACTGTGGATGTTTTTGTGTCTTTAAATTTGTTAATTTGTTTCTATAAATTTAGCCACCTTTTATATTTACAACCCCAAATCAGAAAAAGTTGGGACAGTATGGAAAATGCTAATAAAATAAAAACACAGTGTTTCTTACATTTACTTTGACTTTTATTTGATTGCAGACAGTTTGAACCCAAAATATTTCATGTTTTGTCTGCTCAACTTAATTTCATTTATTAATATACCTCTATTCCTGCATTTCAGGCCTGCAACACATTAAAAAAAAAATGGGACGGGGGCAATTTAGGGCTAGTAATGAGGTGAAAAAACTAGATAATGATGTGATTCCAAACAGGTGATTGTAATCATAGTTTGTTATTAAAGCAGCATCTAGGAAAGGCTGAGTCTTTGATGAGCAAATATGGACAGAGGATCTCCAGTTTGTCAACAAATGTGTGAGAAAATTATTGAAATGTTTAAAAACAATGAACCTCAAAGAAAAATTGAAGGGATTTGCATATTTCTCCCTCTACAGTGCATAATATCATTAAACGCTTGTGATCTTTGATCCCTCAGACGGCACTGCATTAAGAACCGCCACTCAACAATAGCTGATATAACCACATGGGTGAGGGATTACTTTGGCAAACCTTTATCATGCACTGCAATACGGAGTTACATGCACAAATACCACTTTAAAAAGAAGCCTTATGATAACCATGTCCAGAAGCAGCCTCAACTTCTCTGGGCTCTGAGGCATCTAGGATAGATCATCACACAGTGGAAATGTGTATTGTGGTCAGATGAATCAGCATTCCAGGTGTTTTTTTGGAAAAAATGGATGCCGTGTGCTCCGGACCAAAGATGAAAAGGACCATCCAGACTGTTATCAGCAACAAGTCCAAAAGCCAGGGTCTGTCATGGTATGGGGCTGTGTCAGTACCCTTGCCAAAGGTCATTTACACTTCTGTGATGGCAGCATTAATGCAGAAAAGTACATTGAGATCTTAGAGCAACATATACTGCCCTTAAGACGCCATCTTTTCCAGGGGCGTCCATGCATTTTTCAACAAGACAATGTAAAACCTCATGCTGCACACATTACAAAGGCATGGCTGTGGAAGAAGAGGGTACGGGTACTGGACTGTCCTGCCTGCAGTCCTGACCTGTCCCCAATAGAGAATGTGTGGAGGATTTTGAAATAAAAAATGCGACAACGACGACCAACTAAACACTAAATCGCTTGGTATCCTTGGTGCCAAAAAGTGTGGTGAAAAGAAATGGCAACATTACAAAGTAGTAAATGCTTCAGTGTCCCAACTTTTTTTGGAATGTGTTGCAGGCCTGAAATGCAATAATGGATGTTTATTAATAAATGAAATGAAGTTGAGCAGATAAAACATGAAATATTTCAAGTTCATCCTGTCTGCAATCAAATAAAAGTCAAAGTAAATGTATGAAACCAATTTTTTCTGATTTGGGGTTGTACAATTTCCCCTTTTTTGCTAGTTTTTTAGCCACAGTATTATTCTACCTTGATTAAACATTTGCAGTTGGGTTCATTTCATTCTTACAGATGTGAGGTGTCACCTTGCACTTCAGTAGTGAGGCACAACCCACCCTATTACAGCTGCTGCTGCTTTAAGTACATTGAAATAATCAGAAAATATTATTGTAGGGTCGATATTAGCATGAGGATGCATGAGCAAGGGCAATATCAGGTCCCATTTACCTAATTTTACAAAATTAGCCACTGCTCTATTTTATGCTGTGAAATGTTATATTATCTGACAACATGGCTTCTATGCTTGTTAGACATTCCATTCCAAAACCATGTGCATTAATATTAAGTTATAATTAATTAATTTTGCGTTTGCCCACAAGGCAGTGGTTGCATGACAACATACATTTATGGGGTTTGTTAGGGCCAATCATGCATTGATTCTGCACACAAACAGTGATTATCACAGTGGATAATTGCACCCCTGGTTTCCCCCATACTTAGTTTAATGTGCAGCCCCGTGTTCACTTTTTCATCCTGTTTTACCCTCTTCAAAATGTTAACCAAACAGTTTTGAATGGGTGGAAGAATAAACTGAGTGCTGCTAATCTCTGTTTCTGTGCTGGATTTGTAATTTCTGAGCTCAGCCTCCGTCTGCCAACCAGTGCACCGGTATTTTGTCCTCCCATCTTTTTCTTTCCATGCCAACCTACAGTTTCCATGGTAACAGGGCTTTGAGGGGCGTCTCACATCAGCAGCATGAGCAGATGTGTGTGTGTGTTTGTGAGTGTGTGAGTGTGTGTGTGTGTGTGTGTGTGTGTGTCTTTGCAGCTCAGTCTGCACGGCAACCCGCCACTCTGCCAGACAGCACGGCTGAGAGAAGATAGAAATATACAGGGAGGGAGATAGAGCAAAAAAGCAGAGTTCGTTTACAGATGTGCTGGATTGGTTGTCACTGTTGTGCAGTGTGTGTGTGCTGCATTTGTGCTCATTAATCAACATCTGAGCAAAGTCTGTTCATCTCTGCTGCTTCCTGTTCAGGGTTTCCTGAGCCGAAGGCTGAAAGGCTCCATCAAACGCACCAAAAGCCAACCCAAGCTTGACCGCCACAGCAGCTTCAGGAACATCCTCCCGGCCATCAAAAGCCCCAACAATGACAGGTAGGAATGATATACATATTTGAACATACACCCATATTCAGGTGTGTTTGGTTATTTGTTTATGCTGTGGTAAGTGAATACATGAGGATATAAGATTTTTGAGCATCAGTACCAGATATTCTTGTTATTCTTTATCGTCTCTGTCTCACTAATTGCTTAATACTGTTCAGTGCTGTGGTGGGTCTGGATCCACATGGGATACATCCTGGACAGGAAAGGGGTTTCAATCTAATACAGGGCAATGCAGGGCAACACGGTCTTACATATCTATTTACTTACATATAAGGGCAATTAAGAGCAGCCAAATCACCAATCATCTTTTGGAGAAAACTGGAGTACCCAAAGGAAACCCATGTGGACACCAAGGAAATGTACTAAACTCCTCATAGGCAGTAAAAAGGGTCTAGGTTGGAAACCAGGTTCTCATGATCCTGATGCTGTGCAGCATCCACACTACCTGCTGTGCTAACGTCACCTTTTTTGCATTTAGTTAGTTAGTTAGTTAGATCCTCCCATGCTAAGTAGCATATCGGGCAACGAGTGTTCTCCAATGGTTTCGATCTTGGACAAGGGTCTCAGCATCATCCCAAGTTGTGTTCAGAGCCTTCAGATCTCGGATGAAGGTTCTCCTCCGAGTATTTCAGGTACGTCCATGTGGTCTTCCCGTGCCACGGGGTGCCCATCGTATTGCCGTCCTGGGGACCCGGGTGTTGTCCATGCTGAGGATGTGGCCGGCCAGTCGTAGTCTTCGTCGTGTGACGATGTTGTGAAGCTTGACCACGCCGCTCCTTCAGAGCACCTCCTCGTTGGTAACGTGGTCGAAGTAGCGGATCCTAAGGTTGCTGGAAGACGTTGAGCTTGTTGTTGATGCTCGCTGACGACTTCCAAGTCTCATTGGCGTATATGGCTGTTGGTATCATGATGAAGGTGAAGAGGTGGAATTTGGTCTTCAGGGAGATGGATGGTGAGGCCCAGATCTTGTTCATCCTTTGGAAGACCCTTTTTGCATTTAATGTAAAAAAAAAAAAACTGGTTCTTTAACCCTCAGAACTGGAAGAGAAACAGAAAATTAAACATTATGAAATAAATAGAAAGGTTTAAATGGATTATTAATGTTAGAATAATATTAATGTTATAATAATTTTATTTGGTTAGTATTATTTTCAGTAAAAATACCAAAGCTTTACATTAAAAATTAAAAATAAAATGAAACAATAATTCAACCTGTGCGCTTAACATATAATCAGAAAAGCAGGACTGGAGGAAGATGATTAAGGATTCAAGATTGGTGGATAAAACATCAATAACCATCTACAGTATATGCAGATGACAAGACTCACAGCATGAAATCAAGAAGTCCTAAAGGCTTAATATTTAGACAAAAAACAACAGGAAAAAAAAACTTTTTGATGGAGAAGATGTCAAAGTGGTGGACAGCTTTTGACAACTTGGATCAGTTATTAACAGCAAAGGATACCACACAGACTGGCACTTGACTGAACAGCAATAAACTGGAAAATGATCTAGATTTGTAAAGACTTGTCTCTCCAGACCATATGTCTGTGGTCTTCTCTGTGGTTCTTTATGGATGTGAAAGCTAGACAGTACAGTACATACAGACCAGTGGCGGCTGCTGGTCTTTCAAAGAGGGGAAGCTCATTGTCGGCTTACATCATAAAATTAGTCACTTTATTTACACATAAATTCTGCCCTCTGTTCCTTTTACAAGAAAATGGCCTGAAATGGGTTGCAGTTTGTCTTTCGACTTCTTTCGACTTCACTTGCAAAATCTGCGATGGGACTGAAGCTCCTAGTGATTAAGTGACTAATGAAGTGTATTGCTTTGGCAATACGAATGTCCCTATTTGTCATGCCAATAAAGCTTCTTTTGAGTTTGAGTTTGAGTTTGAGAAGTGACGGTGTAGCGCTCAAACGAGCTGTCAATCAAAACGGGATTCAGCCTTTCCACTGATCCTCCAATCATCTTGCAGAAGCTCAGCGTCCACACCCGCCCACAGCCCCATTCACCCCCAGAGACGCTCAGCGTCCGGGGGCGGGACAAAATCGAGGCATTTATCCAATGACCGGCGAGTTTCGGAGCAAAAAAAAAAACCTCAACGCTGTCCCATAGAAGTGAAGAGACACTCAGCTTCTGCGGGCAAATGCATTGACGCTACGAGTTAAGTTAAGAAAATCGAGTCGATTTGTGATAATTAGCTGATTCTAAACGAACTCGTCTTCGAGATATACGTGTTCTAACGCATTTGTAGTCAATGAAATGTTAACACAACTGTACATATTTGACCATTTAATTTTGGACATTTTAGGGGAAGCTGAGCTTCCCTTGCAGTCTTAGAGAAATCGCCACTGATACAGACAGTACACCTTGGATGGCCAAGAAGAAAAACAAATGAATCAAACCAGATAACTAAACTTAAGCTCTCTTATTTTGAGCACATTATGAGAAGAACTGATTCTTTGGGGAATACAATTAAAAAAAGAGAAAAAGGATGGCTAGCAACAAGATGAATGGATACAATTAGAGGAACAATGAACAAGCCATTAAGAAACCTCAAGACCCAAACTGAGGAGAGGATATTCTGCAGAAACACTATCAATATAGTTGCCAGGAGCTGGAATCTACTCCATGGCACTTATAAATAATTTATGGTTAGACATGTTCATTAAATCTAATCAATCTAGCATCTGTTAAAATCACAACAAAATAGAAATGGTAGACTACAACCCATACTGAGCTGCAATCTTTATTTATATATATTCATTTATTTATTTTTTAAGGTTTAACAGTAGTTCAGCATCACCTAAATAAAATACTTATGATAGGCCATACTGCTTTTGGAGATAGGAAAGACATGCAAGTGCTAAAGCATGTATGGCTATATGCTTTAAATTGGTCATATGCAGGAATGAAATTTAAATGTAATTTAATGTAATTAATAGGGCTGTCAAACGATTAAAATTTTTAATCGCGATTAATCTCTGAATTTCATATAGTTAATCGCGATTAATCTCATTAAAAAAAATCTGTGTAAATGTTATAGAAAACAAAGATTTTTATGTGAAATGTTACAATTAAAATGGTGAACACATTTTATGCTAAATGTACTGATGTTAAAAACTGCTGGGACAAGAGAAAACTGTAAGGGAGTTTTATTCACTCACATACTAGGCAGTAAATGTCAGATTGTAGTTTAGAATTTCTCCATCAGCAAACATTGTAGATCAGCGGTGCTTTAGGTGGGATAAGGCGTAGTTATTGTAACAGACTTTTCTGTGGTTGTATTGTGACAATGGTTTGATGGCCGTTTCTACACGAAGTGAGTGTGTTTTGACCCTTTGGGGCTTCCATAGTGCATGGACTAACGTGCTTGACTCAGCTTTCCGGTATTTGGTACCTTAACAGAATAAGTTAATAAAAGTGTTCTGCTCTCGACAACTTGTGAATATAGCGTGTATTTATTTCTTTATAAGTGCATCACTACAACGATCGGTTACATTATGTTAACAAACCGCAAATGAAAAACGGTGGCAAGTCCGACATTAAAACGTTTACCGAGCGTTGTAGTTCTACCAGTCAAGTCTCAACATTAACTAGAATTTGCGTTAACGGCACTATTATTTTTAATCGCGTTAAATTGAAATCGCGTTAATGCGTTATTATCGCGTTAACTTCGACAGCCCTAGTAATTAAGCAATAAGAAAACTTAATCCAGTGACTGGATTAAAATACTTTCAGGATTAATTATCCAAATTTAGTCTCATTTTGTCCTTGAAATGTCATTCCTGCTATTTCCTCTGGTTTCTCACATTTCCTCCCACCTTTCAAAACAATGTATCAATCAATTATTAAAGGTAGTAATTTAATGATTGATTTTTTTTAAAAATTGTTTTAATTCAGTAATGCTTTTTTGCACAGTGGTACAAACTGCTAATCTTACATAATCATTTGATAAATCAAACATTAATATATATATATATATATTTTTAATGCATTTTATCCCGATTTTTAGCGCGACCAATTTTTACCCAATTGCATTATGCTTCCTCTCTACTGGTGCTGACCACCTCCCTGATTGTGGAGAGCAAACTGACACACGTCTCCTTCGACACGTGAGCAATAGCCGACTGCATCTTTGCACCTGCACGAGGCGAGTTCATATGCGAATCAGCTTGTGCACGGAGAGCCACACCCTGATCGCATTATTCCTCGACTCTGTGCAGACGCCATCAATCAGCCAGCAGAGGTCGTAATTGCACCAGTTATGAGGTCCCTGTCTGACTCCCTCCCTGGATGAACAACAGCCAAGCGTTGTTCATATAGCCGCCCAGCCCAGCCGGATGGCAGAGCTGTATTTGAAATCCCAGCTCTGGTGGGTCACCTGAGCGGCCAAACATTAATATTTTTGTAATTTTTTATTTTATACCTTTTATTGAAAGACATTTGTTAAACAATACAGGGATCAATTCTTTGCTCTTTATTAGCTACATTTGTTAAAGAACAATATTTTAACTTTAAGAGGTTTTGCGTTATTTTGCTTTGGGTAACTGAACACTGTTTTGATCCAATGCACCCTTATTTACTTGCACTTTATGTACAGATGTTTCTAGTGATGCTACAGCACACTCTCAGTTTATTCTATTAAAGGATAAAATATTTTTACTGCATTATTCTCACTTGCGAGAGACTTTATATTTAACTGACATGTAATCTGATGATTCTTACTTTATTTTATTGTCTCAAACCGCACTTTGAGTTCCACGTTTAAATTTATATACAGTTATTTCATGCTTACAAAGTTCCTTATAATAATAAAAATAAATAAATACATTCAAAATAATTAGCCATCTTTTCCTGTGCAATGCTGGTACCATTTATTGCATCAGAATCAAGAGTAAGATGTTAAATGTCTTGTAAATCTCTCTCCTGAGTAACTGTAGTTGTCTCAAATGAGATATTTTATACCAGTGTTATTGCATGTGATGTGTTTTGTGTGGCGTAGTCATCAGGAAAAATGATATACAAATATTTGTTTATTGGCTGCACAGGGAGGCCCGTTCTACATAATTAGGCATTGATGCCAGATGTGCATGTGTTGCTTTTGTCCTTACATTTATGTAATGGATTTTGTAATGGATTTATTTATTTATTTTTCTTTCAAATTCATTCAAGTTCCTGCATTTCTGCATGGTGAACTGGTGATCCAAACCTATTCAATCAACATCAAAGATTTCAATTCAAATCAAAATAATTCAGAATTACTAAAATACATTTCAAAGGTATACAAAACCATGCATTTTTTTTAACCTAAATCAACTACTTGCATTTTATTACTAATTTAATCATTTATTCACATTCATCTACATTCACTGCTTATAAACCAGCCTATTATGCTCATGTAGATCTTTTCCTGTGCAATATTTGTACCATTTATTACATTAAGCCCGAAACAGTGAGCGTCTTTATTCCAGATCCTGGTCCTTCTCTGATAAATCCAAATCTGAGAAATAGGGGACCTGATTTGATCAAACTATGAGATGAATGATGAATGGTTCAGCTGCGGAGTGAATTGGCCTGTATAACATCTCTCTCACTACTGAAAGACAGTTGTTGTCTCACATGAGATTTTTGATTGATAGCACTTTTGCAGCATGTGGCTTTTTTTCTCGTATTGCGTAGTTGGCAGGATAATTTATTTTCAAGTATCTTTGCAGCCTTAGTGGGAAATCATGCCAATTTATGATCCTTTATGCTTTTTGCATGTTTTTAATATTTTAGTATAAAATAATGAGATGGATTTTTAATCAGATGGGAAATAAAATAGAGACATTACCGTAATGTGCAAGTTAAATCATTAAGGCGTCTTAAAGGTAAGCTACAATGTTAAAATTACTTTAAAAATAGATGCATTTATGAATTTTAAGTAGGTGAGTGCATGAGCTTGGTCACTTTGCATGCTTGATCTGCAACATTAAGCAACATCATATCATTTTCATAGTATTTTCTCTGCAGATTAGTTTGATTTACCATAGATACTCAGTATATGCTAATGTAAACACGTGCATCTTGTAATGTAAACACGTGCACCCTCTTTTGAATGTAAAATTGTTCTGCATCTGAATGGCTTTTACACTTGATTGACTTAATGTTGAAAAGTAGAGACGCTCAGCTCATCACTCTTAACGTTGTTAACATTAAGAAAATCTAATTTTAATCATTGTTTTTGATATGTATTGTGTTTGTGCTGAATGTCACTTGAATGACCTTGAAAATTCAGACATAACTACAGGTTAGATAATGGATAGAAAAGCATAAATATGTGAATTTGGTTAATTTTAGATGGAACAACCTGAGCTACGCAGCAGTATTAACAATTTGTTGTGTAATTATCACTGTAAATCTCAAATTAGAATAGAATAGAATTAAATAGAATGCCTTTATTTGTCATATATACATATACAGGTGTACAGTACAACAACATTATTTCTTCGCATATCCCAGCTTGTTTGGAAGATGGGGTCAGAGTGCAGGGTCAGCCATTGTACGGCGCCCCTGGAGCAGACAGGGTTAAGGGTCTTGCTCAAGGGCCCAACAGTGGCTGCATGGCAGAGCTGGGATTCAGTTGATAGCCCAAAGCCCTACCCACTAGGCTACCACTGTCCAATTATTAAATTATGTCCCATTATTAAATTATGTTTAAGCAAAATATATAAGTTCTAGTTACTTGGCACTGTTCGCTGTTCATTAACTTTAAAAGTGGAATAAACTGTGTATTGTTTATTAATGCAAAAATAATTTAAATATAAATACAACAATACAGATTCTAAGCATAAAATGGCACTTAAATGGAAGTGTCTATATTGGGACCTTTAGTTCTCAAATATATGGTGATATATTAAAAACATTGAAGATTTTAGCATTACTAAAACACATTTTATGTTTCCCATCTTTATTAAATAACTGCTTATTTTTGGAAAAGTACATTTGGCAAACTAAACTTTCTTACCATAAGTATGACCATAAGCTTGTTGGACACCCTATTTCAACACCATGGACATTTATAGAATTGTTCCCCTTTGCAGATATATATTTTGTGGAATTTTTTGCTCAGACAAAGAAAATTAGTGAGGTCTGCAACTGATAATTGCAGTTGACGTTCTAGTTCATTCAAAAGCTGTTTAGCGGGATTGATGTCAGAGCTTTGTGCAAACTCATCAAAAGTATCAAATATCAATATCCATAAAAATGTCCTTTAAACAGTTTTTAAAAGACATAACTAAATGATTCCAGTTTGAGTGTTTTGTACAATGTGTTCCAATCATGTGCAGCTGTAGGCTCAAATAAAAAGGAACAATAAGAAGTGTTTGAACCATACGCCTAGATATTTATTAGTCATTACCTGTTCCAGGACAGTCATTACCTCCCTCATTTAGGGGGGAATTTAAGATTAGAAAGTCAAAGTGGAGTTCTGACCAAATCACAAGATCTTTGTCTTTAAGGGGTTCAGTGACAGTTTAAGATTAATAAAAGTATTTTGAACCTGGAGGAAGCTATCCGGGTGTGTTGACATCACAAATTCATGCGAAGGGCCAGTGTCATACTGGAAAGTATCATCAGCATATACATAAATGAAGGCATTACCAGCACAAGGTAGAAAACAAAGTGGGACATAGTATTGACCCTTGTGAGACAACTTTAGTAATCAGGCAGGGGAGATAAAGAACATTTTTAAATTAACATGCAGAGCTCAAAACTGGAACTACAGGACAGCAAAGCGAATCACTTTAAACCATTTGAACTGTAGATGCAGGGGCAGGTCCAGGTCCAGACTCTTTGAAGTGTCGGTTAAAAGTATTAGTCATACAGTTTCTATCAGTAATCAAAAAGTCATCAATTCTAAGTGATAATGGTGAAGCTGAGGATTTTTTAAAGACTGTACCATAAAGGTTATACTGTTCATTAAAGTAATTGACTTTGCAATGACATATTGCTTGAGTGGCCTTGTTTTGAATTTGACAAAAAAAGAAGCTTGTCTGAAAAAGACCCTGACAATGTTGTAGCATTAGAGCTAAACCTTGAGAAAACCAATGGCTATTTTTTATGAGAAGGTTTCTAATAGGTGCACTCTTATTAATAACAGCAATAAAAAGATTTCTGAATAAGATCCAAGTTTCTTTCACTGAGAGGATCAAGCTTACTCTGTACCATTTCACTTTAGCTCAGTTGCTTATAATGCTTGAGTATTAAAATGTTTAAAATTCCTTTTTTTCATACACAAGCATACACAAGCAATGAAACACTTGTCATTTAGATCACTGCAAAATCCAGCAGAATTATTCATGTGTGGAGAATTTGTAAGAACCTTATTGATCAGCGTAGACTTCCCTGGGGTATTAAGATCACATCTGGTAGGATGTGATATGATCTGATGAAGGTTCAAGGAGTCAAATTGTTTTACTACTTGTCACATGTATTGAGCATGTCCCAGTTAAGATCACCCAATAAGACTAACTCAGATCTTGTGAATGGCACGAGTGCCTCATTTAATGTCATTAAGCTTCATGCTAAATCTAAGTGAAAAGTTGTGCTATTTAAATAAATAGCCAGCAGGAAAGGCATTAGTTTGGAAGAAACCATATTAAATGAGTCAATGGCGTGAAAACACATTGAAAAGTAATTAAAGGAGGAGTGCATACATGAGTACATACTTTTGGTCTTGTAATGTATAATTAGCCTTCTTTTCCCCTTGCTAGAGATGACATCTCACCGAAAGAAGTATTGCATAGTGATATCTATTAATAAATTATTAATTATGCAGACGCCTTGACCAGCCACCAAAGGTCTTAATACAGCAGCAAGGAGGAACATGTTCAACCATTCCATCCTTTTCGGGTACAGTCATTGGTGTCTGTGTTTGCGCCCAGCCAGTTAATACTGAGGCATATCTGAGATTTGAACTCAAGAGCTCAAGATTGTGGGTTAATGAATTAGACTCTTGCACCACTCAAGCAAAGTAAGTGAGTAGCTCAAATTGCTGAAGATGTTAATGCTGGTTCTGATAGAAAGGTGTCAGAATACACAGTGCATCGCAGTTTGTTGTGTATGGGGCTACATAGCCGCAGACCAGTCAGGGTGCCCATGCTGACCCCTGTCAACAATGGGTACGTTAGCATCGGAACTGGACCAGGGAGCAATAGAAGAAGGTGGCCTGGTCTGATGAATCATGTTTTCTTTTACATCATGTGGATGGCCGGGTGCGTGTACGTCCCTTACCTGGGGAACACATGGCACCAGGATGCACTATGGGAAGAAGGCAAGCCGGTGGAGGCAGTGTGATGCTTTGGGCAATGTTCTGCTGGGAAACCTTGGGTCCTACCATCCATGTGGATGTTACTTTGACACGTACCACCTACCTAAGCATTGTTGCAGACCATGTACACCCTTTCATGGAAACGGTATTCCCTGATGGCTGTGGCCTCTTTCAGCAGGATAATGGTTCATGAATGGTTTGAGGAGCACAACAACGAGTTTGAGGTGTTGACTTGGCCTCCAAATTCCCCAGATCTCAATTCATTCGAGCATCTGTGGGATGTGCTGGACAAACAAGTCGGATCCATGGAGGCCCCACCTCACAACTTACAGGAGTTAAAGGATCTGCTGCTAACATCTTGGTGCCAGATACCACAGCACACCTTAAGGCACACCTTCAGAGTGGAGTCCATGTCTGGCAGCAAAAGGGGGACCAACACAATATTAGGAAGGTGGTCATAAAGTTATGCCTGATCAGTGTAATACACACTGGAAACAAAAAGAAAATCATTCATATTTTATGTTCACCAACAGCTAGCCATGTTGTATAGATATCTTAATAATCTTGAACTTTAATACTACAGTAAAAAGTTTCAACAGGAACACTATGCCACAATCTAAAACAAGAAAAATCCAAGACAGTAGGTTTTGTCGTGCTTCTTTGCTGTATGTGACGCTCCTATCTTTTATTTTCCCACTTGCTTGTAGAATCTGAGGGATGCAGCTTGGTTTTGTTAGATCTATTTTTGCTTTTTATATGAATAGTAATGGCAGAAGCATTGTCACTGTCAGGTATTGTGTTTATCAGCTTTCGAGGTTTGACAGTGTGGAGAAAAGATGGCTAGTGTGTCCTGAGATTTCATCCCTCATTACTTTTGTATGTTGGTCTGGAATGTAGCCAATCTGATCATGCTAGCCAAGTGTGTGTTTTTGTCTGTGTTACTTACTGTCGTAAGCCCCAATAGGCATGGTCGAACTAACCTTAGTTGCTAGCAGTGACTTGGAAAGAAAAGGTACATTGCAAGGAAACTCTCATTGTGTAAATTTATTGAAACTTCATTGCAAATTAGACTTATTAGCAACATTAAGAAAGTTTTAACTGTTTGCAATAAACCAATCAAACAAGAACAACTTAAATAGCTCAACTAATATAACAAAAATGCCATGTTTAATGACTACTGCAGTCTCAGCCTCATCCACTGAATAAAATACCTTACAAAAGCACAAATCTGCAAATCAGGTGCTGTCTCAAGCACACCTAGATCACACTCAATAACACCTCATCAAGGGCTTCATTAGTTGCTTATAAAACCTAATCAAGGGCTTCATCAGGTGTGCTTGTAAAACACATCAAACCTGGATCTGCTATGAGATTGGTGACTGTGACATTTGATTGCATGTTAGAAAGGCTTGGAAGATTTTGAGGTGGCTATCACAATCATCTGACTTGAACCCTATAGAATATATTTGGTGGGATTTGATGCAGGTGGTTGCAGCATGCAAACCCAAGAATATTAGTGAACTAGAGGTCATTGCACATAAGGAATGGGCTAAGATTTCTTAGGATGCTGGATAAGCTGGTGTTTGGCTATACATCTCATTTGCACATTTGGTTGTCATAACAGCAAAAAAGGTGATCTACTAAGGACTAAAGATGCTTGCTAGGAAGGGGTTAAATAATTCTGTGATTGCACATCAAGTCATGACTTGTTATTAGTTGTGTTGAGCTTTTAAAATTGTTCTTGTTTGATTGGTTTATTACAAACAGCTGAAAGTTTGTAAATTTGGCTAATTCATTAATAAAAGTTAGGCAGAGCTAAAATGTTAAGTCAGACCTAACTGAACCACAAGTATTTGTTTTAGCCTGACTACCCCTACATCACAAAAAGAAGCAGATCACAAGTGCAACTAATAGCCGCTCAGGTGGTCCAGCGGTAAAACACGGCTGGGCTGAGCGGCTATATGAACAACATTGGGCTGTTGTTCATACAGGGAGGGAAATGCCGGATAGGGATAGTATAACTGATGCAATTACTGCCATTGCTGGCTGATTGATGGCATCTGCACAGAGTAAAGGAAAAATGCAATCAGGGTGTGGCTCTCCGTACACAAAGCTGATCCGCATATAAACTCACCTCGTGCACGTGAAAAGATGCAGTCAGCTACTGCAGAGGAGGGGGCGTGTGACAGTTCATTCTCCTCAATCGTGGCGGGGGTCAGCACCAGTAGAGAGGAAGAATAACACAATTGGGTAAAAATTGGAGAAAAAGGGAAAAAATGCATAAAAAAGAAGACCATATCAGGTTCTACATGTACTTAGTATTTTATACAACTAAGCTCAATCAGCACCCACAAATAACAGCGACATTTACACAATCGATTCAATTTCAGAATGGTCCATCCTATTAACATAAATTTAATCATGTCCTTAAGGGAAAGAGGCAGAACACTGACTTCACATAAAAAGCTCTACTTGGTTGCATTGTTTGTGTTTGTGCATGGCCCCATTTTCATAATACTCAACTCTGAAGTCAACTAGGAGTTAGCAGTTAGCCTTTAAAAGCATAGATTCTCTGCAGCCACTGTATTAATTTATTTTTTCGTATAATTGAAACCAGCTATCACTCCACCTTTAGAAATCAGACAAAAACACAATAAAACACAAAGAAATAACACAAATATGGAGAGAGAATAACTCACAATTCAGCTAAGCTAAAGCTTTTTGTGTGCTAAAGCTATGTCTAAAGCAGATAACATTTTATTGGCTTTTTTATTGATATATTTTCATGCTGTGCCTTTATTTCACTGTTTTTAAACATTAAAAATATAATTCTGGTTATTTAATGTTGTTTAAAAGAATTACCGTATTTTTATGCAGTTTTTGTTTTCCTTGTGTTGTGGATTAAATTCCTTCATAGACAAGTTTACTCACCGGTCATCCATTTGGCTTAAGTTAAAGTGCCCAGACAAACAGGAGCAAGTGTATGGTCCGGTCAAACATTTGGATATAATTAAAGTATGGACAAACAAAGCTGACTCTAGTTACCGAGTTAGCTTCCTCTACAGTTCAGAATGAATTGCATTTTATAGCATTTAACAAGGACTGGAATGCTTGCTGCTTGAATTATTCTTGCTTGAGCATGTGAAAACTGTTGACTGCCATCACTATCAGGAGAAAAACATCGTAATGAGACTTTAAAAGCAAAAAAATATATATGTTTAAGTGCAGCTTTTAGCCCTAGGAGGTAAGATTGCTTGTCAGGCACTGAATGGGATATTAGACCCGAACTATTGATTTCGTTTTTTAACAGCAGTGGTGCAGCTGTCTGCCCAGAACTGTGCGTGTATGATGGGAGACCTGCGGCGGTTTGGAATCGAGAGGGGCTGTTATTTCCGGCGCTCGGTTCAATGTGGTAGAATTAAATAGCCTCACTTGAAACAAACCACGCTCTATCTCACTCCACCGCTCATCCATGTCGCCAGGAAAGACTGAACACAATGTGGTTTAGATTTTAGTTCTTTGAGTCGTTGATGCTGCAAGCCTGTGTTTATACCAGATTTTATTACAAAATCTCCCTGGATGTTTCATCTATGGCACCTTCCAACACATCCAACACATACACTCACCAAGCACTCAGTTACACCTATCAGGTACATACATTTATTGATTATTTAATAAACAGCAACTACTATCAATCACACCCACTGCCCAGATATTATTTGTGTGGTGGACCATTTTCAGCACTGCACTCACACTACTGTGTTAATGACCTGGTTGTCATGTGTAGCAGCTGCAGCAGTAGTGTTGGGATTTTTAAGCACTTTAATGTCAATGCTGGGAGAAGAATAGTGCACCAACCAAAAATATAAAGCCAACAGTGTCCTGTGATTACTGAAAAGACAGTAGAGAAAGATTAACACACACTGTGTGTGTGGTAGGTGGGGGGTCTGAACAGCCAGCCTTTGGGAGATCTCTTAGTGCCAGTCCCAAGCCCAGATAAAACAGCAGGGTTGCGTCAGGAGGGGCATCCGAAATCAAGGAGTTTATTACCAATTTAGAGTGGCCAGTCAACCAACTGCCATTATTTGTCTTTATAAGTGCAGTAAAACTACCATTCATACTTTGAGGTAAACAATTGCTGAATGTAGCCCATATGCTATGCTGTTCTGTACACTTAAACACCCCCACTGCCCAGATGTTATTCTTGTGGTGGACCATTTTCAGCACTGCACTCACACTACTGTGTTAATGACCTGGTTGTCATGTGTAGCAGCTGCTGCAGTAGTGTTGGGATTTCTAAGCACCCTAATGTCAATGCTGGGAGAAGAATAGTGCACCAACCAACAATATAAAGCCAACAGTGTCCTGTGATCAGAAAGTGACTACTGATAAGATAATAGAGAAAGATAAACACACACTGTGTATGAAAAAGAAATAGCTTTAGTCTTTAACTGTACACTTACAACTAATGCTAACAAATTATGTGGCCTGTATGTTTAAAATAAAACACTGCTGTACCTTGCATACTCATGCCAGAATAACACATTCTACCATGTCATTACCATGTTAATGTCATTTCAGTGCTAATAATGTTCGGAGCATCAGATAGGCGATAATAAAGACACCCACAAAGTTATTATTTTTATTGCATTATGAAATAAGCAATGAATGTGCAAATTTTTCCTCACCAGGTAGGTGTAAATAATAAGCTGCTCATTGAGTGTATATTATCTTTTGCCAGTAGAGACATGGTACATCATGTTTTAATGCAATTATCTAAAAACAAGGTGCTTGTACCTATCCTAAAACCAAAAAGAATTGTTTATGTAAGTGCTGATGGTCTGGATGCTAGTAATGTCCAAGGTTTTGAATAACATAATGTTATTCACTGATGAGCCATAACATTAAAACCACCTCCTTGTTTCTACACTCACTGTCCATTTTATCAGCTCCACTTACCATATAGAAGCACTTTGTAGTTCTACAATTACTGACTGTAGTCCATCAGTTTTTCTGCATGCTCTGTTAGCCCCCTTTCATGCTGTTCTTCAATGGTCAGGACCCCCACAGGACCACCACAGAGTAGGTATTATTATGCAGTGACACTGACATGGTAGTGGTGTGTTAGTGTGTGTTGTGCTGGTATGAGTGGATAAGACACAAAAATGCTGATGAAGTTTTTAAACACCTTGTCACTGCTGGACTGAGAATAGTACACCAACCAAAAATATCCAGCCAACAGTGCCCCGTGGGCAGCGTCCTATGAGCACTGATGAAGGTCTAAAAGATGACCAACTCAAACAGCAGCAATAGATGAGCGATCGTCTCAGACTTTACATCTACCAGGTAGGAGTAGGAGTGTCTAATAGAGTGGACAGTGAGTGGTATTTAAAAACTCCAGCAGCGCTGCTGTGTCTGTTCCACTCATACCAGCACAACACACACTAACACACCACCACCATGTCAGTGTCACTGCAGTGCTGAGAATGATCCACCATCTAAATAATACCTGCTCTGTAGTGTCATGTGGGGGTCCTGACCATTGAAGAACAGGGTGAAAGCAGGCTAAAAAAAAGTATGTAGAGAAACAGATGGACTACAGTCCGTAATTGTAGAACTACAAAGTGCTTCTATATGGTAAGTGGAGCTGATAAAATGGACAGTGAGTGTAGAAACATGCTATCCAAGGTTGGAATCTTAGCGGTGCTACATCGTCAATATTGGCTATGTCTATGATGTGTGGGGTGGGGAGCTGAACAGTGTAGCCTTTGGGAGGTGCACTTGTCTGCGCTCTCTCAGTGCCCAAAGCCCGAATAAAGCCCGAATCAAATAAGTTTTGTGACAGGAAGGGCATCTGTCGTATAATGCCAGATTAGGTATAAGGACCGGAATGATCCGCAGGGGTCTATGAGCAATTCAGAGTAGTCAGTCAACCAACTGGCATTATTTGTCATTATGAATGCAAAGAAATGAAGAACTCATTCAGACATACATTCATTTATGCATTTATTTAACAAAATACAATATTGTCATGACATTAATTATTCTTACAAGTATACAGTGTATCACAAAAGTGAGTACACCCCTCACATTTCTGCAAATATTTTATTATATCTTTTCATGGGACAACACTATAGAAATGAAACTTGGATATAACTTAGAGTAGTCAGTGTACAACTTGTATAGCAGTAAAGATTTACTGTCTTCTGAAAATAACTCAACACACAGCCATTAATGTCTAAATGGCTGGCAACATAAGTGAGTACACCCCACAGTGAACATGTCCAAATTGTGCCCAAAGTGTCAATATTTTGTGTGACCACCATTATTATCCAGCACTGCCTTAACCCTCCTGGGCATGGAATTCACCAGAGCTGCACAGGTTGCTACTGGAATCCTCTTCCACTCCTCCATGATGACATCACGGAGCTGGTGGATGTTAGACACCTTGAACTCCTCCACCTTCCACTTGAGGATGCGCCACAGGTGCTCAATTGGGTTTAGTCCATCACCTTTACCTTCAGCTTCCTCAGCAAGGCAGTTGTCATCTTGGAGGTTGTGTTTGGGGTCGTTATCCTGTTGGAAAACTGCCATGAGGCCCAGTTTTTGAAGGGAGGGGATCATGCTCTGTTTCAGAATGTCACAGTACATGTTGGAATTCATGTTTCCCTCAATGAACCGCAGCTCCCCAGTGCCAGCAACACTCATGCAGCCCAAGACCATGATGCTACCACCACCATGCTTGACTGTAGGCAAGATACAGTTGTCTTGGTACTTCTCACCAGGGCGCCGCCACACATGCTGGACACCATCTGAGCCAAACAAGTTTATCTTGGTCTCGTCAGACCACAGGGCATTCCAGTAATCCATGTTCTTGGACTGCTTGTTTTCAGCAAACTGTTTGCAGGCTTTCTTGTGCGTCAGCTTCCTTCTGGGATGACGACTAATGCAGACTGAGTTGATGCAGTGTGCGGTGTATGGTCTGAGCACTGACAGGCTGACCTCCCACGTCTTCAACCTCTGCAGCAATGCTGGCAGCACTCATGTGTCTATTTTTTAAAGCCAACCTCTGGATATGACGCCGAACACGTGGACTCAACTTCTTTGGTCGACCCTGGCGAAGCCTGTTTCGAGTGGAACCTGTCCTGGAAAACCGCTGTATGACCTTGGCCACCATGCTGTAGCTCAGTTTCAGGGTGTTAGCAATCTTCTTATAGCCCAGGCCATCTTTGTGGAGAGCAACAATTCTATTTCTCACATCCTCAGAGAGTTCTTTGCCATGAGGTGCCATGTTGAATATCCAGTGGCCAGTATGAGAGAATTGTACCCAAAACACCAAATTTAACAGCCCTGCTCCCCATTTACACCTGGGACCTTGACACATGACACCAGGGAGGGACAACGACACATTTGGGCACAATTTGGACATGTTCACTGTGGGGTGTACTCACTTATGTTGCCAGCCATTTAGACATTAATGGCTGTGTGTTGAGTTATTTTCAGAAGACAGTAAATCTACACTGCTATACAAGCTGTACACTGACTACTCTAAGTTATATCCAAGTTTCATGTCTATAGTGTTGTCCCATGAAAAGATATAATGAAATATTTGCAGAAATGTGAGGGGTGTACTCACTTTTGTGATACACTGTATATAAACCATATATAAACAATTTTACCTTGACTGTGCTTAACTGTTTATTATTCCTAATGGTTTAAACACACTTTAATAAAGGACTTTTTCTGGTCTAGCACTGACAGGATGGGGCTGTTGGTGGACCACAAGCTGTACGTAAACACAATGAAAATCTAGAATTTTCATTAAACTAAAAGTAAAGGTAAAAATACAGCGACGTAAAATGCATGTTAATTTGTAACAGCAGGAAACAAAGCAGCCAGACAGACACCGAGAGGTTTCCAGGTCACTGTCTCCCCACACTCCTCTACAGCCCAATTAATTACAGACCCAAGAGTCATGAAGGCCAGAGAAATATGTGACCTCACTAATACCAAGAGACATGCTTGCCAAGGGCCACACAGCGCTCCAATGTGATCTTAGGAAATAAAAAAACCCACAGGGCCAGTCAGTCTGTGTTGCAATCTTATTCTGTTTGCTGCAGAGTGTGGAACAGTATAGCAAATGAGAGGCTATGCTGGATTATTTATTACTGTCGAACTTTCTCCGGCAGATGAAGTCTAGACTTCATTTTTATCTTAGCGCAAGTCTAGACTGATTTATCTTAGCACACACTTTAATAATTAAGATGTTATAGATTCAACTGGACAAATCAGAGGGCATTTCAACACTGCATTACTGTACTATTACTAGTACTACTGCTACTTCTATATTTAGTTTGACTTTTATTTCATTACAGACAGTATGAACCAACCCACTATATGTCAAATTGTGTCTGGTCAACTTCATTTCATTTCTTAATAAACATCCACTCCTGCATTCAGGCCTGCAACACATTCCAAAATAAGTTGAGACAGTGAAACATTTACCACGTTGTAATGTTGCCATTCCTTCTCACAACACTTAAAAGACAATTTGGCACCAAGAATAGCAAGCCATGAAGTGTCTCAGGTGTTCCATTCTTCCTGCAAACACATTTAAGATGTGCAACAGTACAGGGTTGTTGTTATCACATTTTTCGTTTTAAAATTCTCCACACACTCTTTATTGGAAACGGGTCAGGACTGCAGGCAGGTCAGTCCAGTACCCGTACCCTCTTTTTTCAGAGCCATGCCTTTGTAATGTGTGCAGCTTGTGGTTTTGCTTTGTCTTGTTAAAAAATGCATGAATGTCTCTGAAAGGCAGAGTTTTCAGGGCAGGATATGTTGCTCTCAAATGACAATGTACCTTTTTGGTTTAATGCTGCCATTACAGAAGTGTAAATGTAGAAATGAAGTTAACCAGGAAACACATGAATTATTTTGGGTTTATACTGACTGCAGTGAAGTAAAGATCAATGTAAGATCAATGGAGGTACACTAACAATTCAGAGTACACCCTATACAACATGAATGCCTAGACTGGCCTACTCACAAGACTTGTGATGTATGTATGACTGTAAGAATTTGTATTCATATATTATTAGAGCATTTGTATGGCTGGGCACTGATATTCCAGTTCATTTCAAAGCTGTTTAGTGGGGCTGAAGTCAGGGTTTAGTTTCTTTAGACCAATCTTTTCCTTATGTCTTTGTAGACATTGCTTTGTGCACAAGGGCATAGTCAACCTGGAACAGGAAAGAGCCTTCCCTAGATTGTTGCCACAGAGTTGAAAGCATATAATTTTCTTATATTTGATTGATTTATTTCACCTGTTAGCAATTGTTTCGGCAAAAACACATGAATTTAATCTTTAGCAGGGGTGTCCCAATATTTTTTTCCATACAGTGTGCAGTTTGGCAAAGCTAGGATTCAAACCCTCAAACCTCCAATTGATAACCACTGAGCTACCACTTTATAGCTACCTATAGTTCAGATCAATAGCATGACTTTTAATGACATTTATCATAAGTAATCAAAAATGCCACTTAGGTGGCCCGGCGGTAAAATACGCTAGTACACCAGAGCTGGGATTTTGAATACATCCTATTGAATCTCAGCTCTGCCATCCGGCTGGGCTGGGCGGCCACATGAACAACAATTGGCTGTTGTTCAGGGTGGGATGAGCTGGAGCAGGGTTCCTCATAACTGTTTTTTTGACTATAGACTATAGATTTGTTTGTGATTGTTTTAATTTCTAATATAGAGTTACAAGACGTGTCAGATGGTAGATATTAATAGGGTCATTAAATAAAGTGACAGGGCATTGAAGAAGTCTGTGTAGGTCTGGAATGAAGCCAATCTGATTGTGTGTGTGTGTGTATTCAGTGGGGAAGGGTAGAAGTAGACTGGGAGAATGTGAATGAGTGATGTTCACTGACTGATGGTGAAGGCTGCGTTTCTTTGCCCATGGTGGCTCGGCCTCATTAAATCCCTTCCTCCTAAAGAAACTCTTCAGCGAGCTCTCTTTTATTCTCCTCTTTCTCACTTCCACTCTACCATAATGACACTGGATCTTCCTGCACCTTAATGTATAATTTATACTACATGTCTGTTATGCAAATGGATGCCGTGCTGCATTTTAGTACCAGCACACAAAACCATACCATAAGCACATATAGCTGTTGAATGGAACACTTGATTGCACAAGGTATCATTCGTTAATTCTTGCAACAAAGGTCTTTTAATATGCAACTATAAGAAACCATTAACTGTGTTCAGTGTAGGATGCAATCAATTCATGTTTGCATTCTTTATTATGTTAAGAGGATCAAACCTATGCGTATACCATTTATTTATTTTAAAAATAAGTATATATACTGTTCAGGGCCATAAAATGCCTCTGTTATTGCATATATTGTCACATTGATTGATTGTAGATAATTTAAAAAACATATTATTTAAAGACAAAATGAATTTAAACAAATGTATTTACTTAAGGAACAACACTAATGCCAACCTTGTAAAACACAATTGTTTTCTTGGTAATTGCTTAATTAGTTTTATCAGTAGTATCATTTTAATTGTTAGCCAGATTAGTGAATTGAACACAACCAAGCTTTCTGTCAACCAGCATTGTAGAACATAATTATTAGTCAAACATAGTCTTAATGTTTCTAAAGGAACTACGAACACTATACCACAATTTAAGACTAAAGGAGCTAAGAAAAGTACAGGATGTTTTAAAATTTAATAATCAAGACAATTAATGAGACCTCTGTCTTCAACAGAGCAATGCCTATTTTTATTAAGCATTATAAACCACTGGGCCAGTGGTAGCCTAATAGGTAAGATTTTGGGCTATCAATTTAAAGGTTGAGAGTTTGAATCCCAGCTCTGTCATGCAGCCACTGTTGGGCCCTTGATCAAGGCTATTAACCCTCTCAGCTCTATGGGCGCCATGCAATCGCTGACCTTGCGCTCCGACCTCAGCTTCCAAATAAGCTGGGATATGCGAAGAAAGAATTTTGTTGTACTGTACACCTGTATACACCAATCAGCCATAACATTAAAACCACCCCCTGGTTTCTACACTCACTGTCCATTTTATCAGCTCCACTTACCATATAGAAGCACTTTGTAGTTCTGCAATTACTGACTGTAGTCCATCTATTTCTCTACATACCTTTTTAACCTGCTTTCAACCTGTTCTTCAATGGTCAGGACCCCCACAGGAACACCAGGTCTTATTTAGATGGTGGATCATTCTCAGCACTGCAGTGACACTGACACGGTGGTGGTGTGTTAGTGTGTGTTGTGCTGGTATGAGTGGATCAGACACGGCAGCGCTGCTGGAGTTTTTAAACACCGTGTTCACTCACTTTCCACTCTATTAGACACTCCTACTTAGTTGGTCCACCTTGTAGATGTAAATTCAGAGACGATCGCTCATCTATTGCTGCTGTTTGAGTTGGTCATCTTCTACACCTTCATCAGTGGTTACAGGATGCTGCCTACGGGGTGCTGTTGGCTGGATATATTTTTGGTTGGTGGACTATTCTCAGTCCAGCAGTGACAGCTGCTGTGTCTTATCCACTCATACCAGCACAACACACACTAACACACCACCACCATGCCAGTGTCACTGCAGTGCTGAGAATGATCCACCACCAACTACAAAGGACTCCTATATGGTAAGTGGAGCTGATAAAATGGACAGTGAGTATAGAAACAAGGAGGTGGTCATAATGTAATGCCTGATTGGTGTATGTATATATGATAAATAAAGGCATTCTATTCTAAACAAGCATGCCCTACTATAATTTCTCAGCTTGTTTTTAGAGAAAATCATGAAATCAGCTATTTACTTATTAATGCACTGCTAATCACAAAAATAATTCCAAAATTAATTACTCTAAGCATGAATTAGTCATCTGATCTCTGCTGGTTTATCTTTTTTATTATACGAAACAATCAACGTGTGAAGCAGTTTAGCAAAGGATTAATATCTGATAAGGCAGAGAGAAGGCATTAATGAAATCCTAATGTCACCCATGCACGTGCATACTAAACTGATTATGTAACCATTGCTAACAGACACATACTGCTGACCTTTCGGTTCTGCACTTATCATTTTAATTAATTCGGATGCTCTCATGCTCATCCACTAATATTCTCCTCGCTCCGTCGTTTTCGTGTTCATGTCGTCTTGTACTGACCTGATAATACTTGTTTGTGTTGACTGAGCATTTCATTTCCATTTCACTGCTTGCCATGGTAGATTATACACGTCCAGACTGAGGAATGATTTGTATAGATATGGTTGTGTTGTGCAAGCTGTATCACAGGCTATAAGGTGATACACTCACCTCTTTGTCAAGACGTGAGATCGCAATGCCTGAGTCAAAGGACGTCCTGACCTTCCCTATTGACGCCTGTTCCTGCGTGGTGCCATCCTGAATTCTAATTCATCCAACTCTGTTCTGACACCAACAGGGCTGCTGAATATTTTATAGAAGGTGCTTCATTATTGAATCAGATATGAGACGGTGGTGATAATTGAATTCCTGCATGACACTAGGGAATGATGGAGATATAAAAATGAAGGTGGTTTATTGTATCTTGATGGCCTTGCACGTTTTTAAGTTTTACTTTGTTGAAAGCAAGCCCGGATTGTTTGGCCTGTTTGGGGTCTTAATCTATGGTGAAATAGCCACTGTGACAGCTCCTGTTAGAGGCAGGCCCAAAAGCATTTTAGACAAATTCCAGCCTTTTATTGCACTCAGCTCTGTTCAGTAGGCTATATTTTTTCCATCCGCTGATCTGACAGGATGTATTATTCACGGATCTTTCCGATCAGTTTGTTGTGGCACTGTTTCGATTAGAGTGGAATAGGTACGTCTGTGATAGGTGATTTGCATTTTAAAAGGCTTGTCAGCTTTGTACAGTTGTAGAGAGCAGGAATGGAAAACTGTTTAGTCTTGATTATGGTTCTTTATAGCGTGAACTTGTGCTGGCTCTGAAATTTAAACTGGTCTTAGACTTCAGACCAAATATAGGGAGAAAGCCTAAAAGATGCTAGCTTTGGTCAGTCTGCCAAACCTTCCTTCTTACCATTAAGTAAATAATAGGGGCATCAGACTGGCTGGTAATGGTAGCCATCAGGAATAAATCAGATGTCTGTGTATTCTCCAGTACAGTGGTACTTTGTAACTCGACATCCGCTAAACTCAAAATCTTTGAAACTCAATGCCCTTCGTTAAGAAATTTGTACCCTTAAACTTGATGTGTGTGCGACTGCCACTTTGTTCAGCGCTTGGCTTAAGCAGTGCAATAAAACGTCAACAAAGTGCGCATATGAGACGAGTATACATTTGTGTGGAATAACTGTTAAATTCACTCTGAAAGTGTCCACATGTATCTGTGTTTATCTGGATTGTTCTCCTGTTTCACTTTTAAACTTGTGTTATAGCTCAGTGTGCTGAGAAATGGTGAGAATCAGCTTTTCAGAGGTTCTAAAACGCTTATCATTAAAAAACCTTAATGTGACTTAATGTATTAAAAGAACAACATCAAAACTCTTAAACTCTCTTAATTATTACTGCTCATAAGTTCTCTCCACTAATTAAGAAGCATAAGGAAACAATAAAGAAGTAGAGATTGATTTTAACTGTTTTTTAATTGTATTTCAGTGTTTTTTTATATTATATTTGTGATATTTTGAGTGTAAAAATGTCAAAACCAACCCCATTATTTTACATTAGCCTAAAACATGTGCAGTTCCAGGTTTTCCATACATCCTAATGGGAAAAAATACCTTGAAACTCAACCCCTTTTAAACTCAACGCCACTCCCAGAACCAATTGATGTTGAGTTTCAAGGTACCACTGTATAGGCATCAGACTGGCTGGTAATGGTAGCCATTAGGGTTACATCAGATGTCTGTGAATACTCCAGTAACTTTAGTCAGCAGCAAAAACATCTGTAGGAAGTGTTATGATTAGCAATAAAATATACTGCTCTCCTCTGAACCAAACTGCCTTAACTATCAACTACTGGGGCAGTGGTGGTGGCATTAATGCCAGAAGTATTTCTGTTATAACTTTGTCTTTGAGTTTGTAAAGTCAGTTATTGCTTCACCTAATCACTCTTTGACTGGAACCTCCTCTTTAACCCTAGTGTCAAGTGTGACCCTGCCAGGAACACATCTCCAGATGCTTTTGTTCTTAGGTTTGTAGGTACACTCAGGCTGTTTCACCAGAGCAACATAGTGATCCCAGGAGAACACAATATAATGCATTTAATTTTGCTTATTGTACATAAATGTGACACAGCAGGTTGTATTGGTGCTTTAAATCTTGAGGCTGTAAGGTCCATAATTGATTTACCTGATGCCTTTTTGTCATTTAACATATTGCCTGATGATTAATGGCCATGTGTATTTTTCCCAGAGACTTAAAGTCATTTATTTCAAGGATAATACACTGAACCTAAAGTGATATTTAGAAGGTCTGCAGCTTTTCCAAATTTGGCTGGCAGAAGGGGCATGGAGGCACAGATGATTTACAAGACTTCCTTTTAATTGACAGTCACCTGCACCTTGCTAAGAACTTGACGCAATGTAATGCATTTAATCCTGCTTATTCTGCATAAAAGTGCCACAGCAGGCTGTATTGGTGCTTTAAATGTTAAGGCTGTAAGGTCCATAATTGATTTACCTGATGCTTTTTTGTCATATAACATATTGCCTGATGATTAATGGCCATGTGAATTTTTCCCAGAGACTTAAAGTCATTTCTTTCAAAGGATAAAACACTGAACTGAAAGCTGTGTTTAGAAGGCCTGCAGCTTTTCCAAATTTGGCTGGAAGTTGGGGCATGGAGGCACAGATTATTGACAAGACCTCCCTCATAGACTTGCCAGCTTCTTTGTTAACTTATTTTCTTTGGAACCGTGTTGACATAACCAGCTCTGACAGCCCCATCAGAGCCAGCATTCAGCAGCTTGCTTTAATTATGGGTACAAAAATCCACCATTTGTGAAAACTTTATCATCATCTAATAATAACTCTCATGTCAGATGTGATTTGCTCATAATTGTGTCATTTATTAAACAACGTCATCCTGTAGATTGCTGGAAGCACATGGTATATGCTTATTTTAAACAGTAAATGTAAGCAATGTGAGGATAAATTTGTTTGCTACATTTGAACTTTATTTCCAATCAAATCAGTTTAAACATCCAGCAGCTTCTCATAATCTGATCTCACAATTCTGAAGGACCTTTGCCTCCTTTAAAACGTATTCCTAATATTTGTTTCTTGTCAGTCTTTCTCAGATGTTCTGAGTTGGACAGATTGCCAATGCATCAAAATGACATCAGGTTACTTAACATGCCGGACTGCTCCTTGCCATTTTGGATGGATGAGCTTAAAAGAGGCAGCAGAATACTAATGCCCTACATTTTTATCTGTCTTTTCGTCTCCTGCAGAGACCATTTAGTTCTAAACCACTGTTAAACATGTTTAACAATACACCCCAGACTATTTTGTACACTTCTTTTAATCTTTTTAGCCCATAGCCTGTTATTTTTGCCACACGAGTAGCTGGGAACACATTCACACACTTTCTCAGCAATAATTTGAGCACACATTACAGTTTAATGGCTCAGTAATTTGTGTCAACAACTTGCAGCGTATGGAGGAGAAATAGTCGACTGAATTGCTCCACTTATTGTATGAATGGTCTGTCTGGAGTCGCCATAGTAACCATGCAATGTCATGTCATGTCACTACGCCGCCATCGCTTTGTGATGGTTGGTTGCACAGATGGGTCAGCTTTCTCCAGTGCCCTCTGTCTTGTGTCACTTGAAGCAGAATAGCCCCTGATAATGCAATCTGTGTTGTGATGTCAGTCCAGCTTGTCTATTGAGTCCTTCCACAAGTCCTGTCATAACACTGCCTTTAATGTTGTCATGTGGATGCCTTATCACAGCTTTGTACAGCTGTATAAAGGAAGAGAGGAAAACTGTTTAGTCTTGATTATGGCTCTTTATAGCATGAACCTATGCTGGTTCTGGAATTTGGACTGGTTTTAGACTGGTTTTAGACTGGTTTTGGTCAGTCTGCCAAACCTTCCTTCTTACCATTAAGTAAATAATAGAGGCATCAGACTGGCTGGTAACATAACTTGCTGGACGTAATGTGGTTCAGTGGCTCTGAGAAAATGCTGTACCATGTGAAATGCCTTTGTAAAATCAATCAAACATATTCACTGATCAGCCATAACATTAAAACAACATCATTGCTTCTACACTCACTGTCCACGTACCACATAAAAGCACTTTGAAGTTCTACAATTACTGACTATAGTCCATCTATTTCTCTACATACCTTTTTAACCTGCTCCCACAGGACCCCCACAGAGCAGGTATTATTTAGGTGGTGGATGATTCTCAGCACTGCAGTGACACTGACATGGTGGTGGTGTGTTAGTGTGTGTTGTCCTGGTATGAGGGGATCAGACACAGCAGAGCTGCTGGAGTTTTTTTAATACCGTGTCCACTCACTGTCCACTCTATTAGACACTCCGACCTAGTTGGTCCGCCTTGTAGATGTAAAGTCAGAGACGATCGCTCATCTATTGCTGTGATTTGAGTTGGTCATCTTCTAGACCTTCATCAGTGGTCACAGCACGCTGCCTACGGGGTGCTGTTGGCTGGATATATTTTTGGTTGGTGGACTATTCTCAGTCCAGCAGGGACAGTGAGGTGTTTAAAAACTCCATCAGCATTGCTGCGTTTTATTCACTCATACCAACACAACACACACTAACACACCACCACCATGTCAGTGTCACTGCAGTGTTGAGAAGGATCCACCTCTCTGTAGTGGTCCTGGGAGAGTCCTGACCATTGAAGAACAGCATGAAAGGGGGCTAACAAATCATGCCGAGAAACAGATGGACTACAGTCAGTAGTTGTAGAACTACAAAGTGCTTCTATATGGTAAGTGGAGCTGAAAAAATGGACAGTGAGTGTAGAAACAAGGAGGTGGTTTTAATGTTATGGCTGATCGCTGTATATAGTTCCTGGTTCCTTTCTGTTACTTTCTCCATGATGATCCAGAGGTTTGTGATCTAATCCTGCATTCCCCTTGGACTAAATTCAGCTTGCTCCTGGGCTTGTTCTTCTTCAAGCTTGGTTTGCATTCGTCTCAGGATTACTCGCAACAGGATCTAGCTAAAAACTGATTGTGTCTATTCTCTTGGCCAGATCCCAGTCTCCCACACTTTCCTGCAGACTGTATGCAGCTTCTACACTAAACACTAAACCTGAGCAGTTCAGCTGGTATGTTAGCACATGCTACTACACCAGAGCTGACATTGCAAACTTGTCGTTTCGAATCTCAGCTCTGCTATCCAGCAGGCTAGGTGCCTACATGAACAACAATTGGCTGTTGTTCATACAGGGTGGGAACCGGAAAGGGACTCCTCATAACTGATGCAATTACGACCTCTGCTGGCTAATTGATGGTGCCTGCACAGGGACGAGGGATAATGCAGTGATGAGGGTGTGTCTCTCTGTACACAATACTGATCCGCATATGAACTTGTCTCGTGCAGGCGAAAACATGCTGTCGGCTACTGCATATCATTTAGCCAGTTCTAGCATGGCACGTTTGATCTTTTGCCTCATTGGTGGCGGTTCATTTACATTTACAACATTTAGCAGACGCTTTTATTCAAAGCGACTTGTACTTACTGAATCCATGCAAGCAACTGCATCTGATCTTCTGATCACTACTCCAGTACCTGAACCACTAAGCTACCAGTGCACTGTGGTTTGTGGTAATTGTGCCCTGTAGAAACATGTAATAGACATGTTTTGACTGTAACATTGTTTTATGTAACAGCTAGGATAATGTAGGAATTACTATTTCTTGTTACCCTGTATGATTAAAAACTTGAACTGAGATTAGTTTTATATACAGTTGCCTGTTTATTGATAATTATGTTTATACCACTACATTGATTCCTAGAAGTGGAGTTGGAGACTTAAAAATAGCTGAATATGACTGGCCTTTTATTGTATGCTTAACTAAATCTATTTTTTAGCAACAGGTGTAAATAAAATAATCAAATGCTCTAATGAGTAGGTGTGTACACATACTATTAGTTACTGTAGAGTTGTTAATGAAAAAAATACCACTACTAATACTAATAATAATAATAAGCAAAGTTAGATTTATCTTTATTTATACACACCCACTGATGACTATGAAGAAAAACTAAGTTGTTCTTTTATTTCATTTCATTTTTGAGTTTTACCACCGTTTTATCCTGGTTAGGGTCTCTGTGGGAGTTGTTTCCCCGGAAACACAGCAGTAACACACCCCGGACAGGACGCCAATCCATCTCAGGGCTTGACCAACCACCCCTCCCCAGACATAGACAATGATGTATGTATGTAAATGCCAGACCAGCTGATAGCACCACTGGGACTTCAAGCTTTTGATCTCAGCTATATTGGCTTAGCATAATTTACCGCTGTACCACCTGAGCGCTACTTTATTCTTAAACCAGCAAAATATTTTTTTTTATAAATGTGATTATGAATTAAGCTGCTATACATGGGCAGAAAAGAAGCTCACCTTTTCTCCTCTATTCCACTTAACTGCTACTTTGCAAATGAAAGCTGCAGCACTGTCATTTGTAAGCACTTTTGTGATTCAGACATTTTGGATGTATAAATTCACATGGCGCAGCTTTAGATGTCGGAAGAAATGGGTCAGTGCGGAGAGTTATTAACTGTGAGGCAGGAGGAAGTGAAGGATGTCGTATCTGTCCTGTTCACAAGCGCTTGGTTGCGGCTAATGGAAGGAGGAGAACAGGAACAGCGGCATAGCTGTGCTAAAAGTAGGAGGTCAGTCTTACAGCTACAGGCTTTCAGGGTGCACAGACTGTAGAGGGATTTTCACATGAGCACTAATAAAAACTAAAAGAAATGTAGCTTGTGTTATTACAACAGAGGTTAAAAACAGCCAGAGGTGTTTAGTGGATCTGCATGTACTTAAGCTTGGTTTTGATCTGAGATAGTGTACCACCAAGCAATACAGTGTGTCAGACAGTATTTTTTGAAATTAATTATTGATTTTAACTCACAGCTTCAGCCTTGTCAAGGTTTTATTCACTGCACAATTCCACCAGTTATTTCATTGTTATGTCTTCACAATTTTTTGAAAAGCCAACAAATGCTGCAACAAAAACCTTTATAACTTCTTTTAACCTTTTTATTTGTTTGCATTTTATTTAAACAGCTTAAAGATCATATTAATTTTAAAGACCCCTTCCCCCCACACACAAACTTTCAATGGTAGACTGCTGTATCTGTCTATATGTGTTGGCCACTGTTCTCCAAATTTTCCTCATATCAAATCGTTTTTCTACATGCCATACACTGCCCTCATAGGATTAATTCATTTTCACCGAGGGCCACATCTGCATCATGGTGGCCCTCAATGGGCCATTGTAACATATCCTGCTGTGATTGCAGTCTGCCTTTTAAGTCCTGGACAATTTGTTGTTTTTCTTGGAGGCTAAATTCTGTGTTTGGTGTCAAAATGCCAAATTTATACTGTATACTGTACCTCATAACACAAGAGACATACCGTTTTTTCCTCTTGAAGCACAAACTCGTATTCACTTTCCCATCTTTCAGTAAATTACCCTCCATCTGCTTCAATTTTCTCTTCTTGTACATTTTGGGATTATTTGTAAATATTTCTCAACATTACTTGTTGGAAAACCATTTCAGTTAAACACTGATGTGGAAACACTGGCATCTAGTGGCGGGATGCGGTCACAAAATCGGCAGGCATTGTGGGAGATGCAGTTTATGTAGGATTTTACAGTGTATTTTAAGACAATCATATGTCTTTTAAGCTCTCGCAGGCCATGGCCCGCGGACCTTGAGTTTCACACGTGCACTAGTACATTTAAGTATGAAATTAAATTACAATTGAGGTAAAAATGTGCACTCATTTGTACCTTTCAAAATCGAAGAGGTGTATTTGTCTATTTTTTTTATTGTTTCTGTAAATTCATATTTGCCACACTATATGATTTCAGCTCATTAAACAAACCATAATAACCCAGAACACATCTAGGTAACATTCATTTATTTATGTAACAAAGTTATACAAAAGCCATATCACTCTTATTGAAAGCAGATGGCCCTTTGGTTTATTAACTGTTTGTATCAACTTTAGTAGCTATGTCTGCAACTAAAAATCATGAACATACTGTGTTTTGTCACAGTATTTCTATAGAGTTTACTTTTTTTTTTTTCCAGTTGTTTAGATGCTTGCTTTTGTATTTTAAAATGCTCTTCTGCTGAATACTACACCAACACTGCAGCTTTAGCTTTAGCTCACATACAAATTACCTTACATTTTCCTGATAAAGAGTGGAATTCATCTCCCCCCTAGCAAAAGCATCTAGGTCTGACCGAGCAAAGCACATCCATAGTTTTACACCATCATTGCCATGTTTAATGGTTGGTATAATGTTCATACTGTAAAATGGTACTTTGAAATACATTAGAACTTTGTTGTCTTTAAATTTTAATTTCTCTGTCCATAAAAGATTGGGAATGTGTAAGGTGCTTTTTTTTGCAAGTTTCAATGTCTTTCATAGTATTTTATTGTCAGAACATTATACCAACAGTCAAAATGGCAATAGTAGTGTGATACTCTGGAGGTTCTTTGCTGGATCAGGACCTAGATGTCAGACAAGCATTGATTTTTCTTTTGGTTAATAATGGATTCCTTATGTTACCCTCTTATTTTTAACAGACCAACCAGGCCTAGCTAGATTTATCACTGTTTTAATCTTCTTTCATTTTAAGATAGCGGCTCTTACTGTGGTTTGGTGAAATCTTAGAGCTATGGGAATAAGCCCTTTCCAAACTATTATATTTTAACAATCATATTTCCATAGCTATCTTCCAGTTTTCTTTTGCAGTAAAGTGTTCATTGGTTAAATGGTTGCTTTAATAACCCACAAATAATTTACTTTTTACTTGGGTTATAACTTGAGTTATGTTGCTGGACATTTGTTTAAATAAAATAAATTATGGATAAGATTTTTTTTGTGTAACAAAGGGGAATCAGAAAGAGGGCAATTATTTCTTTTTACACTTTTTTGCACTGTAATTGGACCTTAGGGACATTTTTTGTCACAAATGGTACATTCTTTTTGTATTGTGGAAAACAAAAATGTATCAGTTTAGTTTAGCATGAGTTAAACAAAGTAATTATTTTTGTTATTATTTTATTATTTTATTTACATTTTTAGTCATACATAGTCCATAATATACAGCTCTGGAAAAAAATAAGAGACCACTTCAAAATTATCAGTTTCTCTAGTTTTACAATTTATGGGTATGTGTTTGACCAAAATGAGCAGTCACCGATCCTGCACCAAATTTCACAGTGGGTGTGAGACACTCTGGCTTGTAGGTCTCTCCAGGTCTCCATCTAACTATTACACGACCTGGTGTTGGACAAATCTGAAAATGGCACTCATCAGAGAAGATGACCTTACTTCAGTCCTCGACGGTCCAATCCTTATGGTTTTTCGCAAACTTCAGCCTGGCTCTTCTTTGCTTCTCATTGATGAAGGGCTTTTTTCTAGCTTTGCATGACTTCAGCCCTGCCTCCAGAAGCCTGTTTCGAACCGTCCTTGCTGTCCATTTCACCCTAGCTGCCGCTTGCCATTCTTTTTGTAGGTCACTTGATGTCATCTTACGGTTGTTAGGTGACATTTGAATGAGGTGGCAGTCAAGACGGTCGGTTGAGAGTCGTTTTCGCCCTGTGCCAATCTGTAGCTTTGTTGTCCTATGTGTTTGTTGCTTTACCTTGTTCTTATGAACCACTGGTTCATTATGAAATTTTCAGGATGGAAGCAACCTAACGCTCACTGTATCCCTCTGCCAGTAAAGCTAAAATTTGACCCTTCTTTTCCTCACTAAGAACCTTTCTTTTCAACTCTTTTGGCATGGTCTGTATTTGTGTAGTACTAGCACCGCTTTTGTCATCCAGATGGTTCTATAACAAAAGAATATTGATGACACCAGCAGTGGTTTTTATACTACTGCTCTTAAGAATAGGATTTGGTTGAGGTATTCACCTAATCAGCATCTAATTAGATAGAATGAGGTGTGTCTGTGAAGGAATTTCCTTCAGAACGACTGCTGTACATGTAGAGAAGCTGATTTAAGAAAAAACTGGAGTGGTCTCTTATTTTTTTCCAGAGCTGTATGTGGTTGTTCTAGATAGCTGTACTGTATTTAATCATGGTACTGTAATAGCCACTGTTGCAATGAGTCAGTGTCTAAAAAATGCTCCTTTGGGCAAAAATTCCCACAGACACACTCTAAAATGTTGTAAAAAGCCTTCCCAAAAGAGCAGAAGCTGTTATAGTTTTAATGAAGCTGTAGGTTTAATGTGTATCCTAATACTTTTGTATGTATATTCACACACACATACACAGAGAAATGAGAATGGGTCTGAAAAAATGGATGACGTGTTTGCTGGGGGGAAGAGCATCAGTATGAGTCATGTCTGAGCTCTCTGCTTTTGTGACCATGTGATTGAAGAGAAAAGTGTTAATTTGGGAGACAGTGCTTCATCCATTCACCTATTTTAAGCACAAAATGTTAAAGTGCGAAGCCTGCAAAGAGCCAAATGTGCTAATTGTTTTTACAAAACATATATATCCTGAATTATTAGGTGATTTTTTTGCATTATTTAGCATCCTAATGAATTCAGTTCCAGAAATGAGCAGCTTCAACAAAATTCCTCCCAGGATGAACGTAAACAGTATAAACGTGAACATGGATAAAAAATAGAGCTACAGAGATATATTCTACTCCATCATTGTTGCTACGATATCTGTGCAAGCTTTTCATGCGCTGTCACATCATTCCTGAGTTCACAGCATAAACCAGAGGCTTGACCTTGAGGTTTAGACCCTGAAGGACAAGAAAATGACTTGTTTTATTCAGACTGACTGAAAAGCCTTTAAGCTCTCATCTGATGGCTTGTAAAAGAACAGATTATGCTTTTCTGTAGGATTAAACAGCATAATAAAAAGCACATATATGTCTAGTAACTAGTGGCAGAAATCTACATGAGCAGCAGTGGGAAGCTTTTAAATGCATTTCAGTTTAGTTCACTGAAGGTAAAACTCAATGAATTTACTTCATATTCTCAGTGATAAATTTAATTAACGCCAAATCTGTCAAAATACACTCACTCACTTTCTAAACCGCTTATCCTTATCAGGGTCGGGGGGCGGGTGGGGGGTTTATGCTGTAGCCTGTCCCAGCTCTCAATGGACGCAGGGCACACTGAAACACCCTGGACAGGGTGCCAGTTCTTCACGGGCAGACATAAACACAAACACATTCACACCCACACACAGGGCAATTTTAGTATCTCCAGTTTACCTGACTGTATGTCTTTGGACTGTGGGAGGTAACCGGAAACCCCAGAGGAAACCCACACAGACACAGGGAGAACATGCAAACCCAATAGAAAGGACCCAGATTGCTCCACCTGGGAATCACACCCAGGACCTTCTTGCTGTGAGGTGACAGTGTCACCCTTGTTAAAAAACAATTTTATGTAATATATTTCAGATCTTCTTACTCATTAGTGCAGTAATAGTAATGAAATACACCAAAACATTAACCCTCTTGAGTGCATCCCTATCTGCATAAAATAATATCGTATTTTAACATTATTTAAATGTAGTTAATTACCAATTAACCATGTTGCATGGTATATATGTGTAAACATATTTGGTTTGTTTGTTTAAACAAAATTTGTTTTAACAAAAAATGAAGTAGGTAGGCTGACGTTTTAACACTACAACACTACAACTACAACACTACAACTTTTATTTAACTTTAAATATTAGAGGATGCAAAGTCTATCAAACCTCTGAAGCTGGTTAATTAGCTGGCCTTCTAACTAAGCATCCTGACCACTATGTGATAATTACTAAGATTAAACATATCAACTACTTAAAAAACCAAGAATCAAATAGTGCGGACTGCGCTTAACTTTAGTAACATTACAAAATGCTTTTTGGAGTATTTTAAAATTATGCTGGTATAACAATATGATCATATATTAGACAAACTTTTGGAGTCCATGCCAGTTCAATTAAAGGAGCGGTATCTCTAAAAATCATGTAATCTTTTAAAGTTTAACATTTTACACAAAGAATTGTGTTGATTATATAATTTGCTCAATAAAACTGTCTTAGATTTTTGGCTCTCACTGTATATAATAGCAACATACTACAATAGGAAAAGTACATGTTTTGACTTTTTATTTATTTATTCATTCTGTTATTCATTGTAGTAGTTGTAGTAGTAGTAGTAGTAGTAGCAATAGTGGTAGTACTAGTAGAAGTAGTAGTACTAGTAGCAGAGGTAGTAGAAGTAGTAGAGTTAGAAGTATTAGTAGTAGTAGCAATAGTAGTAGTATTAGTAGTAGAAGTAGTAGTACTAGTAGTAGAGGAAGATACTGGACTAGTAATCAGAAGGTTGCCCGTTCAAGCCCCACCACTGCCAGGATGCCACTGTTGGGTCCTTGAGCAAGGCCCTTAATCCTCAATTGCTTAGACTGTATACTGTAAGTCGCTTTGGATAAAAGCGTCTGCTATATGCTGAAAATTAGTAGTAGAAGTAGGAGTAGTAGTGTTAGTAGTAGTAGTAGTAGTAGTTTGAACGTACACCTCTTTGACATGACAGATTTTTAAAGAAATAAAGTATTAAATTATTTGAATTAAAACTGTAATACTCCAATGTAATATTCTATTTTAGTGTATCTATCTGTCTAAGATGAAAAGATGTATTAATGTTTCTAATGGTTCACAAATACAGTTACACATTCAGAGACACTTCAAATACGATTGAAATGTTTTACCGTGTCAGTAGTTTATTGTTCTTTTTTCCTGATATTTTCCCATTAATCACCTGTGTTGATATTGCATATCGGGGAAGGTTGTGCGCTAAGCTCGTTGGGTAATCTCATAATTGACTGGCATTAACAAAGCTTCAGAGGATTAAAAAGTGATTTTTTTAATTGCAAAAATTTTACATAATGTCATTTAACTGTATTATCTGAGGATTCAACCATGCTAATGAAACAGATACAGTGCCTTGTGAAGGACTAAACGTCGCTACCTAATATTTGTACCAATTTAAATTTTTATTAGCATTATTTATGTTTCCCAGTGGAAAAATAACAGGCATGTTTAATTCCACACTATTTGCTTTTGCTTTATAATGTTTTTAAAAAACTGGTAATTTATTAGGTACAAAAAGCTTTTTGACTAGGGGCGTTCAAATATTTGACTGGTAGTGACTTAATGTGCTTTACTTAATGGATGAATTTATACTATTTATTTTATATTGGCAAAGAAAAAACACAAACAATTTTATATTACTAAATAAAAAGTATATACTGTAATGAGTATTGTATACTTCGGCATTCCTGTATTTACAGTAGGAAGTGTTCCTCTTTGGTGGTTTATAACTGTATTGTAGCGGACGGCCGTGGTGCAGGGGAAAGACTATGGTATCACAAAGGAACAGGACAAAGACCACACACACTGACACACACACATACACAACAGCAGCAGCAGACGCCAAGGGGGCAGGGCCAGCTCCTACTGTGCTCAGGATCCTCTGCATACAGGAATGACTGAGCGAGAGGGCGAGAGGTATAGGAGTGTAATAGGAGGAGGAAGTAAGTGATAGAGAGATGATGATGGTGAGGAATCTGCTCAGTGCAGTTTACAGTCTGACAGGAAGCAAGGAAGTGGTAGCCCACTTGAAGGAGAGGGCGGAACAGATCTAGGGCATTCTCTTTTCCTTTCCAGCCCTCTCTCTCTCTCTCTCTCTCTCTCTCTCTCTCTCTCTCTCTCTCTCTCTCTCTCTCTCTCTCTCTCTCTCTCTCTCTCTTGGAGAGTGGGGGGTAAAATGAGGAGGCTGGATCTATTGGAGAGAAAAGGAGGAGGGGTATGGGTGCCTGTATGCATCTGAGAGAGCTAGATCGAGCAGTTTGCACGTGTTCATGGTTATCCTCAGTTCAGAGGCACAGACCTTTGCCTCTCTTTCATCATCATTCTACAATCATCATCATCCGTCCTATCTACCACCAGTTCTCATGGATCCTTATGAAGCACCTGGTGAGTACTCATGATAAAGCATGGCACTGAGCCATATAACGGGATGGATTGTTCTGTTTGATGTGTTCTTGCAGGAGGGCTGCAAAAGCCGGTCCTTTACAAAGAAAATAATAATAATAAGGCCTTGTGACTTAAAGAATGAAAGGATGAACAATAGCAGGTTGTCGGCTGAGATCCAGCGTCTGAAGGCCAGGCACGGATGAATTAGAGCTATTAAATTGACTCAGCATCCACACACTCCTTTGTGTAAGCAGAGGTGGAATGGATGGCTGGTGGAAAAGCATGAGATCAGGAGAGGATGTGCAGACCATATGTGGTTGATGGGAGAAAATTATGAAATGTTAAGAGTGTAACAATAGGAAACCCTTTCTGGCTGTTCCTCCATAATGAATGTGGGTGGTGGCACATGCTGTTGGATGGGAGGACCTCTGAATCTGTAGCGCGATCAGACCCTAGCTTGTATGGGTAGGTGTACATTTTGCTGCTACAGCAATTGCTGTGTTAGTGTGTAGATGTGTGTGTATATTTGTGTGACTAAAAGTGGAAGGAGCTTTATGTAAACGTTAGCAAGGGAATTTTGTGGAGCTTTAGACATGAACACCACATAAAGATAAAGACTCTGGTATTGGTTTAATATTTTAATGTTAATAAAATATATATGGTGTTGATTATGCTCATTTCTAATATGTAGATTTGGTAGGGTAACATTACAAATGTGATTGAAGAGTAACATCTGCTCATCTGCCTTCTTATAGCATCCCATTGCATCACATGAATACCTGCTTGCAGAAAAAGTCCTTTGATTACTTCAGTCCTTTGATTACATGTCCTTTGATTACTTTTGGTATTGAGTTTGGCATGTTTTACTGTGTTGCAATGAGCCTAAATGTATATGGACACCATAAGCTTGTTGAATATCCCATTTCAAAACCATGGGCGTTAATATAGATTTCCCACTCTTCTCCATTGTGCTGTAATATCCTCAGTTTTTTGAGATTTTATTGTGTTTGGGGGAATTCATGCCCATTCAGTCAATAAAAGGATTTGTGAGATCAGACACTGATCTTGGATGAGAACGCCTGGCTTGCAATCAGCTCTTCATTTCATTAGAAAGGTCTTCAGTGGGATTAATATTAAGGCTCCATGGAGGGCTTTGGAGTTTCTTCTCAAGAAACTTGTCAAACTAGAACTATGACCTTGTTTATGGACATGGACACAGTCATGCTGGAACAGGAAAGAGCTTTTCCCAAACTGTTGTCACAGAATGAAACCATGATATGATATGATATGCAAACCCCAATTTTGGAAAAAATGTTAGGGCATTGTGTAAAATGCAGCCAAAAGAAGAATCTGTGATTTGTTGATTCTCTTGAGTCTTAATTTAACTGACACAAGTAGAAATTGATGCCTGGAATTCAATACTAAATGTTGGGACAGGGGCAAAATAAGAAAACAATGTTTATAGAATATTCAGCCGACAGCTTTTTTCAGTAAGCACAGTAAGCAGGTGAATTGGTAATATGTGATGTTATTGTAATTGGGTATAAAAGGAGGATCCACCACAGGATCAGTCTTTTGAAGCAATAATGAATTGTGGCTCACCACTTTGTGCCAAACATCAGGAGAGTTGCCATTCAGTCATAGTCATTCACCATCTGCTGTTCATAATATGGTGAAAATATTCAGGGAATTTGGAAAGATCTCAGTCCATGTAGGGCAAGGCCAGAAACCACTATTAAATGTGTGTGACCTTTGAGTTCTCAGACTGCATTGCATGAGAAATGTCATGCTACTGTGATGAATATAGTCAGGGCTTAGGAGTACTTCAGACAATCATTTCTGTGTCAAAGATGCCCAATATAAAAGATGGAAAGGACCATCCAGACTGTTATAAGTGATGTGAGAGGTGTGAAAGTCAACATCTGTCATTGTATGTGGGTACATCAGTGCCCATGGCATGGGTGATTGCATTATGCATTAAGGTACTGTTGACGTGGACTTATCCTGGAAAGTCTATAGTCATTTCAGAAAGACAATGCCAGGCCTCATTCTGTACACACTACAATGGTGTGGCTTTAGACACAGAATGCGTGTGCTTGACTGGCCTGTCTGCAGTCCAGATCTGTCTCCTATTGAAAATTTATGGTGCAGTATGAAGAGGAGAATTATATGACTGAGCAGCTGAAGTCTCATATCAAGCAAGAATGGAGAAAAAAATGCAACAATTAGTGTCCTCAGTTCCCAAACCATTAAAAAGTCTCATTAACAGGAAATCTGATAGAACACAAGGGTAAACATGCCTCTGTCTCAACTTTTTTAGGGTGTGTTGCAGGCATCAAATTCTAAATGTGTTTATATTTGCAAAATAGAATGAACTTAAGCAGTGACACTAGTAAAAAAACATTTCTTTCTACTGTTATCAGTTAAACAAAGCTTAAAGTGAATGATCACATAATAGATTCTTCTTTTAACTGGGTCTTAACAAAACGTCCCAACTTTTCTGGAAAGGGGGTTTGCAATTGATTTTACACACCTGTTTTAGTCGAAAACACTTAAACTCAATAATTAGGAGTGACCGCATGGTTTTGGCCATATGGTGTATAAAGTAAGAATAAAACAGCTGGTATGGTTGCCAATTCCTGCAGCATTCACCAATTTTATGCGCATTCATTACTCAGCTATTAACTGTGTTTCATATTCCAAAGGGAAAATGAAAATATTTGAGTTACAATAGATGTTTGAACAGCTCTCTCATTTCTTTGATTTATTGTGTTTTGTTCTTGTTGCGTTTATAGTCAGTAATATATTGCAATTTTGGTCTGCATTCCTGCAATAAAAATGTGATATGCAAAGAAAAGTGTATGCAAATGACACTGGGCTGGCTATAAGGAATATAAGGCTGCGTGGGATTAAAATTCAGATCATTCATCCTGATTTGTGTTTGTAACCGGCATGATGTAGGTAACTACTGAGTTTGGACTAGCATGCACAGCAGAAATGGCCTTCACGGCATTTACACAAGTGCCATAAGGAATAAATTGTGTGGAAAGGATTCATCAAAAAAAAAAAAGACTGAGGAGGTGGCAGAGCACCACGTAAACAATGCTGAGGTTTCTCTTTACTGCTATCTGCAGTCATTGTGGTGAGGTTGAGAGGCTTTCTGTGCATGACATTGTGAGGGAGGATTTCTAGAGTGGTAAACAAGTGGCCTAAAGCTTGTCAACTATTATTTATCAAACACTTGGCAAGGTCAGTAGAGATACACAGTGTATTTTAATGGAGTTAAATTTGAATCATTTAGCAGATGCTTATATCCTAAACAAATTACAATGACAAATTACAAGTTACAGTGACACCTTGGTTGTGGTTGGGCTTTATTGGGCAACTTTGAGATCACCAAAGCTGCCCAATATCTGCTACTTCAATAACCTTCCCGTTAACAGAGCTGTGCTTTTCTTGTTGTTCGTGTATTTGTTTTCCATTGGAGATTACAAATAAAAATAGGCTGTTCCAGTTTTTTGGAACCATCCTTCTATTTTTATATTAAAATGTTGACTAATCTGACCACTTCACACTTTCCACAGTCTTTTGGGCCATCAGAGATGAACGGCTTTCTCTTTGTGTAACAGAGTTTCAGGTTGTGTTGTGATGCAGTGGTGGACTGTGTTAAGTGATAATGGTTGTCTGAAGTACTTCTAAGCACATTGGGAATATTTATTACAGTAGCAGGACTGTACCTAAAGGTCAATGCACAATGGGTTCTGGCCTTGCCCTCTACCCAAGATTTCTCTGGAATCTTTTCACAATATTTTGTACGGAAGATGGTAAACGATCATTATTTTATAATTTATATTATATATATATTTTTTTATATTTATTTATATTATATTTTATAATTTATAACACAAAATGTATTGTATTCTTGCACTAAATTATGTGCACTCTTGCATCGGAAAATGTTTTCTTTGAATTAATTGACAATTCTTCAGTTAACTTTAGCACAAAATGGTGAGCCATGACCCATCTATGCTAGCACTTTATCAATCAGGTTATTGATCCATTACTCTTACTTTTTATTTTTTCCATATTTACAATCACTGACCTTGTCCTCATTACAAAACAGCAACCAGTGTGCAATAATGAGCTACAACAACATGCTTCCTCTAGAAAAAAAGGAAACCAAACAACAGCAGATTTCTGAAATGCAGCTACAACCCCTGGCAAAAATTATGGAATCACCACTCTTGGAAGATGTTCTTTCAATTGTTTAATTTTGTAGAAAAAAAATAAATCACAGACATGCCACAAAACTATCGTTTTTCAAACTGTTAACCCTCTGGCATTAAGAAACAATAAAAAAAGAAACAAATATAATAGTTGTGGTCAGTCACAATTGCTTTTTTTTAGATCAAGTAGAGGAAAAAAATATGGAATCACTCAAATCTGAGGAAAAAATTATGGAATCATTAGAAAACACTGCACCATTATTACTTTGTTGCACCACCTCTGGCTTTTATAATTTTTTTAACTCTCTGAGGCATGGAGTTAACTAATGACAAACAGTATTCTTCATCAATCTGCCTTCAACTGTCTCTTGCTGTTGCCAGATCAGCTTTGCAGGTTGGAACCTTGTCATTGACCATTTTCTTCAATTTCCACCAGAGATTTTCAAATGGATTGAGATCCGGACTATTTGCAGGCCATGCCATTGACATTATATGTTTTCTTGAAGGAAAGTTTTCACGTCCTTTGCCCTATGGCAAGATGCATTATCATCTTGAAAAATGAAGTCATCATCACCAAACATCCTTTCAACTGATGGAATAAGAAAAGCGTCCAAAATTTCAATGTGGACTTTGGCATTTATTGAAGACCATCTCCCCTGTGCCTTTACCCGACATGCAGGCCCATATCATCAACAACTGTGGAAATTAACATGTTTTCTTTAGGCAGTTATCTTCATAAATTTCATTGGACAGACACCAAACAAAAGTTCCAGCATCATCACCTTGCCCAATGCAGATTCGCGATTCATCACTGAAGATCACTTTTATCCAGTCACCCACAGTCCACGATTGCTTTTCTTTAGCCTACTTTAACCTTGTTCTTTTCTTTTTAGGTGTTAATGATGGCTTTTGTTTGGCTTTTCTGTATGTAAATCCCATTTCTTTTAGGTGATTTCTTACAGTTCAGTCACAGACATTGACTCCACTTTCCGGCCACTTGTTTCTCATTTGTTTTGTTGTGCATTTTCTGTTTTCAAGACATATTGCTTTGTTTTCTATCTTGATGCTTTGATGTCTTACTTGGTCTACCAGTATGCTTCCCTTTTACAACCTTCCCATTTTGTTTGTACTTGGTCCAGATTTTAAACACAGCTTACTGGGAACAACCAACATCTTTTGCGACATTCCACAATGATTTATCTTCTTGAAGGAGTTTTATAATCCTCTCATTTGTTTCAACTGACATATCTTGTGTTGGAACCATGATTCATGACAATCTGCTTTGTGCAACAGCTCTCCGAGGTGTGAGCACTCTTTTTAAACTGAAGAATAATTAGCAAATCTAATCTGCTGCAGATGTTTTGTTTTTAAACTGCAAATTACAGAGTGATTCCATAATTTTTTCCTCAGATTTGAGTGATTCCATATTTTTTTCCTCTACTTGATCTAAAAAAAGCAATTGATGAAAAGCAAATGACTGACCACAACTATTATATTTGTTTCTTTTTTTTATTGTTTCTTAATGCCAGAAGGTTGACATTTTGAAAAATGATAGTTTTGTGGCATGTCTGTGATTTATTTTTTTTCTACAAAATTAAACAATTGACAGAACATCTTCCAAGAGTGGTGATTCCATAATTTTTGCCAGGGGTTGTAATGCAACAGGCTTTTTGTATACATTCATTTAGAACTGCCCTTAATTGGCTAGTGACAATATGATCAGTGGAAAGTGTGGAAAGACAGGATGGGTCACCACTCCTATCCAGTGGACAGGGTCAATCTTGGAGTTCTAGCCATGGATAGTACTGACATTGGGCTCAAACTACAATAATTGTATTGTATAACTGTATTTTGTTTAAATATTTAGCTGCAGCCATTGCCACATGAAGGAGGAAATTGAAGACCATCAAATCCACGCCTTCACACACACCACCTGCCTCCTACTATGCATGATGTTTTTTTCATGCCAATTTAATACTGATCATTTATAATTTATAGATATGGGAAAGAATATCATGGGATCATACACCATATGGTCAAAAGTCAAACTATACTGTAACTCTATATGATCAGGCTATATGGTCTGATTGCTGTATACGTATCAGACATGTACTGCACTGAGCATCAGTATTTTGGAGCCTTTTCTCTTTAATATTGCATTATTAACTTTGACCTTTTTGGCTTTGAAAAGCCCAGCATTCTGCTCCAGCATTCTGCTCCAGCATTCCCCAGATAAGCTGCTTTAAGAAAGCTGCTTTCAGAATAAAAGAATGATCTTTATATATTTTAAAGTGGTAGTAAGAAACATGAGCAGTCATCCAGAACAGCTTCGTTATCCTGTGAAGTGTCCATTTACACTGATCAGCTATAACATTAAAACCACCTCCTTGTTTTTATACTCACTGTCCATTTTATCAGCTCCACCCACCATATAGAAGCATTTTGTAGTTCTACAATTTCTGACTGTAGTCCATCTGTTTCTCTGCATGCTTTGTTAGCCCCATTTCATGCTGTTCTTTAATGGGCAGGACTCTCCCAGCACCACTACAGAGTAGATATTATTTGGGTGGTGGATCATTCTCAGCACTGCAGTGACACTGACATGGTGGTGGTGTGCTAGTGTGTGTTGTGCTGGTATGAGTGGATAAGACACAGCTATGCTGCTGGAGTTTTTAAACACCTTACTGTCACTGCTGGACTGAGAATAGTCCACCAACCAAAAATATCCAGCCAACAGCGCCCCATGGGCAGCGTCCTGTGACCACTGATGAAGGTCTAGAAGATGACCAACTTGAACAGCAGCAATAGATGAGCGATCGTCTCTGACTTTACATCTACAAGGTGGACCGACTAGGTAGGAGTGTCTAATAGAGTGGACAGTGAGTGGACACGGTATTTAAAAACTCCAGCAGTGCTGCTGTGTCTGATCCACTCATACCAGCACAACACACACTAACACACCATCACCATGTCAGTGTCACTGCAGTGCTGAGAGTGATCCACCATCTAAATAATATCTGCTCTTTGGTGGTCCTGTAGGAGTCCTGACCATTGAAGAACAGGGTGAAAGCAGGCTAATAAAAGGTATATAGAGAAATAGATGGAGTACAGTCAGTAATTGTAGAACTACAAAGTGCTTCTATATGGTAAGTGGAGCTGATAAAATGGATAGTGAGTGTAGAAACACGGAGGTGGTTTTAATGTTATGGCTGATCAATGTATATTGCCAGTAAGTTTTGACTGCAATCACAGTCCAGTATTCCTTTCTGGCAATACCCATATAAACTGCTTGTCAACCCAGTGGCAGTGCGAGAGTAATGCAGTGTGTGTACCCATCCCTAATGTGCATTCTCAAATTGCTCTGGAGTTACTCAGCATCAGTGATAGACATCAACTCCTATGCAAGCATTGACTTTGAGAAACTGCACTTTCCTGTCTGTCATTTTCAATAGCTGTTCTTCCCAAACATAGAGCTGACAAAGTATCATAAATATGTTTGTACTGTCAAACCAGCCTTTGCAAGATTTTCATCAAACTGCTCTGCCATGACAGATTGGAGACATACAACCATCACAATGGCCTTTGCAGCAATGCTCAAAATGTAGTTCGTGCTTGAGAGGCGTTGTGAAATGTGTCTGGATGCATTCTGAAATACAACAGTGAATGAAGTCAATCTTGCGTAGCTAGGACTGTCGTGTTTACATACTTCCTTTTACTTGAGTACAAGGGTAGTGCAGCAGGTAGTGTAGGTGCTGCACAGCTTCAGGATTTCATTCTTTCTCTCTGGTTAGTGTCTGTAAATAGTTGGGCATGTTGTGTCTATGTGTGCATGGATTTCCTTTAGATATTGTAGTATTTATTGGTGGATTTGCAGCTCTAAATTCCCCAATGTGAGTGAAGAGGTGAGTGTGTGATGCACTGCAAACTTTTGCCTAGTGTTTCTGAGAAAGCTCTGGAGCCATCTGGATAAATTAGTTCATCAGTGATGGATGAATAAGCAATATGATTTTGCTGTCAGATCAGTACAGGTGTTGTCGAGCTCTTATAGCAGAATTGTAAAGAATAACATCAAAATGCTGGGGGATCCCTGATTGCAATCGAGGTGGGTATATTGCTGCTCACACCTCTTCCGACCCGCGCGCAGCCCTTTGCGGAACCCTTTTTCACCTATGCACTCTGCAGAGGTGCCTCTCTGTCTGCCAGTAAGGGTCCTTACACAGTGTTTGAAGACCCCATCCACATTGTCCGGTCATCCCGCCCTAGCAGAACTGTGTCTGCTGCAGGCACTGCCAATCATGCTTGCTAAATGCCGCCCAGCCTACTCGATGGCTTGGCGCTGGTGTGGTAGCAGAATATCCCGTTGCACCACCCAGCGTCCAGATGAAATATTCTTATAGATATACAGATATACAGTATTAATTCAGTGCCCTCATATCTAGAAGGATTGCTGTATGAATACCAGAACACATGACTATATTATTGTGGCAACTTGCCTGTTCGTTGTTATAATAGGCAAGGATCATCAGTGGCATGGGAGTCAGGCTTCCCAGAATGCCCTGCGGATAAAAGGTGGGGTTTAGCATGTTTGCTTCTGTGTATGAAGTTATTATGTGTTTATTGCGTGTTTTGTGTTCATTTTTATGTAAAGTAATTTACCGTTTTCTGGTTTTACTTTGCGTTTGATGTGGGGGCCTGCTCTGTGTGTGTTGGGATATAGCGGGAGTGGTGTATTCTAGCCTCTTCTTGGTGTTCTGTCACTAGTTCAAAAGCTACTGAATAAAGAGTGCTGCCTCTTGAACTTAAAAGAACAGAATGCCTCGTTCTTCATCCTCACCAATGCCACATTATTATGACCCATCAATGTGGTTCTTTGGAGCTTTGCTTTTTTTATGCATTTTCTCCCTTTTTTTTTAGCGCGTCCAATTTTTACCCAATTGCAATATGCTTCCTCTCTACTGGTGCTGACCCCCGCTTCGATTGAGGAGCGCGAACTGACGCATGCCCCCTCCGACACATGCGCAGTAGCCGACTGCATCTTTTCACCTGCAAAAGGCGATTTTATATGCAGATCAGCCTTGTGCACGGACCCACACCCTGATTAGCATTATTATTCAACTCAGTGTAGATGCCATCGATTAGCCAACAGAGGTTGTAATTGAATCAGGTATGAGGTCCCTATTCAGCTCCCTCCCTGGATAAACAACAGCCAAACGTTGTTCATATAGCCGCCAAGCCCAGCCGGATGGCCGAGCTGAGATTCGATACGATGTATTCGAAATCCCAGCTCTGGTGTGCTAGCGTATTTTACTGCTGTGCCATCTGAGCAGCCTGGAGCTTTGCTTTTTTAATACTGCATCATTTGCATTGATAGTCTCTAGGTCACAGCCAACTTCTGGCCCTTTAAAAGCTCAGAATTCTGCTACAGCATTTCGTAAGTTAGCTGCTTGAAGAAAGAGGGTTATTAGTTTTAGGGCTGACCATGTGAATAGCTGCAGAGTTTCATAAGCTCTTTTAAGAGCTTAGCCTAATGTTCTCACAGGTTTTCGAATAATTGCTTCTTTATTACTGTGCTGTATAGTTGTCCACTCAAGGCACTTAACTGATCTCATTATGTTCATAGGAATGGCATAGTGTATGTGTTTTTCCTTGTTATGGTAATAGTTGTTATTAGTCTGTGCTTTTTTGCTTTGAGCTGGTGCTTTCCTGACATGCTTGGCAGTCATTTCCGATTCGGAGCGGAGGTCTCGGGGGAGGCCCACTTCCTGTCAGTGAGTGTGGGAAATGTTTGGAGGTGGAGTGCACACTGGAGTGCAGTGGTGCATAAGACAGAGGACCTAAGACACACACTCAGCAGAACCGAGAGCTGCCTGACGTTCCCCCTACATGAGCCTAATTAGGTGCCGACCAGCCCTGCGTCTCACTTGGCTTACAGACCGAGCGTTTGCTGTCACCGTGTTGCTTCTGATAGAAAACGGTTCCACAAAACTATTCTTCAAATAAAATGATAGTAGTTTCTCCAGCCCTGAACAACAAACACAAAAAATGAGAGACGAAAATGCCTGGTGCAGTGTTCACTCTGAAAGCAGGATTTACAAAACATAAAGGGCGTGTTCATGGCACAAGAGGATTGTTCCCCTGGGTTCCCTTGGGTGCTTAGAGGGATCGCTGCACTCCCTACTGTGTCAGTTATGTTTTGGCTTTGCTGTTAAGCCCCATCATCTGAGAGCTCAGGAGAAAATCTAGCAAAATTCTTCTAACATAAGGAACCAATCTCGCAGTAGTAGGTCTGGGTTTCAGTGGGACCATGGCCCATCGCTACATGAGGCAGTAAGTAGCAGAAAGGTGGTATTTATTCATGCTCTGCTTATTCTGGTGGCTGCTGTTTGCCACACTGCAATGCTATGTCAGTGCTTGACTTACGTGTTTTGGCGTTCGAGTGAAGCAGAAGCAGTTTGTGTTGTTTTTTATTGTTTTTGTGTAAGTGCATATATTGTGTTTGGGATTTGTCTCTAGGGGGTCGTGATATTCAGTTTCCAGTTAAATGCAGTTCTTGAATTCAATATTTTAATTTTAATTGCCTAGTCTAGAGTGGGTAGAGCTTTGGGCTATCAATCGGAAGATTGTCTGTGCAAGGCTCTTAACCCTGTCTGCTCCTGTCTGCACTCTGACCCTGCACTCTGACCCCAGCTTCCAAACAAGCTGGAATATGCGAAAAAAAAGAATTTCATTGTACTGTACACATGTATATTTTATCCTGGTCAAGGTCATGGTATCCCTGGCACTGCCATAGCACCACTGCAAGTCATTACATATTCACAAAATCGCTCTTTTACTTTTAAATAGGGGCTTTTGAAAGTAGTCAATCCACCAGCTGCATGTTTTTAATTGGTAAAGAACAACTGAAATATCTAGAATATTGTAGCCTAGAACTGTTCCTGGGTTTACTGCAGATGTGCAGTTGCAACCTCTTCTGTCAGGGTGGTCAGGATGCCTGCATTAGTGGTGGGGTATTCACAGAGCTCATATGGCGCTATGCGGCTCTCTGTAAGACTCCCCCACTGGTAGGTAAAAAGATAAGGATGGCAACTGTGCAAGTAGTGGAAGGCATGTGTGAGCACTCATCACTGCCAGGGTGATGCAAGCGGTGTGAAAATTGCAACAGGGGAATGGGCAATGATTAAATGATTACGGTGCAATATGGGATAAATGATAGCCTCACAGCAAGAAGGTCCTGGGTTCGATCCTCAGGCAGGGCGGTCCGGGTCCTTTTTGTGCGGAGTTTGCATGTTCTCCCCGTGTCTTTGTGGGTTTCGTCCGGGAGGTCCGTTTTCCTCCCACAGTCCAAAAAACATGCAGTCAGGTTAATTGGACACACTGAGTTGCCCTATAGGTGAATGGGTGGGGGTGTGTGTGTGTCTGCCCTGCGATGGTCTGGCGCCTCGTCCAGGGTTACTGTGTGATGGTCTGGCTCCAGCACCCAATGACCCTAATTGGATAAGCTGTTAAGAAAGTGAGTGAGTGAGTTTCATGTAAGTACACATACTATTGCACAGCATATATTATTTTAATGTGGACCGATTATCCTGGTCAGTGCTGTTGACCGACTGCAACCCTGACCAGGATAAAGTGTAGATGAAAAAACAATAAATAATGAATCATTGGTGCCATTATGCTGGCATTAGGCAAAATAATTGGTAACTCATCTTATTTGGAGGTCATATTCCACTATGTAAAAAACCTGGAGTCAGGTTCAGACGCCCTTTCCTTTCCTGTTGTTGTGTCCTTAGCTGCATCTGCTGGGTGTAGCAGAGTAAATCCACTGAAACGCCCACTGAACGTGAGTCATGGTCGATAAGTCAATACCTTCCTGCCAAATGAGTGTTGCGCAGCAGGGAGGGGGATTACGTTATCCCTGTGTGTCCTGGCATTGTTTCATGTTCTCAGCTGCTGAAGTGTGTCTTATACGGTCCGATTCTGCAGGTGATGTCACTTCAGTGGATGTTTGATGGCTGATGTTTGAGCTTTGTGTAGCCTTTGGATTTACCTGGAATTCTGCATGAAATCTTGTGATGCTTAAAATACAAAAAAAGAGTGTCCGTTTGAGACCTGCCACACATTCAAAAAAATGGGACTGTAAAGCATTTACCACTTTGTTTTGTTGCCAAATCTTTTTACAACATTTGAAACACATTGTGTCATTAAGGATGCCAAGTGATGAAGTGTTTCAGGTGTTATTTTGTCCTGTTCTTCCTGCAAACACGTTTTAAGATGTGCAACAGTACAGGGTTGTTGTTGTTGATGCATTTTTCTTTCCAAAATTCCCCACACATTCTGTATTGGGGACAGGTCAGGACTGTCTAATACCTGTATCCTATCTTCTGCAGCCATGCCTTTGTAATGTGCACAGCATGTGGTTTTGCATTGTTTTGTTCACAGATGTATGGACGTCCCTGGAAAAGATGACGTCTTGAAAAGCAGCATATGTTGCTCTAAGATATCAATGTACTTTTCTGCATGAATGCTGCCATCACAGAAGTGTAAATTATTTTTGCCAAGGGCACAGACACAGCCTCATACCATGACAGACCATGGCTGTTGGACTTTCTTTTGTCCTTGGTCTGTAGCACACTGTGTCAATTTCTTCCAAAAAAGATCTGGAATGTTGATTCGTCTGATCACAATGCACATTTCCACTAGGTGATGGTCTATCCTAGATGCCTCCAAGCCCAGAGAACTTGACGTTGCTTCTGGACATGGTTAACATACGGCTTCTTTTTTGCACAGTAAAGTTTTAAGTGGTATTTGTGCATGTAACTCTGTATTGTAGTGCTTGATAAAGGTTTGCCAAAGTAATCCCTCACCCATGTGATTATATCAGCTATTGTTGAGTGGCGGTTCTTGATGCAGTGCCGTCTGAGGGATCGAAGATCACGGGCGTTCAGCTTAAGCTTGAGCCCTTGGCCTTTACGCACTGAAATTCCTACTGATTCCTTGAATTGTTTAATGATATGATGCACTGTAGAGGGAGAAATATGCAAATCCCTTCCAATCTTTCTTTGAGGTTCATTGCTTTTAAACATTTCAATCATTTTCTCATTCATTTGTGGACAAACTGGAGATCCTCTGATCATCTTTGCTCATCAAAGACTCAGCCTTTCCTGGATGCTGCTTTTGTACCAAACCATGATTACAATCACCTGTTTGGAATCACATAATTATTTATTTATTTTACCTCACTACTAGCCCTAACTTGCGTGTGAAAGCAATGAAAGTAGGTTCAAAGTAGGTTGACCAAACAAGACATAAAATATCTCAGGTTCATACTGTCTGCAATGTAATAAATACTGTATTTTCTTTTCATTTATTTTCCTTACTGTCCTAATTTTTTTTAATTTGGGGTTGTACCTTGGGAGTGGGTGTACAGCAGCGATCATACTTAAAGCACAATGCACAATATTAAAGGAGCTGGGAAAAGAAGCCAAGTATAACATAATGACATCAACTACTCTCACTTTTCTTGTAAAAAATAATGTGTTAAAATCATGTGTTTTGAAGTTGTGAAAAGACCTGGCTTTTTCCCATAGATAAAAAGTTGAATTTTTCTAGGTTTTGAGAGAAAAAAACGTACTGCACAGCAACACCAAAATATTATTTTAATTAAACCATTGTGGAGGGGAATTTATTATTCAGGGCTAATTTGCTGCATCAGGGCCAGGGCCAGCTTTTAGTCTTTTTAATGGAACAATGCATTCCAAATTGTATTCAGTTTAGGTTAACAGTCCATCACTTCAAGATTAATAGATGGATTAACTAAACAAATCAAGCAAATTTATGACAAGGGGGTTAAAATGGTGTTTTGGAACAGCTAGGACAAACCTGATACCTAGATGAAATCTTTTTCAAAAAAGGTTGTTTTGACAAGAAAGCATAGAATGATCTACAATTTCTACTTACTGCTGTGTAAGTTTGGGGAACATAAAATAGCTTTTACCGTTTTTAAGTACAGTACAAGGTCTCACAAACTGTTTCCACACTGTTCATGATTAATCAATATGTTCTACAAGTACATAAAAGTACTTTAAGTTTCTTTAAGCAGAATGTATCTATTATTGTGAATATACACCGATCAGCCATAACATTAAAAGCTCCACTTACCATACAGGAGCACTTTGTAGCTCTACAATTACTGACTGTAGTCCATCTGTTTCTCTACATACCCTTTTAGCCTGCTTGCACCCTGTTCTTCAATGGTCAGGACCCCCACAGGATCACCACAGAGCAGGTATTATTTAGATGGTGGATCATTCTCGACACTTCAGTGACAATGACATGGTGATGGTGTGTTAGTGTGTGTTGTGCTAGTATGAGTGGATCAGACACAGCAGCGCTGCTGGAGTTTTTAAATACTGTGTCCACTCACTGTGTAAAATGGACAGTGAGCGTAGAAACAAGGAGGTGGTTTTAATGTTATGGCTGATCAGTGTATGAAGACCAGACCACTTTTATGAGATTCTTATGTGGAAGTTTGTAAATCCAATAGGTTTACAGACTTCTTTGCATGTTTATTTCAGATGCCATTAAAGAAACAATCAGTGTAGATACTGGTTGCAGAGCTATTTCACTTTAGGCTTGTGCATTTCTTCAGCATCAGCAACTATTCCTGTTTTTGTGCAAGGGAGAACAAGTCTGAGCTACTATGAGATTTTTAGAGGGGGTTGTCGTGATGATATTAATATTAATTAATAATATTTTTTTTTATTATTTCACCTGCATTTTATGAGTTGTTTGTGAACCACTTGACTGCAAGAGGAAATTTGCTGTTGTCAGTGTTATGTTTTACTATTAAATGATACATTAAACATGAGCACTATAATTACAATAATATCATGTCTCTCTACAGGCTTTAATAAAAAGTGGTTTTATTGAATCTAATCAATAATGTTGGCAGGGGGTTGGGAGGTTCTCTTGGCTGTCTGGGCTGTTTTTATGACAAATAATGTAGAATAGCTTTATCATATTTTGCTGATGTATTAATTTCCCACCTTTGCTTTAGTTAAATGTAAACATCAGCAATTTTAGAGCCAGTTTGCTGGAGCTTGGTGAAGAAAAAACACAGATGCACGTATGTTAGTACCGAATAGGTTGCTTTAATACAGGCAGTTTGGTTTTGTCCAGATTTTTGTGCCCTATACTGTCAATACAGCATAGCACCAGGGTCCTTGGGACCTGGGTGGCATAAGAATGCTTATGTTGGTCACTGGCCATGAGGAAAACTGACACCAAACATGCAGGGCTTTCTGTACCTCTTGATGTAGATAAGTAAGTATGGCATAGATCCCTCCCCCTTGCCACCCCCCTTTCCAAGATGCATTTCTATCTTGCACACACATACTGCTCTGTTTGTAAAAGGGTTTATAGATTTGTGTGCAATTTTCCAGTTATTTTTTAACTGACCCTAAAATATCTCAAAATTGTAAATAATTCTGACAGTCCTCATCTTTGCCCTTTTTTAGATCCCATCTGATGCCGAGACTGAAGGAGTCACGGTCTCACGAGTCGTTGCTCAGTCCCAGCAGTGCGGTGGAAGCTCTGGATCTCAGAATGGAGGAGGAGGTGCTTATCAAACCAGTACACAGCAGCATCCTGGGACAGGACTTCTGCTTTGAGGTCAGTTTTACCATTGCTTTATAAGGCATTTTTGTTTAGAAATTTAAAGTCGCTTGACCTGCATGAGCTAGTGTGTATTTTCAGGTAAAACATTATGTAAATAGGATGTAACAGTAAATCATTCACAATGAGAAGATTTCTAATAGAACATGTAAAATGTAAAATCATTATCCAGTGCTTAACATTTACATGCATGCTCATCACTGAGTTGTAAACACATAGGCTTTTCTTAGTGTAGTGACTACTAATTCATATACAGCTTGAAGGAAATAAACTTCCACGCCACCAGCACTGACCAGCCATGTTCCTTTGTTGTTTTACACAAAAATAGACATAGCTAGATAGACAGACAGACAGAAAGATAGACAGGCAGACATAGACAGACAGACAAGACAAATAACAAAATATAAAAGTATAAAAATAAGCTCTTATAGTTTTGTTCAGCAAAATAGATTAATTCTAGGAAGAATTATTGGAATAAACCAAAACAATTGAATCTACAAAAATGCATTTATACAAACTAAAAGAAACTATGAAAAATTAGAAGCTTAGCACTAAAAAAGAACAGAAAAGGTAGAATGATTTTGTCATATATACAGTGTATCACAAAAGTGAGTACACCCCTCACATTTCTGCAGATATTTAAGTATATCTTTTCATGGGACAACACTGACAAAATGACACTTTGACACAATGAAAAGTAGTCTGTGTGCAGCTTATATAACAGTGTAAATTTATTCTTCCCTCAAAATAACTCAATATACAGCCATTAATGTCTAAACCACCGGCAACAAAAGTGAGTACACCCCTTAGTGAAAGTTCCTGAAGTGTCAATATTTTGTGTGGCCACCATTATTTCCCAGAACTGCCTTAACTCTCCTGGGCATGGAGTTTACCAGAGCTTCACAGGTTGCCACTGGAATGCTTTTCCACTCCTCCATGATGACATCACGGAGCTGGCGGATATTCGAGACTTTGCGCTCCTCCACCTTCCGCTTGAGGATGCCCCAAAGATGTTCTATTGGGTTTAGGTCTGGAGACATGCTTGGCCAGTCCATCACCTTTACCCTCAGCCTCTTCAATAAAGCAGTGGTCGTCTTAGAGGTGTGTTTGGGGTCATTATCATGCTGGAACACTGCCCTGCGACCCAGTTTCCGGAGGGAGGGGATCATGCTCTGCTTCAGTATTTCACAGTACATATTGGAGTTCATGTGTCCCTCAATGAAATGTAACTCCCCAACACCTGCTGCACTCATGCAGCCCCAGACCATGGCATTCCCACCACCATGCTTGACTGTAGGCATGACACACTTATCTTTGTACTCCTCACCTGATTGCCGCCACACATGCTTGAGACCATCTGAACCAAACAAATTAATCTTGGTCTCATCAGACCATAGGACATGGTTCCAGTAATCCATGTCCTTTGTTGACATGTCTTCAGCAAACTGTTTGAGGGCTTTCTTGTGTAGAGACTTCAGAAGAGGCTTCCTTCTGGGGTGACAGCCATGCAGACCAATTTGATGTAGTGTGCGGCGTATGGTCTGAGCACTGACAGGCTGACCCCCCACCTTTTCAATCTCTGCAGCAATGCTGACAGCACTCCTGCGCCTATCTTTCAAAGACAGCAGTTGGATGTGACGCTGAGCACGTGCACTCAGCTTCTTTGGACGACCAACGCGAGGTCTGTTCTGAGTGGACCCTGCTCTTTTAAAACGCTGGATGATCTTGGCCACTGTGCTGCAGCTCAGTTTCAGGGTGTTGGCAATCTTCTTGTAGCCTTGGCCATCTTCATGTAGCGCAACAATTCGTCTTTTAAGATCCTCAGAGAGTTCTTTGCCATGAGGTGCCATGTTGGAACTTTCAGTGACCAGTATGAGAGAGTGTGAGAGCTGAACTACTAAATTGAACACACCTGCTCCCTATGCACACCTGAGACCTAGTAACACTAACAAATCACATGACATTTTGGAGGGAAAATGACAAGCAGTGCTCAATTCGGACATTTAGGGGTGTAGTCTCTTAGGGGTGTACTCACTTTTGTTGCCGGTGGTTTAGACATTAATGGCTGTATATTGAGTTATTTTGAGGGAAGAATAAATTTACACTGTTATATAAGCTGCACACAGACTACTTTTCATTGTGTCAAAGTGTCATTTTGTCAGTGTTGTCCCATGAAAAGATATACTTAAATATCTGCAGAAATGTGAGGGGTGTACTCACTTCTGTGATACACTGTACATATACAGTACAACGGAATTCTTTCTTCCTGTATCCTAGCTTGTTTTGGAAGCTGGGGTCAGAGCGCAGGGTCAGCCATTGTACATCGCCTATGGAGCAGAGAGGGTTAAGGATCTTTCTCAAGGACCCAACAGTGGCTGCATGGTAGAGCTAGGTTTCGAACTCTCAACCTTTTAGTTGATAGCCCAAATCCCTACCCACTAGGCTACCACTGTCCCATTTGTCTGTAATCTGCAGTCTGTATTTATGCATATATGCATAAACAAGGGCAGTTGTAGCTTAGCGGTTAAGGTATTGGACTAGTAATCAAAGCGTTGCCAATTCAAGCCCCACCACTACCAGGTTGCCACTGTTGGGTCCTTGAGCTAGGCCCTTAATCCTCAATTGCTTAGACAATATACTGTCACAGTACTGTAAGTCGCTTTGGATAAAAGCATCCGCTAAATGCTGAAAATGAATATGTAAATGTAAATGTATGCAAGACCAGACCTAAATAAGATCAGACCTAAACCTAAAAACAGACCAGAAAACTAAAACTGGAACCAAAAAATAAAAAAACCTTCAAAAATTGCTTAATTAACATGAACACAATTTGGATAATTAACAATGTAGCGCTATAACAGTTTGGCACTGTAGACACACAGTGTGTGTGCTTGACTGACCTGCCTGCAGTCCAGATCTGTCTCCTATGTATGGTGCATCATGAAGTGAAAAAATAGACAATTCAGGCTGTTATGCAGCCTAAATCAATATAGAATGATTAAAAATTTCACATTTACAATTAGTGTCCTTAGTTCTCAAACAAATAATCTTAAATCTACATCTTAAACAGTGTAAATAATAGAAAAGGTGATATAACACGGTGCTAAACATGCCTCTGTCTCAGGAGAGTAAGTTGCAGGAATCAGATTCTAAATTTGTTTATATTTACAGATTACAATTAAGTGTAAACAATGTAAATTTTGTCAGTTAAAAAGGTTTAAAAGAATGAACTTAGTTTTTCTTGCTCTGATCTCCTGCTGCCAATCAATAGTACTATTGTCTTCACAGATACATTTTCCACTGATAATTAGAAAAGAATGTTAGCTGAATTTAATCTCTCTTCCTCTCTCTCTCTCTTTGATTTCATTATATAAATGCATTTGATAGGAGTGGGCTCTGTATATTTAGGATATTGGATCGCACCATTCTCTGGCCAGTGGTTATTACTACCCACTCGAGGGAAGCTCTTCACTGGATGAGAGCTGAACGTACAAAAAAAAAATTGTGGAATTAAGCACTCACCTGCATTTGCTGAGACTAATGCCCATTTACTCACTTCCCCTGCTCTCTCCCATTTCTCCATTAGCATTGTGTGTTCTGTGTAATTGCAGGTAACTACATCAACAGGAAGCAAATGCTTCTCCTGTCGTTCAGCTGCGGAGAGGGAGAAATGGATGGAGAACCTGAGGCGAGCTGTGCATCCCAACAAGGTACAGCAGACACTTCAAATGTTATGTTTCTTACTGCAAATGACATACAGTTTATTTATATTTACATACAGTCATCCCTTCCTTTATGTCTGAACTTATATAGGTATAAGACAGACAGACAGACACAGACATACAGGCAGACAGATAGATAGATAGATAGATAGATAGATAGATAGATAGATAGATAGATAGATAGATAGATAGATAGATAGATAGATAGATATACGGACAGAAAGACACAGACAGACAAAGACAGACAGACAGGCAGACAGATAGAAAGACAGATATAGGGACAGACAGACAAAGACAGACACATAGATAGTCAGACACAGACAAATGGACCAATAGATGGACAGACAGACAGACAGATAGATAGACAGACAAACGGACTGATAGATAGATAGATAGATAGATAGATAGATAGATAGATAGATAGATAGATAGATAGATAGATAGATAGATAGATAGATAGACAGACAAAGATAGACACAGATAGACAGACATATAGATAGATTGATAGTCAGATAGAAAGATAGATAAACAGACAGACAGATAGATAAATAGACAGAAGGATAGATATATGGACAGACACAGACAGACAGATAGACAGACTCAAACAGACAGATAGATAAATAGATAGACGGACACAGACAGACAGACAGACAGACAGACAGATAGATAGACAAACGGATGGATGGATGGATGGATAGATAGATAGATAGATAGATAGATAGATAGATAGATAGATAGATAGATAGATAGATAGATAGATAGATAGATAGATAGATAGATAGATAGATAGATAGACAGACAGATATATAGATTAAATGCTGCCCTAATAAGACATCTACAATTAAAGAAGCTTAATATCAAGCAAGTCTTAGCTTACTTTATTTAGGGTAGTGAAGCTCATATGTACTAATTTCTCATTTTGCATTAATTCATATTCCTATTAATTTCCTTTTTGTCTCTTTGATCTACCCAGGACAACAGTCGGCGGGTGGAGAACATGTTAAAATGTTGGATTATCGAAGCCAAGGACTTACCCGCAAAGAAAAAGTACTTTTGCGAACTGTGTCTGGATGACGCACTTTATGCGCGGACTACCTGCAAGCTTAAAACAGACAATGTTTTCTGGGGTGAGCACTTTGAGTTCAACAACCTGCCGGCGGTCAAAAGCATCACCGTGCATCTATACAAAGAGACGGATAAGAAGAAGAAAAAGGAGAAGAACAATTATATAGGCTTGGTGAACATCCCTATAGCAGCCGTAACAGGCCGACAGTTTGTGGAGAAGTGGTACACGGTGAGCACCCCGAACCCCAGCAAGGGCAAGACGCCCGGGCCCATGGTGCGCATGAAGTGCAGATACCAGAGCATGAGCATCCTCCCTATGGAGCTGTATAAGGAGTTTGCAGAGTACATCACTAACAACTACATGCTAATGTGCTCTGTGCTAGAGCCAGCGATCAGCGTCAAGGGCAAGGAGGAGATGGCCTGTGCACTCGTACACATCCTCCAGAGCACCGGCAAGGCCAAGGTAAGAACATCTCAAGTATTGGATTTAAGTGTCACCTATTGTTTGATAAATTACTTTCTGAAAGTAGTGATAGGCAGAGCTAGTCAAGTACTTGATATTGAGCTGCGTTTGTAAAATCTAGAGGTGGGAATTATGGGCACCTTGTGATTTGATGTGCTTGCAGTTTGAGGTGCCAGGTTGGATAAAAATGCATCATGATTGCATACATAATTAATGTTCTTGCTTTTAATTTAAATGTGCTGGTATGTTTGGCTAGTTTTAAATGCATTTTGTTTTACCACCAAATTGATTTGTTGCCAAATATTGCACTTTATGGCCAAAAAATTAAGGATGCCTAAGTATGACCTTGTTAAACATCCATGTAATAACTATGGGCATTAATTCGTTCATTCATTGTCTGTTTTACCACCATTTTATCTTGGTCAGGGTTGCGGTGGGTGCAATTCACTGGGCGAAAGGTTGGAAATAGGGCTGTGTGATATGACTAAAAAAGTCATATCTCGATATGCTTTTGAGAAGTTGCGATATACGATACGATATAATGTAAACTCAAAGTATGAGTACAATGGCAGGCCAATGCCCATATTTTAGCTTATATTGTTTATGTTATCTTAAAAACACAAAATACTGTAGTTTTGATACATTCTGACAGAATTACAGTGTTGTGTATATTTTGTATTATTACAAGGCTGTGTTTATATTAATATTGACAATATTAATATTATATCTATATTATATATACATATTGCAAATATTAATAAAACCAGCAGAATCTCACTATCACATTTATGCTGTCCATTTTACTTAAGCATAAAAAAATCACAATATTTGATAATGCTTTGCTATCATTGCAAAAAATAAGTATGGTAAACAGCAGAACCGCAATCCAGATCAACCACTAAACTGTCACTTATACATCAACCAATGAAGAGAGAAAGTGAAATTCCACCCAAAATCTGAATTTGGACGCTCTGATTGGTTTACACAGCAGTTTATCAAGACCTCACCTCGGAATCTCTTTAACAAATGAACTGATTCATGAAGTTGTTTACACATGACACCATAATAAAATAGAGTGAGCAAAATGAATGAATCTTTACCATAGATAAGAGCACAGCTCCCTGATTCGATTCCAATGAATTATTCGTTTGAAAAGAGTCGTTTCTGACTCGTTGACTCAGTGATTCAGTTTGCGTGTGTGAGCGTGCACGCGCCCACTCGCTCATACGTGAAGGAAAGCGTTCCATGCAGCGCTTTTGTGCTCTGTTTTAAATGTTCTCAAATGGTAACCTGTGTATCCTAGACATACTCAATATATCGAATATGGTCATTTTCAACATCGACCAGCCCTAGTTGGAAACACCCTGGACAGGTCGCCACTCCATCACAGGGCACACACACACACGACCCAAAGGAAACCCACACAAACATGGGAAGAACATGCAAACTCCACACAGAAAGGAATCGAACAGGGACCTTCTTGCTGTGAGACGACAGTGCTACCCACCAAGCCACCCATGGGCATTAATATAAAATTATAATACTGTAGCTATAGTAACCCTCCACACTTCTGAAAAGGTTTTCCACAACATATTTGAGTGCAGTAGTGTGGTCATACACCGTTGAATGAGAAGGTCTTGCTTGCAATAAATGTTCCACTTCATCCCAAAGGGTGTGTATAGGGTTGAGGTCAGGGCTCCATGCAGTGGAAGTTCCTTCACACCAAACTTATCAAACCATTTCAGGCCTCACATTGTACATGGAGGCACATCAGTTATTCCCTTTCCTTCCGTTCTTTTTTCCTTCCTTTTTTCTTTCTTTCTTTCTTTTTTATATATTTAAGCAATCAGTGTCAGTATTTCCAGGTATTGTAATGGGAAATGCCACTAAATACATTTAGTATTCCGGCATGCATAATGTTGTCCAGTGTTATTAATCACTGTGGATGTCTTGTTGATTAGCTTGCAGCTGGCAGACTAAGTGCGACATAGCAGCAAAGGTCCAGTGCCTTTGATAATCACCTCTGCTGGCTGCTCAGGTGGTGCAGTGATAAAACACACACTAAAACACCACGTATCAAGTCTTAGCTCTGCCTGCCGTCTGGGCTGAGCAGCCACATGAACAAACGATTGTTGTTCATATTGTGGTGGGATGTTAAGCCGGATAGGGACTCTCTCATAACTAATGCAACCATGACCTCTGATTGATGTCGAGACAAGGAAAGAGTGCACTGATCAGGGTGTGTTTCTTCGTACACAGTGCTGATCCGCATATGCACTCATCAAGTGTAGGTGACAAGATGCATACGGCTGCTTCCCACATGTCGGAGGGGGCGTGGGTTAGCTTCGTTTTCCTCAATCAGAGCCGGGGTCGGCATTAGTGGAGAGGAACCATGAGGCCATTGGGCAATTGGACGTGCTCATGTCGGGAGAAAAAGGGAGGGAAAAAAAAAAATTATATATATATATATATATACAGTGTATCACAAAAGTGAGTACACCCCTCACATTTCTGCAGATATTTAAGTATATCTTTTCATGGGACAACACTGACAAAATGACACTTTGACACAATGAAAAGTAGTCTGTGTGCAGCTTATATAACAGTGTAAATTTATTCTTCCCTCAAAATAACTCAATATACAGCCATTAATGTCTAAACCACCGGCAACAAAAGTGAGTACACCCCTTAGTGAAAGTTCCTGAAGTGTCAATATTTTGTGTGGCCACCATTATTCCCCAGAACTGCCTTAACTCTCCTGGGCATGGAGTTTACCAGAGCTTCACAGGTTGCCACTGGAATGCTTTTCCACTCCTCCATGACGACATCACGGAGCTGGCGGATATTCGAGACTTTGCACTCCTCCACCTTCCGCTTGAGGATGCCCCAAAGATGTTCTATTGGGTTTAGGTCTGGAGACATGCTTGGCCAGTCCATCACCTTTACCCTCAGCCTCTTCAATAAAGCAGTGGTCGTCTTAGAGGTGTGTTTGGGGTCATTATCATGCTGGAACACTGCCCTGCGACCCAGTTTCCGGAGGGAGGGGATCATGCTCTGCTTCAGTATTTCACAGTACATATTGGAGTTCATGTGTCCCTCAATGAAATGTAACTCCACAACACCTGCTGCACCCATGCAGCCCCAGACCATGGCATTCCCACCACCATGCTTGACTGTAGGCATGACACACTTATCTTTGTACTCCTCACCTGATTGCCGCCACACATGCTTGAGACCATCTGAACCAAACAAATTAATCTTGGTCTCATCAGACCATAGGACATGGTTCCAGTAATCCATGTCCTTTGTTGACATGTCTTCAGCAAACTGTTTGCGGGCTTTCTTGTGTAGAGACTTCAGAAGAGGCTTCCTTCTGGGGTGACAGCCATGCAGACCAATTTGATGTAGTGTGCGGCGTATGGTCTGAGCACTGACAGGCTGACCCCCCACCTTTTCAATCTCTGCAGCAATGCTGACAGCACTCCTGCGCCTATCTTTCAAAGACAGCAGTTGGATGTGACGCTGAGCACGTGCACTCAGCTTCTTTGGACGACAAACGCGAGGTCTGTTTTGAGTGGACCCTGCTCTTTTAAAACGCTGGATGATCTTGGCCACTGTGCTGCAGCTCAGTTTCAGGGTGTTGGCAATCTTCTTGTAGCCTTGGCCATCTTCATGTAGCGCAACAATTCGTCTTTTAAGATCCTCAGCGAGTTCTTTGCCATGAGGTGCCATGTTGGAACTTTCAGTGACCAGTATGAGAGAGTGTGAGAGCTGTACTACTAAATTGAACACACCTGCTCCCTATGCACACCTGAGACCTAGTAACACTAACAAATCACATGACATTTTGGAGGGAAAATGACAAGCAGTGCTCAATTTGGACATTTAGGGGTGTAGTCTCTTAGGGGTGTACTCACTTTTGTTGCCGGTGGTTTAGACATTAATGGCTGTATATTGAGTTATTTTGAGAGAAGAATAAATTTACACTGTTATATAAGCTGCACACAGACTACTTTTCATTGTGTCAAAGTGTCATTTTGTCAGTGTTGTCCCATGAAAATATATACTTAAATATCTGCAGAAATGTGAGGGGTGTACTCACTTTTGTGATACACTGTGTATCACAAAAGTGAGTACACCCCTCACATTTCTGCAGATATTTAAGTATATCTTTTCATGGGACAACACTGACAAAATGACACTTTGACACAATGAAAAGTAGTCTGTGTGCAGCTTATATAACAGTGTAAATTTATTCTTCCCTCAAAATAACTCAATATACAGCCATTAATGTCTAAACCACTGGCAACAAAAGTGAGTACACCCCTTAGTGAAAGTTCCTGAAGTGTCAATATTTTGTGTGGCCACCATTATTTCCCAGAACTGCCTTAACTCTCCTGGGCATGGAGTTTACCAGAGCTTCACAGGTTGCCACTGGAATGCTTTTCCACTCCTCCATGACGACATCACGGAGCTGGCGGATATTCGAGACTTTGCGCTCCTCCACCTTCCGCTTGAGGATGCCCCAAAGATGTTCTTTTGGGTTTAGGTCTGGAGACATGCTTGGCCAGTCCATCACCTTTACGCTCAGCCTCTTCAATAAAGCAGTGGTTGTCTTAGAGGTGTGTTTGGGGTCATTATCATGCTGGAACACTGCCCTGCGACCCAGTTTCCGGAGGGAGGGGATCATGCTCTGCTTCAGTATTTCACAGTACATATTGGAGTTCATGTGTCCCTCAATGAAATGTAACTCCCCAACACCTGCTGCACTCATGCAGCCCCAGACCATGGCATTCCCACCACCATGCTTGACTGTAGGCATGACACACTTATCTTTGTACTCCTCACCTGATTGCCGCCACACATGCTTGAGACCATCTGAACCAAACAAATTAATCTTGGTCTCATCAGACCATAGGACATGGTTCCAGTAATTCATGTCCTTTGTTGACATGTCTTCAGCAAACTGTTTGCGGGCTTTCTTGTGTAGAGACTTCAGAAGAGGCTTCCTTCTGGGGTGACAGCCATGCAGACCAATTTGATGTAGTGTGCGGCGTATGGTCTGAGCACTGACAGGCTGACCCCCCACCTTTTCAATCTCTGCAGCAATGCTGACAGCACTCCTGCGCCTATCTTTCAAAGACAGCAGTTGGATGTGACGCTGAGCACGTGCACTCAGCTTCTTTGGACGAATAATGCGAGGTCTGTTCTGAGTGGACCCTGCTCTTTTAAAACGCTGGATGATCTTGGCCACTGTGCTGCAGCTCAGTTTCAGGGTGTTGGCAATCTTCTTGTAGCCTTGGCCATCTTCAGGTAGCGCAACAATTCGTCTTTTAAGATCCTCAGAGAGTTCTTTGCCATGAGGTGCCATGTTGGAACTTTCAGTGACCAGTATGAGAGAGTGTGAGAGCTGTACTACTAAATTGAACACACCTGCTCCCTATGCACACCTGAGACCTAGTAACACTAACAAATCACATGACATTTTGGAAGGAAAATGACAAGCAGTGCTCAATTTGGACATTTAGGGGTGTAGTCTCTTAGGGGTGTACTCACTTTTGTTGCCGGTGGTTTAGACATTAATGGCTGTATATTGAGTTATTTTGAGGGAAGAATAAATTTACACTGTTATATAAGCTGCACACAGAGTACTTTTCATTGTGTCAAAGTGTCATTTTGTCAGTGTTGTCCCATGAAAAGATATACTTAAATATCTGCAGAAATGTGAGGGGTGTACTCACTTTTGTGATACACTGTATATATATATACAGTGTATCACGAAAGTGAGTACACCCCTCACATTTCTGCAAATATTTCATTATATCTTTTCATGGGACAACACTATAGACATGAAACTTGGATATAACTAAGAGTAGTCAGTGTACAACTTGTATAGCAGTGTAGATTTACTGTCTTCTGAAAATAACTCAACACACAGCCATTAATGTCTAAATAGCTGGCAACATAAGTGAGTACACCCCACAGTGAACATGTCCAAATTGTGCCTAAAGTGTCAATATTTTGTGTGACCACCATTATTATCACTGCCTTAACCCTCCTGGGCATGGAATTCACCAGAGCTGCACAGGTTGCTACTGGAATCCTCTTCCACTCCTCCGTGATGACATCACGGAGCTGGTGGATGTTAGACACCTTAAACTCCTCCACCTTCCACTTGAGGATGCGCCACAGGTGCTCAATTGGGTTTAGTCCATCACCTTTACCTTCAGCTTCCTCAGCAAGGCAGTTGTCATCTTGGAGGTTGTGTTTGGGGTCGTTATCCTGTTGGAAAACTGCCATGAGGCCCAGTTTTCGAAGGGAGGGGATCATGCTCTGTTTCAGAATGTCACAGTACATGTTGGAATTCATGTTTCCCTCAATGAACCGCAGCTCCCCAGTGCCAGCAACACTCATGCAGCCCAAGACCATGATGCTACCACCACCATGCTTGACTGTAGGCAAGATACAGTTGTCTTGGTACTTCTCACCAGGGCGCCGCCACACATGCTGGACACCATCTGAGCCAAACAAGTTTATCTTGGTCTCGTCAGACCACAGGGCATTCCAGTAATCCATGTTCTTGGACTGCTTGTCTTCAGCAAACTGTTTGCTGGCTTTCTTGTGCGTCAGCTTCCTTCTGAAATGACGACCATGCAGACCGAGTTGATGCAGTGTGCGGCGTATGGTCTGAGCACTGACAGGCTGACCTCCCACGTCTTCAACCTCTGCAGCAATGCTGGCAGCACTCATGTGTCTATTTTTTAAAGCCAACCTCTGGATATGACGCCGAACACGTGGACTCAACTTCTTTGGTCGACCCTGGCGAAGCCTGTTCCGAGTGGAACCTGTCCTGGAAAACCGCTGTATGACCTTGGCCACCATGCTGTAGCTCAGTTTCAGGGTGTTAGCAATCTTCTTATAGCCCAGGCCATCTTTGTGGAGAGCAACAATTCTATTTCTCACATCCTCAGAGAGTTCTTTGCCATGAGGTGCCATGTTGAATATCCAGTGGCCAGTATGAGAGAATTGTACCCAAAACACCAAATTTAACAGCCCTGCTCCCCATTTACACCTGGGACCTTGACACATGACACCAGGGAGGGACAACGACACATTTGGGCACAATTTGGACATGTTCACTGTGGGGTGTACTCACTTATGTTGCCAGCTATTTAGACATTAATGGCTGTGTGTTGAGTTATTTTCAGAAGACAGTAAATCTACACTGCTATACAAGCTGTACACTGACTACTCTAAGTTATATCCAAGTTTCATGTCTATAGTGTTGTCCCATGAAAAGATATAATGAAATATTTGCAGAAATGTGAGGGGTGTACTCACTTTCGTGATACACTGTATATATACAGTATATATACTGTATATACAGTGTATCACAAAAGTGAGTACACCCCTCACATTTCTGCAAATATTTCATTATATCTTTTCATGGGACAACACTATAGACATGAAACTTGGATATAACTTAGAGTAGTCAGTGTACAGCTTGTATAGCAGTGTAGATTTACTGTCTTCTGAAAATAACTCAACACACAGCCATTAATGTCTAAATAGCTGGCAACATAAGTGAGTACACCCCACAGTGAACATGTCCAAATTGTGCCCAAATGTGTCGTTGTCCCTCCCTGGTGTCATGTGTCAAGGTCCCAGGTGTAAATGGGGAGCAGGGCTGTTAAATTTGGTGTTTTGGGTACAATTCTCTCATACTGGCCACTGGATATTCAACATGGCACCTCATGGCAAAGAACTGTCTGAGGATGTGAGAAATTGAATTGTTGCTCTCCACAAAGATGGCCTGGGCTATAAGAAGATTGCTAACACCCTGAAACTGAGCTACAGCATGGTGGCCAAGGTCATACAGCGGTTTTCCAGGACAGGTTCCACTCGGAACAGGCTTCGCCAGGGTCGACCAAAGAAGTTGAGTCCACGTGTTCGGCGTCATATCCAGAGGTTGGCTTTAAAAAATAGACACATGAGTGCTGCCAGCATTGCTGCAGAGGTTGAAGACGTGGGAGGTCAGCCTGTCAGTGCTCAGACCATACGCCGCACACTGCATCAACTCGGTCTGCATGGTCGTCATCCCAGAAGGAAGCTGACGCACAAGAAAGCCCGCAAACAGTTTGCTGAAGACAAGCAGTCCAAGAACATGGATTACTGCAATGCCCTGTGGTCTGACGAGACCAAGATAAACTTGTTTGGCTCAGATGGTGTCCAGCATGTGTGGCGGCGCCCTGGTGAGAAGTACCAAGACAACTGTATCTTGCCTACAGTCAAGCATGGTGGTGGTAGCATCATGGTCTTGGGCTGCATGAGTGTTGCTGGCACTGGGGAGCTGCGGTTCATTGAGGGAAACATGAATTCCAACATGTACTGTGACATTCTGAAACAGAGCATGATCCCCTTCCTTTGAAAACTGGGCCTCATGGCAGTTTTCCAACAGGATAACGACCCCAAACACAACCTCCAAGATGATAACTGCTTTGCTGAGGAAGCTGAAGGTAAAGGTGATGGACTAAACCCAATTGAGCACCTGTGGCGCATCCTTAAGTGGAAGGTGGAGGAGTTCAAGGTGTCTAACATCCACCAGCTCCGTGATGTAATTATGGAGGAGTGGAAGAGGATTCCAGTAGCAACCTGTGCAGCTCTGGTGAATTCCATGCCCAGGAGGGTTAAGGCAGTGCTGGATAATAATGGTGGTCACATAAAATATTGACACTTTGGGCACAATTTGGACATGTTCACTGTGGGGTGTACTCACTTATGTTGCCAGCCATTTAGACATTAATGGCTGTGTGTTGAGTTATTTTCAGAAGACAGTAAATCTACACTGCTATACAAGCTGTACACTGACTACTCTAAGTTATATCCAAGTTTCATGTCTATAGTGTTGTCCCATGAAAAGATATAATGAAATATTTGCAGAAATGTGAGGGGTGTACTCACTTTTGTGATACACTGTATATATACAGTATATACAGTGGGGTCAAAAAGTATTTAGTCAGCCACTGATTGTGCAGGTTCTCCTACTTAGAAAGATGAGAGGGGCCTGTAATTTTCATCATAGGTACACTTTAACTATGAGAGAAAAAATGAGAAAAAAAATATCCAGGAAATCGCATTGTAGGATTTTTAAAGAATTTATTTGTAAATTATGGTGGAAAATAAGTATTTGGTCACCCACAAACAAGCAAGATTTCTGGCTCTCACAGACCTGTAACTTCTTCTTTAAGAAGCTCTTCTGTCCTCCACTCGTTACCTGTATTAATGGCACCTGTTTGACCTCGTTATCTGTATAATAGACACCTGTCCACAGCCTCAAACAGTCAGACTCCAAACTCAACCATGGCCAAGACCAAAGAGCTGTCGAGGGACACCAGGAAGAAAATTGTAGACCTGCACCAGGCTGGGAAGAGTGAATCTACAATAGGCAAGCAGGTTCGTGTGAATAAATCAACTGTGGGAGCAATTGTAAGAAAATGGAAGACATACAAGACCATTGATATCTCCCTTGGGGTCAAGATCTCATCCCGTGGGGTCAAAATGATCATGAGAACGGTGAGCAAAAATCCCAGAACTACACGAAGGGACCTGATGAATGACCTGCAGAGAGCTAGGACCAAAGTAACAAAGGCTACCATCAGTAACACACTACGCCGAGAGGGACTCAAATCCTGCAGTGCCAGGCGTGTCCCCCTGCTTAAGCCAGTACATGTCCAGGCCCGTCTGAAGTTTGCCAGAGAGCATATGGATGATCCAGAAGAGGATTGGGAGAATATCATGTGGTCAGATGAAACCAAAATGGAACTTTTTGGTAAAAACTCAACTCCTCGTGTTTGGAGGAAGAAGAAGAACCCAAGAACACCATACCTACTGTGAAGCATGGCGGTGGAAACATTATGCTTTGGGGCTGTTTTTCTGCAAAGGGGACAGGACGACTGATCCTTGTTAAGGGAAGAATGAATGGGGCCATGTATCATGAGATTTTAAGCCAAAACCTCCTTCTATCAGTGAGAGCATTGAAGATGGAACGTGGCTGGGTCTTCCAGCATGACAATGATCCCAAACACACCGCTCGGGCAACGAAGGAGTGGCTCCGTAAAAAGCATTTCAAGGTCCTGAAGTGGCCTAGCCAGTCTCCAGACCTCAACCCCATAGAAAAGTCCGTGTTGCCCTGCGACAGCCCCAAAACATCACTGCTCTAGAGGAGATCTGCATGGAGGAATGGGCCAAAATACCAGCTACAGTGTGTGCAAACCTGGTGAAGACTTACAGGAAACGTTTGACCTCTGTCATTGCCAACAAAGGTTATGTTACAAAGTATTGAGTTGAACTTTTGTTATTGACCAAATACTTATTTTCCACCATAATTTACAAATAAATTCTTTAAAAATCCTACAATGTGATTTCCTGGATTTTTTTTTTCTCATTTTGTCTCTCATAGTTGAAGTGTACCTATGATGAAAATTACAGACCTCTCTCATCTTTCTAAGTAGGAGAACCTGCACAATCAGTGGCTGACTAAACACTTTTTGACCCCACTGTATATATATATATATATATATATATATTTATAAATCACCTCTGATTTTTGTCTTTTAGGAGTTTTACATGTTTTCCTCTTGTCTGAGTAAGTTTTCTTCAGGTATTTTGGTTTATAATCTTTATAATCACAGTAGGTGGATTTTTTCTCATAGTTGCCCATAGGAGTAAGTGAGTAGGTAAATTAGTGAGTGTGTAATGCTCTTTGAGTTCCTTGCTCAGAGTGTAGGCCTGTCTTGCTCCTGGTGTTTCCGGGTGGTGTCAGACATACCACTGTGCTAACATAGTAGGTGAGTGAGTAAGTGAGTTTTTAAGTTCGGTGGTAGCTAGGGCAGTGGTAGCTCAGCGGTTAGGGTGCTGAACTAGTAATTAGAAAGTTGCCCGTTCAAGCTGTACCTCCGTCAAGTTGCGACTGTTGGGCCCATGAGCAAAGCCCTTAACTCTTAATTGCTTGTGTTGTATTCAGTTACAATTGTAAGTTGCTTTGGATACAATGCTGTAAATGTAAGTTGGCTCATTAGTGCCAATTTAAAGCACTTAACTGCCCATCAAAAGGGTTAATAATAAGCCAGGATTCATTCGCAAACACATTTGTGGCATAATATGGATGTTTTATACATTGCATGACAGCCCTAATTTTTTTACATTTATTAAATTAATGAAACCAATTTGATGTATGGAATGTGTTACTAATTGTCTGCTGAATCATTGCATAGTGCGGACTATGGGTGGACAGACATTAGTTCTGTTTATAACTGGATCTCTATTTTCATATACAAATAGTCTGCACAGTGGCACGGGTAGAGTGGGTGCTGCACAGCAATATGATTCCTGAGGTCCTGATTTTCACTGGTACATTGAAGTAAATTGGCTGCACTAAATCAGACCTGCTTGTGAGCACGTAGGTAAATTGCTGCAAGTCAATTGTAATTTATTTCCACTAAACCCACTGCAAACCTGACCAGAATGACGCTGTTAGCAATCACTGTTTATTTGATCTTACTGTTGATGTTGAATGAGGTGATCTTACTTGCCTGATTGCTTTTATTGCCTTTTTAAAATAGGACACGCAGCAGAATCCACCTTTGTTCTGATCTATGTAGGACCACTGGGTGAACAGTGGATAGACTAGAAGAACAGTGGGCTGTACTGCTCATCGCTGAATTACTGGAAGTCAGAATGTTCATCATTAATTCAGCATGTGTCAATCAGAACATCTTTATAAAGCAGCTCTGAATAAGATGGCATGCCTTACCATCTCGCTCTGTCTCTCATTTTCTTATATTTCTTCATTAATCCCTCACAACAGAGTGGTTTTGCGGCTGTTCTGAAATATGAAACATGGCCCTGAAAATATTCTGAAGGAACTGGCAAATAGTAAGAGTGTGAGGCCTCGTCAGTGGAGCTGAACTATATTATACAATAATACTTACATTTAGGCTTTGATGTTTTTGTGCAGATGGCAAAATGTTGCAGAGTGTAGTGAGTGGTGTACAGCAGTGGTCCCCAACCATTTATAACCGAGCCGCACAGAAACAATAAATAATTAGAAATCGCAACAAAAAGCGATGAAATTTCCGACACACTTCGGGTGTTATTGTCTGGTATCACCCCTAGGTGGGAGCAGCATCTCATTGCAGCAAAAAAAGCTCAAAGCTCATCATTTGTGAGTAGTAAAGTTATTCTATTTTAAATCCTCTTGTCTCCGCCGGGCCATGAAATTATATCTTATATATTTATGAAACCGGTCCATGGTGCAAAAAAGGTTGGGGACCGCTATTGTACAGCACCTGGGTTTCTAAGACCTGGGCTTAAACCTTGCCTCTGGTCACTGTCTGTGAGGAGTTTAGAATGTAATTACGTGTCCACATGAGTTTCTACCAGTTTCTTCCAGTTCCAACCTGCTAAAACAGGCAACATTAGGTAGATTTGCTGCACTAAATCATGACTAGTTGTTGAATGATGTCGTTTAATGAATTGGCGATTCTGTAGGTGTATTGCCATGTATAAATTACCCCTGGGTGTAAGTAAGCACCTGACTTAGTGATTGAGTGAGATGTCCTTTGATGGACGGGCACCTTGTCCAGGATGTGTCAGCTGCTGTCCTGATAAGAATGAAGTGTTTGCTAAAAAGAAATAAATAAATTAATTTGCCTTTCCGGTTATTCATCCATATTAAACTGTGCTTGTTGTTCTTGACCTCGAACTGACATTGACTATAATGTAGTTACTGTTTAAAAGAGCTTTCGTAATTATGCCTGCAATTCACTCTGATGGATTTTTAAAGTCTGGATTGTTGTTTAGTTTGAACCTGCACATGAAAAGCCTAAATATGCACAGAACCCATAATGTATAATTTCAGAGCTGGTTGAAATAGCCAGTGGCAGTTGTAGCTTGTCATTAGTGTTTAGCTAAATCAGTCAGTGAGATTGAAGTCTCTCATTACAGAGGTCAGTATCGGTCAGGAAGTATATAGGGAATATATTTTCTTTCGTTGGAAGAGACTGGAGCTGGTCAGCTATTCTATTGTCTTTCATTACGGTGTGTCATGGTAATTGTAAAGGTCATTCAGGGTTGTCTCACATACCATTGAATTTCTGAATGAAATAAATAGCAGCCAACGTGGTACGATGTGGTCACTGTGTATTTTTTGCCTAAATTCAGCATGCCTGCTGTTTTTGAAATGAGTGCATTATGCATCAGACTGTGTTTCTTTAACTGGAATATCAATTTTCCCTAAATAATGGTAAAATTTTCAAAGCATAAGTGCTCATAGCTCAGTCCATCGATACCATGAATCTAAAACCAATTACAACCAAGACAACTCTGACACCAGATTAAAGAACTATAGTGTTTGCGGAGTGAATATTGATCAAGCTAGAACAGGGTTGGTCGTTGAATCAGTTCCCCGTGGAGGCCTGATGGAGTGTATGCATGGTGCAACTAACGTAAGATTCAGAGTCACTGCCCCCTGTTAATGAGCTCTCAGTCATGCTGCCACTGCTGAAGGGGTCTTGCTGGGATTCGCACAAGAGTGATAGTGTGTGGATAAGCATATGCAACTGCAAAAAGTCATTTTTTACCATGGCTGTATTGGAGGGTTAGGTTCATTAGTAAAGAGCGAGAAGGGGAGTCTAAGGCTTTTTTAAACACACCCACTTAGACTATTTTACTAGATGGCTCTTTAACAACCAGATACTTACCTTAAAGCAACCTCTCACTACTAATAATCTGGATGAGATGCCACCACAGACCACAACAGAAAGATTTTCTGAGAAGAAATGTAAATTATGGAGGATTTACATACTTGATGGATAGGTTTGATGGCTTAAAGGGTGCATTTTTACAGTCTGTTGCATTTGCCCTCTAGTTTCTCGCTTGGCAAAACATTAAGACCATTGATGTTTTAAAGCTAGTAGTTTTAATAAAAAGTTTTTCACTTAAATGAACATCAAAAAGTGTATTATAACAAAATACCCTGAAACTGCATATATTATTATATCCAAAACCATGGATCTAACAGTGTTAATGTGTCTACCAAGGACTAAAGCCATGACCTGATGTGCAAAAGGTTAGGTAGCCTTTCACTTTTATGTTGCAATTTAACGTCACAGATGACAATTATATAATTATATATTATCCCAGCATTTCAATGGGCACAAGGCACACAGTAACACCCTGGACGGGGCACCAGTCCATCGCAGGGCAGACACACGCACATACACACACCCATTCACCTATAGGGCAATTCAGTGTCTTCAGTTAACCTGACTACATGTTTTTGGACTGTGGGAGGAAACCAGAGCTCCAGGAGGAAACCCACACAGACACGGGGAGAACATGCAAACTCCGCCTGGGGATCGAACCCAGGACCTTTTTGCTGTGAGGCAACAGTGCTACTCACAGAGCCACTGTGCCACCCAGCCTAAGTACACTGAAACCTTATTTTTGTATAACCATACGTCCAGTGTTTGTAGTTTGTAGTTTGGAGGGCTGAGGGTGGGAGTGAAACAAAAATATGAGAAAAAGATTACCCACAGCTGTTTTATTTCTTTCATTTTTAATTTTCATATAAGAAAACTGCTTAAATAATTTACCTTATGAAGTATTAGCATTCAAAACATTTTTTTTTCATTCAGTTATGCATATGATTGCGTAGTAGTGTGTTGGGTCAGTGTGCTACAACAGGCAGTTATTTTGCAGCCTATACCTGTAACGAATTTGTGAAAGAGTGCCAGAAATATTGATATGTGTTTAAAATGTAAAGATGTGATAGTGTGTTTTGTGTGTTGGTTGTCCAGAACGATAATTTTCCCAAAGGATTTGCTTGTTTGTCTTTACTCTCCAGTTTGGTAGAGCCCAATCCACCAAAACATGCTAATGTTAATTTCATTTTGATTGTTGAAATGTATGAAAGGAACTGACCATCAGCAATCATCATCCTATTGATACAAGACTGTTTTGCCCTCTTGTTGATTTCACCCTGCTGTTTCATCCAATCAAGCTCAACCTGTAGCTGCGTATTGATGATCTTTTGTCCATGTGGCCTTCAGTCTCCGTGCTCGTGTTCTCTGAATACTGATGATGCTGAGCAGAAGCTGGGATAAGATGCAGTAGGAATATAACAAAGATTAGCAGATTAACAGCAGAGCTTCAGGCCAGAACTGCCATTGAGCCGGAGACATATTCCGATAAGTCCTGCAAAGGTTGCAGAGCTTGCAGAAAATATAAATGTACCGATTTGATGCATCACTCAGACACATTGCTTTTTTAGAGGACAGGTGTTATTGGATCTGTATCAGTATTGGAGTCTTCATATAGATATTGTAAAAAAATAGTACAAAAAAGGATTATTAGTTTGCTAACACAATACACTGTGGGTGTCCGTCAGCAGAAGCCGTGGTTTTACAAAACATTTCATCCTGGATCTTAATAAAGTTCTGTTAGTTTAATTATGTCCTTTCAGTGTGCAACCATCAGCATGATGACCACCATCCTAGAGAGTTAGAAGATTAAGGGCATTAGCTCTACTCTGTGTGTTTTTTACAAAAACATGAAGCATGGTGCATAAATACTACTTTTATAAATCCAGGAAAGAATACATCTTATCTTTTTCTCTGTTCCAGTAGCTCAGATTAAAAGATTAAATCTATTGGCTTGTAAGAGTGATGTTGTAGTATATGCACTGCATTTTTCAATTTGCTTACAGGCTGTCAGGTAACTTTTGTAAAGATACTGATAATGTATTCAAATAATCTATTTCATGTTTTTATAGTTTACATGGACTTCTAATGGACATGAATCTTATGGCAGTCTTGAAAATTAAATGCAGGACAATGACTCAAAACTCAAAACAAAAAGGTTAGAACTGGCTGTTGAAATAGCCATCCAAGGTCCTGCCCTCAGCCCTTATGTTGACAATGTAAACTGTAATTAAAAGCTAGTGCCAGAAGCCAATAAATTAAGTTGAATGCTACCAATACTGACCAAATGAATTGTCAGTGATATAATTTGTTGGCTTTTGGCAGTGACTTTAAAGCCAGAAGCTTGTTAATGGCTATTAAAACCAGCTAATTATGGTAAAAAGCTAGGGAACAAAAATGCAAGGTTGTAGTTATTAATATTATTCAAACAGATTGTATTTGATAGATACAGATAATAACACAACAATAACACAAACTAGAGAGGTGCATTTCCCGAAGAAAATGTAAGTGTGATTGCAGCAAAGGCGGGAGAGCGGGTGTGCATATCCAAAAATTGCATAGAAGGCACGGTGTGATCAACATGGGTATAAAAACGGGTGTGGTGGATGAATGGGTGCGTGTATCCAAAAGCTGTATTAAATCTGCGGTGTCATCAATGGGCCGGATGATTTAGAGTTGGAACGGCGTTGATATCTTGAAATTTCAAAAAGTAAATGGGGCAAAAAATGGGTATAAAAACGGGTGTGGCGGGTGAACGGGTGCGTGTATCCAAAAGCTGTATTAAATCTGCGGCGTCATCAATGGGCCGGATGATTTAGAGTTGGAACTGCGTTGATATCTTGAAATTTCAAAAAGTGTGTGGGGCAAAAAATGGGTATAAAAATGGGTGTGGCGGGTGAACGGGTGCACCGATACTAAAACTGTATACAAGCAGTGGTGTCAGCAATGGGCCTACTGCAATCAGACTAATAATACATTTTAGCTCAGACAGGATTCTTTTTTATTTATTGTCTTTCTTTCACTTCCACAAAGCATGCCAGCCTGTGGACTGGCTGTCCCAAAGACTCTGTATTCACAGTGACCCTGGTCCATTATTTAAGATAGATGAGTAGGGAAGGGCATAATAGTTTGCTTCTCAGCTCATAAGGTGCTTATTATACCTGTCATTTCATTTTCATCAACCATTTCACCATGGTCAGGGTTGCCGTGGGTCTGGTTCACCCTGCTGGCCACAAGGCAGGAATACCCTGGACAGGTTGGCAATCCAATGCAGTCTGACTTGCTGAGATTTGAACTAGAGTTTGTGTAATAGATCGCTCATGGGTATAAAAACGGGTGTGGTGGATGAATGGGTGCGTGTATCCAAAAGCTGTATTAAATCTGCGGTGTCATCAATGGGCCGGATGATTTAGAGTTGGAACGACGTTAATATCTCGAAATTTAAAAAAATGAATGGAATTGAATGGGGCAAAAAATGGGTAGAAAAAGGGGCGTGGCGGGTGAATGGGTGCATGTATCTGAGATTTGAACTAGAGTTTGTGTAATAGATCACTCTGAATTACTTTTTGGTACTTATAAATACAGTAATAATTTCAGTACAAATTATATAAGACTCTTTAAAATTTTTACTTGAATAACTTCCTCAAGGGCGACTTTTTATATTATTTGAATCTTTCTTCAGAAATGCAGCATCGCTTGAACTCAAGGATAGGTGTGTATTATGTAACACATCACTGATGTGAACAAATGCATCTTTATATCTAATGCAGGACTTCTTGACGGATCTGATGATGTCTGAGGTAGATCGATGTGGAGAAAATGAGCATCTGATCTTTCGAGAGAACACGTTGGCCACCAAAGCCATTGAAGAGTACCTGAAACTGGTGGGCCAGAAATACCTGCAGGATGCTTTAGGTAAGTGTTTTGCTATTGGTTACTTCCCAGAAGAGATTTCATTAGCCTGTGTCCATTTTGTAATACATGCTGATGCAAGATTCATCTGTTGTGAATGTCCAGGGCATCCAGTGATACAGTTGGACAGTCACGAGTACATAAAATCTAGAATTCATTGGAGTTTGTTGTGTTTTCCCCCTGTATGCACTGCGTTCAAAGCTTTATTTAATTATTAAAAACATTAGTCATTTATTAAAGGCTGGACAGCATTTGGCCAAACCTCCATCCTTTAGCACTGTATTTTACAAAGCCGCACTAATCAGTATTTTATTGATCTTAATACCACAAAGTGGAAATCACTGGTAAAACACATCTGCATACAGATGCTCACGTTTGCCTTTGCTAAATGGCTATGAAGACACTACCATGGTGATCATCTCCAAAAAAATGTTATAGTTCCTAATATATTAGAATTGTGTAACTCAGGGTGCTCAGATAGTGAGTTCAAAGCTCAGCAGTGCTTTTGACCTGACCAGACATCTAAGGGAGGAAAGGTTGGAATGGGTTTCTACTCAGTGCCATGTCATAAAGCAACCACCATGTCTGGCTTTGACGGGACAGTGGTAGCCTAGTGGGTAAAGCTTTGGGCTATCAACTGAAAGGTTGAGAGTTTGAATCCCTTAACCCTCTCTGCTCCAGGGGCACTGTACAATGGCTGACACTGCACTCTGACCCCAGCTTCCAAACAAGCTGGGATACATGAAGAAATAATGTTGTTGTACTGTACACCTGTATATGTATATATAACAAACAAAATAGGTATATATAACAAAGAATAAAGGCATTCTATTCTGTTCTATTTTATTCTGTTCTATTCTGTTCTATTTTATTCTGTTCTATTTTGTTCTATTTTATTCTGTTCTATTTTGTTCTATTCTGTTCTATTTTATTCTGTTCTATTCTGTTCTATTTTATTCTGTTCTATTTTGTTCTATTTTATTCTGTTCTATTTTGTTCTATTCTGTTCTATTTTATTCTGTTCTATTTTGTTCTATTTTATTCTGTTCTATTTTGTTCTATTTTATTCTGTTCTATTTTGTTCTATTCTGTTCTATTTTATTCTGTTCTATTTTGTTCTATTTTATTCTATTTTATTCTGTTCTATTTTGTCCTATTCTGTTCTATTTTATTCTGTTCTATTTTGTTCTATTTTATTCTGTTCTATTTTGTTCTATTCTGTTCTATTTTATTCTGTTCTATTTTATTCTGTTCTATTCTGTTCTATTTTATTCTGTTCTATTTTGTTCTATTTTATTCTGTTCTATTTTGTTCTATTCTGTTCTATTTTATTCTGTTCTATTTTGTTCTATTTTATTCTGTTCTATTTTGTTCTATTCTGTTCTATTTTATTCTGTTCTATTTTGTTCTATTTTATCCTGTTCTATTTTGTTCTATTCTGTTCTATTTTATTCTGTTCTATTTTATTCTGTTCTATTTTGTTCTGTTCTATTTTGTTCTATTCTATTCTGTTCTATTTTATTCTGTTCTATTTTGTTCTGTTCTATTCTGTTCTATTGTATAATGTTCTATTGTATAATGTTCTATTCTGTTCTATTCTATTATGTTCTATTCTATTCTTTTCTATTCTGTTCTATTCTGTTCTATTTTATTCTGTTCTATTGTATAATGTTCTAATGTATAATGTTCTATTCTGTTCTTTTCTTTTCTGTTCTATTCTATTCTGTTCTATTCTATTCTGTTCTATTCTATTCTGTTCTATTCTATTCTGTTCTATTCTATTCTGTTCTGTTCTATTCTATTCTGTTCTATTCTATTCTGTTCTATTGTATAATGTTCTATTCTGTTCTATTCTGTTCTATTGTATAATGTTCTATTATTTTCTGTTCTATTATGTTCTGTTCTGTTGTATTTTGTTCTGTTCTATTCTGTTCTATTCTATTATGTTCTGTTCTATTCTATTATGTTCTGTTCTATTCTGTTCTATTCTGTTCTATTCTATTCTGTTCTATTGTATAATTTTCTATTCTGTTCTATTCTATTCTGTTCTATTCTGTTCTATTCTGTTCTATTCTATTCTATTCTGTTTTGTTCTATTGTATAATGTTCTATTCTTTTCTGTTTTATTCTGTTTTATTCTGTTCTATTCTGTTCTATTATGTACTGTTCTATTGTATAGTGTTCTATTCTGTTCTGTTCTATTCTATTCAATTCTGTTCTGTCCTATTATGTTCTATTTTATTGTTCTATTCTATTCTCTTCTATTCTATTATATTCTGTTCTGTTCTATTTTATTCTATTCTAATATGTTCTGTTTTGTTCTGTTCTGTTTTGTTCTGTTTTATTTTATTCTGTTCTATTCTATTATGTTCTATTATGTTCTATTTTATTCTGTTTTATTCTATTCTGTTCTATTCTATTTTTCTCTGTTCTATTCTGTTCTGCTCTGTTCTATTCTGTTTTGTTCTATTCTGTTCTATTCTGTTCTGCTGTGTTCTATTCTGTTTTGTTTTGTTCTATTCTGTTCTATTCTACAGTATTCTGTTCTATTCTGTTCTATTACCTATTATATTCTGTTCAATTAGGTTCTATTATGTTCTGTTCTATTGTGTTCTATTCTGTTATGTTCTATTCTATTCTATCCTGTTCTGTTCTATTCTATTATGTTCTGTTCTATTCTTTTCTGTTCTATTATTTTCTGTTCTATTATATTCTGTTCTACATTCTGTTCTATTCTGTTCTTTTATATTCTGTTCTGTTGTATTCTATTCTAAAGCACCAGTATGAGTAGTAGGGGATTCACATGGGGTATAACATGACTGTCTGTACTTGGTACTGCTCTCTGTGAGAATTCACTGCTGGCTGAAGAAGCAGCTGCCTCGCTTGATCCACCATAATCTCAGCAGCCCCACTAAAGTTTGAGTGAGCTGAGAGTAAAAACATAGCAAAGCATATCAGCAGCATCACATGCACATACAAATCAATATGGAACTTGGTGTACCAGGCTGCACATAGAGCTATTATATCATCCTATATACAGTATTACAGGCTAAATCTAACTGATTTTGACCAATGAAGATGATACCAGTTCGCTCACACTGTATATGATTTTGTGTGCAGATTGAGACACAGCCCACCAGCTTGCTGCTAAGCAGTATTTTTTTTCCTTTATGTGAAGCCTGATACATTGAGTTTTGTATTTTATACCAAAAATGTCATGTTCATTTACATAAAAGCTTGATCACATAGCCGCTCTGGTGGCGCAGCGGTAAAACACGCTAGCACACCAAAGCTGACATTTCGAACTTGTTGGTCCGAAACTCAGCTCTACCATCCGGCTGGGCTGGGTGGCTACATGAACAACGATTGGCTGTTGTTCATACAGGGTGGGGAGCCGAATGGGGACTCCTCATAACTGATGCAATTATGCCCTCTGCTGGCTGGTTGATGGCGCCTGCACAGAGTTGAGGAATAATGTGTTGATTAGGGTGTGGCTCTCTGTACACAAAGCTGATCCGCGTATGAACTCACCTCGTGCAAGTGAAAAGATGCAGTCGGCTACTGCACACGTGTCTGAGGGGGCGTGTGTTAGTCACGCTCTCCTCAATCAGAAGTGAGGATCAGCATCAGTAGAGAGGAAGCGTAATCCCATCGGGTAATTGGATACGACTAGACTGGGATGAAAATTAGGAAAATGCAAAAAAAAATGAAAAGCTTCATCACAGCAGAACTACAACATGCAGGTGGGACATGAACAGTAAGGGTTTGATTATTCCAAGGGAAAGAGAAAGTTCATAGTTTTGTTGGTAACGTTGCTGAGAAGCAGTTACTGCTTATTTGGGCTGCTTATTTAGTCCCCCTGTGTATGTGTGGAATTGTGTTGCTTGACACTTTTTGATTCACTTGGCAGCCCTCTAATTAAAACATATTTTTATGCACCTGTGTGTGTATGTGTGTGTGTGTGTTTCAGGCGAGTTTATAAAAGCGCTGTACGAGTCAGATGAAAACTGTGAAGTGGATCCATCAAAGTGTTCCTCCAGTGACCTAGCTGAGCACCAGGGCAACCTGAAGATGTGCTGTGAGCTCGCCTTCTGCAAGATCATCAACTCTTACTGGTAATGTGCTGAGTCTGTACACTTTAACAACACTACATTATGTGCAGAGTGGTAGATCTACTGAAGTCCAGCTGCTTTGAATGGCCAAAAGTATGTGAACACCTCTCTGAATGATTGAGTTCAGGTGTTTCAGTTACACTATCAGGTGTATCAAATCAAATATATAAAAAAAATGGAATACAGTGCTGTGAATGTTTATACAACCCCTGGCAAAAATTATGGAATCACCACTCTTGGAAGATGTTCTTTCAATTGTTTAATTTTGTAGAAAAAAAATAAATCACAGACATGCCACAAAACTATCATTTCTCAAACTGTCAACCCTCTGGCATTAAGAAACAATAAAAAAAGAAACAAATATAATAGTTGTGGTCAGTCACAATTGCTTTTTTTTAGATCAAGTAAAGGAAAAAAATATGGAATCACTCAAATCTGAGGAAAAAATTATGGAATCATTAGAAAACACTGCACCATTATTATTTTGTTGCACCACCTCTGGCTCTTATAATGGTTTAAACTCTCTGAGGCATGGAGTTAACTAATGACAAACAGTATTCTTCATCAATCTGCCTTCAACTGTCTCTTGCTGTTGCCAGATCAGCTTTGCAGGTTGGAACCTTGTCATTGACCATTTTCTTCAATTTCCACCAGAGATTTTCAAATGGATTGAGATCCGGACTATTTGCAGGCCATGCCATTGACATTATATGTTTTCTTGAAGGAAAGTTTTCACATCCTTTGCCCTATGGCAAGATGCATTATCATCTTGAAAAATGAAGTCATCATCACCAAACATCCTTTCAACTGATGGAATAAGAAAAGCGTCCAAAATTTCAATGTGGAGACCATCTCCCCTGTGCCTTTACCCGACATGCAGGCCCATATCATCAACAAACAAACCAAACACCAAACAAAAGTTCCAGCATCATCACCTTGCCCAATGCAGATTCGCGATTCATCACTGAAGATCACTTTTATCCAGTCACCCACAGTCCACGATTGCTTTTCTTTAGCCTACTTTAACCTTGTTCTTTTTTTTTTAGGTGTTAATGATGGCTTTTGTTTGGCTTTTCTGTATGTAAATCCCATTTCTTTTAGGTGATTTCTTACAGTTCAGTCACAGACATTGACTCCACTTTCCGGCCACTTGTTTCTCATTTGTTTTGTTGTGCATTTTCTGTTTTCAAGACATATTGCTTTAAGTTTTCTATCTTGATGAGTTTTATAATCCTCTCATTTGTTTCAACTGACATATCTTGTGTTGGAACCATGATTCATGACAATCTGCTTTGTGCAACAGCTCTCCGAGGTGTAAGCACTCTTTTTAAACTGAAGAATAATTAGCTAATCTAATCTGCTGCAGATGTTTTGTTTTTAAACTGCAAATTACAGAGTGATTCCATAATTTTTTCCTCAGATTTGAGTGATTCCATATTTTTTTCCTCTACTTGATCTAAAAAAAGCAATTGTGACTGACCACAACTATTATATTTGTTTCTTTTTTTTATTGTTTCTTAATGCCAGAAGTGTTAGGGTGCCTGCAACGTCTGGTGAACGTACCACCAGTTCACAGCGTTGCAGGCGTTACAGAACAAAGAGCAGCGTGGCCTCAAATAGGAGGCCAGCTGATTAGGGCAACGACCTGCAGCTGTCAGCTTCCTACTTAAGGGGGCGTCGCCAGTCTGCAGTCGTCGCACCTTTGTTCTTTGTTTTTGACCGGCTGCACTGCTGCAGCCATTCCTTTTGCAGGGCTAGTTTGGTACCCCAGGCGCCTGGTAGCGCGGTTGGGTGTGTAAGTCGTAAGACTGAGGTAAATTAGGGTTTTGTTTCATTTAATAGGGAGAGCTGGTGCGATTCCTTACAGCCCTCGAGCTGTGGTTGTTTTGGCGTTGCCACATAATGTCCCCGCTTGCAAAGCTAGCAGCGGGTTAGCCTCAGGCTAATTGCCACCTTCCGCAGTCCTTTAAAGGCGTGTATCCTGCTGAGCAAAGAAATTGGCCCTCCGTCGTGCATGAGTTGAATTTCCTCTGACTGTGAGGAGAATCTTAATTTAAATCCCAGTTTTGTACCATCACACACAAATGTCCATATGCTCTATTAATAAACCCCTAGTCTCAGTACTTGGTGTAACATTGTTTACCCTTGAAAAATTCTAATAAAAGGTTTTGGTAGGTGCTAAGTCCCTGGTTGTTAAGTGATCTTATGGTTGCCGCTGAGCCTTCATCAGGTTATCCTGTAACTCCTTTGCAGTAACACAAGGGTTTTTCATGTTGTCTTGATAAGATTGCTAAGAGCTCTGAATGAAGTGCATGGCAAGGTCTGCCATAAGTTTGGAAATTCAGGACAATGTTTCTGGGACTGTTCAAGGTCATAAACGTTTTCCGATTTTAAACGTTTTCCCATTACCCAAAGTTCTCCAGCTCTAGATATTCTTACACTGTTTCAGTAGAGATAAACTGAAGTAATGTGATCTTCTGCTTTGCCCCTGCAGTGTGTTTCCTCGAGAGCTAAAGGAGGTGTTTGCATCCTGGAGGCAGGAGTGCAGCAACCGTGGCCGGCCGGATATCAGCGAGCGGCTGATCAGCGCCTCACTCTTTCTGCGCTTCCTCTGTCCTGCCATCATGTCACCTTCCCTTTTCGACCTCATGCAGGAATATCCTGACGACCGTACTGCACGCACTCTCACCCTCATTGCCAAGGTTACACAAAACCTTGCCAACTTCACCAAGTAAGTGCCTGGACCAAGGTTTGAGGATATTTAGAATTGATTTTGGAATTCCACAGCATTAATATGCATCATTAAGCTAAATTTATTAATGTTCAGTCAATCCATCTACAAAAACGAATGGGAATTGAACTTAAGCTACATCTATCTTACTTTATTAGTTGCACCATCTCACACACTGCATCAATTATTTTCCTAAAATTAAAATCTGTCTTCTAGGCATCATGACTATACAGACAGGTGAAAAATAAAAGTAAAAACTGAGACAATCTATCTTAGAAAGTTTTGGGCCAACACACGTTTCATTCCACCTTAACAAAGATTCTTTGAAACCATTTTCTCAAAACATATTCTGTCAGCTAGAGAGTTATTTGAATGATAGAGGCATGTACACTTCCCCCTATTTCATTATCAACCTTCACCTCATGCTGGCCAAGGAGCGTCGTGAAGCCACCAAGCTCTTCTGATTACCAGCTAGTCATGGACTGGGTCATTCTCAGCACTACAGTGACACTGACATGGTGGTGGTGTGTTAGTGTGTGTTGTGCTGTTATGAGTGGATAAGACACAGCAATGCTAATGGAGTTTTTAAACACCTCACTGTCACTGCTGGACTGAGAATAGTCCACCAACCAAGAATGTTCAGCCAACAGCACCCCATGGGCAGCGTCCTGTGACCACTAATGAAGGTCTAGAAGATGACCAACTCAAACAGCAGCAACGGATGAGCGACCGTCTCTGACTTTACTAACATCGTCCCTGTCAACTTTTTGGAATGTGTCAGGGTGAAAATTTGATGAACTGATTTGGTGATGTCCTATGACAGGGCCTCACTGAAGGTCATTAGACTTTTTATTACAACCAGTTGTACTACCAGAGTCTAAGAAAATGGCATGACTGGAAACAATGGATATGCTAAAAATGATTATTATTATTATGTATAGTGGTTAGGGATGTAACGATACACTCTAACCACAATGCAATGCGATTCACGATACTGGGTTCACGATACGTTTTTTTTTTTCTGGATTTAGGTACAAACTATGCAAAACAATGCTGCACATTTCCCTTTTTGTGTAAAAAACTGAAATGAAATTTTAAAACAAATCCCACATTATATAAATAAATCATTCCCTGCAATCTTTAAAATTTCACCCATTTTGAATTAAGCCCAATTTGACTGGAAAACCCCGAACCTGGCAACTCTGTGTAGTAACGTCAACCAGGTAAGGTTGATAGCACCAGTTCATTTTACATCTAAATCTATTTGAATCGTGGCATATTTGCATCGATTATTAACTGTCTTGTGGTGCATCCCTTATAGTGTTAGTAGTAATTGTGTAGTAGTATAATTATCTCTAGTATTTTTTTATAACTGTGCTGTTTTTGAATCTTGTTTGTGCTGTGTGCAGATTTGGCAGTAAAGAAGAGTACATGTCCTTCATGAACCAATTTTTGGAGCACGAGTGGACCAACATGCAGAGATTTCTGCTGGAGATCTCCAATCCAGAGACCATTTCAAACACAGCAGGTTTTGAGGGCTACATCGATCTGGGCAGAGAGCTCTCCACACTTCACTCTTTACTGGCGGAATCTGTCGCTCAGCTCGACCAGGTGTGTACATGTGTGCATGCAAATCTGTTAATCACCAACTTAACAATCTGAACCTGTGGCTGGGGACTTTTATGATGTGCAAGAAAACTGAAGTTCACAGAGAAAATATTATAAGAAAAAATTTTAATAATAAACCAAGAGTTTAAAAGAATAAATCCTGTTGTAGACTACTAAATTAATCTGTAATTAAGTTTAACTTCAACAAAGTGATTAAAGTGAACCCATCTTTTGATAAGCATCAGATAGATGAGTTCTCTTTTTTTTTTTAAACAAATTGATTAATTAAAATTAAGTAGAAGAAACACAGCTTCTTTTAGGACTCTAAGTAATGTGTCTATCGTCATGAAAGGAGGCTTTATCAAAACACTTAATTTGTTGTGCTTTAAATGTGGTTTATCAGGATCAAGCTGTGTTCACAAGCACTCTGGGTATTACCCACTAATCCCCTGCTGTGTTACAGAGCACTGCTACAAAGCTGGGACCTCTGGTGAGGATCCTGAGGGATGTGAATGTGGCCCTGACTAACCCAACCGGAGCCCCACTGTCTTCCCCCACAGAGCGTGTCGGTTCACCCACCATTCCTGGCTGCAGTGTTTCCACTGGGCTTCATAAGTTTGTCATGGACTCTGAGCTCACGGGGTAAGAACATACATCCTGTACATTGTTACAATTAATAAGATTTAAATAAACCAAAATATTTTGTGACACTTCATTATGCAAAATTGGTTGCAGGCCGTATCTTCTACTCCAGCTCAGCTGTAATGCTAGCTAAATCCTAAATATTATTTTTTATTTATGTTTAATATTGTTAAAATGCAGCAAATCAGTGGCACAACCAAACCTGCTTTTGGCTAAAAGCTGAATGGTGATTGGTGGTGCTCTATGGGTGGGAAAAACAGCATTTCTCTTTTAATGATCAGCCAATCCCTTAAGCAAAAATAATGAAGACTGTAGGGGTATGTTCATCTGGCTTTACATGCCTATAAGAAAACATATGCCAACCCTCATCCTTATAATGAATTCTATTGTGTAATAGGGAGACCTGAAAACTAAGGGAATAATGGGGGTAAAAGTTAAAAAAACAACTAAAATAACAAATAAACATCAGAAAACTTGAAGTAATTATTCACCATCACCTGCTACTTAATTTTATGACCTGAAAATAATATTTATAATAATAATGTTGTTCAAGCTCGCTTATGTGAAAAAGTAATTATATGTAATACATTCAAGAATTATACAAGGTAAAATGTCTAAAATTGAAAATTGGTGATTTTAATCTAAACAAAGTATAAATATTAAAACAGCTGCTAAAGCTGTGGAACCTCTTAAAAGATCGTCAGTACTGGAGTAGGGTTATCTCTACAGTAATTCTGCAAAAACAATTCCAAAAAAATTGAGACATGTGGAAATAAAGTATTTAAAAATAGACAGCAATGACTAGCAATTTATATCTGTATTCATTTGAAAACTACAAAAATAAGATATTTAATATTTTGACTAATTAATTAGTCAAAATATTAATATATATGTATATACACCCTACACTCATTTTAAATTTGATGACCACAACGTGTTCAAAACATCAGGACAGAGGCAAGTTTACCACATGATCATTTCACAGACTTTTTAGTCTTACATTGCTCCTGTCAACTTTTTTAAAATGTGGCACAGGCATCGATTTAGGGATTAGCATGTATTTACAAAAATCAATGATGTTGATGAGATGAAACAATATATCTCTTATTTGTGCTATTTTTAATTCAATACCTGTAAAAATAACAAATCACTGCTTAATATTGTTATGAGTGATGCCGGGGGTCTAGGTGCCACAGCGGTTTATTACCCTAGCACACCATCATTTATCGGCTCGCTGGGCGTTTACACAGACATGATTGGCAGACATGTTAGTGGGAGGGAGGCCTAGGTCCTGGGCCTGTCTGAGGTGTTCCAGTCTTGAGCCCAGTTCCAGTCTTGAGCCCAGTGTTTCACTGCAACCCTGATAAAATAAAGTGGATTTTAAAAGATTTTTTTACTAGTGGGTACTGATGCTGGAAGTTGATTGTTTGTGTGTTATGGGTTTGGACAGTTTCCATTCTGTAGTACAGTCATCTTAAGATTCCAAAAGCACACAGTGCACCACATTTTAAAACATCACTCTTCATTATTCAAGGCTGTTAAACTGACCTGCACTTCAAATCATCAATAAAGTAATCTGGCCTGCATTGTAAGTCACCAGTAAACACAAAACCCAAATAGACAAAATGCTCAATAATTTAATCAGTAAAATGCTTCCTAATAAAACAAACCTGATTTAATCTGTAGTTCTGAGCAGATAAGTTATAATATAAATGTACTGTGTACTGCAGAATGTGAAGTTACATTTTAAACACTGCATTACAGAAATATTATATATATATATATATATATATATATATATATATATATATATATATATATATATATATATATATATATATACAGTGTATCACAAAAGTGAGTACACCCCTCACATTTCTGCAGATATTTAAGTATATCTTTTCATGGGACAACACTGACAAAATGACACTTTGACACAATGAAAAGTAGTCTGTGTGCAGCTTATATAACAGTGTAAATTTATTCTTCCCTCAAAATAACTCAATATACAGCCATTAATGTCTAAACCACCGGCAACAAAAGTGAGTACACCCCTAAGAGACTACACCCCTAAATGTCCAAATTGAGCACTGCTTGTCATTTTCCCTCCAAAATGTCATGTGATTTGTTAGTGTTACTAGGTCTCAGGTGTGCATAGGGAGCAGATGTGTTCAATTTAGTAGTACAGCTCTCACACTCTCTCATACTGGTCACTGAAAGTTCCAACATGGCACCTCATGGCAAAGAACTCTCTGAGGATCTTAAAAGACGAATTGTTGAGCTACATGAAGATGGCCAAGGCTACAAGAAGATTGCCAACACCCTGAAACTGAGCTGCAGCACAGTGGCCAAGATCATCCAGCGTTTTAAAAGAGCAGGGTCCACTCAGAACAGACCTCGCGTTGGTTGTCCAAAGAAGCTGAGTGCACATGCTCAGCGTTACATCCAACTGCTGTCTTTGAAAGATAGGCGCAGGAGTGCTGTCAGCATTGCTGCAGAGATTGAAAAGGTGGGGGGTCAGCCTGTCAGTGCTCAGACCATACGCCGCACACTACATCAAATTGGTCTGCATGGCTGTCACCCCAGAAGGAAGCCTCTTCTGAAGTCTCTACACAAGAAAGCCCGCAAACAGTTTGCTGAAGACATGTCAACAAAGGACATGGATTACTGGAATTGGTCTGATGAGACCAAGATTAATTTGTTTGGTTCAGATGGTCTCAAGCATGTGTGGCGGCAATCAGGTGAGGAGTACAAAGATAAGTGTGTCATGCCTACAGTCAAGCATGGTGGTGGGAATGCCATGGTCTGGGGTTGCATGAGTGCAGCAGGTGTTGGGGAGTTACATTTCATTGAGGGACACATGAACTCCAATATGTACTGTGAAATACTGAGCAGAGCATGATCCCCTCCCTCCGGAAACTGGGTCGCAGGGCAGTATTCCAGCATGATAATGACCCCAAATACACCTCTAAGACGACCACTGCTTTATTGGAGAGACTGAGGGTAAAGGTGATGGACTGGCCAAGCATGTCTCCAGACCTAAACCCAATAGAACATCTTTGGGGCATCCTCAAGCGGAAGGTGGAGGAGCGCAAAGTCTCGAATATCCGCCAGCTCCGTGATGTCATCATGGAGGAGTGGAAAAGCATTCCAGTGGCAACCTGTGAAGCTCTGGTAAACTCCATGCCCAGGAGAGTTAAGGCAGTTCTGGGAAATAATGGTGGCCACACAAAATATTGACACTTCAGGAACTTTCACTAAGGGGTGTACTCACTTTTGTTGCCGGTGGTTTAGACATTAATGGCTGTATATTGAGTTATTTTGAGGGAAGAATAAATTTACACTGTTATATAAGCTGCACACAGACTACTTTTCATTGTGTCAAAGTGTCATTTTGTCAGTGTTGTCCCATGAAAAGATATACTTAAATATCTGCAGAAATGTGAGGGGTGTACTCACTTTTGTGATACACTGTATATATATATATATATATATATATATATAGTTAAGGCCTTGATTATTTAATTATAACTTTGTCAGATGCTATAAAAGACCTTTATTATCTTGGCAGCCCCCAAGCAGAGTTCTTTGGAAAACATTACAGGGCATCATTAAAGCTGCTGATAGTGCATTGTTTTTTCCAGCTAAAGTGATTAGCATGCACATTCTGAAGGTTCACATTTCCTGCATTACCAACTATGTTTGTGGTCAAGGGGAATGTGATAAAATTAGACGTTCCCTAGACAAGACCTTGCTGTTCAGATTATTACATGATGTACACCAATCAGCCATAACATTAAAACCACCTCCTTGTTTCTACACTCACTGTCCATTTTATCAGCTCCACTTACCATATAGGAGCACTTTGTAGTTCTACAACTACTGACTGTAGTCCATCTGTTTCTCTGCATGCTTTGTTAGCCCCCTTTCATGCTGTTCTTCAATGTTCAGGACTCTCCCAGGACCACTACAGAGCAGGTATTATTTAGGTGGTGGATCATTCTCAGCACTGCAGTGACACTGACATGGTGGTGGTGTGTTAGTGTGTGTTGTGCTGGTATGAGTGGATCAGACACAGAAGCACTGATTTTAAACACATCACTGTCACTGTTGGACTGGGAATAGTCCACCAACCAAAAACATCCAGCCAACAGTGCCCTGTGGGCAGCTTCCTGTGACCACTAGAAGATGACCAACTCAAACAGCAGCAATAGATGAGTGATCGTCTCCGACTTTACATCTACAAGGTGGACCAGCTAGGTAGGAGTGTCTAATAGAGTGGACAGTGAGTGGACACGGTATTTAAAAACTCCAGCAGCACTGCTGTGTCTGATCCACTCATATCAGCACAACACACACTAACACACCACCACCATGTCATTGTCACTGCAGTGCTGAGACTGATCCACCACCTAAATAATACCTGCACTGTGGTGGCCCTGGCCATTGAAGAACAGGGTGAAAGCAGGCTAAAATGATATGTAGAGAAACAGATGGACTACAGTCAGTAATTGTACAACTACAAAGTGCTTCTATATATATGGTAAGTGGAGCTGATAAAATGGACAGTAAGCATAGAAACAAGGAGGTGGTTTTAATGTTATGGCTCAGTGAACCTATTATTGTACATAGCTGGGTGCAGGATAAATTACAAGTTTAGTAACTGTTGCATGGGTGGGTGGATGGATGGATGGATCGATTGGTAAAAGTGTGAGTGGATGGATGGATGAATGGGTGAATGGATGGATGAATGGGTAGATGTGTGGCTGAATGGATGGATGAGTGGATGGATGGGTGGACGGATGAATGGCTGGATGGATGAATGGCTGGATGGATGAAGTTTTTAATAAAATAATAATAATAATAGAATAATCTTAACAAAGGGTTAAATGGGATCTACTGATAATCGGATGGATCAGTTTAGGAGGTTGTTTAGAAAGATGATCAGTGGTTAGATGCTAAGTAATTTGCTGTATCTCGATGTGGGTGTGTATCACCACCTGCACTATAAATAAATTCACATTAGCCATCAATCCATGTGCATGTATTAACACTCTAATTAACGCACTCAGCCAAATAATGAGCTGACTTTATTCATTCATTCATTTTCAGGTTGGTGGATTTCACACGGCTGCCATCCCCAACCCCCGAAAACAAAGACTTATTTTTTGTGACGCGGGGTTCGACAGTCCAGGCATCTCCAGCTCGCAGCTCGAGCTACTCAGAAGCCAACGAGCCAGACATGCAAATCTCCAACGGCAACAAGAGTCTGTCCATGGTGGACCTGCAGGACAACCGGAGTGTAGAAAGCACAGCCAATACAACCTCCAGTGACCCCACTAATGACAGCCAGAGCTCAGCAGCATGGAGCACTCGCACCATGAAAGGCAGCGCAGTTGCAGGACCCACCCTCAGAAAGACAGCTCAGACACCCTCTACGACGTGCATAGAGAGCGCTCCAGGACGACCTCAACTTCTGGCCCCGCTGTCCTTTCAGAACCCTGTGTACCAGATGGCAGCTTCTATGCCGGTATCACCACGAGGTGCTGGTGACTCAGGTTCAGAATGCCAAAGCTCAGTTGGCTCTCAGAGCAACACAGAAGAAGCTGGAAATGTAGGAATCAAACCCACATTCATCACCCAAGCCAATGTGGGCACATCAGTCGGAGGAAATACCAACGACGATTTATCAAGACGCTCTGGCGATTTCACACGAAGGCAGATGTCTCTTACTGAGGCGCAGCACCAATCCAACGTACCGAGACAGAACAGTTCCGGCCCACAGAGACGGATCGACCAACCTCCACCTGCGGTCACCCGAGGACGCACTCCGCCCAGCATGCTCAACACCGCCCCATACCCGAGGCCCTCCAGCGGTAGCATGATGTCATCATCATCACCAGATTGGCCCACCAATGGTGCCAGACTAAGACAGCAGTCCTCCTCTTCCAAAGGAGACAGTCCTGAGATCAAACAGCGCACCTTACACAAACAGGTAAAAACGGCATTTTTCATTCTTATACAGTGGTACTCAAAATTTTTGAAACTCAACGCCCTTTATTGAGAAATTTGTACCCTTAAACTTGATGTATGTGCGACTGTCGCTTTGTTCTGCGCTTGGCTTGAGCGGTGCAGTAAGACGTCATCATAGTGCGAATATGATCTGCATTTGTGTGGAATAACCGTCGAATTCACTCTGAAAGCTCCACATGTGTCTGTGTTTAGATGTATTTTCCTCACTGTTTCACTTTTAAACTTGTGTTATAGCTCGGGCATTAACAGGTTTCCGAATACATCCTTATGGGAAAAAATACCTTCAAACTCAATGCCTTTTAAACTCGACGCCACTTGCAGAACCAACTGATGTCGAGTTTCAAGGTACCACTGTACTAAATTTGTACGTACAGCTTATACATGCAGTTACTACGAATTGCAATTGCAAAATTACTGTTTTTTCAGCTAGTATTCATGCCCGTTTTGAAGTTACAAATTGGCACTGTATTGGGTTTGCAATTTCTAAAGAAATAAGTTAAAATCTTAAATGTGGGTTAGTATTAATAAATAAATCACATTATATGTTTTTCTGACAGTAATTCTCCTATAAGCTGAGTATTTGGTGGCTGTGTTTCCTTTATTGAGTGATGTGATATTTATTTTACTTAACTACTGATGGAAATGCCAAATTTTGCTACAAATAACACTAACTACTCATTAGACAAAAATGTGACCAGGCTTTAGACATTACTCAACAAGTGGTGTTTCAGATGCTTTAAAGGATAAATTATTCTTTCAGCACCCCCTGTTAGGGGTCACCATAGTGGATCATTTAGTGGACACATATTTGAATTGGCATATTTTTTTAAGTTAGATTCCCTTTACTCCTTTTTATCCGAGCTTGGGGAAGGCACTGAGGGTCAGCCCCGGTTTTGGACTGCTTAGCTTGGGGGGCAGTAAAACATAATGGGTGGGCATGTTGTTAGTCATTTTTTTTTACACTGGCAAGTTCGGTTAATTGTTTTTTAAATCAGAAAACGATGCATTATAGGTTTTTCTCTTCTAACTAGCAGCTAACTGCTAATAAAATAATTTTTTAAATATTAAAAGTAAGTAATATTAAGCAACGAATCACCACGTTAAGCCAACTTTACAATGTGGAAGTTAGTTTAAACTTTAAGAAGTGTTTTAAATTGCCCTGATATGTAATCGCCTCTCCTGTTCACACTGACAGAGTTGGGGGGGGGGGGGGGGGCATACCTCTGCAGGTTGATGTAGACAGAAACTAAACTGAAATATAATGTACTAAATGATTTATACTGTAAAAGGCTGGGAGGTTTAGTAACAGTGAATTTCAGGTTTTGCCTATTTTTACACTTCCTTTGAGAGCTGATTATTGTTTGTTTTTCTTGATTTTGGAACCACATAATGCCTTTTCAGTTTATTCCAGTGTGGCAGTCAACTCACAGCTGGATGGTGGCAGAAGAAAGTAAACTGTCTAACCCAGAATCGATAAACACAGTGATTAAAAGATCTGCAAGAGCAGTTTTTCTCAAATTTGACAAAATGAATCTTCATTAAAAATTGATCAAGTATTTAATGGCTAGCCCAAAGTGTTGCTGTCACCTTGAGAAGTTTTAAGACATCGAAAGCCTCTCTGTCTCCTGACTGTAAGCTTGCAGAGCTTGCATTGGAAGGAACGTGCTCAGAGGCTTAGCCAAATTGTTATAGTGAACAAACAAACAGAATGTTAATCAAACAGGCAGCCCGAAGGCGAAGCAATTAGCATGATTAGTTCTAAATGGTTTTCAGTTTACTTTGTAGAGTTAATCTTGCTGTGTTCTGAGAGAATACTGCCTTAAATCTATTTATGCTGGAGAGGAAAGAAATGTAGAATGCTGAACTGAACTCTACTCACTTCAGCTCTTTTACAGTTAAATCTTATGACTTAGTTTTACTGGTGATGTTTTGCATTTTCATCATGCACACTTGCCAAGTTTATTTACTCTTGTAAGGAACGTACAGAGACATGCATCTTTCTCAAATCAATTAGTCTGCCTTCCAAAAGACATTTTGGCTTTAAAATTTGGAGATGCAGGGTGGCACAGTGGCTCAGTGGTTTAGTGGGTAGCAGTCCCCTCACAGCAAGAAGGTCCTGGGTTTAATTCCCAGGTGGAGTGGTCTGAGTCTTTTCTGTGTGGAATTTGCATGTTCTCCCAATGTCTGCATGAGTTTCCTCTGGGAGCTCATGTTTCCTTCCACAGTCCAAAGACATGGAGTCAGGTTAACTGGAACTACTAAAATTTCCCTGTGAGTGTTTGCCCTGTGATGGACTTGCCACCTGTCCATGGTGTTTCCTACCTGGTGAATTGTAGCCACTGCGACCCTGAATAGGATTAAGCAGTGGTAAAACAAACGAATGAATTAATGAATGTTTTCATTACAAATAATATAACCTGCATAACAATTTGAGTAAAAGAAAAAAAGTTAATTTCAGAACTTCTAAGTACAAATATTTGTCACTACGGAAATGCCCTGTGGCACAATGGATTGGTGACCTGTCTGGGTGAATTTGGTCAAGGTACTTCGTTTAGTTTTTCTAAATATTTGGCTATAATAGTTACAGGATAATCTACATCAGAAGGTTTTTTCCTGCCACAGCCATTAGCAAGGGTCATGTTTTTGTTTGTGAGCAGTAAAGATTGAGGTGCAGTAAACGCCTTTTAATGGTAGGCCAATAACATAAGGGAGAATGTAAACACACCACGACACCATAATCAATTAAAACGAATTTGGAATATGTCTAACAAGCTTTTGGTCAGGTGTCCACATACTTTTGGCCAACAAAATATGAGTGTACTCACCTTCTTAAATTCTCTACCGGTTAAACTAGTTTCAAGCTGATTTAGCTAGTAGCCATCTTGATAAAACTAGTAATTACTGGTAGAAAGCTGATCAGAGATGATAGCTAGCCAACCTAATATCTGTAGCTGGTCTGACCAGCAAATGCAGATCAAAGGGGGTCATACCAGCTACCAGCTGCCAAACCACATGCCAAGTTGGTCATGCCAAGCTACTACAGGAGCAGGTTAGAAGGTTAAGCTGGACACTTGGGTGGCACAGCAGTATGTTACACCAGCCCACCACTGTTGAGACCTAGGGTTAAGTCTTCGTGTTGCTACCGGCCTGATCACACTACAGACATGATTAGCCATGTATGAGAGGGGAAACCTCTGGTATGAATGGAAATTTTTTAACTGGTTTTGACCAAGTAAATTGTTATTTTCGTGTTTTCATGTAAACTGAGAAAGTAATTAAAATTGTATCTGGTTTGTAAACAGGCGCCATCTCCAGTGAATCCCAGCGCTCTGGATCGCACCGCTGCCTGGTTGCTAAATATGAATGTGCAGTATCTGGAGCAGGAGGGAATTGACCCAGATTCCAAACACAGAGAAGATCTGCCCAATAAGGATGATCTCAACCAGACTGAAAAGGTAACCTTCTCCACAAACAACTCACTGAACTTATGTAAATAGTGTACCATGATGGCTGTAGGGGTCCAAAGTGCTAATGAGGTGAGAGTGGACAGGAGAATTTAACAGTAAAAGTGTAACCTTAAAATCAGTTGATTGTGAGTTTGAATCTCTAAGATGCCAGATCCATCCTAGTGCAAATGAGAAAGAGCATAGCAGACATTACTGAGTAATTAGCCTTAGTGTTAGCTCATAAATATGAAACATTGAAGTGATAAACCAAACATGATGTTTTAATCTCTAAGCAACTGAGAACCTGCCATCCAGTCTTCTTTTTGCACAGTTTGTGTTCTAACAGCAAGACATTGCCTTTGCTGTATGCATGCAGAACCACAAGATGAATATTCTTGTCCTAATGTCTTCTAAATTTAGTTCTTGTCAATTTCTACCCACTTGCTGAGTCACCCAGTTCCATGACAATTACCAGTTCTAGAGGATGACAGCTGATAACTGTCATCATCTGCATTTTCATTCGCTATTCATGATGGAAAGTCTTTACTCTGGTGAAAGTGAATCCTCTTGCAACTTGATTATAATTTTTTTTTTTTTTTTACTCCTAAGCTTAGACTTTGGGAAGTAGCATTGGAAATCTTGTTGGTGGACTGAGTAGCTGGTTGGCTGACCGTGGTCACAGGTCTCCCTTTCTTTAGTTTTAGTCCGGTTCATCTGCGCCTTGGGTCCTGTTTTGTCTCTCTCGTACCAGCCCACCCCATTACAGACTAATACAGAATTCATTCTAAGCTGCTGAAGGGTAACAACCATGCCCAGGGGCCCATCGGTGCCAGCTTGGTGCCTAATTAGCAAAAATATTGCAGTTCAATTTATATTCTTCTATCCTAGTTTTTTAAAGCCCATCCTAAAAAAAAGCAAAAAAACAATGCTTTAGCTAACAAACATATGCCATTCTTCCCAACCACAGAACAGGGCATGTTATGCTCTTCTAAGTGGCTATGGCATTGTTATTAAACTGTGAATGCTTAACTGTGGCTTTTAATACAATTTATTGTAGAACACAAAATTGTTTCATTGTAATTCTAAATGTTTTTAAAATTACTTTTAGAATTCAAAATAGGAATAAGGATTTTTTATTAATCCTACTGGTATTTACCTGTCCTTTATTAATATACACAACACAACCATATCACTGTAACAGAACCAGTTCACTGCTTGTAGTGCAAAGCATATGGTTCCTAGTTTCTTTAATACCTTATACATTTTATAATGAAACCTAAACATCTGACATTTCCATGTCAAACTGTTTATACACCAATCAAGAACCAATCAGGCAAAAAGTAATGTAAACAAACAAGCTGCTCCAGTAGTTAAAGGCACTGGTTTAATAGAACCACACTGGGAAATAAAACCTTTTTTATGCATTTAATATATTTATCTGTCTTAATAGTTGTGTGTTGGTGGGGGGAGTGTTTTTTATTTGATTACAGGTTTAGCAGATGCTGGTTAGCACTGAAAGTCATGTGGTATGATATGTAAACACTAGTTTTATATGGTATAAAATCAAAGCACATTCACTAACATTGAAATCTACACATTTGGAAGAAGCTCTTATGCAGAGTGACCTGTATAACGGGTCGATTATCTTTATCCAGCGTTTTTTCGCAGCAAAAATTTTTAGTTCGGCCCGTTCCAACAACAAGCAAACTACAGTTCCCAAAAGCCACCGCGCTGATTAGCGCTAACTTGCAGCACCTGCGAGTTTCCTATTCAAGAAAACCCAGAGCCTTACTCTGTTCCGAGTCAAACTCAGTTGGTAGAGTAGTTGGCAGGTGTACGTTTGCTTGCTCCCTGCTTTATTTAGAAAAGTGCTCTTCACGTTATAGTTAAAAAGAAAGTAGCACTGCTGCTTTGGGAAGCCTTTACTCTGGTGAAAGTGAATCCTTTCGCGAGTCGATTCCTCACCTTAACGATTATATTCTCTTTTTTCCTCTTCAGTTTAGACTGTGGGAATTAGCATTCAGGATCTCGGCTTGTGTGTCAGCTGATTGATGGACTGAGTAACTGGTTGGCTGACCGTGGTCGCGGGCCTCCCTATCCTTAGTTTTAGTCCGGTTCATCTGCGCCTTGGGTCTTGTTTCATCTCTCTAGTACCAGCCCATCCCATCCCATCCCATTATAGACTTGTAACTGATACAGAATCTATTCTAAGCTACTGAAGGGTAACAACCATGCTCAGGGGCCCATCAGTGCCAGCTTGGTGCCTAATTTGATTTATATTCTTGTATCCTAGTTTTGTGCCGGATTGTTGTCTGCGAAGTCAAAAATTTACCAATAAATCAACTGTTCAAAGTTGGATTTTATATCTATTAATGTGAATGATGTGCAAAAGTTAGTTTACCCCTTTAATGCCACTGTAATACCAGTTACAACACCCTAATGACAGCTTTTCTTGTCTAAATGGAAAGCATTTTAGTTTATGTAATTTCACCTAGAAGATGTTAATATCATGTTTTATTGATTGGCTTTGCAGAGTAGCCTCAAATATAGTCAGTATGTTTCTCAAATCCAGAAACATGTGAGCCTAGTTTTTCATAAGTAGCTTTGGAGCTCAGTAATCTTAGAGCAAGAATGCAGAATGTTTGAGTCCTAAGCTTATTTTATTTGGACATTATTCAGATGGGTAATAAGTGCTGGTCACTGGTTATTTAGCCTTTAGTACTTGCTAAACTCAGTCTCAACAATCAAAGTTTCAGATTTCTGCCATTCTGTGTCTAGTAGCACTGTATGCATAAGCACAAACCGAATGGATAGATCCATAGATCTTTTTTTTTCTTGTTCAAAAATGGATGTGTCAAGTGATTTACACTGATAGACTACTAGTTCTATCATATGGTAGTGTAGTGTCATCCCTTCACAGCTTTAATTATTTCCTGCATTTAGCTTCTATTCAACAGTACTTGGCACACATAATGAAAAGAACGTACAGTGGGGAAAATACAGTAAGTATTTGATCCCCTGCTGATTTTGTAAGTTTACCCCCTTACAAAGACTTGAACAGTCCTTAAATAAAGGTTATAAATTAATTTGTATTTAATTAAGGGAAATAAGTATTTGATCCCCTACCAACCAGCAAGAATTCTGACCCCCACAGACCGGTTATTACACAAATTATTATTACAAATTAGTCCTGTCCCTGTATAAAAGACACCTGTCACAGAATCAGTTTCTTCCATTCAAATCTCTCGACCACCATGGGCAAGACCAAAGAGCTATCAAAGGACGTCAGGGACAAGATTGTAGACCTGCACAAGGCTGGAATGGGCTACAAGACCATCAGCAAGACGCTTGGTGAGAAAGAGACCACTGTTGGCGCGATAATTCGAAAATGGAAGAAATACAAGATCACAGTTAATCGCCCTCGCTCTGGAGCTCCATGCAAGATCTCACCTGGTGGGGTAAGAATGATTCTGAGAAAGGTGAGGTCAGCCCAGAATTACACGGGAGGAGCTTGTCAATGATCTCAAGGGAGCTGGGAGCACAGTCACCAAGAAAACCATTAGTAACACACTTCGCCGTAATGGATTGAGATCCTGCAGTGCCCGCAAAGTCCCTCTGCTCAAGAAGGCTCATGTACAGGCCCGTCTGAAGTTTGCCAGTGAACACCTGAATGATTCAGAGAAAGCTTGGGAGAATGTGATATGGTCAGATGAGACCAAAATTGAGCTCTTTGGCATCAACTCCACTCGCCGTGTTTGGAGGCAGAGAAATGCCCGGTGGGGATGGTGTTCTTGGGGTCATATCCAGCATTTCTCTGCTCCCAGCTCCCTTGAGATCATTGACAAGCTCCTCCCGTGTAATTCTGTACTGACCTCACCTTTCTCAGAATCATTCTTACCCCACCAAGTGAGATCTTGCATGGAGCTCCAGAGTGAGGGTGATTGACTGTGATCTTGTATTTCTTTCATTTTCGAATTATCGCGCCAACAGTGGTCTCTTTCTCACCAAGCTTCTTGCTGATGGTCTTGTAGCCCATTCCAGCCTTGTGCAGGTCTACAATCTTGTCCCTGATGTCCTTTGATAGCTCTTTGGTCTTGCCAATGGTGGTCGAGAGATTTGAATGGAAGAAACTGATTCTGTGACAGGTGTCTTTTATACAGGGACAGGACTAATTTGTGTGCCTCATGGGCACATAACCGGTATGTGGGGGTCAGAATTCTTGCTGGTTGGTAGGGGATCAAATACTTATTTCCCTTAATTAAATAGAAATTAATTTATAACATTTATTTAAAGTTTTTTTTCTGGATTTTTTGTTGATATTCTGTCTCTCTCTGTTAAAATAAACCTTCCATAAAAATTATAGACTGTTTAAGGGGGTAAACTTACAAAATCAGCAGGGGAACAAATACTTATTTTCCCCACTGTATATAAATGTTCTATTTCTCTTTTCCTTTATTAAAATATCAAAATGTTTTTCAACCTATGTATGAAATAATCATACAGAAGACTGTACACATTTACATAATTAAGCTTACGTTTGGCCATGTGACTGTGATTTAGATGATTATATGCAGATAATCTCAAGGCATTTCCAAGCCAGCTGTAGAATAGATCTGGGATTTGGGTCAGCTCTGTGGACTGCATCCATTTGGATATGCCTCCAGTGAAAGACAGCCAGGGTGCATCCATGTTTGGTATGACCAAGAAACTTTGATTGGCTTATCTTGGTTTAACTGGCTCCTTGTTTTGTCAGTAATATTAAGCCCAGCCTTATGGCAATAGAACCTTGTTTTTTCTTTGGGTCATTACTAACAGCTCATTGGTAAAAACAGTAACAAAAGTACGGATAGAAATTCTGATGTGTCAACAGATTATACCTGAGGGTAGCAAGCCACTATTTCCCAGCAAAGAACCCAGAGGCCTAGAAATTGAAGGTGCTGAATGTCATCCCAGCCACATTATACAAAGTTGTGAAATGTTCAAATAGATTCTGATAGAATTATTCATTTAGAAGAAGCAAGGAGATAATAATCAATAATCCATATATAAGCTTTAGTCCATATTGTTCCAGTTAATTAAGTCAAGTCATTTATTTGTATAGCACTGTTTACAGTAGACATTGTCTCAAAGCAACTTTACAGAATCCAGGAACAACAGACCAAAAACTACTGTTGAGCAAGCCAGGGGCGGCAGTGGTAAGAAAAAGCTCCTAAAATTACAGGAAGAACCTTTGAGAGGAACCAGAATCAGCAGGGACCCCTATCCTCCCTGGGTGGCCTGGAGAATAATTTAAATGAATAAGATTTACACAAATCATACATACACAAAATTAATTTAAACTTAAAGTTATAATTAGCAAAAAGAATAAACAAGTGATTACAGTTCTTCATCATTCAGTCCAGTCTGTAATAAAGCATTTAGTGAGTGGACATTTTGGTGCAAATGTAATTAAGACGTATTGTCTATTTTATTCAGTATCATCAGGAGATGAGTATACTGCAGGAGCGCCTGAGACTGGCGATGAAGAAGCTTGAGGAGTATGAAGCACGTCTGCAGGTGCAGGATGATGATACGCAGAAGATGCTGCTGGAGTATCAGGCGCGACTGGAGGATGCAGAGGACCGCCTGCGCAGGCAGCAGGAGGATAAAGAGCTGCAGATGAAAAGCATCATCACCAGGTGATCAAGAAGCACATCATGGCTGTGAATTAATTTATACTGTGTAGCTTAGTAAAGCTGTACTGGTGGTTTGTGCCAAAATACACTACTTTCACTAGACTATAGTGAAACCTTGATTTAACGGACTAAAAGGGGGGAGCACTGGTTCGTAAAATGCGATTGTTCAAAACAGCAAGCAATGTGCAGCTAAACATGCACATATAATCAACAATAAAATAAACAACATAAATAGATATGTAAATATGAAATGTAAAACATAAAAATAAATATTAAAGTTGGTGTACTGTACTACTAGGAAGAAATTTCAAATTTCATACATAACCATATTCCTCACATCTGCAAGTCACACAAACACAGAGAAAAAGGCGAGAACAAAGCAAGCCTCCCAGCAAAACAAAGCCTATCACTCATGTAAACAGAGAGACGTGCACCCGTTAGTGGACACTTACTAAACTACTGGTCTTGCTACACTTCTTGCAGGAATTTTAAACAGATTTTACACTTCTTGCGGGAATTTTAAATCGGAGCAGATAATTAGTTTTTCAGATTTTGTCTGTTAAATCCGAAATCCTTGAAATAGAGGTCAGTAAAATCGAAGTTTCACTGTAGTTTCAAAAGAATGTAGCATTGTAGTTACATTTTGAATTTAGCTTAAGGCTTTAGGCTATTTTTTTTTAACAATTTACACCTTTATGCATTACAGGCTAATGTCAGTGGAAGAGGAGTTAAAGAAGGATCATGCAGATATGCAGGCCATTGTCGACTCCAAACAAAAGATTATTGATGCCCAGGTGAGTGCCAAACATCAATGACTATTATTAACATGATTAATTCATTATTTAGTATTTATGTAGATCAAAGCTTACAGTATTTCTGCATCACTATACAGTAGACCCTTGAGTTACGAACGGTTTACCATACGAACATTTTGGGTTACGAACGATCTTTTTCAACTTAACGTATGAAAAAATTTCAGATTACGAACCGAAATTTGCGAAACACGTGATGTTACGAACAAGTTGACTCCGACCGTCTCTCTCTCTCTATATATATACAATGAGCGAACATTCGGAGAGCGGACGGTGTTTTTTCGGTGTTTTCTTAATATTTTGTAAAATTCTATATTAAAATGGCCCCAAAGAATGTGCAGAGAAAGCGTAGTGGTGAGAAAATGAACAAATCTATTACTATTATTCTGTTACTATTTGTTGTTGTATAATTGCTCCTGCCAGTAGCTGTCACTGTGATTCAGACAGAGGGGGCAGTGAGTGAGAGAGAAGAAGGAAGTTATTTTTTCATGCAATTAAACCTACAAAATACAACACTATTGAAATAAAGTGTCCTTGGGTGTCATGAAAGGTGCTTTTCAAATAAAATTGTATTATTATTATTATTATTATTATTATTATTATTATAAAGCAGGAAATAATAGAGAAATATGAGAGTTATTGTTGTTTCTGATAGATACATTTCATAAAAAAAGAAGGAAATTCATTATGGTGTATGGTACAGCACACATACTGTACTGAAATGTGATGTGTGTTTTATGTACAGTACTACTGTGTATTGTTGTTTATTATTGTTTATTACAGAAATGTCTATTCTATAATTTAAGATTAAGGGAAAATATACTTGTATTTATTACAAAAAAGACCATTTAAGACATTAGAGGTTAGGTCAGGGGGTGGTTTTGGAGGTCTGGCACAGATGAATTCTATTTACATTATTTCTTATGGGAAAAATAGGTTTAACGTACGAACATTTTGACTTATGAACAGCCCTTCGGAACCAATTAAATTCGTAAGTCAAGGGTCTACTGGATCAAGTGAAACAAGCATTTTATGGCAGAAAACGAATTACTTTCATAAAACATTACTGCCCCCTGGTGTTTTATATAAAAATCACATCAAGAAAAAGCGTGTCCTTTAATGTGTTTCAAAAACGTGACAAGGCAAAATGCAGCAATAGGAAGTTACAATGTTTTCTTGTATTCCTGTTTTAACATTCTTCCTGCTCATTGCCATGGCAAACTATCTGTGTGATTTGTTCTAATGTCTGTTTCTATGCCCTGTCAACGCCCCTGTTCTGCGATTTCTTTCTTTCTTCATTCTCAACACCTTACATCAATACTTTTTTTGTCCTGTAAGAGGTATTGTAGCATCCTACTAGGGCTGGGCAGTATGACCAAACATTTTTATCACAGTACCGTCACAGGTTCTGACGGTTTCACGGTATATCACAGTATGTGTCTCTTTAACAAATAAAACGACGTTTGCAAACTCCAATGTACAACTTGACCATTGTCTGTTGTAGAAAAGTGGACGACTTTAAATATCTCCGCTTCCATCATTGCTCTGAAAGCTTCTTTCTCGACTGTCTATAGAGGAATCATGTCCTTGCATAGGTGCATTATTACTGCGTTTGTGATGTCGCTCCACCGTTTGTTTTTTTGCAACATCCGTGGCTCAACAAACCGTACAGTATGTATGTAAGTCGAAAACAAAAAAAAACTTCTAAACTGCCGACACAGCTCATTTCTTTGGCAGGTTCTTCCAGTTCATATTTGGTCTTCCTCTCTTCATCCTCCATCTGTTTATTTTCACCATATCTGTTTTTTTCACCATATCGACAATGCTCCATATTGCTTTTAGCGGTAAACGATATTATATGATTTGAAGCCTACAGCTGTTAAAAATTAACTGTGCTAGGGTATGGGGGTATATGAAAAATCCATACCGTATGAGGAATCAAAACTGGTATACCGAATGTACCGTCATACCGCCCAGCACTACATCCTACTATACATTACTGCGTGATAGCTTGAGTTTTGTCCTTGTTTGTTTACTAGTCATGTTTCTTGTACCTGTGTCCTGTTAGCTCATATTCTTTGGAACTTCTATTGTTTGACAAATCTACATGTGAACTGACATTTGCTGTGGACTGTGATGATTTATGGATTTGTCCCATTAAAATGATCGCTGATAGTATGCTAATGTCCCAACGGGATGCACCCAGAGTTTAATTTAGCATATTTCACATATTTGTTTAATTACACTTGTGTTGAAATGTAATTTCAGGTTTCAGAGCCTTAAGCAGTGCTCTAAGATTATTATTTTGTTCAGCTTTTGAGGAAATTTAATTAATTTAGTTTATTAATTAATTTCTTGTTTAATTAATTATAATTACTGCTCATTTATCAAAGCCATGACAAATGTAAAGCATGTTGTTTGTTCAGTACACATGCTTAACAAGCTTAACAGTTGAACTCATAAAGTTTTCATACACTTGTAGAGGTCAAAGTGTATGGACACATGAGCTTGTTGAACACCTTATTAAAAAAAATCACCTAAATCATCTAAAATCATGGGTGTTATTACAAAGTTTCAAAAACCTACTTTTATATCCAATGATGATACCCTCACCTGTTACCAATTGAACTTCTTATTGTGGAATGTTTCAAAACAGTGAAACTTTGATCAGGTTGGCCAGTCAAAGCAATAAAAGTCTTTTCTTAGTGCTTTTGTCAGTTAAATAAGAGTCAAGAGAATGAACAAGTCACTAAATCACAGACTATTCTAAAGTTTTGGTAGTCTCGGACTATATTATTTATTTATTTACTTGTTTGTTAATTTTTTATGTATTAATTTTCTTGTTTATTTATTATTATTATTATTATTGAAGTTTTTATCATCGTTATTATTATTATTTTTAGGAAATTAGGTTTGTAGTTTCAGCCATGGCAGGTTTTTTTTTGCATTTTTCCCATAATTTTCTTCACAATCTAGTCATATCCAATTACTGCATTTTTTCACCTGCACGAGGCGAGTTCATATGCAGATCAGCTTTGTGTACGGAGAGCCACACCCTGATCAACGCATTATTCCTCGACTCTGTGCAGGTGCCATCAACCAGCCAGCAGAGGTTGTAATTGCATCAGTTATGAGGTCCCTATTTGGCAGCCAATCGTTGATCATTTAGTCGCCTAGCCCAGCTGGATGGCAGAGCTGAGTTTCGAACCGACGAGTTCGAAATGTGAGCTCTAGTGTGCAAGCGTGTTTTGCCGCTGCGCCACCTGAGCGGCTCAACCATGGCAGTCTTGAGACTTCGCCTTAATGATTGCAACACATACAGTACTTTTTGTCCACTAAGTGCAGTGTTAGTTAATAACTGAATTCCAAATTTTGATTAGCTTAGGCTCTGTGTTCTTCCTTTAATGATACTGGATTTATGAACGTTTGTTTGTATCAGATAATTTATTAGCTATATGCTCTCTGTCTCTCTTTCTTTCTCCAGGAGAAAAGAATAGCCTCTCTAGATGCAGCTAATGCCCGCTTAATGAGTGCACTGTCTCAGTTAAAGGAGCGCTACAGTATGCAGACACGCAATGGCATCTCACCCACCAACCCCAGCAAACTGCAGATCACAGAGAATGGCGAATTTCGCAACACCAGCAACTGCTAGCAAGGATGCTAAACCCTGAAGGGTACAAGGGCTACGGGTAATAATCACAGTGGAAAACAAGCCACGCTGGCGTGATTAGAAAGACTCGCTCTCAGTGCAGGTGGATTTGCAGGAAGTGTGAAGTGTAAAATGCTGGCTTAAGATTTAATATGACTGATAAAACTGACTAAAAAGTCTTATTGGTTGTACGAGTGGTAGTACAAATAGCCAAAATTTGACATTTAGATTCAGAGGAGCTACATTTTTAGTAGACGTGATAACTTTTGTGTGCATCGCTGAGTTGTGTGTTTTATACGAAAAGGCTAAGCAAAGATGTCGAACTGGATAGTTCAAATTGTGTTCACAGACTTTCTCACAGCTACATTTATTTATGTGTGACTGAACCTAAAGCTGCAGTGCATTTGTTTTGTTGAAAAATGAAGTTTATTTTTATTTTCCATTTTATTTTCCCAGTCTAGTCATTTCCATTTGCCTGATTGTAATTTCTTACCTTCTGATCTATACGAGGAGAATCACAAACTAACACACGTCTCCTCCTAAAACATGTATCTCAATCAGTCAGCAAAGGTCACATTTGCAGCAGCAGTGAGGAACCTTATTGATGCCCTCCCTCAGTCACAGCTAAGTGTTTCTGTTTGAATGCCTGGCCAGGATGATAGTGCAGCTGAGATTCAAATTTAAATGCTTGACATATTATCACACACATTGTTGAGTTAAATTCAGTACAACTTAGGCCGCTCAGGTGGTGCAGCGATAAAAACACACGCTGGAACCAGAGCTGGGATCTCGAATACAACATATCGAATCTCAGCTCTGCCTGCCGGCTAAGGCTGAGCGGCCACATGAACAACGATTGGCCTGTTGTTCAGATATGGGCGGGACTAAGCCGGATGGGGTCTCTCTCCCATGACTGGTGCAATTACGACCTCTGCTGGCTGATTGATGGCACCTGCACAGAGATGAGAAAAGAGTGATGGCAGGGTGTCTATCTGTACACAACGCTGAGCTGCACTGCACTCAACAAAGTGTAGGTGATAAGATGCACACGGCATGCTGCCCACGTGTCGGAGGGGGCGTGGGTTAGATTCGTTCTCCTCAATCATAGCAGGGATCGGCATTGGTGAAGAGGAAGCATGACGCAATCGTGCAATTGGACACTCTAAAAGGGAGAAAAAGGGGAGAAAATGCATAAAAAAAAGTCAGAAAGTCGGGGCGCCCAGGTGGCAAAGTGGGATAATCCACTAGCACACCATCGCTGAGATTCTGACCCCCCAGAGTTTGAATGTCAGCTCTGCTACCGGTTGGCTGGGCACCCTCTAGCGGGCATAATTGGCAGTGCCTGCAGCAGACAAAATTGGCCATTTAAACTATCATACGTCTTCTCTCAATCAGTCAACAGAGATCACATTTGCAGCAGCAATGAGAACTTGTTGATGCCCTCCCTTAGTCACAGCCACGTGTGTCTGTTTGGATGCCTGTCCAGGATGATAGTGCAGCTGAGATTCAGACTTAAATGCTCGATTTATTAGCGTTGTTGGGTTAAATTTAGTATAACTTCTACGTTGGCGGGAAAAAAAGATTAAAAGGCTGAAGTTTAAAGTCAGTGAGTCGGGCGCCCAGGTGCCACGGTGGGATAATCCACTAGCACACCAGCGCTGAGATTCTGAACCCCCTGAGTTTGAATGTCATTTCTGCTTCCGGTTGGCTGGGCACCCTCTAGCGGGCATAATTGGCAGTGCCTGCAGCAGACAAAATTGGCCATTTAATGTCTGCCGTGTGGGTAAAAAGACTGGACTGTAAGTGGGTGTGGTCTTCGACGCTGTGTAAGGACCCTGGTTAGTAGCCCGAAGTCCGTGTGCGAATACTGGCCCCATGCGCGAATTCACCGAATGTGTGGGCAAATAAGAAGGGGTCTTGGACTGTGCACACGTCAGAGGGAGCGCAAGTGTGCCCTCCTCGGACATGACCGGAGTCTCCAGCAGCGGAAGACGAACTGACTATGCTAAATTGGGAGAAAAAGGGTAAAATGCATAGAGTTAGAGTCAGAAAGTCAGAGGTTTTATGTCCAAGGGAAACCTTTGTAGGAAACCTTGATGTTACAAAATGTCTGTTTTGTAAATTTAATACAGTAGCATGAGTCTACCACAGAGGTCTCCTGTTCCCCAAAAGTTATGTACTGCAGCTTTAACATGTTCCTGTGATACAAATGTATATATCATTATTTGTTAAAGCACTTTATTTAGGTGTTTTTTTTTATTAAGATGTTTTGGTAGGCCAAATTTGTATATACATGATCGTGTAAATCATTTCTGTTTTCTTACCTTTTTTTTTAAACCATACCAGAGCTAGCTGTAGCACAAGAATGTTTGGTAACACTTTCTATGAATCCTGTGTTTACAAAGCATTATTTATACATTTAAAACAATATAGCATATAAAACAGCATACATTGTATCATATAATGCCGTACATACACTGATCAGCCATAACATTAAAACCACCTCCTTGTTTCTACACTCACTGTCCATTTTATCAGCTCCACTTACCATATAGAAGCACTTTGTAGTTCTACAATTACTGACTGTAGTCCATCTATTTCTCTGCATGCTTTGTTAGCCCCCTTTTATGCTGTTCTTCGATGGTTAGGACTCTCCCAGGACCACCACAGAGCAGGTATTATTTAGGTCGTGGATGATTCTCAGCACTGCAGTGACACTGACATGGTGGTGGTGTGTTAGTGTGTGCTGTGCTGGTAAGAGTGGATCAGACACAGCAGTGCTGCTGGAGTTTTTTAAAAATACCATGTCCACTCACTGTCCACTTTATTAGACATTCCTACCTAGTTGCTCCACCTTGTAGATGTAAAGTCAGAGACGATCGCTCATCTATTGCTGCTGTTTGAGTTGGTCATCTTCAAGACCTTCATCAGTGGTCACAGGACGCTGCCCACAGGGCACTGTTGGCTGGATATTTTTGGTTGGTGGACTATTCTCAGTCCAGCAGTGACAGTGAGGTGTTTAAAAACTCCAGCAGCACTGCTGTGTCTGATCCACTCATACCAGCACAACACACACTAAGACACCACCACCTTGTCAGTGTTACTGCAGTGCTGAGAATGATCCACCACCTAAATAATACCTGCTCTGTAGTGGTCCTGGGAGAGTCCTGACAACTGAAGAACAGCATAAAAGGGGACTAACAAAGCATCCAGAGAAACAGGTGGACTACAGTCAGTAATTGTAGAACTACAAAGTGCTTCTATATGGTAAGTGAAGCCAATAAAATGGACAATGTGTGTAGAAACAAGGAGGTGCTTTTAATGTTATGGCTGATCGGTGTGCAATGCATACATTTAGCCATAGTTATGCTAACATTAGCATAATGCTTTTTAGTAGCTGTTTTGAGAGCATTTATACACTGAGGCTCTGGTATAGTATACTACATGGCCAACAGTATGTGAACACTTATACAAGTGCTTGTTAAGCTGATTTCAAAATAATAGGCATTAATATACAGTTGTTTCCCCTGCTATAAAACCATCCACTCTACTATAAAGGCTTTCCACAAAGGTTAAGTGTATGACTTCAGAGTCTTCTCTAAAGGTTCATTACGTGCTCTAGCATTAATATTTCCCTTTACTGGAAATAAGTAATCCGGTCCAAATAACCCAGAACAGCTATTTGTCCTGCCCCTATATACACTCTCTTGGCATCTACAAAAAACAAATTTGCCTGACTGCTTGAGTCCAGTTGTGGTGTGTTTTACGCCCCTCCAGCCAACGCTTGGCATTGTGTGTGGTTATTTTAAGAATATACACAGCCTTTTAACTTTTAAAACCCAGTCCATGAAGTTCTAATGAGCATATCTTGTGCTGATGTTGCCTCCAGTTAAAAAGTCTGAGGATGTACAGTTTGGATCCTATATGTGCTTCAGTATGGACACTCCTATTGTTTGAGAATTGTAGAAAAGGGCTTCATGGCTTTATAAGATGCTGCTGCTGCTCTTATACTATTTAAATTTGTTAAAAATTGGGCATCTTGTAATAAAGCTATTGATAAACAGTATGAGGTCAAGAATATGTGGATAAATAATCATGAGCTTGTTGGACATCCTGTTGTAAAACCATGACCTTTGCTGCTATAACAGTCTTTCATCTGTGAGAATTTGAATCCATTCTGTCAAAAGAACAATGCTTGGTTTGTAGTCGACCTTCTAATTCATCTCATGGGTGTTAAATTGATTGAAGTCATGGCTCTGTACAGATTGCTAGAGTTACATTTACATTACATTTTTGGCATTTAGCAGATGCCTTTATTCAAAATGACTTACATTACAGTCTGATCAATTTAGGGTTAAGGGCCTTGCTCAAGAGTTCAATAGCAGCAATCTTTCAGTGGTGGGGCTCAAACCAGTGACCTTCTGATTTCTAGCCCAGTAGGCTACAGCTTGCCCTCTACATCAAGTCATGTCTTTCTGGACCTTGTGCCAATGACGCAGCCACAAAGCTGCAAGCATAGCATTTTTTTTCTTGGTTGATTTTATTCACCTCTTAGCAATGGGTGCAACTAAAACACCACATTCAATTACGAGGGTTCTTCAAAAAGTTTCCACACTTTTTAAACTGTATTTATTAAGAATTCAAAAAGAAATGGCATCACCTATCAATTAATTTTCCGTAGCGTCAGACCAAATTTTAATGCCATCAGCAAAAAATTTTTTTGGTTGAGTGTGTAGCCACTGATGCATCACATGAAAATCTTTTTCCCCATAAAGCTTCTTTAAGCGGTCCAAAAAGGTGGAAATCAGATGGCGCTAAATCCGGACTATAAGCTCTCTCTCAGTCTCTCAGACACAACCAATTACTACTACTCCCGCCCTCACCATCACTCATATTAAGAGTGGCGTTCACATAATTTTGGCCATATAGTGTAATAAATAAATCTAAATATAATTAAACTAAATGGTCAAACAAGTATTATATGGTACACTCGATCATGTATGCTTTATGCTATATTTGAATGCATTTATATATGACGCATTATAAAAACAGGATTTGTTGGAAGCTTTATCAATTTTTTCTGGTACAAAATTAGTAATGAAAAGGAGAGAATTTTAATCCTGCACAGTTGCATACTTTGTACGTTTGTACATATTAGATACATTCGTGATGGTTCGCCTTGCCTTACATTACAACATCCAGAACATTTCTTTTTTATCGCCTCTTTGAAACAAGAAGAGGATTGACGGGAATATTCTGTACAGTCTATATTCGTATTCCCTGTGTTAAATTCTGCAGTGCTGCATTAGAAGTGTGAAGTGTAAAAACTCTGGCTGTAAATTCAGGTGCTGCTTCTAGAAGCTCACTGAGCAAACTTTGTGCACACATTTCTCGCTCATAACTTAGGTTTTCAAAAGGCGTGGGTAGAGAAACGCTTACCAATGCTGCTTTTGGAGAGACAGGAGGCAGGTCGCAGCTCTTCTGAAATTAACAACTTGTCGGTGCAACAGTCTTGTGTGTCGTATGCACTTTTCTAGGATTAGAAAACAATCCATAACCAAAACTGCTGTCTTAATACGTAATAGGCTATCCAGATATATATTATCCAATATACATTAACCACACCTTGTTGTAAAAGTATATAGAAATGTTTGGGATAACGAGATCCACTTTAATATTCGACCCTCTTCCACATTGTGTTTGGTCCAGTTTGTTTACTTCCCTTCTGAAAGGACCTGGTCTCAGGACAGTCACGCTGGTGAACACAGCATGAAATGAATAATTTAAGCTATCCACCCTGCAAAGAAATGCTCTCTGTTCTTTTTTTTATCTGAGATGCACAGTATTAATAAATAGTGAGCATAAATAAATCACCTCTCACTGTGTTGGCTTTTAGCCGAAGTGAACAGGGATTTATGTCAAGTTTATGCTGTAGAAAGTCTTAAAGGAATGTTCCAGCATTTTAACCTAATCTGATGCATCTGTATGTATGTATGTACAGTGTATCACAAAAGTGAGTACACCCCTCACATTTCTGCAAATATTTCATTATATCTTTTCATGGGACAACACTATAGACATGAAACTTGGATATAACTTAGAGTAGTCAGTGTACAGCTTGTATAGCAGTGTAGATTTACTGTCTACTGAAAACAACTCAACACACAGCCATTAATGTCTAAATAGCTGGCAACATAAGTGAGTACACCCCACAGTGAACATGTCCAAATTGTGCCCAAATGTGTCGTTGTCCCTCCCTGGTGTCATGTGTCAAGGTCCCAGGTGTAAATGGGGAGCAGGGCTGTTAAATTTGGTGTTTTGGGTACAATTCTCTCATACTGGCCACTGGATATTCAACATGGCACCTCATGGCAAAGAACTCTCTGAGGATGTGAGAAATAGAATTGTTGCTCTCCACAAAGATGGCCTGGGCTATAAGAAGATTGCTAACACCCTGAAACTGAGCTACAGCATGGTGGCCAAGGTCATACAGCGGTTTTCCAGGACAGGTTCCACTTGGAAGAGGCTTCGCCAGGGTCGACCAAAGAAGTTGAGTCCACGTGTTCGGCGTCATATCCAGAGGTTGGCTTTAAAAAATAGACACATGAGTGCTGCCAGCATCGCTGCAGAGGTTGAAGACGTGGGAGGTCAGCCTGTCAGTGCTCAGACCATACGCCGCACACTGCATCAACTCGGTCTGCATGGTCGTCATCCCAGAAGGAAGCTGACGCACAAGAAAGCCCGCAAACAGTTTGCTGAAGACAAGCAGTCCAAGAACATGGATTACTGGAATGCCCTGTGGTCTGACGAGACCAAGATAAACTTGTTTGGCTCAGATGGTGTCCAGCATGTGTGGCGGCGCCCTGGTGAGAAGTACCAAGACAACTGTATCTTGCCTACAGTCAAGCATGGTGGTGGTAGCATCATGGTCTTGGGCTGCATGAGTGTTGCTGGCACTGGGGAGCTGCAGTTCATTGAGGGAAACATGAATTCCAACATGTACTGTGACATTCTGAAACAGAGCATGATCCCCTCCCTTCGAAAACTGGGCCTCATGGCAGTTTTCCAACAGGATAACGACCCCAAACACAACCTCCAAGATGACAACTGCCTTGCTGAGGAAGCTGAAGGTAAAGGTGATGGACTAAACCCAATTGAGCACCTGTGGCGCATCCTCAAGTGGAAGGTGGAGGAGTTCAAGGTGTCTAACATCCACCAGCTCCATGATGTCATCATGGAGGAGTGGAAGAGGATTCCAGTAGCAACCTGTGCAGCTCTGGTAAATTCCATGCCCAGGAGGGTTAAGGCAGTGCTGGATAATAATGGTGGTCACACAAAATATTGACACTTTAGGCACAATTTGGACATGTTCACTGTGGGGTGTACTCACTTATGTTGCCAGCCATTTAGACATTAATGGCTGTGTGTTGAGTTATTTTCAGAAGACAGTAAATCTACACTGCTATACAAGTTGTACACTGACTACTCTAAGTTATATCCAAGTTTTATTTCTATAGTGTTGTCCCATGAAAAGATATAATAAAATATTTGCAGAAATGTGAGGGGTGTACTCACTTTTGTGATACACTGTATGTATGTATGTATGTATGTATGTATGAACACGAATTACAGCACCTCCCAGTAATGAGAAAGACGCAGAGTAACTTATTTACATAAAATATAGAATGGGAGCCTAAGGGCATTTTAATATTCATGTGTAGGTTTATTACAAAAGCTTGCCAACGCTGTTTTTATGACATTTTAGTTAGACATGCCATACTTGGCTATTTTAGAAAAAGCATATATATTTTTTTTTTTCCTAAACCCACATTTCACCTAAGTATTGAACACAACAACTATTCCTAGAATAGAGACGATACATTACCATAAACATTTTTCCAAAGGCTTTCATGTGGGAATGGGTGGTCAACAACCAACCAACAAGGTGCTGAATGGACCAAAGGGGGGGATGTCAGCATCTTTATAAACTGTGGTAACCACTAATACATTTGCTCGATCGTTAATGCCACTTTTGCTCGATCATTGATGCCACTTGTATAATCCTATTATAAATCAATTAAACTCCTAGTACAAACATATTCAAATTATATAAATATAGAAATTAGATAATACCTACATGTACGCCTACACTTTAATCTTAGTGTTGTGTATATTGTTGTGTGTTCTATCATTGCAAATCTGACTTTGTAGTTGCTGCAGAGTCACATTCTTAATTTGGCCAGATTTGGTTGTGACTTAAAAGTGAATAAAGGAATAAGCTTTATATTGAGACAGAGTTCTCTCTGCGAATCTTCTTTCTCCAGTCTGACAACCAGCATGTAATAAGTGTTAAACGGCAGGAAGCTCATTAGGTCAAAAGTATTTTTTTTTTTAAGTTTATTAATTACTTGGCAAAAATAGTCAGATATGCAATGCACCATGTTTGCAATTATATTTAAAATTATTAGGTGGGAGGAGGGGGCGGCATGGTGGCACAGGGGGTCATCTCACAGCAAGAAGTGACCGCATTCTGTGTGGAGTTTGTATGTTCTCCCGGTGTTCGCATGGGTTTCCTCCAGGTGCTCTGGTTTCCTCCCACAAGTCAAAGACATGTTTGTTTTTTTGTTTATTTGGATTTTTAACATCATGTATTACACACTTTGGTTACACTCATGACAGACCCAGTAGTTACTCGTTACACAAGATTCATCAATTCACAAGTTTCTATCGAACACAGTCATGGACAATTTTGTATCTCCAATTCACCTCACTTGCATGTCTTTGGACTGTGGGAGGAAACCGGAGCACCCGGAGGACACCCACACAGACACAGGGAGAACATGCAAACTCCACACAGAAAGGACCCAGACCGCCCCACCTGGGGATCGAACCCAGCACCGTGACAGTGCTACCCACCTAGCCACCGTGCCCAAAGACATGTAGTCAGGCCCATTACAGCTACTAAAATTATTACATATTAAACCACTACATTTCTATAGAATAAGCAAAAAGCTGTGTGCAGAAAGAAAAAAGCTTCCCAACTACACTTGTTACACTTTCTATTTACTTAATATTCAGGTACTGAATATCAGTTCTGCACAGACCTCAAAATTATTTTTTATATTTTAAGCAAGTTTTGAGAACCATTTTCTTCATTCCTTGGTACAGGTCATGTCTGTGGTACTGGCTATACTCTACAGATGCAGAAGATAAATAATAGGTCAGAATATATTGCCAGGCTGAAATATTCCTTTAAGACTGATGGTTTTCTTGTGGTATATGTACAAATTTAATGTGATCTAGAAAACATATATGAACAAATGATCTGATATTAAATTGAGGCATTTCTGTTGATTTTTTTATGATTCATTATTTGTAATTATGAATTAGGTTTATTTTATAAATATGATTTAAATTATGTCCAGATCTTTTATTTATTTTGTGTTTTTAATATTTGACCAAGACAGATAGTGCGAGTGTTAGTGTGTGTATGAAGCATGAACGTTAGTGTCAGGTAGCTGAGATTCTCAGTATTACAGGACTGGTGTTCTGATTAATGTGGTCTTAATGTGCACCTTTCATTAAGCCTCAACGAAATCCTAAACTACTAAGCTTGAGACTCAACTATTTTGTTTACAGAGATTAGTAATTGTGTTATAAAATATATGATAAATCTATATATATAATCCATTGCACAAGAGCTTCCTCTGTCCTATGTTGAAGGCAATAGTACTGCACACAGCTCATAATGTATTACGGTGATCCTGTTCTGCTACCTTGTGCAGTCTGTTCTGTGACGTTACACAAGGTACAAAAGGCAACAATTTTCTTTTCTCTTTCAGCATGCAAAAAAAGCTCTATATTGTTTTGTACCATTCCACATAGACTTTTTGTATGTATGTGTAAGAGTATCGTTTGCAAGTCTGCTCTATGTAAATATGTCAAGAGAAAAACACCTACCAGTATATGGAGAGTCATTTGTGTTAAAGAGAATGTTCTGTGCAATTCATGTACAATTGCCACTAGAATTAATAAAGTTTATTTAGCTACTTCAATGTTCTGCTTGTGTTGTTTGTCAGATTGCTGTCCATTCTAATTATGTTCAGGGTGCAATGTAAAAAAGTGGACATTTAGCATGGGGGGTATGGGGTGTAGGCACATTTACTACAAACACACCAAGCAAAATGTAAAATGTGAAAAAATGAACTTCAATAGGAACTGAAATTTCAATTTTAATACTTTTAATAGAGGTAGAGGTATGCGGCCCGAGAGGTATGCCAGGTAACCTTGAAAAATGTGCTGCATTAAAGATGATTTTTAAATCTTTTTGTAAAGCGTAGGTTCATCTGTTTCAGAAGCATGAGAATAAGGTTTTGATTTTTAATATATATATATAAATTTAGAGGCCAAGTCAACACCTCAAACTCGTGCTCCTTAAACCATTCCTAAATTATTTTTGCTTTGTGGTAGGGCGCATTATCCTGCTGAAAGAGGCCACAGCCATCAGGGAATACCGTTTCCATGAAAGGGTGTACATGGTCTGCAACAATGCTTAGGGAGGTGGTACATGTCAAAGTGGCATCCACATGGATGGCAGGACCCAAGGTTTCCATTACATTGCCCAAAGCATCACACTGCCTCCGCCAGCTTGCTTTCTTCCCATAGTGCATCCTGGTGCCATGTGTTCCCCAGGTAAGCGATGCGCACACACCCGGCCATCTACATGATGTAAGAAAAAAACGTGATTCATCAGACCAGGCCACCATCTTCTATTGCTCCGTGGTCCAGTTCCGATGCTCATGTGCCCATAGCAATTTGAGCTACAGTCGTCTGTTGGATTGGACCACACGAGCCAGCCTTTGCTCTCCATGAGCATCAACAAGCCTTGGCCGCCGATGATCATTTTTCCTGCTTCTAACACATCAACTTTGAAGATAAAATGTTCACTTGCTGCCTAATATATCCCCACTAACAGGTGCCGTGATGAAGAGATAATCAGTGTTATTCACTTCACCTGTCAGTGGTCATGCCTGGTTGGTGTTCTCCCAGGACCACTACAGAGCAGGTATTATTTAGGTGGTGGGTCATTCTCAGCAGTGCAGTGACACTGACATGGTGGTGGTGTGTTAGTGTGTGTTGTGCTGGTGTGAGTGGATCACACACAGCAGCGCTGATGAAGTTTTTAAACACCTCAGTGTCACTGCTGGACTGAAAATAGTCCACCAACCAAAAATATATCCAGCCAACAGCGCCCCGTGGGCAGTGTCCTGTGACCACTGATGAAGGTCTAGAAGATGACCAACTCAAACAGCAGCAATAGATGAGCGATCGTCTCTGACTTTACATCTACAAGGTGAACCAGCTAGGTAGGAGTGTCTAATGCAGTGGACACGGTATTGAAAAACTCCAGCAGCGCTGCTGTGTCTGATCCACTCATACCAGCACAACACACACTAACACACCACCACCATGGCATTGTCACTGTCAGTGCTGAGAATGATTCAACACCCAAATAATACCTGCTCTGCAGTGGTCCTGTGGGTCCACTGACCCTTGAAGAACAGCATGAAAGGGGGCTAACAAAGCATGCAGAGAAACAGATGGACTACAGTCAGTAATTGTAGAACTACAAAGTGCTTCTATATGGTAAGTAGAGATGATAAAATGAACAACGAGTGTAGAAACCAGGAGGTGGTTTTAATGTTATGTCTGATTTGTCTATATATATATATATATATATATATATATATATATATATATATATATACACAGGTGCTGGTCATAAAATTAGAATATCATGAAAAAGTTGATTTATTTCAGTAATTCCATTCAAAAAGTGAAACTTGTATATTATATTCATTCATTACACACAGACTGATATATTTCAAATGTTTATTTCTTTTAATGTTGATGATTATAACTGACAACTAATGAAAACCCCAAATTCAGTATCTCAGAAAATTAGAATATTACTTAAGACCAATACAAAAAAAGGATTTTTAGAAATGTTGGCCAACTGAAAAGTATGAACATGAAAAGTATGAGCATGTACAGCACTCAATACTTAGTTGGGGCTCCTTTTGCCTGGACTACTGCAGCAATGCGGCGTGGCATGGAGTCCATCAGTCTGTGACACTGCTCAGGTGTTATGAGAGCCCAGGTTGCTCTGATAGTGGCCTTCAGCTCTTCTGAATTGTTGGGTCTGGCGTATCGCATCTTCCTCTTCACAATACCCCATAGATTTTCTATGGGGTTAAGGTCAGGTGAGTTTGCTGGCCAATTAAGAACAGGGATACCATGGTCCTTAAACCAGGTACTGGTAGCTTTGGCACTGTGTGCAGGTGCCAAGTCCTGTTGGAAAATGAAATCTGCATCTCCATAAAGTTGGTCAGCAGCAGGAAGCATGAAGTGCTCTAAAACTTCCTGGTAGACGGCTGCGTTGACCTTGGACCTCAGAAAACACAGTGGACCAACACCAGCAGATGACATGGCACTCCAAACCATCACTGACTGTGGAAACTTTACACTGGACCTCAAGCAACGTGGATTCTGTGCCTCTCCTCTCTTCCTCCAGACTCTGGGACCTTGATTTCCAAAGGTAATGCAAAATTTACTTTCATCAGAGAACATAACTTTGGACCACTCAGCAGTCCTTTTTGTCTTTAGCCCAGACGAGACGCTTCTGACGCTGTCTCTTGTTCAAGAGTGGCTTGACACAAGGAATGCGACAGCTGAAACCCATGTCTTGCATATGTCTGTGCGTGGTGGTTCTTGAAGCACTGACTCCAGCTGCAGTCCACTCTTTGTGAATCTCCCCCACATTTTTGAATGGGTTTTGTTTCACAATCCTCTCCAGGGTGCGGTTATCCCTATTGCTTGTACACTTTTTGTACTTGTACTTGTACTTGTACCACATCTTCCTTCCCTTCGCCTCTCTATTAATGTGCTTGGACACAGAGCTCTGTGAACAGCCAGCCTCTTTAGCAATGACCTTTTGTGTCTTGCCCTCCTTGTGCAAGGTGTCAATGGTCGTCTTTTGGACAACTGTCAAGTCAGCAGTCTTCCCCATGATTGTGTAGCCTACAGAACTAGACTGAGAGACCATTTAAAGGCCTTTGCAGGTGTTTTGAGTTAATTAGCTGATAAGAGTGTGGCACCAGGTGTCTTCAAAATTGTACCTTGTCACAATATTCTAATTTTCTGAGATACTGAATTTGGGGTTTTCATTAGTTGTCAGTTATAATAATCAACATTAAAAGAAATAAACATTTGAAATATATCAGTCTGTGTGTAATGAATGAATATAATATACAAGTTTCACTTTTTGAATGGAATTACTGAAATAAATCAACTTTTTCATGATATTCTAATTTTATGACCAGCACCAGTATATATATATATATGGTACCTTGACACTCAACCTCAGTTGGTTCTGGGAGTGGCAAGTTTAAAAGGTGTTGAGTTTCAAGGTATTTTTCCCCATAAGGATGTATAGAAAACATGTTAATGTGTTCCATGGTCCTGTGGAACTGCATATATTTCATTATATGAAAAATATATTATATTCTGTATATTAATAACAATATTAAAGTATTATATTTCATTATCAACAATTTATTCCTGTGGCAAATGTTGTTTACAATCTTCGTACCAAATTTTTTACCTTTTAACTCATTCTGATCTGGAGTTGAAGTACATAGAGTTCATGTTGGTCTTCAAAGCTTCCCAACACACCAAAAAAAACCCCAGATTATATTGTAGAAAAATGTTAAGTAAGATGAATTATTTGTACTTTATATTGTCATTATTCAATACATTTGTGCCTTTTTGGCTCTAAAGCTCTGTCAGACTCTGTCTACACACATGAAACTTATCCCTCCTCCATTTCTTCACATCAGTCTGTGAAAAAGCATCACTGAATCACTCAGTCAAAACAAGTCAGAATCGACTCTTTTTCAGATGTTCCAGAGATTCAGTCGAGATTCAGTGTGCGTCATTTAGGTGAGTCTCTCTATTATTGGCTGTAGTACAGTATATGTGACTGCTCAGTTAACGAATTATCAGTTTAAGCTTTTAACCACTAAAGCCAAGAGAATAAATTATCCTACTGAGACGGTTTTCATTAGTTAGGTGGACACACACAGTTGGAAGTGGATTATTATATTCTGGAAATATCCTGGAAACATACAAGATGGCCGCCAAGAAGAAAACAAGTGGATTATATTCCTAATGGAACCTCACATGGATTTAGATTTGGTCTCAGTTTGAAGAAGACAAGCTCAGGTAAGCAGTGCTTTTGATTTTATGCTGCTGTGTGGTTGATTTGAGTCCTGGTTCTGCTATTTACCGTGTGCTTTCATTTTGCAATGATAGCAAATAGTGATGGGCAAGCATGATTAAATATTGAACCTTTTTGGGATTATTTTATGCTCATTTGTTTGAAGTAAAACGACAGCATAAATGTGATTGTGAGATTCAGCTGGTTTATTTGATGTATTTATTTATTTATTTGGGATTTTTACACCATGTTAAACACGTGTCATTTACACGTGTGTCATTTTTTTTTATTTTGTCTTTATCCTTTGGTCCATTTTATATTTTCTTTTTTATTTGTACGGCTGTGAGGTAGGTTAATACTGTTCTTGTGTTGTCTTGTGTAAGGACTTCTTTTATGGTTTCAGGCATGTGCACTTGTCTTTCCTTTGTGTTTGGCAGGTTTCACATGTTGGTTTTTTCTTTTTACCTGGTATTGGTGGTCAGAAGTGGAAAGAGTACTAAAATATTGTACTCAAGTAAAAGTACTATTACTTTAATAAATTTTTACTTAAGTACGAGTAAAATTACTAGTCTAAAAATCTACTCAAGTAAAAAGTAACTCATGTAAAATGTAGTCAGAGTAAATGTTACTTAGTTACTTTTTTAAGGGGGGGGGGGGGGGTCTCTCCTGTGTAATGCAAACAGGACAAGTGGAAATATCTCAATAGTTGTTTTTAATTAAAATATAATAGAAAGAAAAAGATGTTGATACAACATTTAAAACATTTAGGGATGTGTAATGTGTCATTTTAGTACAGACCATCCCATAAAACTTTTTTAAACTGTATAACCACTGAAGTTGGCATTAATTGTGGATTCTATAGACCAGCCTTCTTTTCATCACCAACAAATAGCAAACAGTCATACAGCAAATCCATAACTCAAAACAAGTCAAGATTACAGGTGTTGTGACCGTCACTAAATGACCCAAAGAAAACCTTCAAGATGTAAGAAAAAACTTTGCCATTCTTTGACATCAGACTATGTTGTTAAATAACGAAACATCAAACATGTTAAACTTTTAAAATCACCCTTCCCTACTCTATACCTAGATTACAGCTCCTTTATTTTAGCACCAGTTTATTTTCCATCGCAGAATTCACTGCAGCAGTTGGGCGGCACGGTGGCTAAGTGGGTAGCACAGTCACCTCACAGCAAGAAGGTCCTGGGTTCAATCCCCTGGTGTTTTCTGTGTGAAGTTTGCATGTTCTCCCCGTGTCTGCGTGGGTTTACGCCGGGTGCTCCGGTTTCCTCCCACAGTCCAAAGACATGCAAGTGAGGTGAATTGGAGATACAAAATTGTCCAAGACTGTGTTCGATATAATCTTGTGAACTGATGAACCTTGTGTAATTTGTGTAACTACTGTTCTTGTCATGAATGTAACCAAAGTTTAAAACGACATTAAAATCCTAATAAACAAACAAACTGCAGCAGTTTCCCAGACGCGATTTTTTTAGCATTTTTTTTTTTTACTCAGTAACAGATGTTATTTTAAAAGTAGCGATTTACAATTCTTAATACAAAACATACTTAAGTAAAAATAAAATTACTGGTTGTAAAATCTACTTTAAAAAGTACAAGTAGACAAAAAAAATACTCAATTACAGTAACGCGAGAAAATGTAATTTGTTACTTTCCACCTCTGTTGGTGGGTTACTCTGGTGTGGCCAGTTCTGCATTTTGTGTATATGGTTTGGTCTATGCGTCGTCCCTGGTGAGTTCTTGGTTTGGTATTGATGTTTGGATGTATTTCTCGGAGTTTGTTGGTGGTCTGAGCGTTCCATTCAACGTCATTTTCCTTGATGTAGGAATGTATTAGTGGTTTTAGTTCTGTTGATGGGGTTTTGATGTTTTGGTTTGTTTTTTTCTCTAGCTAATTGATCTGCTTTTTCATTTCCTTCTAATCCACTGTGTCCTGATACCCAGCATAGCTTTATGTCATATTCCAGTTCTGTTAGCTTGTTAATTATCCTTTGTACATTGTTAATGATAGGGTTGTCTGATGTGCATGATTCCAGGGCTTTAAGGCATGATTGTGAGTCTGTGCATATTAAGATTTTGTGTTTTTGTTCTTCTTCTGCATATTTTAGTGCCATAAGTATGGCATGGGCTTCTGCGCTGTAGATGGAGCTGGGTTGGGGTACTTTTACTCTGTCTGTGTATCTGTTTTTGTATATACAGCTGCTTTTACCTGGTTTGTGGTGTTGGATCCATCTGTGTAGATAGCTTGATGGTGCGGATATTCTTCTCTGACTTCGAGAAAGTTGTTGATATACAGTGTATCACAAAAGTGAGTACACCCCTCACATTTCTGCAAATATTTCATTATATCTTTTCATGGGACAACATTATAGACATGAAACTTGGATATAACTTAGAGTAGTCAGTGTACAACTTGTATAGCAGTGTAGATTTACTGTCTTCTGAAAATAACTCAACACACAGCCATTAATGTCTAAATAGCTGGCAACATAAGTGAGTACACCCCACAGTGAATATGTCCAAATTGTGCCCAAATGTGTCGTTGTCCCTCCCTGGTGTCATGTGTCAAGGTCCCAGGTGTAAATGGGGAGCAGGGCTGTTAAATTTGGTGTTTTGGGTACAATTCTCTCATACTGGCCACTGGATATTCAACATGGCACCTCATGGCAAAGAACTCTCTGAGGATGTGAGAAATAGAATTGTTGCTCTCCACAAAGATGGCCTGGGCTATAAGAAGATTGCTAACACCCTGAAACTGAGCTACAGCATGGTGGCCAAGGTCATACAGCGGTTTTCCAGGACAGGTTCCACTCGGAACAGGCTTCGCCAGGGTCGACCAAAGAAGTTGAGTCCACGTGTTCGGCGTCATATCCAGAGGTTGGCTTTAAAAAATAGACACATGAGTGCTGCCAGCATTGCTGCAGAGGTTGAAGACGTGGGAGGTCAGCCTGTCAGTGCTCAGACCATACGCCGCACACTGAATCAACTCGGTCTGCATGGTCGTCATCCCAGAAGGAAGCTGACGCACAAGAAAGCCCGCAAACAGTTTGCTGAAAACAAGCAGTCCAAGAACATGGATTACTGGAATGCCCTGTGGTCTGACGAGACCAAGATAAACTCGTTTGGCTCAGATGGTGTCCAGCATGTGTGGCGGCGCCCTGGTGAGAAGTACCAAGACAACTGTATCTTGCCTACAGTCAAGCATGGTGGTGGTAGCATCATGGTCTTGGGCTGCATGAGTGTTGCTGGCACTGGGGAGCTGCAGTTCATTGAGGGAAACATGAATTCCAACATGTACTGTGACATTCTGAAACAGAGCATGATCCCCTCCCTTCGAAAACTGGGCCTCATGGCAGTTTTCCAACAGGATAACGACCCCAAACACAACCTCCAAGATGACAACTGCCTTGCTGAGGAAGCTGAAGGTAAAGGTGATGGACTAAACCCAATTGAGCACCTGTGGCGCATCCTCAAGTGGAAGGTGGAGGAGTTCAAGGTGTCTAACATCCACCAGCTCCGTGATGTCATCATGGAGGAGTGGAAGAGGATTCCAGTAGCAACCTGTGCAGCTCTGGTGAATTCCATGCCCAGGAGGGTTAAGGCAGTGCTGGATAATAATGGTGGTCACACAAAATATTGACACATTTAGGCACAATTTGGACATGTTCACTGTGGGGTGTACTCACTTATGTTGCCAGCTATTTAGACATGAATGGCTGTGTGTTGAGTTATTTTCAGAAGACAGTAAATCTACACTGCTATACAAGCTGTACACTGACTACTCTAAGTTATATCCAAGTTTCATGTCTATAGTGTTGTCCCATGAAAAGATATAATGAAATATTTGCAGAAATGTGTGGTGTACTCACTTTTGTGATACACTGTATATGTTTGGATGTGTGGTTCCTTTCCTTTGCAATGCAATGTCGAAGATGATGCTGGGTTCTCTGATTTTCCCAACGAGGTATGATATTGTGAGTGTTCTGGGCTATTATATTTGGATTTAGTTTTAGGTCACCTATGTATGGTTTGATTCGGATCCCAAAGGTTGAATTTTATTTTGTCTGTTATGTTGGGTTAAGGGACGTGGTGGCTGTGTTATTCTATATACTGGGTTTCTGGGGTTGCTCATGATTCTGATTGTATATTGTAATGCTAATTTTAATCTTCTGAGTTCATTGTTTGATGTAAATATTGTCAATATTAATACTTTGATATCGTTTTATCGCACCATATATTAGGGTTGCCAACCATCCTGTAAAATACGGAATCGTTCCTTATTTGGAAACTAAACGTCGTGTTCTGTATTGAACTGATACGGGATGTGCTTTGTTCCGTATTTTTATCAATGGGAGAGAAATGCTGCTGATTAGACTGAGACAGGGTGACATGTATAAAACAGAAGGAAACTGCTGCTACTGAGGGAATTAGAAAGCAATTGGTTATTATTGCAAGTAGTGTTCACTTTTAGTCTTAGTAACGCCTTGTGTGTGCAGGCATATCAGCATAATAACCTGTTCATTACTCCTCTGTTTGAGTAGCGTAGTGGGCAGAGCGCATCGCATATATTTCTCCGCCCTAGGTTCGAATCCGGCTTAGGGAGAACTTAAGTAACTCAAGCAGGGCCGAAGCTATGTGGGCGATCCTCCCAAAATTTTTCTCACTGCCCCCCTAAGCAATGCAGTCCAGAACCGGGGCTGCATGTCAGTGTGAAGATGGATTATGTAAAAATTTTGTTTACACTATTCAGAAAGAAATATTACATTAAATATTACATTACATGTTAAACAGCCTAAATAAAACATTTTGATAATGTTCCTAAGACCCGTTATATTTTTTATAGGTGCAACCCTAAAAGCCTACCGCCCTCCCTGCCCTACTCTCGCTCAGGTAAACACCCGCCATCCCACCCCCCACCCTATGCCTTCCGCCAACCCGCCAGCCCAGGGTGTTCCCTATTTCCAGTTCTGAAAGTTGGCAACCCTACCATATATGGAAACTACTTGTGTTATGCTACAGGGTCTTTAATTTCATTTGGGATCAATCAACCTATCCATCCATCCATCCATCCATCCATCCATCCATCCTTCTATCACGTGTGCTTAGTATGACTAAGCAGTATGACTATACTGAGGTATAATGGCAGTGCTAACAGAGCAAGTACACCTATTGAAATGTAAAGGGATCAGCATTGACTGCATACGAAAAACCTGATGTTAACACAAACAGTCCTGCTAGAGTTATGGCAACAAGATAGTACAATGCAGTTAATCTGATCTAGATCCCAACATCCCACACTGAATTTGTTTTGGGATTAAGACTCTAGGGCCTTGAGTGCCACCAAGTGGTGAGTGTTAGCAAGCAAGTGTACTGTATTAGGTTATTTAAAACAAGTTTGCAATATAGGTGTATTTTTCTATACAAATGATGTGAAATGTCATTAGAAATCATTGATATTTGCATTTTAAGTAGTTTAATGTGTTTGTAAAACCAGGAAAAAAAACATACAATGAATTAATATCTCTAAAATATATTTTATCAATAAAATATTCATGTAAGACATTCACTGTTTAAGAAAAAATTACATTTCAATGTATTTATTGCAGCACATGTTCAGAGAACTGAAACTATCATGTTTCTACTTAAATAAAATGCAATTTAAGCCAGTCCTGCTTCTCACAAGATGTTTTTTTTCCTCAACATTCAGTAAACTACAGAATATTGTGCATGAAAATCTTACTGCAGTAGTTTCCTACAGTTAGTCTCTTGATTTGTGTCTATTATTTAATAGGACATGCTGTAAAAATAAAGTGTATTTTATTAATGATAAAGGTCTTACAGTAATGCCAGTAAAATATACTCACTGGTAAAGGAGCAAATTATAGTAAATTGAATTTTAAAATTCATATTTTTACATTTGAGGGGATCTTTTTTGTTTTTAGAAACTGTGCCATGGCTCATTGTTATTTAATTTTCATGTTTTGCCACAGCTTAATCATGGTCAGGGTCACAGTTTCCACAAAATCACTGGGCGCAATGCATTATCACACTCCGACCAGAACACCAATCTGTCACAGGGCCTCGGCCATCCCCTCCCTTTTCAGACACAGCCAATCATTTCTGAATGTACATGCACGACCGTCCGATAGCACCGCTAATGATTCGAACCCTGGATTCCAGTAGTAGTGGGCTAGTATAATTAACCCTGTGGCACCTAAGCATCGTCAATGCTCATGTTCCTCCTATTTAGCACCAATTGCTGTTAAGAATGCACAAAACTGACGGACACTATCATTTAAGCAGGGCTTTAAACCGTTTTCGGTCAGCCATGTAGGTAATTCATTAATTCTTAAAAAAAAAAAAAAACCTGATCAGGGAGGCAGTGGGTTCTGTGCATGATTCCATCTCACACGCCATTCACTTACTGACTCACACCTAGGCACAGCCAATGCATTACTGCTGCATTTAAAGCACCCAATCAATTTTTCACATTTTGAAAAGTAAAAGCAAATCCCAGTGGACAGGTGGAGAACATGCCCAACTCTTTACAGACAAGAACAAAATGCTATTTCAAACCTGGTTCCTTAAAAGTCTGGTGCTGTATGGCAACGAAACATCCATTCGCATCCATTTGACTACACCAAAGCAAAAATAATAGTTTTTAGAAAAAATGAATAAAAAAGGTCCAGTATATACTAGTATTACAAATACCAGGACCCAACATTTCCAAAAAAGACTAGGTTACATTCAAGCCAACAGGATATCCCTGTAACCAGTGACTGAATAGATTCTCTCATTTCAAAGTACCACAGTGTTTCTGTAAATTCAGACAGTGTATCGACATTATTCACAGTTATTGAAGAACATGTGCTTATTTTTTGCCTTTTAAGCCCCACACATTCTACACAATGTGTGTTGTGTACACTGATGAGCCAGAACATTTGTTCATGTCACTGTCAGAGATTTAAAGGGAAGTTTCTGCACTTGGAAACAAGAGAGGGCGGGAGGAGTAGTATTTGGTTGTGCCTAAGAAAGCTTATAGTCTGGATTTAGCGCCTTCTGGGTTCCACCTTTTTGGATGCACAAAGAAGCTTTAGGGGAAGAAGATTTTCATGTGATGATGATGTGAAAGCAGCGGTTCATCAGTGGCTACTCCCTCGTATTAAATGTTGGGCTGATAGTAGTACATGTTTTGAATGCAGCAGATATACGAGGAGGGACAAGTCACAAACTGCCAACACATTGCTGGAAAGCCAAATTTCATTGATCCCAAAAGACATGAAGGCAAGAATATGATATGGTATGGACCAAGATACAAGCTGACGTGACTCTAGATTAACCCTAGATTGCAGATAATTTTCAGTAATGGTTATTGGGACAGTGGTAGCCTTGTGGGTAGAGCATTGAGCTATCAATTGAAAGGTTGAGAGTTCGAATTCCATCTCGGCCATGTAACCACTCTTGGGTTTGAGCAAGGCCCCTAACCCTCTCAGCTCCAGGGGCACCGTACAATGGCTAGGATATGTATGTACAGTGTATCACAAAAGTGAGTACACCCCTCACATTTCTGCAGATATTTAAGTATATCTTTTCATGGGACAACACTGACAAAATGACACTTTGACACAATGAAAAGTAGTCTGTGTGCAGCTTATATAACAGTGTAAATTTATTCTTCCCTCAAAATAACTCAATATACAGCCATTAATGTCTAAACCACCGGCAACAAAAGTGAGTACACCCCTAAGAGACTACACCCCTAAATGTCCAAATTGAGCACTGCTTGTCATTTTCCCTCCAAAATGTCATGTGATTTTTTAGTGTTACTAGGTCTCAGGTGTGCATAGGGAGCAGGTGTGTTTAATTTAGTAGTACAGCTCTCACACTCTCTCATACTGGTCACTGAAAGTTCCAACATGGCACCTCATGGCAAAGAACTCTCTGAGGATCCTAAAAGACGAATTGTTGCGCTACATGAAGATGGCCAAGGCTACAAGAAGATTGCCAACACCCTGAAACTGGGCTGCAGCACAGTGGCCAAGATCATCCAGCGTTTTAAAAGAGCCGGGTCCACTCAGAACAGACCTCGAGTTGGTCGTCCAAAGAAGCTGAGTGCACGTGCTCAGCGTCACATCCAACTGCTGTCTTTGAAAGATAGGCGCAGGAGTGCTGTCAGCATTGCTGCAGAGATTGAAAAGGTGGGGGGTCAGCCTGTCAGTGCTCAGACCATACGCCGCACACTACATCAAATTGATCTGCATGGCTGTCACCCCAGAAGGAAGCCTCTTCTGAAGTCTCTACACAAGAAAGCCCGCAAACAGTTTGCTGAAGACATGTCAACAAAGGACATGGATTACTGGAACCATGTCCTATGGTCTGACGAGACCAAGATTAATTTGTTTGGTTCAGATGGTCTCAAGCATGTGTGGCGGCAATCAGGTGAGAAGTACAAAGATAAGTGTGTCATGCCTACAGTCAAGCATGGTGGTGGGAATGCCATGGTCTGGGGCTGCATGAGTGCAGCAGGTGTTGGGGAGTTACATTTCATTGAGGGACACATGAACTCCAATATGTACTGTGAAATACTGAAGCAGAGCATGATCCCCTCCCTCCGGAAACTGGGTCGCAGGGCAGTGTTCCAGCATGATAATGACCCCAAACACACCTCTAAGACGACCACTGCTTTATTGAAGAGGCTGAGGGTAAAGGTGATGGACTGGCCAAGCATGTCTCCAAACCTAAACCCAATAGAACATCTTTGGGGCATCCTCAAGCGGAAGGTGGAGGAGCGCAAAGTCTCGAATATCCGCCAGCTCCGTGATGTCGTCATGGAGGAGTGGAAAAGCATTCCAGTGGCAACCTGTGAAGCTCTGGTAAACTCCATGCCCAGGAGAGTTAAGGCAGTTCTGGGAAATAATGGTGGCCACACAAAATATTGACACTTCAGGAACTTTCACTAAGGGGTGTACTCACTTTTGTTGCCGGTGGTTTAGACATTAATGGCTGTATATTGAGTTATTTTGAGGGAAGAATAAATTTACACTGTTATATAAGCTGCACACAGACTACTTTTCATTGTGTCAAAGTGTCATTTTGTCAGTGTTGTCCCATGAAAAGATATACTTAAATATCTGCAGAAATGTGAGGGGTGTACTCACTTTTGTGATACACTGTATGTATGTATGTATATACGTATATATATATATATATATATATATATATGACAAAAGCATTTTAATCTAATCTCTATGAAGTAAATGTGTCACAGCACACGGTGCAATAAACTCTATATGTATGGGGCTGCACAGTCTCTTGGCAAACAGGCATCCACAATTGACATTAGAGCAATGAAAAAACTAGTCTGACAAATCCTGTTTTCTCTAATATCAAATGGATAGCCGGGCATGTGAACACTGGCAGCACTGTTCCACTAGATCCACTTTGCAACAGCAGTTAAAAGATGTGGTGGTACGGTCCTGGTACCAGATACCACATGACCTCCTCAAATCAGAACTGTTTTGACTGCATATTAGGTGGGTGGTCCTAATGTTTTGGCTCATCAGTGTATGTGTAAGAGGATTATCATGCCCTGGCAGTGATAGCCTGAAGACTGTTGGTTCTCTTTAGGATGTTGGGCACAAACAGAAGACCCGATGCCCTCTCTATGCTTTCAATGGGCACCAGGAAGCGTTCAAGTGGGATCTTCTCATCCACTGGTGTGTTGGGCATCACGTAGGGCCGCAGCTCCACCTCACCACGCTTCTTCTCCAGGATAACAACTTTAAAGAGGTGAGTGGGCACAGCAACATGGTTTTTCCCGATGACCTGGTACTTCACGTACAGCTTTCCATCAAGTTCCTGCCTGGAAAAAGAAACAAAGGGAAGTCTGGGTAAACCGAAATGCTGGTAAAGACACTGGTTATCTCTAGATTGTAATAATTCAAATAATTACTAGATTATTTTTATTTAAATTCATTAATTCATTGTCTGTTTTACCACCACTTTATCCTGGTCAGTGTCGCAGTGGGTCTGATTCACTGCGTAAAACACTTCAGACAAGTCGGCAATTCATCATAGTGCAGACACACACACACATTCACTTACACATACACTTAGGGCAACTTTTAGGAGCTCCAATTTGACTAACTGCATGTTTTTGGACTTGTGGGAGGAAACCAGAGCACATGGACATGGGAAGCTCAGAGGTTAATCTGCCAGCTTGACACTGTTGGGCCCTTGAGCAAGGCCCTTAACCCTCAATTGCTTGCAATGTGTCTTGTGTCAATGTGTCTGCTAAATGTTGAAAATGTTAATGTAGAACCCTGGCTCTTCTTGCTTTGAGGCAACAGTGCTACCCACCGTGCCACCTCTTCATATTAATTTACAATACACTCACTTGGGCAGATAGAGTGGTCCTGAGCACACATACACATTCTCATAGTGTTTATTGAGAGAGCGACAGTACTTCTCCAAATTGTTCCACGCATTCTGGTTCATGTGAGGATTCTGTAAACAAAAAAACACACATAAACAAACTAATATTAATATCATCCATTGGCTGTTTATCAAACTCTAAATGTATTTTATTGACATTCTAATACAGTGCTAATATTTAACTTGTACTGTTACTCATTGTGATGTCATTTTGAAGCAATTATTAGAACAATATTTACAGACACCCTTATTAAAATACTTATTAAATACTTTCTTTGGGATTTGGGCCATGTAACAGTACACAATAGTGTGTGATTAATTTGACTAATGGTATTTGCACTATAATGCAATACAAGGCTATCCTCAGCATCTGTGAGCACATGTATAGACAAGGCCTTTAAGCAGCTTTTCCAAGTGCACTTATTTATTTATTATTTTATTAGGATTTTAACATCATGTTTTACACTTTGGTTACATTCATGACAGCACAGGTAATTACTGGTTACACAAGATTTATCAGTTCAAGTCTTTAATGTCAAACACAGTCATGAACAATTTTGTATCACAAATTCACCTCACTTGCATGTTTTTGGACTGTGGGAGGAAACCAGAGCTCCTGGAGGAAACCCATGCAGACACGGGGAGAACCTGGACCGCTCCACCTGTAAATTGAACCCAGGACCTTATTGCACTTAAGTGCTTAATGACAAGGTGCTAAAAAAAGCAGTAAAATAAAGTTCATTTGGACATTCTCCTTTTTATGTTTTATTGTGTATAAATAGAAGTCAGTCGCTGACATTAATTTATACCTCACAACTATTTTGCAAAGCACCCTAAAGTTTTTTTTCTGTTGTTCTAAAAAGCGTTTGAGGCTTGTCTTTCCTTTTTATCAGCAATGTTTGTTGGCAAATCTGATTTTCACTTACTTTTGTAATGCTTTTCCATTACACAGTACCTTACAGTACAATACGATACGCATCCTAATCCAGAGCTATCTGTGCTGTACCTAATGTGCTAAAGTCTGTTCTCATTTACACAAGGAAACTTGTGAAAGTAGGAGAAGTTTGTCAAAGGTGAAGCTATGACAGCATTTTCCACCAGATATTGAGATTAAATATGCCAGCCTAGCAAAAACAGGATGATTTTGGGTTTGATTCACTGTAGATTTGGGGATTTTTTTTAATAGTTGTATATGACAGAGCTTTAATAAAATGGGTTTTGAGTATGGCTTTTGCATTGTCTCAATTCACTTGCAATTCTGTTTGACCAATCAGTGGTCTGCACTGTTTTTGATGCCACCCTTACAGCCTGCTTCAGTACACTGGTACCTGGTCAAGAATGGTAACCAAATTTAGCACAGATACTAAAGGTACAGTAAGGGTCACTTGACAATGGAAAAACTATGTGAGCAAATGTGGGCTAACAAATTTAAAAGTATACCATACCTGCATAGAGTACTGTGCAGTGAGAAAAGGGCATGACATGTTTTGTGCAGAGATAGTAGACCACTGTACAAAACTTTGAGTACGGCAGATATCGCAGTTTATTGGTTGAAACTAGGGATGTAACGATACACTCTACCCACGATTTGATGCGATTCACGATACTGGGTTCACGATACAATTTTTTCCCGATTTTTTCCCGAAGTTTCCTTTTATTATTTCTCTTAAAAAAATAAAATACTGTACTGGTGATTATTTTTATTTATCTAAATTATAAATGCACTTTTATTTCTTAGTACAAACTATGCAAAACTATTTTGAATAAAGCCCAATTTGGTTGGAAAAACTCCGAATTTGGCAACCAGGCGAATAGCGCCAGTGACGTCAACCAGGCGCAGTGTATAGCACCAGTGCCCTCTGCTGTTTAAAGTGAATATCGATTCATTTTACATGTCAAATCGATTTAAATCATGGAATTTTTGAATCGGTTATTAACTGTCTTGTGGTGAATCGTTACATCCCTAGTTGAAACTGTGCATTCCTTAAAGGTTTGTTTAGTGTGAGGAGGACACAGGTATCAGATGAGAATGAGTTATTAGTCTGCCTGATGTTAAATAACTGACTAAAAAGTAAACATTATAAAATGCTATTTGGAGAAAATTTTATTGTTTTTATATTTGCACTATATGGGGAGGCACGGTGGAGTTTCCTCCGGGAGCTCCGGTTTCCTCCCACAGTCCAAAGACATGCAAGTGAGGTGAATTAAAGATACAAAATTGTCAATGACTGTGTTCTACATTACACTTGTGAACTGATGAATCTTGTGTAATGAGTAACAACCTGTTTTGTCTTGAATGTAACCAAAGTGTGTAAAACAAGACGTTAAAATCCTAATAAATAAATATCCAAATAAGATTTGAATGTTGATAAATGCTATTAAGAGAATCCGAACTGTAATTATGGTAGGTATGTGTTTATATGCACAATATATATCTTTATAAGGTTTTGACAGTCACACTGTCACGATTTCACAGTTAACCTGTACAAAACGTTTTGGGAACACGGATGTTCCTCATAGTCCTGTAGAATTATGATTGTGCAAGTTAAGGACCTGTGGTGCCACATTGCTGAGGTAAAATGTATCATCCATGGCTTTCTGGCTCCACTTGTGATTGGCAGCAGCAGCCAGGTGTCCTCTATCAAATCCACTGCCCTTATAGTCCATATTAGTAGCTCTGTGATACACATGCACTGAATCATCTTCTTTAAACTCGCACAGTTTTCGATCTGATGTTCCGTTTAGTGTGGCCGCACTCAGATGCTCGATCACCCAGGCCGGGGTTCGAGTCCGTGGGTCGTAGCAGGTGACGTAAGATTCCCGCGACTTGATGTGGGACAGAGATGGGAATCCGTATTTGACCGCAGCAGTGGATTTACTCGGGATTAACTGACCGGATTGATACGGGATAATCTCAGATGCAGCGTCCACAGTGGCGATAGGGATGATGGGTAACCGGTACAGTAGATCGTCCTGAAAATTATGCCGATTAGAAGAAGCGGTCAGTGCGGCACCGACAGCAGCACCCACCGCCAAGGACACACCTGAGATCAGCCAACGCTGCATAGTTCACACCCACACCGCAGATTATTAAAGAGTAAAGTGTCTCTAAATGAACGCTACTATTATTATTAATATATTGTTTTTAATAAAGATCAGTATATGTTGTTAGATCCAGTGTACATGTTCATCTACCGGCATGGAACCCGATTATCCTTTTTAGTTCTGGCTCGTGTAAGTGACGTCACATTTCTTAAAGCGATAGTACAGTTATTATTATTATTAGTGTGATTGCCTAAAGGCAAGCACACTAATGTTATTGTTATTTTCGTTTTCAATATATTATTATTATTCCACAATTACGTTACATAACAAAACAAGTTGGGTTTAAATGACCCAGCGTGTGTTCTGTCCGATATTTACAACATTGGGTTGCCAAATAAGCATTTTTAGAGTGCAGTTGCCTCTAAAGCAGGGGTGTCAAACTCATTTTCACCGAGGGCCACATCAGCATTATTGTGGCCCTCAAAGGGCCGATTAAAAACGTATCCTGCTGTGATTGCAGTCTGTTGTTTTTCTTGGAGGCTGAATTCTGCATTTATATTGTTCTACTTTACCACAGACACTGCCTCATAACACAAGAGACGCACCGGTTTCTCTTCCTGAAGCACAAACCTGTTTTCACTTTCATTAAATTTCCTCCTTCTGCTTAATTTTGTTACTTATCTTCTTGTACATTTTGGGATTATGTGTAAATATTTCCTAACATCATCTACTGGTGGGATGTGTCACTTTGCAGTTCATAAAATTAGCATGCATTTTGAGAACTACAGGTTATGTAGTGTATTTTAAGACAATCATTCTGCCCTCACTAATAGTTTATCCCCCTTTCTCAGCTAAACAGACAGACAGACAGACAGACAGACAGCTCTCTTCAGAATACAGTCGGTTTATTTGCTCCCCAGCTGTGTGATACACTGTGTGCATCAAAATGAAGTAAAAATACAAACAATAAAAACAATAAAGAACTTAATACAGTAAAAGCACACAGCTGTAGTCAAGTGTTACATCTGGTACAATATGAGATTTAACCAAACGTAAAATAACGAGTTAAAATTGTGTGTAAAGATACTAATTGCTATAGTAACGTAACAACAGTATTTAATTACGGTAAATTTGTATCTAAAACGCTGTGATATACTCACTAAACATTTACTAACAACTGAGAATATAAACGCCACTACTCACAGACGATGCTTCTGTATTATATTGCAATATAATTATCTGTATTTATTTATTATTGTTTACATTACTGACTACGCTAACCCACGTTCTTTTGCAGTAAAAGTCACATGGCTTCTGAGGAAGGTTAAAGTTAGTTGCCATGACTACGATGTCAGCACTTGTCTCTTAAAGGCGCAGGAGCGCATTAAATTATTAGCGCGTCTCTGTAACGACTCGAACCATCACAACAATCATACAGTCGTTTAAGCTCTCGTGGGCCGGATCAAATGACGTGGCGGGCCGGATCTGGCCCGCGGGCCGTGAGTTTGACACCCCTGCTCTAAAGTTTGCAAGATCACAAGTTGTAAAAACCCTTTCCTTTAATCTCTAACATATCTAACATTTAATCTCCTTTAGAGGAGCTGGAACTATTTCAGGCTGCCGGATTAAGGAGCCGAAGGATCCGGCCCGCCACGTCATTTCATCCGGCCCACGAGAGCTTAAACGACTGTATGATTGTTGTGATGGTTCGAGTCGTTACAGAGACGCGCTAATAATTTAATGCGCTCCTGCGCCTTTAAGAGACAAGTGCTGACATCGTAGTCATGTCTGTAGGATGTACTCGAAGAGCGGTGCTTATCTCTAGCAGCCAAAATTTTGACTCGAGAGAAAAACTGAGAGAAGCGTAACTGAGAGCAGCACAGAAAAAAAAGCGCAAGCGAGAAACTTTTTATACTGAACCGAGACCGAGAGAAACGTGACTGAGAAACAGCGCAGCCAAAAGCGTAAAACAGACTATTCATAAATGTAAAATACAAAATGAACTAAAAATCTGCTCTTTAGGTTCTCAAAATCTGCTTTTTGGTTCTCAATACTTTTGGCCCTATTTTGACGCCATAATAGCTCTCATTGGCCTGATTGAATATCTTCGGAGAACACGAAGGGAACCGACTCCACACAGAAAGGATCAAACCCATGCTCTTTTTGCTGTGAGGTGGCAACACTACCCACTGCGCCACTGTGCTGCCTAAAAGGGCTTTAGTTTCAAAAAAAGTCATTCCTTTAAGCAACTTAGATTCATGAATTATGAAGTTGAATCAACCGATTCCGTACCGACTCCAGTCGGAGTCGATTCCGTATCGACTCTAATAATAAAGTTGGGACACGCGAGCAGTGACGTATAATTTGTTCCAAGTGTTTCTGTGTTCTTTTGATTGATCTTTTGGATTTGTTTTTTTTATTATTATTATTTATTTATTTAATTTATATTTTTTTTCCTATTTTTCCCCCAATTTTTATCCCCCAGTCTAGTCGTGTCCAATTACCCTGAATACGCGACCTCCATACTGATTCGACCCTTCATCGCTGACTGAGGACGCCTCTCAACTGACATGCGCCCCCTTTGGTACGCACAGTCAGTATAGATAGTGCATTTTTCACCCGCACAAGCCGAGTTCATATACTTGACAGGCACTGTGCACGGGGGGACACACCCCATCAGCATTATTCCTCAGCCCTGTACAGGCGCCATCAGTCAGCCAGCAGGGGCCGCAGTTGCACCAGTTATGAGGACTTATGATCCGACTTTTTACCACTAACCCTATGAACAACAGCCAATCGTTGTTCATACTGCCGCCCAGCCTAGTCGGAGAGGCAGAGCTGAGGTTCAATACGATGTATTCGAAACCCCAACTCTGGTGAGCTAGCGTACTTTACCGCTGTGCCACCTGAGCGGTAGATTTGGGTTTTAAACATTTATGTGTAATTCTTACTTTTTCTTCAGTAAAAGTGCTTTTTTGTGTCAGCGTCACCTGTCACCGTCACCTGTAGGCACTCAGTCTTTACTCTTTGGGCAGCCAAATGTTTCTGTGGGTGTTTCAATAGTGGAGCTGTGGGCCTTAAAGATGGTCAAAGATTTCTAAATATGTTCACACAAAAACTTTGTCAAAGGAACTGTTATATTATTTAGACACATTTGTAGACACATTTCATTTCACCATATAAAGCAGATTAACCCCTTAAATCCCTTTGTCTCATCAGCAGGTCAGATTTACATTTCATAGTCGTATTCTGTATAATTGATAGAGGTTAATATATAACTTGTTTCCAAATAGGACAACGTGATATACAAGCACCCAGATGGCCGACTGCACTTCCCATCTGTTTGAACAGATTGGTCTCTTGTTTTCTTCAAAAGATGACTAAAGACCACTTATTTATTGAGTACTTAAATGGAAAGCTTGCAATGATTAATGTCTTTATTAAACACTTATGTTCAACCAATATTTCTTTCTAAAAAGGTTTCATCAGATGTGGGTTCTTACACTGTCATCTTATATTAGAGGAGGGAAATGTTTTCCAAGTTGTTTTGGATAAGAGCATCTGATAAATGTTGTAAAGGAGGTTATTAACAAAATAAATAAAAAAATGACAATGATATTAAACTGAAATAACTAAATTAGCAAAACCCTCAGTACGCTTAGCTATTTTGCTTTTATATGTCACAGAAACATCCAATCATAAACCAAATCCTGGAAAAAACACAAAAACTTACAAAGAAAGAAAGCATGACATACAAATGTGGTGGATACCAGAACACTGTGGCATCACAGGAAACAAAGGAGCAGACCAGGTAGCCAGAAAGGAAATAGGAAAGCAAGCAACAGAGTATTAACTCCTACCTTCAGATGCAGAACCAATAATAAACAATATATTAGAAACAGATGGCAGGCCGAGTAGGATACTTAGGAACACAAGTTCCATAAAATATGCTTGAACATTAACCTAACAAACATTCAATTAGAAAAACACATTCACATGTAAACATAGGACAAGAGAATCCACTATGTGTTTACACTTGCCAAGTACCTGTCTCCATCAGGTATATTCTAATTGACTGTCCTAAGTATCTACAAGAGCAGCAAAGATTTGCTTTTCCCCAAACCATGAAAGAAATCTTCAACAAAGGTAAAGCTGGAACAGTACTCGAACTCTTCATGAATATAAGACTAAAACCATACATATGTAAATAGACAAAACAAAAACTGAACAATAAAGACTATGATCTGCTCCTTTATTTATTTAAAAAAAAAATTTAACTATCCTGCCTTAACCTATGTGTTGACCTGGCTTTAAATCAATAAGTAACCCAAAAAACAAACAAACTATATATGAGTCACATTTATGGTAAACATAAAAGAAGCAATGTTTGGGTGCTCGGGAGAGGCAGGGGTAAAACACTGTAGCTATCTGCTGATATAATTGGCTATGTCTGAGGGAGGGAGGTCAGAAGGGATTCATCATTGCAGCTGCAATTATAGCATCTGCTGGCTGGTCCATGGTGACTTTGGAAAGCATAGAGATCAGTGTGTGACTCTCCGGTCACAATACTGATCTCTATGAGAAATCGCTTCATGCTGGTGAAAAGAAGTGGTTGGCTACTGCACACTTGATGGAGGGGGCATGTGTTAGGTACAGCCCTCTTAAATCAGCAGTGAAGGAGAGATACAACCAGGTGATTTGATACAGCTAGATTGGGAGAAAAAAGCGGGAAATGCATAATAAAATGAAAAATGGAATACGTTCATGGTTAAAAAGTTTTAATACACTTGTGATATATACAATATATATATATACAGGTATATTGGTGTCCTGCAATGCATTGGTACCATATCCAGACTAAAATCCTGCCATGCACTTATTGTTTCGGAGTGCTGTTGAACCCCTAACAAGTGTGAAGCGGATAGTAAAATTAGTGAAATAATACATTTATTCAACCATCACCAATGGTGGTAAAAAACTAGGGAAGGAAGGGCACTCCAGTATCCCATAATAAACTGTGGCCCAACTTACCTGTCAGGAGTGCAAAATTTCAACTGGTAATCTGTGTCATTGTGATTAGTGTTCACCCAGTATGATTAATGTGTATTACATTATAGCAAACCAACAGAAGTCTCCACCTGTACTAGCATTGCTGACTAAAAAAGAGAGTGTGTGTGTGTGTGTGTGTGTGTGTGTGTGTTTGCAGGTGCAGGCTTAAGGCATTGGATCCTGCTTAGCATGTCTGAATTTTTGCTCATCATTGCTCATTGTTCACTGCAAAGTAGTCTAGCATTAATCACATCTCTATTGCAGCTTTAAGCATTTAATAATTTGTTTGCAGTGCACCTTCTGAAACTTAAGATTACGGTCCATCAACTCAAAACTAGGCAGTGATGTAGCACGTTTGTAAAGGAAAGCAATTAATAAAGTGCAATATCCAGCAAATCTAACAAACTGCCTAGTCGCTATAAGTAGCAAAGCTATCAATATTTATTAATTTTGTAAAATTATATTATTATTGTGTGTTTTAACAGCCTCAACTTTTTAGAAAGGCTTTCCATAGGATGTCTCTAGAAATGTGTGCCCAGTCAGCATTGGTGACGTCAGGCGTTGATGTTGGACAAGAAGCTTTGACTCGCAATCAAAGCTGTAATTCATCCCAAAGTTTTTCATTAGGTTTGAGATCAAAGCTTATGCAGGCTGTAGATGTTGCTTCATACCACTTCTAATAACTGAGTTATATGTTTTAGCCAGACCTAATGCTATTGGTGTTCAGTCTAGTGTATAATACAAAGTGTGGCAAAATTCTGGGAGTGCCTGTTAATGTTCCAGCACAATGTTGCCCTTGTGTACAGATCAAAGTTCATAAAGATGCTGGTTTGACGAGTGTACTGTGGAGGTATTCTAGTGAAACATTCAAAGCCCTGACCTCAACCCTATTAAACACCTTTGGATATTTTTAACATCAATTCTAAGCCAGGCCTTCATATCCATCATCAAATGCTGTACTGGCTAAATGGGCACAAATCTCCATGGACATTCAAAATCTTGTGGCAAGACTTAGAAGAAAAAGTGGAGACTGTAAAAGCTGCAAAGGGACTAGCAACTCCATCTTAATCCTCATGGTTTTTGAAAGGTTAGTCCAACAACCTCATGGTCCGTATTCACAATAATATTTCTTTATTATATTCATATTTAATGTAATCTCAAATAGCTGTAAAAATATTTTTGTTCTATGTAATGCAAAATGGTGTGTTATGGTAAATAAATAAATAATATGAGAGTTCTTCAAAAAGTTTCCGCACTTTTAAAAACTCTATTTATTAAGATTTTCAAAAACAAATGACATCAATTTTCTATATAGTCACCTTCCGATGCATTTTCCCAGCGTCGTACCAGCTTTTTAATGCCATCAGCAAAAAATGTTTTTGGTTGAGCGTAGGGCTGGCACCGATCCGATACTCTGTATCTGTATTGGTCCGATATTGGCCCAAATCACTGAATGGGATATTGGAAGTAAAAAAACGTGTAATACGATCCGATACTGTTGCTTAATGTAAATAACACCTAATGTAAATTTGTACATTTGTTTATTATTTAATTGTTTCATTTTTATGAAACAAATATGAAATATGAAAATGACAATGAAATATATTCTTATAAATAATATTTTTTATTATTTATTTTATAATTGTTTCGCTGCCTCTTCAAGGTGTAGACGAGAGTTTACAGATCTAAAATTTTATATTGAAATTATAATTTATTTGTTAAATAATTAATTTTTATTTTAAATATTTGTACGGTGCTGTTAAACAAGCCAAAAATGCTGCTAAATGTTCTGTGTGTAAAAGTTCAAATAAAAATTGCAGTTTTTGTATGTGTGTGATATTGTAGGTTCTGTATTTATTCCTTTAGAATATTTGTTTTACAGTCTGAGCATTGTTATTTAGATAGCTAGTTTAACCATGGTGCATTGAGACATGTATTATTACTGCTTAGTTGTTTGAGAGGAGAAATGACAGTATTGGATTGGTGTCGGTATTGGCAGATACTCAATTTGCGGTTTCGGACATAAAAAAAAGTGGTATCGAGCCAGCCCTAGTTGAGCGCGTAGCCACTGATGCACCACTGCTTTCACATCATCATCACATGAAAATCTTCTTCCCCGTAAAGCTTCTTTAAATGTCCAAAAAGGTGGAAATCAGATGGCGCTTAATCCAGACTATAAGCTCTCTCTCAGTCTCCCAGACACGACCAATTACTACTCCTCCCACCCTCACCGTTTCCAACCAAAATATAAAAGTGCAGAAACTTTTTGAACATCCCTCGTAATATAAAGAAAGAACATTCAACACATGATGTGTGCTTTCTGATTGTCAAGATTTTATTCTTTGGAATGCCGACAGCACAGTCAACGAGTTGTTCCATCATGATCAGGAAAGTCCAGAAGCAAAGCTCGTAAAGCTGAACTCAGTGCGTGTGTCATTTATACATTGTGATACTCTATTTCAGTTTCTGCCACAGTGATCCAGACTCACACTTACTGGGATACGTTACACAACCTGTTTATAATTTCATGTTACCAGCATCGGGGCCTTTACTAAACCAACCAAACCAAGCCAAACTTTTTTTATTATCTATAGCACTTATAGTGTTGTGCTGTTGCTATTGTTAGTTTCTCATTGTAAAAAAAAGTATACTGTTAATATATTGCGGTTGGTTATGATTTTTTCTTTGTGTTTTTGCTTCGATTAACGCTGGTTGGATTGAATAAGGCCCTTGAATGGTTATAAGGACTGTGTACATGATCTGCGCATGCTGGCATCCACGTGTGAGGGTTAAACAGAGCTTAAGCTGGATGAATCCAGTTCCATTTCATTTCCTCTATATGCTATAACTGTGTAAGTAGAGGAACATTCCAAAGTATCAGACGCATCATGTCATGAAATAAATGTACCGATGTGATTAATTTAACTGCAATAAAAGGCTTGTTATATCTTTCTTGTAACATTTACTGAAAACAAAAATAATTTCTACCAAAAATAAATGAAATAATGTATATAATTTACAGTGAACTTTTTTCATTTTAGATATACATATTTTCAATTTGGGCATCATACAGTATATATTCATCTCTTTGCAGATTCCATACAATCTCGTACACAAACTACACATATTCTTTCCTTAGCAGCACAAACACTTAACATTTTTTTCAAAACTAGACCTGTCTGGCCATGTTATAAAATAACAGTAAAGTGTAGTAAATTGAATATGAAGGGTATAAGAGTAATAAACCTTGGCCTGAGTCAGCTAGTGAAATAAACACCATCGTTCAAAAAACCCAGATTAAGTGCAGTGCCTAAATCTCTGTGAGTCAATTCATTTACAAGAGGGACGAACAAAGCAAAACAATAACATGTCTCGTATATATACACTATTCGTTAGAGTGATTTTGGTTGATAGTTCTTTCTGCTCAGTAATGCAAGGACACAAGCAAGCAGCTTCTCATTTGTGTGAGGCGACAATGACTCTGCTCTTCCCTAAAAAATCCACTTCAGCAAGAAAACCTCAGCACCGCGTGGCCCTCTCGGTGGCGCCTTGGCCGCAGCAACCCCTCCTCTGACCAGGTAATTCAGTCCGAGGCAGGCCGAGAGCGGGACTGAGTCGAAGGACTGAGCTAGCACTAGGCACTGGCTTTGAGCAGGCTGCTGGTGACGAGGCACAGCAGTACAGTCAGGAGGCTGAGGTAGCAGGCCGGGCATCCATTGCAGACTTTTTCGCCCTTGCAGCGTAACTGCTCACACAGCACGCCCCTGAATTCAGGAGGACACACACACTTCTGGTTCTGAACGCACGTTCCACCGTTCTGACACAGCAGCAGCTCGTCATCACACACGTTTGCTGTAGGAAGATAGAGATGGTTAATGACACACAGTCTTTAAATCTTCCTTTGATTAAACAACAAAGACTGTGTGCTTTATAGCTATACGAAAGAACTAGAAAATGTATTAAAGCTGTCTAATGTACTTTGACCACTTGTTAGCATAGTAGATCATTACAGAAAAACGCTAAAAAGTTATTACATAAAACAAATAAATAAATAAAATAAAAAGGATCGGATCCACAAACATGGCTTAATGATGTTAGGCTGGGTAAACCAACCAGTATTATAACAGTTAAAAATTTATAGAACCATGTTTTAAGTACAATATGCCAACTTAAACACAACCATTTCTTAGTGGTTGAAGTCCAATTTACACTGAACATATTTATAAAGCCTTTTTATTTAACATTTAGGTCTAGTGCATATGAAAGCAATTCCATTCTAGGCAGTTATTATAATCTAGGCACAATTATAATTTATCAATAATAATAATTAACTTATGTTAATCCATAATCAGAATCAAAACCACTTTATTTTCCCAGGTATGGTAAACATATGAGGAATTTGTTTTGGTGATACACATAATAATACACATAATAGTACACATGATACACATGTATGACATGTAACATATTTAACAGACCAGACAGCACACAGACTGTTAAAAAGTATTTAATCAAGGGAACAACTGTGGTTAAGAAGTGTTACAGCTCTGGGGAAAAAGCTGTAATAATAATAATAATAATAATAACAATAATAATAATAATTTATAATAATAATAATAGAATTTAAAAAGTTTGATTTTAAATATGGCTGATGCATTATTTTTTATTTATTTAAAGGTCCATACAAATGCCCCCCACATCTTTATTTCTGACCAGTTGTTTAAATTGTTTATTGTTATATTATAAATCATAAAATTTAATCATACTCATATTGACTCGAATTTAAAAGGGGGTCACACAATAGCAAGATATCAAATGTTATCAGCATTGTTTTTTTAAATATACAATTATTCTAAAAATAAAGCCTTGCTTCTTTGCCAAAAAAAAAATCACCATGACATGGTCATGACATTTGATTTCTTAGACCAAGGTTTTTCAAACTTTTTTCAAGGACCCACATTTTGTCCATAATTTTTACCGCGACCGGGCAACACAAACAATGCATCAAAATGAAACACAAAACGAAATATACTTGATAAATATAAAGGGACAGTGGTAGCCTAGTGGGTAGAGCTTTGGGCTATCAACCGGAAGATTGGCGGTTCAGATCCAGGCTCTGCTATGCAGCCACTGTTGGGTCCTTGAGCAAGGCCCTTGACCCTGTCTGCTCCAGGGACGCCGTACGATGGCTGACCCTGCGCTCTGACCCCAACTCCCAAACAAGCTGGGATATGCGAAGAAAGAATTTCATTGTACTGTACAACTGTATATGTATATATGACAAATAACGTATATCTAATCTTAAATAAAAAGGGTGGCAATCCGGTCTCACTGTGGTGTACAAGTTCATTTTCTTGTTTATGTGCCAGTCAAAATTCATTTATTTAATTACTATTATTTTTCTTTGCGCCCCATTTTTTTGGCTCACAACTCTTGACCCAGGGTTTAAAAACCCCCACCTTAAACAACAGTGAAAACCAGCATGTTTCAGGGATTTATTACACCACATGGATTTAAAAATACTTTGACAAACTATTGTCACTAAAGTGTTTATTGGTGCGTGCAAAAATGCAGTTTAAGGTAATATTATGTACAGCTGAAGCCATATGTCAATAGCGTCTAGAATAGTGTTTTTTGGGGGGCTTAAAATAGAGTGATACACTGTAAATATGTGAAATGTGATGTGACAAGTTGAGCTTTTATATTGTTTTTGACCATATGGCAAACAACTTTACTTTCAAAACTGATTCAGTTGGTGTCTTCAGTCCTCAAATGGATATTAAGTGTTGTTAAAAGAAATTATTTAACACAGTGAGAAACATATGTTTGGAACAATATGTTCAGGTGAGACACCAAATATCATGTTTTTGTACTGTTTTAATTATATACAGGTCAAAGAAGATTTACAAATTACTGCTTTTTGTTTTTTATGGGCATTTTATGTCCTGTCCCGACTCCACAATCATTCTTGTCCTCAAATTATGAAGTTGATTATTACTTAATTACTATTATAGTAACAGCAGGAGTCTACATTTCATCATGACACCACTGTTAGCTTAACAGAGCATCAGCTCTACTCTTTATTTAAATACCAACAACCAGCTCATAAAATGAAACTACATTTTTAACCAACAGCTTTAATCAAACAAAGACTTGTATTGGTTTATCAATCATTACCAAAATGGTCTATAACCAACTGCAGAAACTTGTGCTATCAGAGTTCTACTGAGGAAAAACTTGACGCCAAGCCATTGATGCCAAGCTATAATCTGTAATCTAAAAATGAATCTCTTTAGCTGTTGCAGACAATTATTTTTGAACGCTTAACTCTGTTTACAGCTTTAAATGGGCTGATTTGTATTTCTTTTTAAACCATCAAGTTAAAAAAAATCAAGAAGACTTACAGACACAGCCTTGTTTCCAGTTGTACCCAGGCAGACAGTCCTCACACTTCTGACCCGTGGTTCCTTCCCGACATTGACAGAAGCCTGTCTCATTGCAGCGAGCATGCAGGGAGCCCAACTGATTGCAGTTACACTCTGTGAAAGAACAAATAGACATTAATTCCTTTTAAAATCAAAATATTCTTCAGATTTGACAAACAACCTGGCCAGTCTAGATCCATTGAACATTTGGTCTTTTTAACAAAATACTAGCAGGGTGACACTGTGATTTGGTGGGTAGCACTGTTGTCAGCTAGTACAATTGCCCTAGGTATGAATGGGTGGACTAGTAACCTGTCCAGGGTGTTTCCTACCTTTCACCCGGTGAATTGTACCCAGCATGACCCTAAACTGACATCCACTGATATTTATATGTATAAGTGATTATTTATTCATTGTGATCATTGTGCTGATCAGGGTGGATCTGGGAGTAGCCAAACCACCTTTTCCATGTTTTTAGGAATGTGGAGGGGGAAAACCCATGCAGACACTGTGACAGTATGACCATTTCCACACAGACGGTGACCAAAGGTGAAGTTTGAACACAGATTCCCAGGACCCATTGAGAAATTTGGAAATAATGTTTTGTTGATGCTTTGTTAGGAAACCTAAGAAAAAGGGACTTTTCCCACACTGTTGCTACAAAGTTGGAAGCTCAATATATTGTTTATATAATTCGTTTCATACACCTGTTAGTGTGGGTGTGGTTGAAACCTAAATACAAGAATCAAAATGTGTGTCCAAATACTTTTGCAATAAACCTGAAGTTAATTGAAAGATGTATTCTTCTGTATAATGTTAATCTTGTGTCCTTGAGTGGAGTTTGCAATTCTTAGAGTCTTAGAGCTTGTTATTACTTTAGCCTACATGCAGACTCTGCAACACCAGACCATATTTTGCTCTTGACCAGCAGATAAATTAAAGCAGGTGCATCAGCAGCTCTATTTATTATACTTATTTTTAATACACAAGTCAGGAAAGCTGGATTTTTGTGCTTAAAACCACAGATTCGCAAAGAATAATTATTCAAATATTAAAAAATAACCAAGTGATATTTTATTTAAACATATTTGTTCATAGTAAAGATTTCTGTGATGTAAAGGTTTAGAAAATAAAAATGACATTGAACCTACTAAATTATGGCAGATCTGTTTTGGTGACTATATAGGGGTTGCCATGGCAGATCTAGTTTGCATACCTGATTTGACACAGTTTGTACTTTTCCTAATACAACCTTGTGTTGATTTGGGACTAGCACTGAAGGTGCAATGACAAATGCACCTCCCTATATCCAAATGTCCAAATGACTATGTCAGAGTCCATAGCAATGGTCAAAAACATGTGGAACAAGAAACAAGAATCCATAATCATAGCTAAAAATACAAGGCTTGGGTCTTGCACATACAGAAGACAGAACTAAGAACACAGTCTTGTTGCATCATGGGCGCAAGGCCCACAGTAACATCCTGGACGGGACACCAGTCCATCGCAGGGCAGACACACATACACACACCCATTCACTTATAGGGCAATTTAGTGTCTCCAATTAACCTGACTGCATGTTTTTGGACTGTGGGAGGAAACCGGAGCTCCCGGAGGAAACCCACGCAGACACGGCGAGAACATGCAAACTCCGCACAGAAAGGACCCGGACCGCCCCGCCCTGGGAATCGAACCAGGATCTTCTTGCTGTGAAGCGACAGTGCTACTCACCGAGCCACTGTGCCGCCCCACGATGGAGCAACAAAAGCAAAATCAAACAAAACCAACACTTGATCAAGTCGCTGTGGATACCGCAGCGCAAAGGGGGAAAACTGGAACTGTAAAATGAATATGTCCCTTACAAGAACATGGTAAATTTTGGTTTAACTGTGGCTGTAAAATAACACTGTACTTACATTTAAAACAGAGAGTAGCATGCTAGCTGTTTACCCTCCACCACTGGATGCATGCATTCTAATGCACACTGTGTTAGTTTTGACAACAGTCCTAGTAGGTTTTAAGAGACCTATTTCATCAACATTGAGGTGAAAGTGGAAATATGCTGTACACATGGTACTTATCGGTTTAAAACACTGATGCTCGCCTACAAAGCCAAAAATGGACCAGCCCCAAGCTACCTTCGTGGTCTAATCAAACCCCGCTCTGTACCACGCAACCTCCGAGCCACTAGTCTTCCTAGACTTGAGCCTCCATCCAGGACTAAAGGAAGACAAGCATCTTCTCTGTTCTAGCACCCAAGTGGTGGAATGAACTTCCTCTGTCTGTCCGAACATCTGAGTCTCTTGCTGTCTTTAAAAAATGATTAAAAACCCACCTTTTTACTAAGCATTTAAGCTGACTTTTTATATTTCCACAAAAAAAACACTTCTAACAGGTTCTAACAGGTTCAAGCAGATTTGTGTTCTTCGACTGTTGTTTACTAAAACTTGAGAAATGAAATGTTTACTATGGAAGCACTTCTGTAAGTCGCTCTGGATAAGAGCGTCTGCTAAATTCAGAAAATGTAAATGAAAATGTTATCACTCACCCATTTACACTTCCTTTCACCTTGGTGAGTAGCTAACGTTTTAGATAGAGTGAGGAAACCAGAAGAACCTATAACTTCACAAATACAGTAACCAGGCTTCCCTCTTTTAACTACAAGCATCTCCTATTAGTTTCAGAAACGTTGCTGCATCATTTATTACATTTAACTTGGTGGAGTTTTGGTTTCTTTAACCTCTGTGCCATGACTTCTAACGGGTTTGTTTTTGAACAAACTCTTTGTTTACAAGAGCTGTCGTGTTTACAGAAAGGTTTGTTTTAGGATCGTTATGTGTTGGTCTAATCTCTCCAGCAGAGGTCACCCTGTCATTGTGCAAATACCAACAATATTGTACCCATTCAATCATACATTGTTTGTTTTACCATCGCTTCATCCTGGACAGGGTTGCTGTGGGTCTGATTCATTTGGGAAATGGCAGTGAACCCCCCATGACAGGTTGCCGGTTCATCACAGGGCACACACACACACACACTTTGGGCACTTTTTAGTAGTTCCAATTGGCCTGACTGCATGTCTTTGGAAACTGGAGCAGTCAAAGGTAACCCACTCGGGCACTCCACACAGAAAGGACCCTTGCTATCTAGTCACTAACCACTGTGCCGCCCATTTTCTACCCAACACAGGGGAAATATAAACAATGCTTATCATTGTTAGTATTATTAAAATTATACATCAATTGTACATCACACCGACACTTTAATTAAATGGCAGCATGACATTTTACATTCCGTTCACACCACATGAAATCATTACATTTAAACACACTGTCAGAAAAGAAAATTAACAGTAGAGCTGATCGATATAACAACACAATATGGGTGCTTGCAGATTGATGGGTAGAAATGGCAATTATAACCTGGTCAAAATCAAATGCACAACACAATACACCAGTGGGTCTTGGACTGTTGTTTAGAAGATCAGGGATTCATGCAATGCCACCACCAAATAGTCACTTCTTTAACTTACAGTGTCTTAATTTTTTTTTTAAACGACTCCTATTAATCAGGTTTTTAAAAAAAACAGCTTGAACTGCTATTGCATGCAACAGAGGGAGAGTTCAGAGGGAAGTTAGTACATTTAATTTAAAGAACTATAGTAATCTTCCCATTAGGATTATAAACTAGTAAGTGAAATCGGCAAAATCTTAGTTTACACAACATTGTCAAAGATAGATCATTAGTCACTCAAATAAAAAAGGAAGTGTAAATGTTAGTAATCAGGTAGGTCTATTATATTTTTATTTGTTTTATTACCAAAGAGTCTGTGGCCCATGTTTGCATATTTTTCTACTCAATCTGGCCCCCAACAAGAAAAGTTTGGACACCCCTGGTTTAGAAGGTAGGAGGAAACTGGAGTACCAGAATGTAGTTTGCAGTAACCACTCTACCAGCTGCAAGTGTCTTTAATACACAGATACACCGATCAGCCATAACATTAAAACCACCTCCTTGTTTCTACACTCACTGTCTATTTTATCAGCTCCACTTACCATATAGAAGCAATTGTAGTTCTACAATTACTGACTGTAGTCCATCTGTTTCTCTACATGCTTTGTTAGCCGCCTTTCATGCTGTTCTTCAGTGGTCACTTTGGTCAGGACTTTTGTTCCAGGACCACCACAGAGTAGGTATCCACAGATTAGGTATAGACTTATACCAGCACAACACACACTAACACACCACCACAATGTCAGTGTCACTGCAGTGCTGAGAATGATCCACCACCTAAATAATACTTGCTCTGTGGTGGTCCTGTGGGAGTCCTGACCATTGAAGAACAGGGTGAAAGCAAACTAAAACAGATGGACTACAGTCAGTAATTGTAGAACTACAAAGTGCTTCTATATGGTAAGTGGAGCTGATAAAATGGACAGTGAGTGTAGAAACAAGGATGTGGTTTTAATGTTATGACTGATCAGTGTACATTTCTTTATGCAAGGTGACAATCAAAATGTGCTTACAAAGTGTAACGGACATCTTTTGGGTCCAATCTTATCCACAAACGGTAAGCTGAAAAGTATTTTGTAAACCCTTAGTGAATACACAGATGTAATAGGGTTCATTTGTACTTGGTTGTAATAAAAACTTGCAGTATTTGTGGATTACTCTGGACACCTCTGGGGTTAAGGATGAAATTATACAAACCCCATTTATAGAAACATTGGAGCATTTTGTAGAATGCAACAAAACAACTATCTGGGATTTTTTTATTCTCTTGAACTTTTATTTTTATTTTTACTTTTATTTTTACTGATAGAAGTACAAAGAAAAGATTTCCAATGTTTTCACTGTCCAATTTAATTGTATTTTTGTAAATATAATCAGATTTTGAATGTGATGCCTGCTAAACATAAAAAGAAGGACAAAGCCATGTTTACCACTATGTTGCATCACCTTTCCAACTAATTACACTTTTAACTGTTTGGGAACTTGGGACACTAACGGCTGCAGCTTTGCAAGTGGAAGTGCCTGTTCTTGTGTAATACAAGATTTCAAGTGCTCATCAGTCCATGGTCATCATTGTCTGATTCTCTTCTCAATGATGCACCATACATTTCAATAAGAGACAGATTTGGACTGCAGTCAGGCAGGTCAAGCACACACACTCGGTATCTACTAAGTCACACTGTTGTAGAACGTGCAGAATGAGGCCTGGCATTGTCTTGCTGAAAAAACTTTGGACCTCCCGGGAAAAGACATGGCAGCATGTGTCTTTCTATATTTGCAATATACACCTCACGTCAACGGTAGCTTCACACATACAGTGTATCACAAAAGTGAGTACACCCCTCACATTTCTGCAGATATTTAAGTATATCTTTTCATGGGACAACACTGACAAAATGACACTTTGACACAATGAAAAGTAGTCTGTGTGCAGCTTATATAACAGTGTAAATTTATTCTTCCCTCAAAATAACTCAATATACAGCCATTAATGTCTAAACCACCGGCAACAAAAGTGAGTACACCCCTTAGTGAAAGTTCCTGAAGTGTCAATATTTTGTGTGGCCACCATTATTTCCCAGAACTGCCTTAACTTTCCTGGGCATGGAGTTTACCAGAGCTTCACAGGTTGCCACTGGAATGCTTTTCCACTCCTCCATGACGACATCACGGAGCTGGAGGATATTCGAGACTTTGCGCTCCTCCACCTTCCGCTTGAGGATGCCCCAGAGATGTTCTATTGGGTTTAGGTCTGGAGACATGCTTGGCCAGTCCATCACCTTTACCCTCAGCCTCTTCAATAAAGCAGTGGTCGTCTTAGAGGTGTGTTTGTGGTCATTATCATGCTGGAACACTGCCCTGCGACCCAGTTTCTGGAGGGAGGGGATCATGCTCTGCTTCAGTATTTCACAGTACATATTGGAGTTCATGTGTCCCTCAATGAAATGTAACTCCCCAACACCTGCTGCACTCATGCAGCCCCAGACCATGGCATTCCCACCACCATGCTTGACTGTAGGCATGACACACTTATCTTTGTACTCCTCACCTGATTGCCGCCACACATGCTTGAGACCATCTGAACCAAACAAATTAATCTTGGTCTCATCAGACCATAGGACATGGTTCCAGTAATCCATGTCCTTTGTTGACATGTCTTCAGCAAACTGTTTGCGGGCTTTCTTGTGTAGAGACTTCAGAAGAGGCTTCCTTCTGGGGTGACAGCCATGCAGACCAATTTGATGTAGTGTGCGGCGTATGGTCTGAGCACTGACAGGCTGACCCCCCACCTTTTCAATCTCTGCAGCAATGCTGACAGCACTCCTGCGCCTATCTTTCAAAGACAGCAGTTGGATGTGACGCTGAGCACGTGCATTTAGCTTCTTTGGACGACCAACGCGAGGTCTGTTCTGAGTGGACCCTGCTCTTTTAAAACGCTGGATGATCTTGGTCACTGTGCTGCAACTCAGTTTCAGGGTGTTGGCAATCTTCTTGTAGCCTTGGCCATCTTCATGTAGCGCAACAATTCATCTTTTAAGATCCTCAGAGAGTTCTTTGCCATGAGGTGCCATGTTGGAACTTTCAGTGACCAGTATGAGAGAGTGTGAGAGCTGTACTACTAAATTGAACACACCTGCTCCCTATGCACACCTGAGACCTAGTAACACTAACGAGTCACATGACATTTTGGAGGGAAAATGACAAGCAGTGCTCAATTTGGACATTTAGGGGTGTAGTCTCTTAGGGGTGTACTCACTTTTGTTGCCGGTGGTTTAGACATTAATGGCTGTATATTGAGTTATTTTGAGGGAAGAATAAATTTACACTGTTATATAAGCTGCACACAGACTACTTTTCATTGTGTCAAAGTGTCATTTTGTCAGTGTTGTCCCATGAAAAGATATACTTAAATATCTGCAGAAATGTGAGGGGTGTACTCACTTTTGTGATACACTGTATGCAAGTCATCCATGCTGCCAGATGCTGATTTTTACACCTTTCATTAGTCTGGATTGTCCTTTTTATTTTTGGAACCAAGAACCATGAATTCAGGTGACCACAGCACACATTTCTGCTGCTTAGGTGGTCTGAGATGAGCTTGGGCCCAAGGAAGTCTGCAGTGTTTCTGCATTTTAATTTGTGTTTGTATGAAGAGTTCCAGCTTGCTTTTATGATGCAGTGACGGACTGTGTAAAATGTCAATGGTTTTGCAAAGTATTCCCAGGCCTACATGGCTATATTTATCACATTCATCACATATATTTATCACATAAAGGTTTCTTATGCAATTCCATCTGGGGGCCCAAATATGGCATCAAAATAGGGCCAAAAGTATTGAGAACCAAAAAGCAGATTTTGAGACCCAAAAAGCAGATTTTGGGTCCACTTTGTATTTTACATTTATAAATATTCCGTTATTCACTTTTTGCTGCGCTTTTTCTCAATCACGCTTCTCTCAGTCTTGCTTTCAGTTTAAACAGTTTCTCGCCTCTGCTTTTTTTTGTACACCGCTTTTTTTTTAACGCTTTTCTCAGCCTTTCTCTCAGCTTAAAAAGTTTTGGCCCTGTTTTTACGGGTGGGCGGGATCTCGTCCCTCATTGGCTGCTGGAAGTAAGCCCCGCCAGAACCCTATTTTGACGGGTGGGCGGGATCTCGTCAGTCATTAGCTGCTGGAGATAAGCTCCACTCAAAATCTGCTTTTTCGGGTTCCCAAAATCTGCTTTTTCGGGTTCTCAAAATCTGCTTTTTCGGGTTCCCAAAATCTGCTTTTTCGGGTTCCCAAAATCTGCTTTTTCGGGTTCTCAAAATCTGCTTTTTCGGGTTCCCAAAATCTGCTTTTTCGGGTTCCCAAAATCTGCTTTTTCGGGTTCCCAAAATCTGCTTTTTCGGGTTCTCAAAATCTGCTTTTTCGGGTTCTCAAAATCTGCTTTTTGGTTCTCAAAATCTGCTTTTTCTGGTTCTCAAAATCTGCTTTTTGGTTCTCAAAATCTGCTTTTTGGGTTCTCAAAATCTGCTTTTTGGGTTCTCAATACTTTTGGCCCTATTTTGACGCCATACTCGAAGGTCTGGCACACAGTGGTTTCTGGCCTTGCTCTACAGTCTGACATGTCTCTGTACTCCCTGAATCTTTTAAAAGATGTAAATCATTAGCAATATTAAAATAAGAATTTTTTAACTGACATAATTATTTTATGAAGTTTAGCATGAAATAATGAGCTACAACCCATCTTTATATGCAAAGAGTCTTTGGTGTATCCAACTTTTCCCTTTTTACCCAATTATACCCTCACCTATTAAAAATTCACTTGCTCATTGGGAAGTGTTTTAAAACATTGTCATTTAAATATTTTATAAACTTCTCACTGTAATCTTCCCCTGTCCCAATGTTTTTACAGATACGTTAGGAAAAACCATTGTGAATTAACAAAGGGATGCAGATGTGAGTTACCTATACAAACATTCTCATCATCCAGCTCAGCTGAGGCGTTCCTGAAGTATCCGAGTCTGCAGTGCTGGCAGTTCTGCCCTCTAGTGTTGTGTTTGCAGCTTACACATGTCACAATGTTGATGAAGTCGATATAGCTGCACCGATTTGAGTGACCATAGCACTCACAGTCTGGCGAAAGAGAAAGAAGAAGTGTTAGGGACAAAACAATAAGAATGAGAAAGAATATAACTGTTCCACTGAGACTCAGTGGAATTTCTATTAAAGCAAACCTGGAGTTTATATCAGTGACTTCAAGCTGTTCTGTTCACCATAATCTTTGATCAGTTCTTATCATATAGTGGGTCCCAGGTGCTAAAAAGCATTTGTATAGCATGATGCTCCAGCCACTATTTTTAATATTACTTTTTACACAATACTGAAAATGACCATGTTCGTTATATTGAGTATGCCCAGGATACACAGATTACCATTTAAGAACGTTTAAAACAGAGCATAAAAGCATTGTGCAGCATGCTCTGCTTCTCTCTCAATTTGAGGAAGAGAAACTCAGGTAAGCAGCGGTTATGATTTTATGCTGCTGTGTGGTTGATCTGGGTCACGGGGCTACTGTTTACCATGAGCTTTCATTTTGCAATGATAGCAAAGCATATCAAACATTAAACTTTTTTTGGGATTTTTTATACTCATTTATTTGAAGTTAAATGGCAGTGGCCTGTACATTAGAAATTAAAACTGAAAACAACTGTTTATATATTTTCTTTTTTTATTTTCTTTGTTTATGCATTTTCTCCCTTTTTTAGCGCGTCCAATTGCCTGATTTCGTCATGCTTCCTCTCCACCAATGCCGATCCCTGCTCTGATTGAGGAGAACGAAGCTAACCCACGCCCCCTCCGACACGTGGGCAGCATGCCATATGCATTTTATCACCTGCACTTTGACGAGTGCAGTGCAGAGACACACCCTGAGAGCACTCTTTTTTCATTTCTGTGCAGGCGCCATCAATCAGCCAGCAGAGGTCGTAATTGTACCAGTCATGGGAGAGAGACCCCATCCGGCTTAGTTCCGCCCATATCTGAACAACAGGCCAATTGTTGTTCATGTGGCCGCTCAGCCTTAGCCAGCAGGCAGAACTGAGATTCGATACGATGTATTCGAGATCCCAGCTCTGGTTCCAGCGTGTGTTTTTACCACTGCGCCACCTGAGCGGCCTAAAAACAACTGTTTAATTCGAGTCAAGGATGCGCAATTATATTTAAAAATACAAAAATCAGCTTAAACTTTAACCTTTAAAATTTTTTTGTTGTTGTTTAGAGTGAAATGTACTCAAATAACTGTTTTGGGAAGCAGGTTTTCTTATTATTTTTTATTGAGGGTGGGGTGGAGAAAGAAATGTATTAGATTAGTAGAAAGGCTTTGTCAGAAAAAGTTGCAATACCACTAAGATGGTAGAGAATCCAGATGAAATGGCTTACAAGTGCAGTCCAATACCTAGTAGCTGTACCTAATAAACTGCCCTCTGCGTCTGTTTTAATGACTACATGATTGCATTTTTACTCACAATACACTCACTTCCAGACATGTAATTGCATTTTAATGAAAACGTTCAATACTTTTAGAGCAAAACCTAAATTTCAGGGCTTTTGTTGAAAGCTGATTTAGTAATCCATCATTTCCACATCTTTACTGTGTTGCTGCATGGGAACAATGAATAATTAATTTAATGTTTTAAAGATGCTGGCAACATGGGGACCTGCTGTGGTGCAGTCCACTGAGCTGTGGCATGGAGCAACAGCAGCTAATGAAATATAGATGCTCAATTACACTCTAGATTGGCGAAGGGACCAAACAAAGGCACAGACCAATGTTTCACAAACAGTCTGCCATATTTATCAAGACAGTCAGCGTAAACTGTTTAAAGGTGAAATGTAACAGTTTGATTGTACAGCTGCAGAAAATCCTTACGTTTGTTTGCAAGTGCAATATATCAATCTGCTCACCTTATCAAAGGGACAAAACAAGCCAGAGCATGCAGGCACAAAGACGAAACAGAGATAAAAAAGAAAGGAATAGAGATGAACAATGCAATGTGATGTATTAGGTTATTTTTCCACAGTTTTAATACCAACTACTCAAAAATATGACATGGCACATTATCAAATTCATCTTGAAGTATCGTCTTACCTTCAAATTTGACATATGCTATTCTTGTCAGCTGAGTTCTCGGCCCCCCAGGAATCAAAAGCCTTTGACTGACTTTGGAATGAAATCAACTGTCATTAAATTTACTTTCATCTAATAACTGTCATTCTGACTTATTTAGTACACAGGCATTGCTATAACATTCAAAACAACTTTGCTACTATAAAAGCTAACACAAACTTTACAGCAAAGAAGCTTTAATACAAGGGTATAATAAATTGTAATCTTGCTAAATGCAGCTGCAAATAACAAACAAAATTGTGAACCATTTGGAATTTACACGAATTTCTACATTTATTACTACAACATTGTGGTCTGGTCTTCATCTGGGCCAAAGTCTGCTATTCTCAAGAAAGATCTGCCAACATGGGCAATGTCACAGTCATAACGGCACCGAGCTAAAGATGGCTCATTTCTAAAGACCTGTCTATTCAGCATTCAGCTGACTGTCTGCACATGTAGGAAATGCATTAATGTTGGTATTCTTTCTTCAAGTGTTTTTCAAAGATCCTGCCAAATGTCATGGATTCAGTCCCTCTGTGCTCCCGGAGCATGTTCTGTGTGTAGGTGGCATGCCCCTCTCTCCGGGAGCACTCTCAGACTCAAGCCAACGCCCCTTTTTTGATTGGTCTCCGGCAAACTACCCACAGCTGCACCAGGGGATTTAAGAAGGCAGCTTGGGGAACATGGTTGGAGGCTATTTGACTCTGACATGTTGGTCTGTCTGTCTGTCTGTCTGTCTGTCTGTCTGTCTGTCTGTCTGTCTGTCTGTCTGTCTGTCTGTCTGTCTGCCTGCCTGCCTGTCTGTCTGTCTGTCTGCCTGCCTTGTTTTGTTTGTTTTGTTTGTCCTGTTAGCTCCTGTCTGTTTGTTAATGTTCATGCCTTTTTCAGTCTTCTGTTTAAGTCTAGTTCTTGTTTAGCTTAGGATTTATGTTAGCTTAGCTTAGGGTTTAGGTTTAGTTAGGTTCATGTTTCCTGTGTTTAGATTAGCTTTAGTATTAGCATTAGCATTTAGCTTAGCGTTTAGCATAGGTCCTTTGTTAATGTGTCTTGTTTTCAACCCTGTCTTGTTTAAAATACATAGTGTAAACGTCTCTGCGTGTGTGTCCGCCCTCCTTGTCCAGTCTAGCCCTAATATCATTACACTAAATAGCACATTGTGCTTAGCTGAAAACAAATACCTACAAAAATCTTTACAATGTACTTCAGTTAACTTTTGTTCATTAAACATGGAATAAAAATGTTAATGAAAAAAATACTACAGAGAAAACCACTGCAGTTGTTGCAGCATTGTGAAGTATGGTGGTGGAAGCATCAGTTTTTGGGGTTGCTTCACTGTCTGAAAGGACAATTTTACATAAGAATGTTATCTAAAACCTCTAAAGTATTCAAAAACATAGTGGCTTTGAAGAATAAACGTTTTGGAGTAGCCAAATTAGAGGATAGTTGTTAATGCAATTGAGATACTGTAGCAAGGTCCTTGTGTTCATATAATAAGCAGTTATACAGGAAATGTTGAAATACAGGGTATCACATGATGTTTAGGTCATTTTAAATATCATTTAATGCCTTTAATAAATACATTTAGGGTACAATTGTTTGTGTCTTAGTCATTTAAATATGTCATTTGTTCTTATGATTATTACCACTTTTTTAAAGTAATAGCAAAAATAAAAAAAAAGTAGATCCCAAATGATCCACAAACATCTATCTTGCAACTGTGCTCTACGTCTGAGCCAGGTATTCCATCTCGCCAGTTACTGTATCACTATGTGGACAGGGTTTGAAATTTTTGTGTAACAGGGTTAACCTGGGTCAGCTAGGTTATAAAACACACATGCTACACCTACACAGCTACAGATTCTACACTGGAGTTTCGGATACCTTTTTTCTCATGGCTTTTCTTTTCATAGTCTTTTTCTTTATGCTTTTTCTTCTCTTTTTTTTCCTCTTTGCCCTTCTTGCTCTCTTCCACTTTCAGCTTTTTACTGTCCTTGGCAGTTTTTGCATATTCTGCGTGCACCAAAGAGATTAGCATAGCACAGACAACACAACGATTTCTGGGTTTTTAGTTTTATTAAATAAGGTTGGTATTAATGCTAACCTTGTTGACAGCAATCAAAGATATTCTACCAGATATTTTACCAAATCTTAAGCTTGGGGTGAAAGTAACTCTATTAAGTGAGAGTACCTGGCATTTCGTTATTTTTGCCACCATCTCCTGATTTGTCAGGTGCTGATTCCTCTTTTTCACTAGTGGGTTGCTTTTCACTTTTGTCACTGTTGGCCCCAGGAACTGGAGGAACAGGACTAGAAGCAGCTGTAGAAGGAGTAGGTTCTTTGGGGGCCAGAGCTTTAGTAGAAGGCAATTCAACTGTCTTTTGGGAAGCTTCCAAAGAAGGTACAGGTAAGGAAGCCTTTGAGGAAGCAACAGTAGAAGGTGTTTCAGGTGTAGGACCTTTAGTTGTTGGATCTACAGGTTCAGCAGCTTTCAGCAAAGGAACTTCAAGCCCAGGAATTTCAGAAGGCGGCACTTCTGGTATAGGAACTTCAGGTGCAAAAGCAGGTTCTTTGGGAGGAGGGTCTTCAGATGCAGGTGCTTTACTGAGCAGGACATCAGGAGCTTTCTCAGAAGGACTTTTGGTTAAAGACGTTTCAGATGGAGGTGCCTTAGGGGGTAAAAGATCAGGAGAAGCTGCCTCAGGAAGAAATGCAGGTGCTGGAATTACAGGTGTATTAATTGGAGTTACTGTATTAGGAGTATCTGAAAGTGTACTGGTAACAGGAACCTCTGCATCAATAGCAGATCCTTGAATTCTATCATTAGAGACCAATGTCGTTGTGTCTGTCAATAAAGGGACAACTTGACTTACAAGGGTGACCCCACCAGGCACTGAAACAACCTCATTATTTGCCTCGCTGTTAGTTTGAGTAAGCGCGTCAGTTCCCAAAGAAGCAGTAATAGTTGCTAGAGTAGCAGTGTCCGTTGCTGATGCAATCAAATCATCTGGCAGAGTGAGCACATCATTTTCTGAAGCAACAGCATCTATTGTCAAGGTGACTGTCCCAGCTGAAGGAGAAATTCTATTTAGAACTGCAGTAGCGGTATCAGTTGCTGAAACCGTTCCAGAAGTCTCACCAGAAGGAGAAACTGGATTTGAACTTTGTACTTCAGTGGTTGTAGCTGAAACTTGGGTTGGTTGGAAGGCTAAATTCATTGTTGATATAGCTGAGTCTCTTGTTGGTGTGACTGTGGTTGTTACTTGAAAAACTCCACTGGTTACTACAGAGTCAAGTGTACTCATCAACTGAGGGGTTGGATCACTTGCTTGATTTGGCACCACAGATGTTTCTTTGACATAATTGGTTGCATCGACAGCCACGTTAGTAACTGAACTGACCACATCCAGTGCTGAGGTAGCTGTAACATGGTACAAACCACAGTCAAATATCTAATATTTCTATATTGTCAGTAAAGTTGCCCATTACCCAACACGGCTGAATATAAGGTATTTGATGTAATAGATGAAATGCACTGATTTAACCTTTGTCATTTCTAGTTCAGCAGAAATAAGATACACAAACCCTGATAGCATCACTACCCCCTCCTCTCTATGCACAACCCCATCCTAGTCCTCAAGGACAGGTCTTACCACTCCTTCCTGTTATGGTCTCATGTATCCATCTCCCTCCGTGAGTTCAATAATTTGCCCTTTTTGTTGTCCCTCACCATGACCTGGCCTCTTTTCTCTTATGAAATATTTAGCAGTAGTTCATTCAATCTCTATTCAAAAATAGATCTAAAACGATTTAACTTTGGCCTTCAGCTGAGCCCCACATGCCACATATTCCGCTCATAGTAGTCATTGTGTTTCACAATAAAAGAGTATTCAATGATTTATTGCCTGTGGCGGCTGATTGTGTTCTGAAGCCGTATGGTGAGTGTGAAACGCACAGGTGGGTGCTAACAAAGGAGGAGTAGGAATGACAAAAAAAAAGCAGGATTTTGGGGGATTTTGGCTGCTGTGCCGTAAATTATCAGGCGCTTTTGTTGTACAATGAAAACAAAACGTATCATTTTAAGCTTTTAACTGGTACCTAGGAAAGTAAAGGCACTAAGTAAAACGGCAAAATACAGTTGCTAATCTGTTGTTGTTTTTTTATCTGAACTTACATATTATTTGTTTATTTCTACGCTACATTTCCAATATATGTTTTGTGTATATTATTTTGACGTGACGTGACTTGACTCAGACTCTAGCCTAAAGACTCGTGACTTGACTCAGACTCTAGCCTAAAGACTCGTGTTTTTGTTCTTAATTACTAGATACGCTCATTTAGTGGCATTTGAAGTGATAGAGATCAGAGATGGGGACTCAAGTCTGCAACACACACAGCGACTTCAGACTCGACTCGTTTCAAATGACTCGACTTGTGACTCGCAAAAAATGACTTGTAGACAACAAAGTCAGCATGTGTTAACAGTTACATGTGACAATTATATATATACAGTGTATCACAAAAGTGAGTACACCCCTCACATTTCTGCAAATATTTAATTATATCTTTTCATGGGACAACACTATAGACATGAAACTTGGATATAACTTAGAGTAGTCAGTGTAGATTTACTGTCTTCTGAAAATAACTCAACACACAGCCATTAATGTCTAAATAGCTGGCAGCATAAGTGAGTACACCCCACAGTGAACATGTCCAAATTGTGCCCAAATGTGTTGTTGTCCCTCCCTGGTGTCATGTGTCAAGGTCCCAGGTGTAAATGGGGAGCAGGGCTGTTAAATTTGGTGTTTTGGGTACAATTCTCTCATACTGGCCACTGGATATTCAACATGGCACCTCATGGCAAAGAACTCTCTGAGGATGTGAGAAATAGAATTGTTGCTCTCCACAAAGATGGCCTGGGCTATAAGAAGATTGCTAACACCCTGAAACTGAGCTACAGCATGGTGGCCAAGATCATACAGCGGTTTTCCAGGACAGGTTCCACTCGGAACAGGCTTCGCCAGGGTCGACCAAAGAAGTTGAGTCCACGTGTTCGGCGTCATATCCAGAGGTTGGCTTTAAAAAATAGACACATGAGTGCTGCCAACATTGCTGCAGAGGTTGAAGACGTGGGAGGTCAGCCTGTCAGTGCTCAGACCATACGCCGCACACTGCATCAACTCGGTCTGCATGGTCGTCATCCCAGAAGGAAGCTGACGCACAAGAAAGCCCGCAAACAGTTTGCTGAAGACAAGCAGTCCAAGAACATGGATTACTGGAATGCCCTGTGGTCTGACGAGACCAAGATAAACTTGTTTGGCTCAGATGGTGTCCAGCATGTGTGGCGGCGCCCTGGTGAGAAGTACCAAGACAACTGTATCTTGCCTACAGTCAAGCATGGTGGTGGTAGCATCATGGTCTTGGGCTGCATGAGTGTTGCTGGCACTGGGGAGCTGCAGTTCATTGAGGGAAACATGAATTCCAACATGTACTGTGACATTCTGAAACAGAGCATGATCCCCTCCCTTCGAAAACTGGGCCTCATGGCAGTTTTCCAACAGGATAACGACCCCAAACACAACCTCCAAGATGACAACTGCCTTGCTGAGGAAGCTGAAGGTAAAGGTGATGGACTAAACCCAATTGAGCACCTGTGGCGCATCCTCAAGTGGAAGGTGGAGGAGTTCAAGGTGTCTAACATCCACCAGCTCCGTGATGTCATCATGGAGGAGTGGAAGAGGATTCCAGTAGCAACCTGTGCAGCTCTGGTGAATTCCATGCCCAGGAGGGTTAAGGCAGTGCTGGATAATAATGGTGGTCACACAAAATATTGACACTTTGGGCACAATTTGGACATGTTCACTGTTGGGGTGTACTCACTTATGTTGCCAGCCATTTAGACATTAATGGCTGTGTGTTGAGTTATTTTCAGAAGACAGTAAATCTACACTGCTATACAAGTTGTACACTGACTACTCTAAGTTATATCCAAGTTTTATTTTTATAGTGTTGTCCCATGAAAAGATATAATAAAATATTTGCAGAAATGTGAGGGGTGTACTCACTTTTGTGATACACTGTATATATATATATATATAATCATTCTGATCGTGTCATTTCCGCTCTCTAATAACGCTCCGGCTGTCTTAACCCGCAACACACGCAATGGGTAAATGTTCCAGCTTCGCTCCTGACTCCCTCCTTTGGATTTAAATCTCACTTAAAATGGTGGAATACCCTACATAGTGCACTTCAAAGGAACAGCTGGTGTGAATGAAACTCTCCTACAGAATTGGTGCTAATGGTTGAAAGACCGCTTTCTGAACCAATCAGACCTTTTGATTTTAATTTTTAGTAAGAAATGCTGTCATTTGCATGTATTTAGTTTGCAGTGTCACACAGATGATGTGTCAATGAAACGCTTGATTGGCTTCCTAATAAGTTCGTGTTTTACTTCACAACCGGGAAAAGTTTAAGGTTTTTAATTAAAAGCACACATTTACAAACTAACGAATTATATTTCCAATAAGACAACACACGGTTATACATTTAATAGCATCTGGAAGAACATAAGCTAAGGTAAACAGTGGTTATGGATTTTTTTTGCTGTGTTTGGGATTTTGGCTGCTGTGCCGTAATTTATCGGGCGCTTTTGTTGTACAATGAAAACAAAAGGTATCAGTTTAAGCTTTTAACTGGTACTTAGGAAAGTAAAGGCACTAAGTAAAACGGCAAAACACAGTCGCTAATCTGTTGTTGCTTTTTATCTGAACTTACATATTATTTGTTTATTTCTACGCTACATTTCCAATATATGTTTTGTGTATATTATATTGACTCGTGACTTGACTCAGACTCTAGTCTAAAGACTCGTGACTTGAATCGGACTCTAGCCTAAAGACTCGTGACTTGACTCGGACTCTAGTCTAAAGACTCGTGACTTGATTCGGACTGTAGCCTAAAGACTCGTGACTTGACTCGGACTCTAGCCTAAAGACTCGTGACTTGACTCGGACTCTAGTCTAAAGACTCGTGACTTGACTCAGACTCTAGTCTAAAGACTCGTGACTTGATTCGGACTCTAGCCTAAAGACTTGTGACTTGACTCGGACTCTAGCCTGAAGACTCGTGACTTGACTCGGACTTGTATTTTGTGACTTGTGAACATCTCTGATAGACATACACTGAACATGCCTTTGGTAGATTTTAGCTTTTGAATGATCAAATGCACCTAATTAACAATGTAATGCTGCTTTATTACTTTGCATTCTTTGTTTTTTGGAAACATAAAAGCTTTTTCAAATAATGCCTAGTTCACACTACTCGATTTTTGTGTACACTACACCCTGATTTTGCTCGACGACTGGTCGCCGCTTGATTTGGCAGCTCAGAAGCAACTCGGCGTTCGCTCTGGGATCGAAACTCAGCTCTCAAACGCTATGTGTGAACTGTTCAACAACTCGATCCGAGCGACTCAACGAGCAGCATGTATCTAGCATGTTAAATATCTGGACCTGTCGGCGAATCATGTAAAATCATGTATCATGTGTTGCGAGCAGGCTGCGAGTGGCAGCGAGTGCGAATGAGAAAGCAAGAAACGGGGTGGGGGAAACCCGGGGGAGGAGTTGTAAAAACTTAGAACAAGGGCATAATATAGTTTCTATCAGAATACATCGGCACACACACAAGCTTTACAGTATTTGTGCCAAAAGCACCTTGTGGGCAGCGTCCTGTGACCACTGATGAAGGTCTAGAAGATGACAAACTCAAACAGCAGCAATAGATGAGCGATCGTCTCTGACTTTACATCTACAAGGTGGACCAACTAGGTAGGATTGTCTAATAGAGTGGACAATGAGTGGACACGGTAGTTAAAAAAACTTCAGCAGCGCTGCTGTGTCTGATCCACTCATACCAGCACAACACAGAGTAACACACCACCACCATGTCAGTGTCACTGCAGTGCTGAGAATGATCCAACACCCAGATAATACCTACTCTGTGGTGTTCCTGACCATTGAAGAACAGGGTAAGTGCAGGCTAAAACAGTATGCAGAGAAACAGATGGACTACAGCCAGTAATTGTAGAACTACAAAGTGCTTCTATATGGGACAGGGGCATAATATAGTTTCTATCAGAATACATCGGCACACACACAAGCTTTACAGTATTTGTGATCTTATCGTTTATGCCAAAATAATGCATTGCAAAAAATATTTATTTACCTCCAACTCACTACAGAACAGACAATCCCTGCTGGTCGTGTAGCCCAATCCACTGAGATTTATTTATTTTTCCTACTTGCTTTTACGCTGCACATCAGCGCACAAACAACTTTGATTGCTCGCTTATTGTTGATGTGCATTGTTGGACATGGTATCATTACACCCCTCATCACTTTTTGCATGTGTTTTCATGACAAAACGTAGCTTGGGAGACCAGACTGACTCATCTGAGATTCCTCCTGATGGTAGATGGTGTAGTGTGTTACCCCATCCATTGTGAAATCCGCAACAACTTAAAAGATTCCCGATTGCAAGAGATCCAGTTGTGTAGTGTGAACTGTACAGTGATCTGAACAACATGAAAGTCATGTAGTGTGAACTTGGCATTACATACTCATGTATGTGAAGCAATCTTGGCATTTTAAGTGAGGATAAAAATGATTTCTAGGCCATTTGAAATAATTTCTTGGGCATAATAAAATACAGTATTAGTAACAGTTTAAACTGTTACTGTTTAATAAATACAAATAGTTCAAAACTGGACCAATGACTGTGAGACATTTGGCTTCAAAATTAGGAGGTGCATGATTTATCAGTAGAAAGGTACCCTGAAAATATTTCCACCTGTTAAATAAACACAATGACATAATTATTTTAGTTTTCTTTTGGCTATTCTCATAAATATCATAATAAAAATTATACAATTTTGTCTAGCAGATGGCATTACAAAGTCTTTTCAGTAATTAACACATCTTAAAACATGACTGTTTCTAATTAATACTCACATAATGCTCCATTTTGCAATTAAGAAAAACTATGCCTTTCTATTTAGTACTCCACAAAATCTGTCATTTGGCACTATACAGTAAATAATCAGCCTACGTCTGAGGTATTTCCGCAGGCTGTTTGCCAAATCATGTCCTGTCGTCTTAAGTAGGCATGCTTAGACGAGAATAAACCAAATTTAAGGAGCTCAGCACCATTGCACTGTCAGCTTATGATGGTGGCCCATATACATTAATTATGTGTTTAACACAGCGGTAATCATGTCTAATCCTGTCGCCTCATGCTACCTCAGGAGGAAACGTGGCACACTATTGCTAACATCAATCACCAGGGGAATTACAATTGTCTTAAATCCAAGCTTCCCTTCAAATTATGCAAAAATAAAAGAGAGACTTTCAGACATGGCACATTTTCTAAGACCCTAATATCCCTAAATTGTCTTCATTTGAAGAATTTTAGTCAGGCAGGTCCAGGTCCTAGTCAATTTCATCAGAACAATTTTATCAGAGATTCCAAATATACACCGATCAGCCATAACATTAAGACCACCTCCTTGTTTCAACACTCACTGTCCATTTTATCAGCTCCACTTACCATATAGGAGCACTTTGTAGTTCTACAATTACTGGCTGTAGTCCATCTGTTTCTCTGCATGCTTTGTTAGCCCCCTTTCATGTTGTTCTTCAATGGTCAGGACCCCCACAGGACCACCACAGAGCACACTGACATGGTGGTGGTGTGTTAGTGTGTGTTGTGCTGGTATGAGTGGATCAGACACAGCAGTGCTGATGGAGTTTTAAAACACCTCACTGTCCCTGCTGGACTGAGAATAGTCCACCAACCAAAAACATCCAGCCAACAGCACCCTGTGGGCAGCTTCTGTGACCACTGATGAAGGTCTAGAAGATGACCAACTCAAACAGCAGCAATAGATGAGCGATCGTCTCTGACTTTACATGTACAAGATGGACCAACTAGGTAGGAGTGTCTAATAGAGTGGACAGTGAGTGGACACAGTATTTGAAAAAATCCAGCAGTGCTGCTTTGTTTGATCCACTCATACCAGCACAACACACACTAACACACCACCACCATGTCATTGTCACTGCAGTGCTGAGAATGATCCACCACCTAAATAATACCTGCTCTGTGGTGGTCCTGTGGGGGTCCTGACCACTGAAGAACAGGGTGAAAGCAGGCTAAAACAGTATGCAGAGAAACAGATGGACTACAGTCTGTAATTGTAGAACTACAAAGTGCTTCTATATGGTAAGTGGAGCTGATAAAATGTGCAGTGAGTGTAGAAACAAGAAGGTGGTTTTAATGTTATGGCTGATCGGTGTATGTTGACTTACAGTCCCTTATCCAATCATTATTAATAAATATTTTTACACTTATAAAAGACTATTTTTTGTAATCACATTTTATATGCTGAATGCTTGCATATTCAAATATGACATTTAGGAAGGAACACTCACAAATGTAATGTATGCACACTCACAGGCTCAGGAGAAAGAAGGGCCAGACTAAAAATACCATTATAAACATCACCTCATTAATATTCCTATCAATTATTAACACAAGTGTAGCAGAAAAAGTTAAAGTATCTCCAACCAAAATCCGTGGTCAGACTCTGACTTCCTCTAAATCCAACACAGGGTCGAAAGAGTGACCATAAAGGTTGTGATACTCCCTCTGTCCCTCTGTCTCTCTGTCGTGGGATGTTTTCACACAGTGACTTGTATATTGTGTAAAATGGTATGAAGAGGTTATGCTGAATTATGTTTGTATAGTATATTTTTTCCCATCAGGTCAGGGTCTGTGGGCACTGGTGCCAGCGTGGGTGCAGTAGGAAAGGACAGTGTTAGAGTATTTGCAGAAGGACAATGTCAGAATCTAAAGAAACTGTCAACATGTGAGTCTTGTGGGCAGAAGTCAGAATGGAGTTACATGCATGTAGTCAGGTGTTAATGCCAAAATGTTGGAATTTAGAGCTCAGACATAAGGCTTGGCTTACAGAACACAGTCTATGTATCATGGTTTTGCAATGTGGAAACTCGATAGAGATACACTGAACATGCCTTTGGTAGATTTTAGCTTTTCAATTATCAAATGCACCTAATTAACAATGTAATGCTGCTTTATTACTTGGCATTCTTTGTTACTTGGAAACATAAAAGCTTTTTCAAATAATGCCTAGCTCACACTACATGATTTTTGCCCTGATTTTTGCTCGCTGACTGGTCGCCGCTCGATTTGGCCGCTCAGAAGCAACTCTTCTATGTGTTCGGCTATGTCAAACTACAGCCGATGAGAACGCAAGATACGTGGTGAGGGGAAACCCAGGGGAGGAGTTGTAAAAACGTGGGACAGGGGTATAATATAGTTTCTATCAGAGTACATCGGCACACACACACAAGCTTTACAGTATTTGTGATCTTATTGTTTATGCCAAACCAAACCATAATACCAACAATGCAATGCAAAAATATTTATTTACCTCCAACTTACTACAGAACAGACAATCCCTGCTGGTCATGTAGCCCAATCCACTCGGATTGAGATGCACATCAGCGCTTAAACAACTTTAACTGCTCGCTTCTTGTTGATGTGCATTTTTGGACGTGGTATCATTACACCCCTCATCACTTCTCGCGTGTGTTTTCGTGACAAAACGTAGTTTGGGAGACCAGACAGACTCATCTGCGATTCCTCCTGATGGTAGATTGTGTAGTGTGTGACCCCATCCATTAAGGCCTGTATGTATATTATGTATCATGTATTATATATATAATGTATCATAGTTTTGCAATGTGGAAACTGTGCTTCATTTACTCCTACAAATAGTGTAAATACAGTGCAAAAAACTTATTTTAATTTGCTAAACACTTTTTCTTTAATCTGGTTTTACTGCTTTCCAAAACCAGAAGTTTTGTTTTGTCCTATGAAATAGTGATACTTATTTACCTCAACCAGAGTTTTTCTGATGTCTGCAAATTGGAGTATTTATTACCCAAAGTAATCAAGTTTTACTAATACAGACTATTTATTTTATATTACCAAGTGTTTGTGATCAACTTTTAAAACTGCTTACATAGTAAGCAATATTCATTAATACGGACCATTTATTTTATATTACCAAGTAGGGCTGGGTGGTATGACCAAAAATCTGTATCACAGTATTTTTTAAGATTCTGACAATTTCACGGTAAATCACGGTATGTTTTTTTTTTTTTTTTTGTATGACTGGGACTTTTTACAGTGGTGTTCAAAAAAATAGCAGTCCAACACCATTAACCTGATAAATCACTGTTTTTAGTAGAAGTGATATTTCTACATAGCAAAAAATTTACTTGAAAGTGTAGTAGAGTAATGAAAACAAAACAAACCCAACAATTAGGACATGTATGCCGTTCATTCTGAGTAATCAAAGCATTGATTGAAAGGGGGTTGTTCAAAATAATAGCAGTGAGGAGTTCAGTTGGTGAAGTCATTCATTCTGCAGAAGAACGGGTGTCAATTTTGGCCCTTATTTAAGGTAGGAGGGTGGCAAATGTTGCACAGGTTGGTCATAGTGCATTTCCTTCTGAAATACTGGGTAAAATGGGTTGTTCCAGACATTGTTCTGATGAACAGCGTACTTTGATTAAAAAGTTGATTGCAGAGGGAAAAAACATACAGAGAAGTGCAGCAGATTATAGGCTGCTCAGCTAAAATTATCTCAAATATCTTGAAAATCAAAACCTGAAAGACGCAGAAGGAAGCGTGGAACTACTGTTTGAATGGATCAAAGAATAGCCAAAATGGCAAATACTCAGCCAATGATCACCTCCAGAAAGATCAAGGAACATCTGAAGTTACCAGTGAGTACAGAAGATGATTAAATGAAGCCAATTTACCAGCAAGAACTCCTTGCAAAGTCCCGTTGTTAAGAAAAAGACGTCCTGAATGGGTTAACATTTGCCAAGGAACACATTAACTGGTCCAAAGAGAAATGGCTCAACATTTTGTGGACTTGTAAAAGCAAAATTGTTCTTTTTGGGTCTAGTGGCCGTAGACAGTATGTCAGACGTCCCCTGAGCACTGAATTCAAGCCAAAGTTCACTGTGAAGACAGTAAAGCATGGTGGTACAAAATGATGATATGAGGATGTTTTTCTTACCATGGTGTTACGTCTGTTTATCGAATACCAGGGATCATGGATCAATTTAAATATATCAGAATACTTGAGGAGATCATGTTGCCCTATGTCGAAGAAGAAATGTCCTTAAAATGGGTGTTTCAACATGACAATGACCCAAAACATCTTGGTTACAGACAAACAAGATTGAGGTAATAGAGTGGCCAGCCCAATCCCCTGACTTCAATCCCATAGAGAACTTGTGGGCTGATATCTGAAATGCGTTCTTTTGAGGCAAAACCCAAAATTGCAGAAGAACTGTGGAATGTAGTCTAATCATCCTGGACTGGAATACCTGTTCAGAGGTGCCAGAAGTTGGTCAACTCCATACAACACAGATCTCGGAAACAATTGTTATGCCACTAAATATTAGTTCAGTAATTTAAAGTAAAGTGAAACCTCAAACATTTTTTTCAGTTTATAGATAAATTTTTTGAGTTTTTTAAGAAAAATGCTGGCACTGCTATTTTTTTGAACAGTCTAATATTAATTTTTCTTAACTTTCTGTAAGGGATTAACACAAACTGGCTAAATGTTGTTAATGTTTTGATTTAGAATTGAAAGTGTAGTATTTCCAGTGCTGTTGCATTTATGGAAATAAAAGTTATTATAATGATTTTGTGCTTTATTTGCTTTTTTAAAATCACTACTATTTTTTTGAACACTACTGTATGTCTTTGGCTTATTCTACTGTCATAAGTACATAGAATTTAAAAAGTGTTAATTTCACCATGTATATAATGAAGGTTTTGAGTACTATAAGCTTTGCTTGGCCCCACAAAATGGCTCAATATATGATGGAAACTGTATGCTTGAATGTAAGTTTTTTATAGTTTATGTAATATTTAAGTATTGTACAATTACCCTTAGCTTCCCCTTTACCAAATAAAACGATGTTTGCAAACTCCACTGTACAACTTTAAAAAGTATTTTCACCCTGTAAGACAAACCTGGAATCTACTGTTTTAATTATTACTCTGAAAGTTTATTTCTTGACTGTCTATAGAGGAATGGTGTCCTTGCATATGTGAATTGTTACTGCATTCATAATGTCGTTGTTTGCAATAGCTGTGGCTCGACAAACCATACAGTAAATAGTGTTTTAGTCTGTTCTAAACTGCCGACACACCTCATTTCTTTGGCAGGTTCTTCCGGTGCATATTTGGTCATCCTCTCTTCATCCTCCATCTGTTTTTGTTTATTTTTCACCATATCAAGAAAACCTCTATCATCTGTTAACACTGTTATGCTAACGCTACCTGGCTAACTCTTGAGCTGTATCTAATCTGCACATTAGCGCTTTCAGCAGCAACAATATTATATGATTTGCTGCCTACTGAAGGCGACAGCTGTTGTATTAACTGTGCTATGGTATGGCGGTATTTGAAAAATCCATACAGTATGAGGAATCATGCAAGGTATACCAAATGTACCGTCATACCACCCACCACTATTAACAAGTATTTGTGATCAACTTGTAAAACTGCTTACAAAGTCAGCAACTTTTACTAATACAGACTATTTATTTTATATTACCAAGTATTTGTGATCAACTTTTAAAACTGCTTACTTTATGTATCAGGTTTGTAAATCTGGCAACCTTTATCAGAGCCTCATACACAGGCAGTTTAGTGTCTAAATTCAATATTCAGCACTGTCCCAATATAAAAATATATAGAAAATCCATGATTCATAGGACCACAATTAAGAACAAAGATCTATAAAATTACTATAGTCTAATTATTATTTTTTTAAATTTATTTAATTAATTCAATTAATTTTTTTTATTTTTTATTTATTTATTTATGAAGGAGGGCATGGTTGAACTATTTACAGCTATTTGCAGCTTCTTTGCATCATACATATTTAGCAGAATCCATGTAGTAGTGGTAATGGGCTTTTTGTATAATTAGTTACAGTATTAATAAGTTGAATTTCAGATGCATTTTAAGTGCAGACACATTAAAGCACAATTTGTATTGTGCCTTCTCACCTTTATACATCTAGCCTAAGACTCCAATATTTCTGACTCACAGTTTAAACTTAAGGGCGGCACGGTGGCTCAGTGGGTAGCACTGTCATCTCACAGCAAAAAGGTCCTGGGTTTGATCCCCAGACGGGGCTGTCCGGGTCCTTTCTGTGCAGAGTTTGCATGGTCTCCCCGTGTCTGTGTGAGTTGTCAGGTTAATTGGAGACACTAAGTTGCCCTATAGATGAATGGGTGTGTGTATGTGTGCGTGTGTGTGTATGTGACCCTAATTAGATAAGCGATTAAGAAAGTGAGTGAGTGAGTGAGTTTAAACTTAATTTCCCTGGTTTCCTTGTTCTTGTGACAAACTTTGGTGACTGCAAGTGTCCACAATATTGCAAAAACTGCCAATCCAGTGCTTTTCCTTGAACTCAAAGTAATTATTTATACTCAGAATTGACCACTGTTCACATATTCTGGTATTGCTTGCATAATTAGAGAATCCGAGAGCATGAACAGTCACGTTTTCAAATGAATTACTGCAAGAAATGCAATCATTAAACCTTCATACAGTATATTGCACGTTAAAATTGCTCAATGTTAATTTTGCTCATAGGTGAAAAATGAAAGAACCCAACAAACCTTAATATTAAATTACAAGACAGCTACAATGAAAAAGCAACTACAGGAATGCCAAATAATTACACAAATGATTATTGCATGTGGCACCAGTCTGGATATATTTTTATTAAACAGTCCCCTATAAAGCAACACTAATCTATACAGTAAAGCTACTCAGAATACCAAGTCCCACCTGGTGTGTTAGACAGCAGCTCTCGGATTTAAGAGCTGACTGCAGGGACGGATGCAATGGTCAGCGTGTCTCTAAAAGTGCCAGTGTCTAATCAGCAGAGAGGGCATGAGATTTTAAACACAGATCAAATAGCAGCAGTGTTTTGCCCATCAGAGACCTGACTTCAGCTATTCACTACAGGCAAAGGGCACTAAGAAAAACAACATAGTTAACCAGGGAGACAAAGAGAGCATTGTGTCCAGCGTTCACACTTGCACTTCGACTGGCCTTGACTAGCAAAGGTGTTTTCCATCTAACAGGGATGACCGTGTCAGATCCGGCTATACCATAGCTAATCGCTACATTGGGATTCAAAATAAGCATCCTGCCCCGGTCTCACCGCTGGCTGCTTTTTGTGCTCAGGCATACTCATGGTTTATTAAAGCTGTGTCCTTCCCCAGAGATTCATAATTAAAGCATGGATAAAAACACAAGCTTTCAATTCTGCAGTTAAAAAGCCAGCCACCCGGCTAAATACAGGAAATTACAGCATGTGCTTTGTTAGCTGGTAGCGCAGGTACCTAATTACACTAAATCTCTGGTAACTGAAAGGTGTGCCATAGAAGAAAGAGAGTATTTTGATTCAGTTACAGCCCTCCTGAAGGGACTTTATTTACAGAGAGGTGTTTTTACACCATTTAGTCATAACCTATCCACCACCCTGCCACAAACATTTCTACTGGTAATGTACTGTAGATTTTACACACTTCTGAAACTAGGCAACATCTATATAAATGAGACTCACAGTTACTGTTGGCTATAGCACATTGAGAATTAAACCCTTGTTATTCTAATTATATTGCAAACTGATGTGTATATAAACAGTATATACTGTATACACCGATCAGCCATAACATTAAAACCACCTCCTTGTTTCTACACTCACTGTCCATTTTATCAGCTCCACTTACGATATAGAAGCACTTTGAAGTTTTACAATTACTGACTGTAGTCCATCTGTTTCTCTGCATACTTTTTTACCCTGCTTTCACCCTGTTCTTTAATGGTCAGGACCCCCACAGAGCAGGTATTATTCAGGTGGTGGATGATTCTCAGCACTGCACTGACACTGTCATGGTGGTGGTGTGTTAGTGTGTGTTATGCTGATATGAGTGGATCAGACACAGCAGCACTGCTGTAGTTTTTAAATACCATGTCCAATCACTGTCCACTCTATTAGACACTCCTACCTAGTTGGTCCACCTTGTTAGAGACAAACGCTCATCTATTGCTGTTGTTGGTCATTTTCTAGACCTTCATCAGTGGTCACAGTACGCTGCCCATGGGGAGCTGTTGGCTGGATATATTTTTGGTTGGTGGACTATTCTCAGTCCAGCAGTGACAGTGAGGTGTTTAAAAACTCCATCAGCGCTGCTGAGTCTTATCCACTCATACCAGCACAACACACACTAACACACCACCACCATGTCAGTGTCCCTGCAGTGCTTAGAATGACCCACTACCTAAATAATACCTACTCTGTGGGGGTCCTGGGAGAGTCCTGACCATTAAAGAACAGCATGAAAGGGGGCAAACAAAGTATGCAGAGAAACAGATGGACTACAGTCAGTAATTGTAGAACTTCAAAGTGCTTTTATATGGTAAGTGGAGCTGATAAAATGTACAATGTGTTTAGAATCAAGGAGGTGGTTTTAATGTTCTGGCTGATCGGTGTATATATTTACAGTATATATATATATAGTATATATGAGTAACTAAATACCAAGAAATACTGTATGCCTAAGAGCTTGCTGGACATCTTTTTTAAACATTAAGCAGTTAGCCTAATCATCTAAAAATGATTTAGCTACTTTTGTTAGCTTTTAAATTACTTATACAATCTGTCCATGATCATTCTAAACATATTAACAAGCACTTTGGGAATATGATCACCCTGAACAGAAAATGATTAGTATTCCCTGAATTCTTAGCTAATTGGATTTTGAGTGGGTTGTTCCTGTCATTCCTCTCCTTTTTTCCTTCCACAGTGTCATTCAATCTAAGCAAAAAAGAAGCACAGACATCTTGTATACAAGCCAATGCTTTATTACTGCTAATTAGATTAGTCTTGTAACCTACAAATTGCTGTCACTACAGTGTGCGTGTGTGAGTGAGTGTGTGTGGGTGTGTGAGTACATGTAGGAATGGTTTTGTACTGGCATGTATGCTGTATGTATGTCTATAGGAGAGAGTACAGTCCTGCCCTGGTCTTGCTGTTTTGTGGAGTGGATATTTGCCTGGGGAGCATCAGGAGGGCAAGCATATGGGCAGCAGGAGTGTGTAATGTGAGTACTGGCACACTTCCGACCCCCTCTCAAGAACTACCACCATCTGCTACTATGCCAGAATGGTGACAAAATCCTGGGCTCTGCCATGCACTGCGCTTCCGGTCTCTACATGCTACAAACAGAGAACAGAGCACTCTGAGAACAAGACGTGCAGTCCTGACTGTTCTGTAAAATCAGTGATTCACTGTTCCACTAATTACATGTTATTTTTACATCAACAATTTCTAAGTAGACGGCACTTGCCCACTGTCACTGGGATCCAGGGTTCGAATCCCCGGCAGTGCTATAGGACGGTTGGTCATCTACATACAGACATGATTGGCATGGGTGTCATGGGTGGTGGAAGATGACCAAGGCCCCATGATGGAGTGGAGTCCTGTCTGGGGTCTGTAACTGCATTGCACCCAGTGGTCCACCCAGTAGAAGCTGGGCCCACTTTAACCAGGATAAAGTTAGGAGGCACGTCGACCAGGCAGGGGGAGTCACTGTTGTATCGGCGAGTAAATAAATCCACTATTTATGGCTCAGATTTGAAATGTAGGATGATGAATGTTTATCAAAATGTATCCTATATAAATATATAAAAATCTAGAAGATATTTTACATTCGTCGTCCTACATTTCAACTGATTTCACCCCCCTCCTTCCAATCGTTCTCTCTTTGTTTTATTTCATTTGCTTTCCTTTCGAATAAAGTGTTTTTGTGTCACAGCTTACCTTAGAGAGCCCCAACCCACAACCCAAAGAGTTATGAATGATGGATGAGATTATATAATAGTGTGTTGCTCCAAAACCTTCTCTGTTAATAGTTTGGTTTTTGGATTAGAAACTTTAGTCAGAACTCCAATATTCATGTAGTGTGATATACACTGATCAACCATAACATTAAAATTACCTTGTTTCTACACTCAATGTCCATTTTATAAGCTCCCCTTACCACAAAGGAGCACTTTGTAGTTCTACAATTACTGACTGTAGTCCAACTGTTTCTCTGCATGCTTTGTTAGCCCCCTTTCATGCTGTTCTTCAATGGTCAGGACTCTCCCAGGACCACTACAGAGTAGGTATTATTTGGGTGATGGATCATTCTCAGCACTGCAGTGACACTGACATGGTGGTGGTGTGTTAGTGTGTGTTGTGCTGGTATGTTTTTTTAAACACCTCACTGTCACTGCTTGACTGAGAGTAGTCCACCAACCAAAATATCCAGCCAACAGCGTCCCGTGGGCAGCGTCCTGTGACCACTGATGAAGGTCTAGAAGATGACCAACTCAAATAGCAGCCTTTACAGATTTTACATCTACAAGGTGGACCAACTAGGTAGGAGTGTCTGATAGAGTGGACAGTGAGTGGACATGGTATTTAAAAACTCCAGCAGCACTGCTGTGTCTGATCCACTCATACCAGCACAAAACACACTAACACACCACCACCATGTCATTGTCACTGCAGTGCTGAGAATCATCCACCACCTGAATAAAACCTGCTCTGTAGTGGTCCTTCAATGGGGGTCTTGACCATTGAAGAACAGGGTGAAAGCAGGTTAAAAAAGCATGTAGAGAAACAGATGGACTACAGTCAGTAATTGTAGAACTACAAAGTGCTTCTATATGGTAAGTGGAGTTGATAACATTGACAGTGAGTGTAGAAACAAGGAGGTGGTCATAATGTTATGCCTTATCGGTGTATATATTCTAGTTCTTATAGCATAATGGCTACAAAATAATAAAAAAAAAAAAAATTTGCTTATTTTTAAGATAGAGGTAGAACCATAAAAGACTCACCAATTTTACAGCATTGGAAAGCAAAAAAAACCCCTAAGTGCTGGACCCCTCTAATATATTTAGACTAAATCAATTCCTTGTTTGTTTTGATCTTTTTCAAGATTCAAACGTAAATATTATCTCAGATTAAGTTTTAAGCAGAATAAAAACTGGGTTACAAAACTGCAGTGAATTTTTACCAACAAGTAACCACTGTTCCTGTTTTACCTATCAATTTTTATACACAGTTTATTCTACTGGCAGGAGAAGCTGGGATGGGATGCTTTAGAAACTTGGCTTTGTACAGTCGGATTTTGACCCTGTTGTAGAATAGATCACTGATCCAGTCACCTCTCCAGCATGAAGGTTTCACATCAGTTTCAGACTGTTCCATAATTCAAAAGGACAAATGAGCTAAGTGATGCTGCACTGTTCAATAGTACACGGTTGACAATGAAAAAAAGAATTGTTCTCTCCTTGGGGCCTAAAAATATTTGAAGCGGTCATGAAACTTTAAGCGTGCGTTGGCTTTCTGCCATGCATCAGCGCTTTTGATCCAGCCGAAATCTTTCACGTGAAAAAACATACTAATACCAAGAGGAAAGCTTCAAGCTCTCTGGAACTGCTAGACCTTACATTGAATTTCATTTTAGTAATAGCTTCCTGGCATTCTAAAATAATTTGAAAATTCACTAACACATGAGATGACTTTACTTTTTATTTATTTAAATTTTTTTTTTACATTTTAAAATCATGACTACATGGGCTGACCAGAAAAAAACTAATTGTTCAATGCAAGGTGACAATGTTAAGTTAACTAGCTGATTAATTTGTAAAATTGACGATTGTCTAGTTAGCTAGCTGTTTGAACAGGTCAAAAAACATGTGCTGCCTTCAAGACGTCATCTTTTCCAGAGACGTCCATGCATTTTTCAGCAAGACAATGCAAAACCACATGCTGCACACATTACAAAGGCATGGCTGTGCAAGAAGAAGAGGGTACGGGTACTGGAGGGTACGGGCTGCAGTCCTGACCTGTCCCCAATAGAGAATGTGTGGAGAATTTTAAAACTGTGATAACAACGCTGTACTGTTACACACACTCCTGTGTTTGCAGGAGAATTGCAACAAAATAAAAAAAATCTATGTAAATGTAAGAAACACTGTTTTTTTACCTTTATTTTTCATACCATTCATACCATTTAGATTTGAAGTTGGAATTTATTTATTTATTTGCATTTTGATCATATCTTTGCAGATATTTAGTTCAATTATCTTCCTCTCCCCAATTGCCATTGTTTCCAGTGTCACTGGCTGCCACACAAACCCAATTAATTAAATTTAAACATATTTAATTTAATTTAGACCTAAAATATTAATAATGCAAAATTTGTTTAGGTTTAAAAAGTACAATCAAATTGGTTAGAACATTAAAATTAAATTCTTTGTACTTTTTCTGTCACACATTATTGTTTTATTTCAACATACAAAATGTCCTGAAATGGGGGTTAAAATAATATTTTATATTAATAAATAATAATAAAATTAAAATAAATACAGTACATTGATAAATGAGGAAATATCCCTCAGCTGCTTTGTGCCTATTGAATTTATAACGTAGGATGTACACCTAGACTTAAAAGACACATATTGCCACTAACTTCTACACACCTGAGGCCTGAAACTCAGCTTTCATTGAGCAGTATATGTAATTATATCCTCCTGGGTTTCATTCCTAAATTGATTTTTTTGCTGAATCCCCAGGTTTTACTTTTCATTTTCTCACCTCTAGCCCAGTGATGTACAGTGAGTGTATCTGTGCTGGGTTTTAGGCTGTGATAATGCACCGGTGAGGCAGCAGTGAGCGGTAAATGTGGGGGGCTCGGGGCTCAGGGGATTGTGGGATGTCACAGTGGTAAACATAGCTGTAATAAAGTACAGCTGCTCTCATCTGTCTGAGGTCATGGGTCACACAGAGAAAGTGCCCATAGACAAGATTTAATGCACTTCTTCAGTGCATACAGTACCACGCAATGCAGAAGTGACTGAAATTGACAGTTAAAATATTTCGCCTCATTCGTCAGCTCTCTTTCCTATTCTTTTTTTTCTTTTTCTCCATTTCCCCCAATTTTGTTCCCTAATCTAGCCGTAACCAATTACCCTGATTGCATTACTCTTCACCTCTCCACTGCTGGATACAACCCTCCACTGCTGACTGAGTAGCTTCGCAACTGACACACGCCCCCTCGGACATGTGTGCAGTACCGACTGCATCTTTTCACGAGTTGATATGCAGATCAGCCTTGTGTATGGAGAGCCACACCCTGATCAACGCTTTATTCCTCAACTCTGCGCAGGCACCATCAATCAGCCAGCAGAGGTCGTAATTGCACCCGTTATGAGGAACCCTGGTCCGGCTTATCCCACCCTGTAAACAACAGCCAATCATTGTTCATGTACTGTAGCATCCCAGCCCAGCCGGATGGCAGAGCTAAGATTCGATACGATGTATCAATGTATTCGAAATCCCAGCTCTGGTGTGCTAGCGTATTTTACCGCTGCGCCAGCCTGAGTGGCTTCTCTTTTCTATTCTTCTCTGTTCTTCAATGAAAAAATTATCAGAATTACTTAATAAGCAAATGTAAATGTTAATAACTCTGCTCACTACTACGTCCTGCATATTATAATTTTTTTTGTGTGAAAAGTCTGGACCCTTTAACCTGTTGTGCTTCACTTGGTACTTCAATTCTATCCAAAATCTTGTCTCTGACCTGTCCTGAAATAATTCTATCTGTATATAATACTTTAGATATGCTTACACCTTTTAAACAAAGGCTAGTGCTATCCTGTCCTTCTTCTCCGTGATTTACCATTAAACTCAGAGATATAAAAGTCACTGCCAGACGACTTGAATGTTTTTGTAGGAAAACTGACTTTACTGTATACTCTCTGGTCTATACAGACCTTATGTCCAGATACAGAAATGCCTTAAATAGGGCTCGTTCTACTTATCTATTTTCGCTGATCCACCAAAGCTCCTGCCAGCCTTGGACCCTTTTCAACACTATTAACGAACCCATTCAACCGGGAGGAATAGCTTCTTTCTAGATCAGTTAAATTCCCCTCCAACAGCTCTTCCCCTGATATTGCCCAGTCACTCTCATGTTTCCCTCCTATCACTTCTGATTCTGTGGTAGAGTTGATTGAACAATCCAACCCAACATATTGCCAGTTGGATGCTGTCCTACTTTTCTTATTAAGGATTGTGTGACAGAGATAGCCATTGCTATCTCACACCTTAATAATACATGTTTTGCAATCTGCTTTATCCCTACCAATATCAAAACTGCTGTTAATACCCTGGCTCTTAAAAAAGCCAATCTCTAATCTTCCATTTACAGGTAATGCTATAAAAGCAAGTAGGACAAATAAATGAATCTGAGTGAATTGGGCTATGTGGCCAGCAGGGATTGTTTGTTCTATAGTGAGTTGGAGGTTAATAAATATTTTTTGCAATGCAACGTTGGTGTTATGTTTTGTAGAGAATGATAAGGTCAAAAATACTGTAAAACTTGAGCGTGTGTCCCTGTCCCACCTTTTTACAACTCCTCCCCTGTGTTTTCCCTCACCCCGTATCTTGCGTTCTCATTGGCTGTTCGACACAGCACTCATTGCCAGTCGGCCGACTCATATTCAAATATTTAGCAGGGTAGATAATTATCTTCAGCCGCCAAGCGCTCGGCCGGGCGAGCCGCTTGGATCGAGTTGTTGAGTAGTTCACACATAGCGATTGAGAGCTGAGTTTTGAATGCCGAGCGAACGCCGAGTTGCTCCTGAGCTGACAAATGTATCCCTGACCAGTCTGCTAGCGAAAATCAGGGCAAAAATCGTGTAGTGTGAACTAGGCATAAGCTGCTGGAAAGGATAGTTGCTTTACAATTGCAGTCCCACCACAAAGCAAATAATTTATACAAGCCTTTTCAATCCGGATTTCACCCCTTGTATAGTACAGACTCCACTTCTTACAGTTACCAATGGTCTCTGATGTTCAGCTGATTCAGGAGTTCTTAGTAAACTAATGCTTCTTGATTTTGGCTCTGCTTTTGATTCTCTCTATTGATATTACTGGACCTTCTCTTTCCTGGTTTTCCTTTTATCTTAGTGATAGACGACAGTCTGTAGCTATTCAGAACCATAAATCCTCTACTGCACCTGTTACTAAAGGTGTTCCTCAGGGTTCAGTTTTAGGTCCGCTACTTTTCACCATATATATACAGTCTCTTGGCCATATAATACACCATCATGGTTTAAATTTACATTGTTACTCAGATGACACAAAGTTCGATGTCAGTGTCAGTCCTGCTCAAACTTTGCCACCAATTTATCTTATCACTTTATCACCGCTTTATCTAACTGTGTTCTTGATACAAAACACATGATACAAACTTTTTAAAACTCCACCAAAACTGAGTTGCTTCTAATTGGCTGAAAGGTACCGATATCCACAAATCATTGAACCGCTTTTTCTAACTGTGTTCTTGATACAAAACTCATGGATGAGTACGAACTTGCTTCTAATTGACTGAAAGGCACTGATATCCACCAATCATTGTAAAAATTTATCCTTTGATGGATCCTCCTTTTTCATGCGATCATGATTGCCTCACTGCTTATCAATTCACTTGCATATTGTGGAACACTATATAATGAAAATAAATTTTTTACTCTTATTTTCCCCCGTCTCAACTTTTTTGGAGTGTGTTGCAGGCTTTAAATTCTAAAATACAATTAAGTTGATCAGAGAAAACACTGGAAATTATTTCTTTTTACTTTTGTCTGGTAAGTAAAGATTCATAGATTCTTCTTTTGACTGCATTTTATACAATGTCCCATTTTTTGGGAAATCTAGTATGTACATAAGAAACCTATAATTCCAGGGGTCTATTTCTTTACCACAAAGATTTAGTGTAAGATTATACAAACCTGTCCTCTTGGTGCCTTAGACTGCTGAAGTAGCTTGTTTGCTTGGATTACTACTGAATGTTATCCTTCTCTGGGTCTAATTGGTACAGATTCCTAATTGACTTTATTGTTAAAGTCAGCGTATCACTTTTAGTTTTATTATAAAAATAAGATAAGATGACATCATAAATATCTGAATTTTATTCGTTTTAAAGGGAACAACCTGTTGTAAGCAGCATTTTGACAATTTGTGTATAAGAATCACTATAAATTTCTGCTTCAAATAATAGAAATAAATATAAAGCTAAACCTCCCCTACTGTTCTCCAGATATGCTGTTACATAAATAATATATTTCTGACCTGCCATCAGGTCTGGGGATCTTAAAAGGTTAACAGTTGAGAAACACAGCCACATTAGTGCTGATTAATAATACATCTAAAACTTTTATTGTAGAAATATTTTAGCTGAATAATCGTAACAAGAGCCATTTGTTTTGCTCTAACACAACAGCAGTAATATCAGGAAATGGCAGTAAAGAAAAGTTCAGCATAGGGTTCATTTCTCTACAAGTTTTATAATGCTCTGAACCAGATCCAAGTGATAAAGTGCTAAATTCCCGCAGGTACCTTTAAGCCCTTTATTCCCCTCAAGAGCTTTTTTTTCTGCTGGATATATTACACGTTCGTACAAAAATCATAAACTATATCCAAGGCAGAAAGAACTGTGGAAAAATATACCGCAGATAAGCTCTGGGATAAAGACAAACATAAAATCAATTAATTCTGAATATGAAGTGAATGGAGCAGAAAGAGTGATGACAGGGGATAAAAAAGCAAGAGTAACAGGCTGTGAGCCTGTTTAACATTTTACTTACTGCCGAGACTACCAGCTGCCTCACCTGCAAGACAAGAGCAGAGCTTTTATGAGTTTTAACATTCCCTTATTACAAACATAATATAGTCAACAACTGAGAACAGCGCTTTTAAGCTTAGCTTATCCTGTTAGCAATGATTGCTTCATGATTATTAAGAGTTAAAAGTGCTCTGGTGTAATCCCACACCGTCTCGTTCCCTGCAACATCCCCCACTTTTAAAATTTGTTTTCTAGCAATATGTGCACTCTCAGCAGTACTGTAAAAACTGACACCACAGTTTTGACCCTATTCCAGCATGTTTCCTAACAAAGCAATCTGGCGTCTTGCTAGACTAAAAATGATTGGATGGCTGTTTTTTTTTTTCTTTTACAATATCCATTTTATTCAATTTTATTTTTCTGCTTTACCACCACTTTATCCTGGTCAGGGGCGACATGGTGGCGCAGTGGGTAGCGCTGTCGCACATTAAGGGTTTGATTTCCCCTGTGTGGAGTTTGCATGTTCTTCCCGTGTCTGTGTGGGTTTCCCCCGGGAGCTTTCCTTCCACAGTCCAAAGACATGCTGTCAGGTTAATTGAGGCTACACTATTGCCCTGAGTGTGAATTCATGTGTGTGTGTTTGCCCTTTGATGGAGTGGAGAGAGTTTAGGGGGCAAGCCGTAGCCTAGTGGTTAAGGTACTGGACTAGTTCAGACCCCACCACTGCCAGGTTGCTGCTGTTGGGCTCTTGAGCAAGGCCCTTAACCCTCAGATGCTCAGACTGTATACTGTAACTGTACTGTAAGTCGCTTCGGATAAAGGCGTCTGCTAAATGCCGAAAATGTACAAGTGTAAATGAATGTAACGTCAGGTAAGTAGGTAAGGGGGTGACACTGTGGCACAAAAGGTAGCACTGTTGCCTCACAGCAAGAAGGGTCTGGGTACAGACAAAAGACAAAATTGACAGAGCGAGAGAGAGAGATTGACAAAGAGAGAGATCAGACAAGTAAGGAGAAAGGAAGGAAAAATAACAGAAGAGAGAGTACCATGGGAGAGTGAGACAATAAAGGCGATTTAGGGCTTTAGTTTAGAAAACAGGCACATCTTTATTTCTACAGCTAGTGCTAAGATGTCCCTGGATACTAGGAGAATAAAAAAGGCAGCTAGCGCAGAATTCCTATATGTACTGACTACATAGGGGAGCTGGATGTTTGTACATTGTGCGTGTAAAACTAAACAGATGATGACAAACAAAAGGAAAACCCCAACATGGTCAGATTTCAAGGTCCAATTTTCTTGAAATGGAAGGATTACCGCAAATCAATCCAGGTTTAGTCAAACTGCTCAACCTGTGTTTAATATGCTCAATAGCATGTGCAGCATACACCAAGAGAACAGTACAGACCCTATCAATGAAAGCTTCTGGTGGCTCTATTATGCCATAAGAGCAATTTGATGGCATCGTTTTGGTTCCTTTAAAGGGTTTTTGCTACTAAATAGAATGTTATTCTAATAGAATGTTAGGTTGAGATCCATAGGCTGAGAGGAGTTACTGAATAGACTGCTGAGTATAAAAAGCAAAAGCCTTCCCAGAAGAGTTGAAGCTGTCATAGCTGCATAGGGTGGGCTGACATCATATTAAACACTAAGGAGTAAGAATGGGATGTCACTGAAGTTCATATACTGTACGTGTGAAGGCAGACAAGGTAATACTTTCGGCAATATAGTACATATATATATATATATATATATATATATATATATATATATATATATATATATATATATATATATATATATATATATATATATAAATATAAATATATATAAATTTTTTGTTTATGCATTTTCTCCCCTTTTTCTCCCGACTTTTTAGCGCATCAAATTGCCCGATTGCGTCATACTTCCTCTCCACCAATGCCGATCCCCGCTTTGATTGAGGAGAATGAAGCTAACCCATGCCCCCTCCGACACGTGGGCAGCAGCCGTATGCATTTTGTCACCTACACTTTGACTAGTGCAATGCAGATCAGCATTGTGTACGAAGAGACACACCCTGACAGCACTCTTTTCCCGTCTCTGTGCAGGCGCCAACAATCAGCCAGCACAGGTCGTAATTGCATTAGTTATGAGAGAGTCCCTATCCGGCTTATAATATCCCACCCCTATCTGAACAACAGGCCAATCGTTGTTCATGTGGCTGCTCAGCCCAGCCGGCAGGCAGAGCTGAGACTCGATACAATGTATTTGAAATCCCAGCTCTGGTTTCAGTGTGTGTTTTTACCGCTGTGCCACCTAAGCGGCACAACTAGGACACTATAAAGAGGTTTTGGATGAATGGGTTTGACAGTGCTCCTCTCAACTACCACTATACACACACTGACTGTGGGGATATCATTTAAAAAATGGTGTTTCATCCTTCTAGTACTGTTTTAAAAACTCTCTGGTGGCTTGTAGTGGCCCATCACATTATTAGGGTATTTAATGTCTGTTTTCCTTTAATCTGACACTTATCTTTTTGTGAATAGTTGTTTATTTATTGTTCCCACTTTCGTCCACAGTGACAAAGTGTGTGTGTGTGTGTTGGACGTCTGACAGGTGCAAAGTACTTACAGGCGTTAGGGGATCCATTCGGGGTGGGCAGGTATGAGCCGGGCTTCCACGACTTGGCCTTAAAGCCGCGGGCACAGCGGGCGCAGTCCTGCCCTGTGGTGTTGTGCTCGCAGTTGCACTGCAGGCTGCCATCGCGGAATGTGCACTGTCCAGCATGAAGATTACACTTACACCTGTACACACACACACACACACACACAGAAAGAGGCAAACCAATTAACACACTGGTCATAGTGTGCCTCCTGACGAGCCAAGGGCAAGGACTATCCCTTTGAGGAAAGCCTGTGCTGTGTATTCACACAACCCCCCTGAGATATCTCATTAGCTCTCTGAAGCTAGTAGCTAATTAGTTGAAACAAGTGTGTTCGTGAATGGCAGTGCCCTGGAGCTGCAGGAGTCGAAGTCCTGGTGGGTAAATTTGAAAAGCCACAGAGGTGACACTATCTGAATCCCTAAACTGGAGTGGAACATCCCTAAGTTAAAGGAGTAGATTTTTTGTACTACCCGCACTTCTGCTCCCTCCTGCCCATGCTATACCGTATGTGTGTATAAAGTAACGGTCATGGTGGGTCCAGTTTCCCCAGAATCCAGTGTAGAGCACCCCATTCTTTCCTGGAATTTTTCACACACCCTCTCTTACACATGTCCAATCTGCGGCCACTTTTTATCACCCGTGTGTTGTTTAACCACACTGAGTCGTATCTTGTACAGAGAGCCCAAAGCACTAAGCTTCATGTGACCCCCCACCTCCTATTCACACAGGTATCCAAAGCAGTCCCAGAGACCGATGGCATATTGCAGTGGCTTCAGGGTGACCATTCCTCCTTTAAACACAGCCAAATGTGTTCCTGTGAACGCCCAGCCAGGTCGATAACTCTATGGACGCCAGGTCTGTGACTTTGCTAAGATTTAAACTTGCAAGTTCAAAAAACTCCACAGTTGTGTGCTAGCTGATTAGATCGTTGTGCCACCCGAGCATCTGGAGCCATTCAGACTTCTTCACACCTAGGTGCAATTTAAATAAGACATTTCACTATTTTTACTAATTTGGTCTTGTTCCTCAAAATATACACAAATAGACCCTGTTAGAACCAAAGGTGTTTTTTTTTTTTTTTTTATTGATATTTTTTATTATTATATGCAAGAAATAAAGAGCATTAGTATGTACATGTCAGGTTAAGTGCTTGGTAAAAAGGTGGATTTTTAATCATCTTTTTTTTTCAAGACAGTGAGAGACAGACAAGGGAAGCTCGTTTCACCACTTGGGTGCAAGTACAGAGAAGAGCCTTGATGCTTGTCTTCCATGAGTTCTGGGTGGTTGATCAGCAAGACTAGTGGCTCGGAGGTTGCGTGGTACAGAGCAGGGTTTTTTGACTTTGTAGGCATCAGTGTTTTAAACTGAAGGAGCGCAGCTACAGGAAGCCAGTGAAGAGAACGCAGCATGACTTAAAATGTTTTATTTATTTTCACTAACTGTGTAATCCTTAAACACATGTATGTGGACAGAAATTAAATCAAGTCTTTGATATTATATAGATGTCTAGATATTACAAAATTCAGCCACAAGGATTCTAACCCATACTAGATCCTGGGAGCACATCACCCCAACTCTGAAACATCTACACTGGCTTCCAGTACAGTACCAAATACAATATAAACTGCTGGTGCTGATTTTTAGATTTTTACACGGCCTCACACCTTCATATCTTGGAAGTCTGCTTACATCATATTCTCCAGCTCGGTCCCTGCGCTCTTCCACCCTGTATCTGCTCAAAGTTCCACCCTCTAAATTACGTACACTTGGTGACATGGCAGTTGCTTGCCCCAAAATGTGGAATAGTCTCCCTCACGACTTACGTGCTCGTAAAAAACACATGTATAGCGTTTCCACATTTGTAAATGTATATTTTTATTTATATTTTATATTTATTTTCATTGTACAGTGCCTTTGGGTGTCATTGAAGGCGCTTTTCAAATAAAAATGTATTATATTAATATTATTATTATATTATACACAATATATATATATTTTGTTTATGCATTTTCTCCCTTTTTTCTCCTGACTTTATTGCATCCAATTGCCCGATTGCGTCATGGTTCCTATCCATTAATGCCGACCCCGGCTTTGATTGAGGAGAACGAAGCTAACCCACGCCCCCTCCGACATGTGGGCAGCAGCCGTATGCATCTTGTCACCTACACTTGACGAGTACATATGCGGATCAGCACTGTGTACAGAGAGACACACCCTGATCAGCGCACTCTTTCCTTGTCTCTGTGCAGGCGCCATCAATCAGCCAGCAGAGGTCATAGTTGCACCAATCATGAAAGAGTTCCTATCTGGCTTAATATCCCACCTCTATATGAACAACAGGCCAATCGTTGGTGGCCGATCAGCCCAGCTGGCAGGCAGAGGTGGGACTTAATACGATGTATTCGAGATCCCAGCTCTGGTGTTCTAGCATGTGTTTTTACCGCTGCGCCACCTGAGCGGCCACAAAAATATATTTGAGTAAATTGCACCTTTTATAATTTGCAACTTTCTGGAAAGATTTTATCAAACAGATAGCTATAATAGATAATAAAGATTTAATGAAATACTTAGAATAAATAATGGTTGTGGTAATTAAATTTTCAGTCAATTCAGTAAAATTCGAAAATGAGACATAAAAGATAAATAGCTACAAAGTCATAAGAAAAATCGCAAACACCCCCTGTCAATACAACTGCTTTGATAATAATAATAACATGTTAATAAAACCATCTCTGGACAGCGTGCTACACAAGATTTCCCAACTTCAACTCTAGAATTATTATATGAAAAGGTAATAAAGAAGCTGACAGTCTCTCAAAAAGAGTAGCATTATTATAACACTCTGCACAGTAAACACTGAACTGCAGTGTAGTTTGCAATCTCATTTTGCAAAACGTCTAAAATTTACACACACATCTTTACACACATCCAAACAGTGGTCAGATGGAATAAATATAGAACTCTTTTACAATAGTTCAGTTTGTTATTTGGTTTTAAGAACACTAAAGTGGCTAGTTAGAAGACTAAAGTATGGAAGAGGAAGCACTGTGATTTAGAGCTGCTTGTTAGCATAAGTACTGAGACATTACACTGTATAAAAGGAAGTATAAATGATGCAGCAGTACCATATCATCTTTCATAATAGAGGAGAATTTGTTCTCGTAGTTCATCGAACAATAGCTTGACATTATAATAATATAACGCTAAATAATAACTCAGGGCTGGTTTTACAAAAAGGGTTCCTGCATGGCCGTGCTAATCTCTTGACTTAAAATCACAAGCATATCTGAAGGGGCTCATCCAAACATAAAGTATTAAAGACTAGAGATGGGACGATCGATTGGCTATGAATCGGTATCGGCCGATTTTTAATCAAAATATGCTATCGGCGATCGGCGATATTTCCTAAAAGTAGCCGATCCGATCGTGTGATATATAAAGATCACGTTAAGTTAACAGCTCAGTGGATTGATCCAGACTTTGAGCTACGAAGCACCAACCATCACATCACCATTCATCAACAATCGTACAGAAACCATCGTGAAAGCTCTTACGATGTAATTTTGCTGATTGTAATATTTACTTTAAAAAGATAATTCAACCCGGTCACATCTGAGTCGATTCTATCAGAACGTTATATAAACTCCTGGTTCACTTTGGTAAATCGTAAGCGGTTCTTACTTGTGATGTAGATGAGAACAGAAAACGTTACAGAGCCAATCAGAGGCAAAAGTTTATTCATTACCAAATTCGTTAGTTCAGGATCATCTGCTGAACTTTTAGAAAACTTTTAGCTCCTTAGACGGAACGAGTCTGACGGTCGGTTACAGATCTGTGGTAATAGCAGTTTAATTAAGCTTTTTAATTAAGCTTTTTAATGTAAGAGTCACACAAAATGTTCTGTAGTAGTTGGTGTTTATTTAAAACCACGACATTTAATTAATAACAGTAAACACGGAGAGATAACCGAGAAGAGAAACTTACGCTTCACATAAAAACGAATCAACTCATGAATCAATGAATCACTTATAGCGATACTGTGAACAAAGCGTATCTTCTAAAGGCACACACACACGCGCGCTGCTCCGGTTTATCTTTACTGTGAGGCTCTTTTTAAGTTTATTTACTGCTAATCCACCCCCCCCCCGATCGGAATCGGCTATCGGCCGATGTCCCTGAAAGGAGATCGGAGATCGGAATCGGTGCCAAAAACCCCGATCGGTCCATCTCTATTAAAGACAATTAACCAAGAGAAATGGGCAAAAACTACCATGGGAACTACAATGCTGCAAAAAACTTTTTTTTTACTACCAAAATATGTTTCAAAGCTGTAACTGTTTTCAGTTACAGTTTTTCTTAGTTTAAACACATTTCTAGAAACAGTGGCTCAATTTCTCAAAAATAAATACAAACCGAACTTTATCAAAGCTCCACAAATCCCTTGCAAAATGAAACACAGCACTCAAAACCATGCTTAAAAAAGGTTAAGGACAGGCCTCTCAGGTGGCGCAGCAGTAAAAACACACGCTGGAACCAGAGCTGGGGTCTCGAATACATCGTATCAAATCTCAGCTCTGCCTGGCCTGTTGTTCAGATATGGGTGGGAATAAACCAGAGAGGGTCTCTCTCTCATAACTAATGCAATTGCTCTGCTGGCTGATTGATTGTGCCTGCACAGAGATGAGAAAAGAGTGCTCTCAGGGTGTGTCTCTCCGTACACTGTGCTGAGCTGCACTGCACTGGATAAGGTGTAGGTGATAAGATGCATACAGCATGCTGCCCACGTGCCGGAGGGGGAGTGGGTTAGCTTCGTTCTCCTCAATCAGAGCAGGTATCGGCATTGGAGAGGAAGCATGACGCAATTGGGCAATTGGCCGCGCTAAAAAGGGAGAAAAATGCATAAGTCATATATATATATATATACAGTATATATATATATATATATATATATATATATATATATATTATTTATGCATTTTTCTCCCCTTTCTCTCCCTTTTTTGCTCAGGGGCCCAACAGTGGCAACTTGGCAATGGTGTGGCTTAGCCTTTTCTACACTCCTAGCGAGGCGCCTAATCTTGCTTAGATGGAAACACAGGGACGTTGCACAATTTCTTTATGTAGTGAAAATTTGGTGCACAATGAGGACCAACACATGAAGTTTCTCCCATACTTGGGGGAAGTTCCTGGAGTTTTTCTCTAACATCACTTTTTTTTTTTTTTTTTACAGTACCACACATGTTGTGGTGGACTTATGTACAAGCAATTAAATGTAATTTTATGATTACTATTTTTTTTTTACCTCAGGGTTGCTGAAGTAGGTCCAATTGTGGATTAGGGATGGGAGAGATGGGTTATTGTGGTGTGGCAACTTGTATTAATATGTAAATTCAACTTCAACCAAAACAGTACACACAGCTACTATGTGCTTATCACTTACAGTACATCAAATCAGGTATGTTTTGGCTTCAGGAGGCCACGTTACATATTGAAATGCATACAAGTGTGTAGAAATAAGTTCCCTTTTTCTCATTTTGGTAAAGTGTAGAGTTTTATTGTCCCTAAATAGCATCACAGTACTACATATATAAGCAGATGTTACCTATTTCACACAGTGTGTAGCAAAACTAAATTTCCCCTATGTACATACAGTGAGAAACAGGACAAAGAAAATCAGTGCATATATACAAACTATTTATTTGCTGAATGAAACTGATCCCTATGCATTCTGCCTCTGATCCTGGTCCGATCAAAGTACCTCATTACCACAATAGCTGTGATGTTTTCCCTGGCCAAGCAGTAGGGGAAAAACACATGACATGGTGAATCCATCCCTGGCATTCAACTGTGTTAGTGTCATTACATATCCCCTCCAATGCCTGGAGTAGTGCCACATGTTCGTGGGGTCTGCGTTCATACACTTTCCATCACCATGCTGAACAAATTTTCTCTATTGGATTCAGAAATAGGGAATATGGTGGATGGAACTGACAGGTACATTGTGTCTTGAATCAACACCAGCTGAGAATAAAACAGGTATATCGTGTTCTGATTGAAAAGCCATTTTGACCGAGTGAAGGCGCAACAATAACAGTACTCCAGTATACTCTGACAAATGATTGAATGAGGATGTTCTTCTAGTTCAGTTTGCACAGGTGCAACATGAGTGAGACTAATTGGTAATCAGGGTGTTGTATTTTTAAAGCCAGTGTTTATAGGTTACCAAAATGTGTTAAATTATGCAATTTGTGTTCAGAAATTTGCAAAACCGTGACTTGATATTTGATCAAGAACCAATGGAATTGAAGTAATGTTGTTGATACATGGTCTTCAAATTTTCAGATTTGTGTGCATAGTTCCATTTTTGTGTCGCTAAAATGGGAAAAAAAAACTCTCCCTTTTTCTCGCAATCTAGTCATGTCAAATTCCCAACTGTAACAGGCTGTCATGCACCCCCATTAACATGCATGCAGTTGCTGGCTACTTCTTTTCACCCCCATAGACGGAGTCTAACGAAGAACTGTATTGCAGACAAAGAGTCATGCAGTTCTACCTTTAAATAATCCATCCTTTCAGATGCCTCGACCAGCCAGTAGAGGTCGTGGTTGCAGCAGCAATGAGGAACCCATTAGACTTTCCTAAGTATATGTATATTTACTGATTAGCCATAACATTAAAACCACCTCCTTGTTTCTACACTCACTGTCTATTTTATCAGCTCCACTTACTGACTGTAGTCCATCTGTTTCTCTGCATGCTTTGTTAGCCCCCTTTCATGCTGTTCCTCAATGGTCAGGACCCCCACAGGACCACCACAGAGTAGGTATTATTTTAATGGTGGATCATTCTCAGCACTACAGTGACAATGACATGGTGGTGGTGTGTTAGTGTGTGTTGTGCTGGTATGAGTGGATCAGACACAGAAGCACTGCTGGAGTTTTTAAACACCTCACTGTCACTGCTGGACTGAGAATAGTCCACCAACCAAAAATATCCAGCCAACAGCGCCCCGTGGGCAGCATCCTGTGACCACTGATAAAGGTCTAAAAGATGACCAACTCAATCAGCAGCAATAGATGAGCGATCGTCTCTGACTTTACATCTACAAGGTGAACCAACTAGGTAGGAGTGTCTGATAGAGTGAACAGTGAGTGGACACGGTATTTAAAAACTCCAGCAGCGCTGCTGTGTCTGATCCACTCATACCAGCACAACACACACTAACACACCACCACCATGTCAGTGTCACTGCAGTGCTGAGAATGATCCACCACCCAAATAATTTTTGCTCTGTAGTGGTCCTGGGAGAGTCCTGACCATTGAAGAACAGCATGAAAGAGAGCTAACAAAGCATGCAGAGAAACAGATGGACTACAGTCAGTAATTGCAGAACATCAAAGTGCTTTTATATGGAAAGTGGAGCTGATAAAATTGACAGTGAGTGTAGAAACAAGGAGGTGGTTTTAATGTTATGGCTGATCAGTGTATATGATTTCAAATGTATTATTTTATATAATAGAAATGGTGTCCTATACTCTTCTCACTTTTTGAAGTGCAGCCGTGTTCATTTAACATGGCAGATCTCCTTACAGCACACTTGCTATGTTAAAATACTTTTGTCTGCAACGTTATATGTTTCATTTCTAATAAACGTGGCCTAGACATTAGCGCCAGCTTTGTGATGAAGCTAAGAACGACCAGATGTGAGTTGCTACGTTATACGGATGTAAGATATGCGAAGTCTATGTGGCATATGAAGGCAGAGCAGTCAGTTGATACTTGATCTGGCTTTGTTCTTATGTAAAAGCTGACTGCAGTGCGAACTGAAAGACTGAAGATGAATACTGAAGTAAATGACATGCAACTGCTGCGCTCTGGGGGGATATACACAGCAAAATAAGAGAGACAGAGAGAGGAAGAGAGAGATATGATTTCTCGCCTAATTAAAATAAATGGGTGATACCGAGATGGCATCTGCTGTCAAGTGTTTTTCTGCCTTATTGTAGTTGCTTGGTGTTATAAGAAAAATCTGCAGAGTGGCACAAAGCTCGGCATCTGCACTGCCAGCTTATGACCGATGCTCACGCCCCCTCACAACCAGCCCAGTTCAAAGTTAGCAGAGATTAAATGGATCCAAACTGAGTTTGTATGAAAATTCTTACTTTCAGAATTACAATCAAATGAATGAGTGAATGCTTTTCTCCCCACTGGAGGGAGCAACTCTACTGTCTATTTGCATAAAGGATGGCATGTGCGAATACCCATTTGCATGAAATATGTATGAATCTGACCTGTATATTTTCTCATGACAGTGCCCGGTAACTAAACCGTAGCCAATATATTGCCATCTAATGAGATTTTAGCTCACATGCGCCATCGATGATGAACTGTATGAAACTGAATTAACTAAAATGAAAAAGTTTATCACTACCGAACAACTCAATGACCTTTGCACTCTTGGCTTGGGAGGTCTTTACTGATTGTGTTCTGGCTTGTGTTAATGCTACCCATAGATAAATAAAATGTATGCCACTACATCTTACTTAGTGAGTTACACTATATGGCCAATTGTTAACTGGTGATCAAATCTATAAGAACAGTTTGAGGAAGACCTTTACCTCTTCCAACATAACTGTGCCCCTCTGCACAAAGCGAGGTTCACATGGTTTGATGAGTATGGTGTGGAACTCCAGTGGCCTACACAGAGCCCTGACCTCAAACCCATTAAAGTTGCTGTTTTGTAAAGTTTTTGACTCAGCAAAAACTGTTATTGTATTTTGTTGTTATATTATTTAGTAGCTGTTTTATGCTAGATGCAGCCTTGCTTTATCAAGAAAACATGGCTCAAGGTACCAGACTATTGATTGGAAAGTTTGGGGTTCATGCCCCACCACTGCCAACAGCCACTGTTGACTCCCAAAGCATGGCCTCTAAGTATATATGGCTTTATTGCTTGGATTGTATTCTGTCTCATTTGTAAGGTGCTTTTGGATTCAAAGTTCTGCCAAAAGTGTTTGTTTGATTGATGCTTTATATATATACAGTGTATCACAAAAGTGAGTACACCCCTCACATTTCTGCAGATATTTAAGTATATCTTTTCATGGGACAACACTGACAAAATGACACTTTGACACAATGAAAAGTAGTCTGTGTGCAGCTTATATAACAGTGTAAATTTATTCTTCCCTCAAAATAACTCAATATACAGCCATTAATGTCTAAACCACCGGCAACAAAAGTGAGTACACCCCTTAGTGAAAGTTCCTGAAGTGTCAATATTTTGTGTGGCCACCATTATTTCCCAGAACTGCCTTAACTCTCCTGGGCATGGAGTTTAACAGAGCTTCACAGGTTGCCACTGGAATGCTTTTCCACTCCTCCATGACGACATCACGGAGCTGGCGGATATTCGAGACTTTGCGCTCCTCCACCTTCCGCTTGAGGATGCCCCAAAGATGTTCTATTGGGTTTAGGTCTGGAGACATGCTTGGCCAGTCCATCACCTTTACCCTCAGCCTCTTCAATAAAGCAGTGGTCGTCTTAGAGGTGTGTTTGGGGTCATTATCATGCTGGAACACTGCCCTGCGACCCAGTTTCCGGAGGGAGGGGATCATGCTCTGCTTCAGTATTTCACAGTACATATTGGAGTTCACGTGTCCCTCAATGAAATGTAACTCCCCAACACCTGCTGCACTCATGCAGCCCCAGACCATGGCATTCCCAGCACCATGCTTGACTGTAGGCATGACACACTTATCTTTGTACTCCTCACCTGATTGCCGCCACACATGCTTGAGACCATCTGAACCAAACAAATGAATCTTGGTCTCATCAGACCATAGGACATGGTTCCAGTAATCCATGTCCTTTGTTGACATGTCTTCAGCAAACTGTTTGCGGGCTTTCTTGTGTAGAGACTTCAGAAGAGGCTTCGTTCTGGGGTGACAGCCATGCAGACCAATTTGATGTAGTGTGCGGCGTATGGTCTGAGCACTGACAGGCTGACCCCCCACCTTTTCAATCTCTGCAGCAATGCTGACAGCACTCCTGCGCCTATCTTTCAAAGACAGCAGTTGGATGTGACGCTGAGCACGTGCACTCAGCTTCTTTGGACGACCAACACGAGGTCTGTTCTGAGTGGACACTGCTCTTTTAAAACGCTGGATGATCTTGGCCACTGTGCTGCAGCTCAGTTTCAGGGTGTTGGCCATCTTCATGTAGCGCAACAATTCGTCTTTTAAGATCCTCAGAGAGTTCTTTGCCATGAGGTGCCATGTTGGAACTTTCAGTGACCAGTATGAGAGAGTGTGAGAGCTGTACTACTAAATTGAACACACCTGCTCCCTATGCACACCTGAGACCTAGTAACACTAACAAATCACATGACATTTTGGAGGGAAAATGACAAGCAGTGCTCAATTTGGACATTTAGGGGTGTAGTCTCTTAGGGGTGTACTCACTTTTGTTGCCGGTGGTTTAGACATTAATGGCTGTATATTGAGTTATTTTGAGGGAAGAATAAATTTACACTGTTATATAAGCTGCACACAGACTACTTTTCATTGTGTCAAAGTGTCATTTTGTCAGTGTTGTCCCATGAAAAGATATACTTAAATATCTGCAGAAATGTGAGGGGTGTACTCACTTTTGTGATACACTGTATATATATATATATATATATATATATATATATATATATATATATATATATATATATATATATATATACTGGTGCTGGTCATAACATTACAATATCATGAAAAAGTTGATTTATTTCAGTAATTCCATTCAAAAAGTGAAACTTGTATATTATATTCATTCATTACACACAGACTGATATATTTCAAATGTTTATTTCTTTTAATGTTGATGATTATAACTGACAACTAATGAAAACCCCAAATTCAGTATCTCAGAAAATTAGAATATTACTTAAGACCAATACAAAAAAAGGATTTTTAGAAATGTTGGCCAACTGAAAAGTATGAACATGAAAAGTATGAGCATGTACAGCACTCAATACTTAGTTGGGGCTCCTTTTGCCTGGATTACTGCAGCAATGCGGCGTGGCATGGAGTCCATCAGTCTGTGGCACTGCTCAGGTGTTATGAGAGCCCAGGTTGCTCTGATAGTGGCCTTCAGCTCTTCTGAATTGTTGGGTCTGGCGTATCGCATCTTCCTCTTCACAATACCCCATAGATTTTCTATGGGGTTAAGGTCAGGCGAGTTTGCTGGCCAATTAAGAACAGGGATACCATGGTCCTTAAACCAGGTACTGGTAGCTTTGGCACTGTGTGCAGGTGCCAAGTTCTGTTGGAAAATGAAATCTGCATTTCCATAAAGTTGGTCAGCAGCAGGAAGCTTGAAGTGCTCTAAAACTTCCTGGTAGACGGCTGCGTTGACCTTAGACCTCAGAAAACACAGTGGACCAACACCAGCAGATGACATGGCACTCCAAACCATCACTGACTGTGGAAACTTTACACTGGACCTCAAGCAACGTGGATTCTGTGCCTCTCCTCTCTTCCTCCAGACTCTGGGACCTTGATTTCCAAAGGTAATGCAAAATTTACTTTCATCAGAGAACATAACTTTGGACCAATCAGCAGTCCTTTTTGTCTTTAGCCCATGCGAGACGCTTCTGACGCTGTCTCTTGTTCAAGAGTGGCTTGACACAAATAATGCGACAGCTGAAACCCATGTCTTGCATACGTCTGTGCGTGGTGGTTCTTGAAGCACTGACTCCAGCTGCAGTCCACTCTTTGTGAATCTCCCCCACATTTTTGAACGGGTTTTGTTTCACAATCCTCTCCAGGGTGCGGTTATCCCTATTGCTTGTACACTTTTTTCTACCACATCTTTTCCTTCCCTTCGCCTCTCTATTAATGTGCTTGGACACAGAGCTCTGTGAACAGCCAGCCTCTTTAGCAATGACCTTTTGTGTCTTGCCCTCCTTGTGCAAGGTGTCAATGGTCGTCTTTTGGACAACTGTCAAGTCAGCAGTCTTCCCCATGATTGTGTAGCCTACAGAACTAGACTGAGAGACCATTTAAAGGCCTTTGCAGGCATTTTGAGTTAATTAGCTGATTAGAGTGTGGCACCAGGTGTCTTCAATATTGTACCTTGTCACAATATTCTAATTTTCTGAGATACTGATTTTGGGGTTTTCATTAGTTGTCAGTTATAATCATCAACATTAAAAGAAATAAACATTTGAAATATATCAGTATGTGTGTAATGAATGAATATAATATACAAGTTTCACTTTTTGAATGGAATTACTGAAATAAATCAACTTTTTCATGATATTCTAATTTTATGACCAGCACCAGTATATACAGTGGGGTCAAAAAGTATTTAGTCAGCCACTGATTGTGCAAGTTCTCCTACTTAGAAAGATGAGAGAGGTCTGTAATTTTCATCATAGGTACACTTCAACTATGAGAGACAAAATGAGAAAAAAAAAATCCAGGAAATCACATTGTAGGATTTTTAAAGAATTTATTTGTAAATTATGGTGGAAAATAAGTATTTGGTCAATAACAAACAAGCAAGATTTCTGGCTCTCACAGACCTGTAACTTCTTCTTTAAGAAGCTCTTCTGTCCTCCACTCGTTACCTGTATTAATGGCACCTGTTTGACCTCGTTATCTGTATAAAAGACACCTGTCCACAGCCTCAAACAGTCAGACTCCAAACTCAACCATGGACAAGACCAAAGAGCTGTCGAAGGACACCAGGAAGAAAATTGTAGACCTGCACCAGGCTGGGAAGAGTGAATCTACAATAGGCAAGCAGGTTGGTGTGAATAAATCAACTGTGGGAGCAATTATAAGAAAATGGAAGACATACAAGACCATTGATAATCTCCCTTGGGGTCAAGATCTCATCCCGTGGGGTCAAAATGATCATGAGAATGGTGAGCAAAAATCCCAGAACTACACGGAGAGACCTGATGAATGACCTGCAGAGAGCTAGGACCAAAGTAACAAAGGGACCATCAGTAACACACTACGCCGAGAGGGACTCAAATCCTGCAGTGCCAGGCGTGTCCCCCTGCTTAAGCCAGTACATGTCCAGGCCCGTCTGAAGTTTGCCAGAGAGCATATGGATGATCCAGAAGAGGATTGGGAGAATATCATGTGGTCAGATGAAACCAAAATGGAACTTTTTGGTAAAAACTCAACTCGTCGTGTTTGGAGGAAGAAGAAGAACCCAAGAACTCCATACCTACTGTGAAGCATGGGGGTGGAAACATCATGCTTTGGGGCTGTTTTTCTGCAAAGGGGACAGGACGACTGATCCGTGTTAAGGGAAGAATGAACGGGGCCATGTATCATGAGATTTTAAGCCAAAACCTCCTTCCATCAGTGAGAGCATTGAAGATGGAATGTGGCTGGGTCTTCCAGCATGACAATGATCCCAAACACACCGCTCGGGCAACGAAGGAGTGGCTCCGTAAAAAGCATTTCAAGGTCCTGGAGTGGCCTAGCCAGTCTCCAGACCTCAACCCCATAGAAAATTTGTGGAGTCCGTGTTGCCCAGCGACAGCCCCAAAACATCACTGCTCTAGAGGAGATCTGCATGGAGGAATGGGCCAAAATACCAGCTACAGTGTGTGCAAACCTGGTGAAGACTTACAGGAAACGTTTGACCTCTGTCATTGCCAACAAAGGTTATGTTACAAAGTATTGAGTTGAATTTTTGTTATTGACCAAATACTTATTTTCCACCATAATTTACAAATAAATTCTTTAAAAATCCTACAATGTGATTTTCTGGATTTTTTTTTCTCATTTTGTCTCTCATAGTTGAAGTGTACCTATGATGAAAATTACAGACCTCTCTCATCTTTCTAAGTAGGAGAACCTGCACAATCAGTGGCTGACTAAATTCTTTTTGACCCCACTATATATATATATATTTTACGGATTTACTCCCTAGCAATCCGGTCCTAACAATCCTACGGCAATTCAGTTAGGATCGGTTAGTCAAAATGTCCAAGATGTCGAAGTCTAAAGCAGCTAAAAACACGACTCCGGTAACTGAGATGGAAAACCCCCAACCAATTCTGTGGACGCAGAGGGGGGTGTCAAAACACGGACGAGTATTTTTGTCTTTTAGACAGCACATAAAGCCTTGCACTTTCGCTGAATGTTCTAGTTTTACATTCAGCTATTAAGGTAGGCTGTGGTGTGTATTGTAGCTTCCATTTATTCTATCATTCAATTTATGAGTGTTTTTTAATGACTGCCGTGAAATGTGGCACATTTCTTTAAAAATTTGTGAAATTTGTCCTTGAACTTAAGCACATTTTCCTGTGAATTTAGTAGGGCCTTATTTATAGTACTTCTAAGAATTTAAGCATTTTTTGGGAGTGAGGGCTGCCAAATGTGAAAATGTTGCATAAGCAGCCTATTAGGCCACTACCTATCCTATGTGGTTGCCTGTTTTATAAACCATTCTTGACCATTGTGGATTAAAATCTCACAAGAAATGCAGCATCTACCTCACTAACTAACTAGTCTTTCACACAGTGTAAATCTACACCATATGGTTAAAGAAATACAAAACAGTATGGAATATAAATATTTTCCTTACGTGAATTTGTGCATTATTAATTATTAGTGGCTAAGGCTTTGATATTGTGTGAAGAATAATCAAAGCAGCTTAATGGAGTCTGGGAAATTGTAGTCAGTAATACATTTTAGTGCATGTAACAAAGCAGTGGTCTAATATTCTAATAGTACCACAAACTGTCATGTTTTTCCTACTAAAAATTGATTTAATAGGTACACTAAACACCCATAACATTAAAAACCACCTCCTTGTTTCTACACTCACTGTCCATGTGATCAGCTCCACTTACCATACAGAAGCACTTTGTAGTTCTACAATTACTGACTGTAGTCCATCTGTTTCTCTACATATCTTTTTGGCCTGCTTTCACCCTGTTCTTTAATGGTCAGGACCCCCACAGGGCCACCAAGAGCAGGTATTATTTAGGTGGTGGATCATTCTCAGCACTGCAGTGACACTGACATGGTGATGGTATGTTAGTGTGTGTTGTGCTGGTATGAGTGGAACAGACACAGCAGCGCTGCTGGAGTTTTTAAATACCGTGTCCACTCACTGTCCACTCTATTAGACACTCCTACCTAGTTGGTCCACCTTGTAGATGTAAAGTCAGAGACAATCGCTCATCTATTGCTGCTGTTTGAGTTGGTCATCTTCTAGACCTTCATCAGTGGTCACAGGGCGCTGCTCACGGGGCGCTGTTGGCTGGATATATTTTTGGTTGGTGGACTATTCTCAGTCCAGCAGTGACAGTGAGGTGTGTAAAAAAAAAAACACCATCAGCGCTGCTGTGTCTGATCCACTCATACCAGCACAACACACACTAACACACCACCACCATGTCAGTGTCACTGCAGTGCTGAGAATGATCCACCACCTAAATAATACCTGCTCTGTAGTGGTGCTGGGAGAGTTCTGACCATTAAAGAACAGTATGAAGAGGGGCTAACAAAGCATGCAGAGAAACAGATGGACTACAGTCAGTAATTGTAGAACTACAAAGTGCTTCTATATGGTAAGTGGAGCTGATAAAATGGACAGTGAGTGTAGAAACAAGGAGGTGGTTTTAATGTTATGGCTGATTGGTGTATATAGTTGTTCACACCTCTTGGCTCTTGAATCGGAGCCAGGCCGGAGCCCTGTGTGTCAAGATTAAATATGGGTTAATGTAACTTTATTTAATCTGTAACAGCTTAATTCATTACCAGTCAGTCTCTAATGAGACCTTAAATGTTAGAGACGTGTCTCACAGGGCTGATAAGTGTCCACATTCAGTCCATATCCCAACCATACGGCCTCCTCTCCTGTCCTGCCACTTAAATATTACATATAGCACTGGTTAATTGACAGAGTGAGGTTTTATTTCATTTCATCTACTTTAATTCTCTCCCTCTCCCTCTCTCTTTCTAAGGTCTCTGAAGCTAGAGTGCATCCTCCACCCTTTGGAGACCTCAAAGCCATAATTAAAACTTGATGTCAATCAAAATCTCTATAATTCAGGGCCCCTCCAAGAGCGCATGGTCATCAAGTCCCATTAATGACAAATTAATCAGCGGCAACTCTGCTCTCGCCATTTCATATAGCCTTGCCTTAGGGAGGGCCGTGAAGGGACGCACGATTCCTGATTTTAGGAAGGCATTAATCAGTTACAGCATGCTGAAGGCCCTGTCCAATTTCTGACATAATCTACAATGTGGGCTGCCACAATTTTATTAACTAGCACAGAGATTAAAATTTAGATCCACCAAGTGTCTAATGGCATTTTTTTAAATAATTGGTCTGTGAAATTATTGCTTTGAGGGCAAGTACAGACAGTTCTGTTTTACAACCACAAATCAGAAAAAGTTGGGACGATATGGAAAATGCAAATAATAACAAAAATAAATGCAAGGTTTCTTACATTTACTTTGTCTTCTTTTATTGTAGACAGTATAAATCCAAGATATTCCATGTTTTGTCTTCTTAACTTCATTTCATTTGTTAATATACCTCCATTCCTGCATTTCAGGCCTGCAACACTTTCCAAAAAAGTTGGGGCAGGGCAATTTAGGGCTAGTAATGAGGTAAAAAAACTAAATAATAATGTGATTACAAACAGGTGATGTCAACAGGTGATTGTAATCATGGTTTGGTACAAAAGCAGCATCCAGGAAAGGCTGAGTCTTTGGTGAGCAAAGATGATCAGAGGATCTCCAGTTTGTCAACAAATGTGTGAGAAAATGATTAAAATGTTTAAAAACAATGTACCTCAAAGTAGGATAGGAAGGGATTTGCATATTTCTCCCTCTACAGTGCAAAATATCATTAAACGATTCAAGGAATCGGGAGGAATTTCAGTGTGTAAAGGCCAATGGTGCAAGCTTATGCTGAACGCCTGTGATCTTTGATCCCTCAGACGGCACTGCATCAAGAACCGCCACTTAACAATAGCTGATATAACCACATGAGCAACAGATTACTCTGGCAAACCTTTATTAAGCACTACAATACAGAGTTACATGCACAAATACCACTGAAAACTTTACTGTGCAAAAAAGAAGCCTTATGTTAACAACGTCCAGAAGCGGCGTCGACTTCTCTTAGCTAGGAGGCATCTAGGTTGGACCATCACACCATGAATCAGCATTCCAAGTCTTTTTTGAAAAAAATGGACGCCGTGTGCTCCGGACCAAGATGAAAAGGACCATCCAGACTGTTATCAACAACAAGTCTAAAAGCCAGGGTCTGTCATGGTATGGGGCTGTGTCAGTGTCCTCGGCAAGGGTCATTTACACTTCTGTGATGACAGCATTAATGCAGAAAAGTACATTGAGATCTTAGAGCAACATATGCTGCCTTCAAGACATCATCTTCTCCAGGGACGTCCATACATTTTCAACAAGACAATGCAAAACCACATGCTGCACACATTACAAAGGCATGGCTGTGGAAGAAGAGGGTACGGGTACTGGACTGGCCTGCCTGCAGTCCTGACCTGTCCCCAATAGAGAATGTGTGGAGAAATTTTAAAACAAAAAATGTGACAACAACAACCCCGTATTTGTGCACACTTTAAGATGGGACAAAATAACACCTGAAACACTTCATGTGCTTAAAGTCTTGTGAGAAGGAATGGCAACATTAGTGGTAAATGCTTTACCGTCCCATTTTATGAATGAATGTACATTAACAAATGAAATGATGTTGACCAGACAGGTTCATACTGTCTGCAATTAAATAAAAGTCAAAGTAAATGTAAGAAACACTGCTTTTTTTTGCATTTTGCATACTGTCCCAGCTTTTTCTGATGTAGCTTACATCAAAGAATCATTTATTCATTTTTCAGTCATGTACACTTGACTACTGTATGACATTCAATCCTACCATATTCTGTATTGCACAATAAAAATACATATCCACTTATTCCCACCACAAAACTATTCCCAAAATAGTTGTTCTCACTATACCAGGCTGTAATTGATGCATCTCATGTCAGGTAAGCCCTCCGATGTCCCAGGAAGGGAGCACGCTCTAAACGATTCAATCACTGCTCAGACAGGGAGAAAAAACCCGGATAAAAGAAATCTGTCCACTCTGACAGTTGAATAAATGCCTGCTGGCATTTTGTAAATTTGCTCGGCTAGTGGGTGCGAAGGCACATGCAGTATGCGTACCAGCTCCCGGATTGGTATGCGCCGTCACCATCATGAATATTCGAAATTATTGACACCTCATAAAAAAAGTGCAAAGTGGACAGTATAGGCGCTTGATTAAAAACCAAGGACGGAATACATCATGTACTCAGTAGAAAGGGCAGTAAGCTTGAGATCTTCTGTTGCTTGTAGAGTGCCGAAGGCTGTGATATGCTTCATCAGAAGTGCATCTAAGAGCAACCCGAAACGAACGTCGGAAAGCCTGGAGCTTTTATCGTTCGTTACAGGAGGCTCATTAACTGTCCATCATACAGTGGATCAGGTAGTAAATACAGAAGAGTAAGGAAAAGGAGTCTTATGCACTTGCCCAACACTACTGATAGCGCTTTTCCACCAAAAGAACCCTGGTTCTTGAACCGGTTCTGTTCAGGTTTCACAACCTTGGTGTGTTGTAGAGAACCGAAAATGCCAATAATAAAAAGCAGTGTTTCTAAAATTTACTTTTTCTCCTTTATTGTAGACAGTATAAACCCAAGATTCTTCATGTCTTGCCTGGTTAGTTTTATTTCATATGTTAATAAATATCCATCCATGCATTTCAGGCCTGTAACACATTCAAAAAATGGGGTTAAATTAGGGCTAGGAATGAGGTAAAAGGTAAATAATGATGTGATTTTAAACAGGTGATATAAACAGGTGGTTGTAATCATAATTTTGGTACAAAGGCAGAATCCACCTGGAGCCTGGAGCTTTTATCCTTTGTTACAGGAGGCTCATTAACTGTCCATCAAACAGTGGATCAGGTAGTAAATACAGAAGAGTAAGGAAAAGGAGTCTTATGCACTTGCCCAACACTAATGATAGCGCTTTTCCACCAAAAGAACCCTGGTTCTTGAACCGGTTCTGTTCAGGTTTCTTTGAACCTTGGTGTTTTGTAGAGAACCAACCAGCGTTTCCACCAGTTTTTGGGAACCAAGCCTGCGTCATCAACGTTCGTTTTTATGCAAAAAGCATTGCTCAACTATTGCTGATAAGAAGACGTAGACGTGTTTGTCGCAGTTGTTGTTTTCTTTAGTTCATTGACATGAGAAGCGTTTTGCGCTTCGCTCTCACCACGAGTCTCGCCACAAATAGTTGCTTTGCTCAGCGCTCGGCTTGAGCGATAAAACATCACTGTTCCATGACATGAACATCCATTTGTGTGAAATAACCATCAAATTCACTCTAAAAGCTCCACATGTATCTGTGTTTAGCTGTATTACCTACACGTGTGGTGATTATGCAGCTCGGGGTTCTGAATCCGCTTCTCGGAAAGTCGAAAAAGCTTCACCTAAATAAAGCGTAACGTGACTGAATGTACTAAAAGTACGACACAGAAACATTAAATTTCTCTGCGTTATTACTGGTTATAAGGGCTCTGTACTGCCCACATTCATCGGTAATTTTTTTCGTACAACAAGCCATGTTGCACTTTATTTTTCACGTTAAGCGTTTTTCGTACTGTCCGGGTCGCTTTTACCACGTCATATCGCACAGTTAATCGCTTTGAAAATATCAATGAATATCAGTGCCAAACTGGCTCAAAATGTAATCAGGTAAACTTTAAAAGATGAAAGTGCAGCGCAGACGTGGTTTAGCAGCCTCTAAACTGTGACACGCCCACTGATGACGTTGCGGTTCGCGCCGAAAAACCAAATATTCTGTGGTGTCAGATTAGAATGCTATCTCGCTGTCTGGAACCTTTTTTTTGGTGGAAACACACGGAACTGGTTCAAAATCAAGTTCGTGTTGGTGGAAAAGGGGTATGAGAGTCTTAGCTAAAGCTAAAGAATGCTAACATTGCATGTCAGCAGAAGTCTGGACTAGATCAAACGGCCCAGTATCAGAAAAAAACTTCAGAAAAAGCAAGTGTGCCAACAGAGAAGCTGGTGACACTAAGAGGAAGAAACCGTGATACAACTTCCATCTGGATTGAATTAATACTCTCAAGACACAAGCGATTGTCATTGAATTGATAAAAACATATAGTACATGTGATGCATGACACTGATATGATTAGGGACAAGCCATGAACCATCCCCAGGTTGTTGGGTGACCAAGACTCATTGATAAGAACTAATATAAAGGCTTCTACAGTATATATGGGGTTGCATAGTCACATCCCAGAAAAAGTGCCCATACTAACTCTTGTCCATTGTCAAAAGTACCTACAATAGGCACACATCCATCAAATCTGGACATCAGAGCAATCGAAGAACATTGCAGCATACTAAAGTTGAAGTACCCACTGTCAGATGTATTGTGGAGTTCATATCTCTACTTGACAGAAAATTAGTCAGGTGGTCCTAATGTATTGGTTTATTGGTGTATATCATCCAGTGTGTGGTTGTTAGTGAGCAGCTCCTGTTTCTGAGCATCAAGTGAGTTTTCACAAGACCTGAATACACATGGCATGCTCAGAGATCCAGGGCAGCTAGATCCAGGCCAGTCAGGCAGATCCCCTACTGAGTGACCCATGAAAATATCTCATGATATATCTGTAGATAAAAGATCAAGAGCATAAGAAGCACACGTCTTACATTGGTCATCCTCTGAACAGCATGGGGTAGAGCAAATAGTTTGATGCTATATTGAGGATCATTTTCTTGTAAGATCATCCTAAACTCAATTAAATTGACCCACAGGGAGTTGATCCCACATCGGTTCTGTGCGATACACATTGAGCACTAAGAAAATGAACCATTGATCCCACACCATGGTGCCTATTCAGCTCATTTGGTTATCTTTATCTTTCTTGCTACCAACTCACCTCACCACGCTTAGACTTGATTGGATGAATAATTTGTAACTAGTTGAATTAAAGTGAAAAAATCTTTGCCATTTGACTATTGCAATATATACAAAAAGGTTTCTTAGCACTTTGTAGTTCTACAATTACTGACTGTAGTCCATCTGTTTCTCTACAGGTATTATTTAGGTGGTGGATCATTCTCAGCACTGCAGTGACACTGACATGGTGGTGGTGTGTTAGTGTGTGTTGTGCTAGTATGAGTGGATAAGACACAGCAATGCTGATTGAGTTTTTAAACACCTCACTGTCACTGCTGGACTGAGAATAGTCCACCAACCAAAAATATCCAGCCAACAGCATTCCGTAGGCAGCGTCCTGTGACCACTGATGAAGGTCTAGAAGATGACCAACTCAAACAGCAGCAATAGATGAGCGATGACTTTACATCTACAAGATGGACCAACTAGGTAGAAGTGTATAACAGAGTGGACAGTGAGTGGACACGGTATTTAAAAACTCCAGCAGCGCTGCTGTGTCTGATCCACTCATACCAGCACAACACACACTAACACACCACCACCATGTCAGTGTCAGTGCAGTGCTGAGAATGATCCACCACCCAAATAATATTTGCTCTGTAGTGGTTCTGGGAGAGTCCTGACCATTGAAGAACAGCATGAAAGGGGGCTAACAAAGCATGCAGAGAAACAGATGGACTACAGTCAGTTATTGTAGAACTACAAAGTGCTTCCATATGGTAAGTGGAGCTGATAAAATAGACAGTGAGTGTAGAAACAAGGAGGTGGTTTTAATGTTATGGCTGATCGATGTACAGTGTATCACAAAAGTGAGTACACCCCTCACATTTCTGCAGATATTTAAGTATATCTTTTCATGGGACAACACTGACAAAATGACACTTTGACACAATGAAAAGTAGTCTGTGTGCAGCTTATATAACAGTGTAGATTTATTCTTCCCTCAAAATAACTCAATATACAGCCATTAATGTCTAAACCACCGGCAACAAAAGTGAGTACACCCCTTAGTGAAAGTTCCTGAAGTGTCAATATTTTGTGTGGCCACCATTATTTCCCAGAACTGCCTTAACTCTCCTGGGCATGGAGTTTACCAGAGCTTCACAGGTTGCCACTGGAATGCTTTTCCACTCCTCCATGACGACATCACGGAGCTGGCGGATATTCGAGACTTTGCACTCCTCCACCTTCCGCTTGAGGATGCCCCAAAGATGTTCTATTGGGTTTAGGTCTGGAGACATGCTTGGCCAGTCCATCACCTTTACCCTCAGCCTCTTCAATAAAGCAGTGGTCGTCTTAGAGGTGTGTTTGGGGTCATTATCATGCTGGAACACTGCCCTGCGACCTAGTTTCCGGAGGGAGGGGATCATGCTCTGGTTCAGTATTTCACAGTACATATTGGAGTTCATGTGTCCCTCAATGAAATGTAACTCCCCAACACCTGCTGCACCCATGCAGCCCCAGACCATGGCATTCCCACCACCATGCTTGACTGTAGGCATGACACACTTATCTTTGTACTCCTCACCTGATTGCCGCCACACATGCTTGAGACCATCTGAACCAAACAAATTAATCTTGGTCTCATCAGACCATAGGACATGGTTCCAGTAATCCATGTCCTTTGTTGACATGTCTTCAGCAAACTGTTTGCGGGCTTTCTTGTGTAGAGACTTCAGAAGAGGCTTCCTTCTGGGGTGACAGCCATGCAGACCAATTTGATGTAGTGTGCGGCGTATGGTCTGAGCACTGACAGGCTGACCCCCCACCTTTTCAATCTCTGCAGCAATGCTGACAGCACTCCTGCGCCTATCTTTCAAAGACAGCAGTTGGATGTGACGCTGAGCACGTGCACTCAGCTTCTTTGGACGACCAACGCGAGGTCTGTTCTGAGTGGACCCTGCTCTTTTAAAACGCTGGATGATCTTGGCCACTGTGCTGCAGCTCAGTTTCAGGGTGTTGGCAATCTTCTTGTAGCCTTGGCCATCTTCATGTAGCGCAACAATTCGTCGTTTAAGATCCTCAGAGAGTTCTTTGCCATGAGGTGCCATGTTGGAACTTTCAGTGACCAGTATGAGAGAGTGTGAGAGCTGTACTACTAAATTGAACACACCTGCTCCCTATGCACACCTGAGACCTAGTAACACTAACAAATCACATGACATTTTGGAGGGAAAATGACAAGCAGTGCTCAATTTGGACATTTAGGGGTGTAGTCTCTTAGGGGTGTACTCACTTTTGTTGCCGGTGGTTTAGACATTAATGGCTGTATATTGAGTTATTTTGAGGGAAGAATAAATGTACACTGTTATATAAGCTGCACACAGACTACTTTTCATTGTGTCAAAGTGTCATTTTGTCAGTGTTGTCCCATGAAAAGATATACTTAAATATCTGCAGAAATGTGAGGGGTGTACTCACTTTTGTGATACACTGTACATAGGTGTACAGTACAATGCAATTCTTTTTCCAGCTGATTGGAAGCTGGGATCAAAGTGTAGAGTCAGTCATTAAATGCAGCCTCTAAAGCCTTGCCCAAGGGGCAAATAATGGCTGCTTGGTTAGGCCCAGATTTGAACCCTCAACCTTTTGATTGCCTGGAGCCCTAAACACTAAGCTAACACTGTCTTGTATGGCCCACAACGGAGGAATTTAATTTCTTTTAAGCTGTAAAGTAGGAAACTGGCACAGCTTTCATTAGCTGAATATAGAGCAGAAGTTAAATGAACTAATGTGAGGTGTTTAGAAGGCCAGTGCTGGAAAAGTGGGTGCAGCTAATAGAATCATATCTTCCTCGCAAGCCTTCACCGTCCCAATGCGTCATTTATCCTCATTTGCAAAAAAAAAGTGCTGCCAGGCTGATCATGAGGCACTTAAGTGAAACGTGCGGAGGTAGAACTGGGAAAAATGGCACCCCAGGAATCACCCTGGGCACTCCGGGATCCATCATGATTACCGCTGGGCTTAGCATCTTGCTTATTACTTCCACATGGTTGCAGTTTGAAGGGAGAGGAATGTGCAGAGATTCCTTGTCCATTAGCGTGTATTGGAGCTTGGGAATGGAAATCACTACCAGTTTGACTAAATGTTTAGAAATGAAACATGTCATCTAATTGATATTGTTTATATACACCGATCAGCCATAACATTAAAACCACCTCCTTGTTTCTACACTCACTGTCTATTTTATCAGCTCCACTTACCATATAGAAGCACTTTGTAGTTCTACAATTACTGACTGTAGTCCATCTGTTTCTCTGCATGCTTTGTTCGCCCCCTTTCATGCTGTTCTTCAATGGTCAGGAATCTCCCAGGACCACTACAGAGCAAATATTATTTGGGTGGTTGATCATTCTCAGCACTGCAGTGACACTGACATGGTGGTGGTGTGTTAGTGTGTGTTGTGCTGGTATGAGTGGATCAGACACAGCAGCGCTGATGGAGTTTTTAAACACCTCACTGTCAATGCTGGACTGAGAATAGTCCACCAACCAAAAATATATCCAGCCAACAGCGCCCCGTGAGCAGCGTCCTGTGACCACTGATGAAGGTCTAGAAGATGACCAACTCAAACAGCAGCAATAGATGAGCGATCGTCTCTGACTTTACATCTACAAGGTGGACCAACTAGGTAAGAGTGTCTAACAGAGTGGACGGTAAGTGGACACAGTATTTAAAATTTATTGCACACATAAAAACTCCAGCAGCGCTGCTGTGTCTGTTCCACTCATACCAGGACAACACACACTAACACACCACCACCATGTCATTGTCACTGCAGTGCTGAGAATGATCCACCACCCAAATAATATTTGCTCTGTAGTGGTCCTGGGAGAGTCCTGACCATTGAAGAACGGTATGTAAAGAAATAGATGTACTACAGTCAGTAATTGTAGTACTACAAAGTGCTTCTATATGGTAAGTGGAGCTGATAAAATGGACAGTGAGTGTGGTTTTAATGTTATGGCTGATCATTGTATACGTATATTATCATTAAATGTACACAGTACTAGGGGAAGAAATTTTGATTCCTAAGGTACAGCAGTACCAGGGTCTCACTTGGGTTGGAAAGTATCATTGGCTTGAAATTCCGTTTTGCTCCCGGGAAGTCTCTACCCTCAACTAATGATGCCCATTTCGACATTTCCCAATGGTGCTCTCACAAAAGACCTTTCTCCAAGCAGAAGCCACTTGAGATTGAAGTGCAGTTGCTAAAAATATTAATTATTGAAGCAGGAGTTGGATGAAGATTAGTATTTTGTTGTTCTCTATTGCACACATGGACGCTGGGGAAGGGTGTCCCTGCACAAAGAGGGCAGCACAGCAAGTGTGCAAGAGCGCAAAAGCAAGCGAGAGTTTGTTCCTGCATCACGGCTGCAGACTGTTTTTCCTAGGAGTTGCCCTCGACCTTGAAAGCTTTGGCACCAGCAGCTCCTGTAAATTATTCAAGCAGGATGCCGGAAAGACGGGGTGGAAGCTGAATGCAAAGAATCGCCCGTTGCGGCTTTACATATGCAACATTAGTGCCTGGTTAGCAAAAATTAAACAAGAAAGAAAGAGAGGAGGCTAGGATGGACGGTGGGAAGTGACAAAATACCAATCCAAGAAGAATGGAAGATGATGGGATAAAGTCCCTTCATAATTCATTTTAGCCCCCTGTGGAAGCATCACAGCGGGTTCTGCCAATTATTGCCTAAACGTGCCAGTTTCACCCGCTGTGCTACTGTCCTCAGCAGGAAGCAGCAGGACATAATTCTCCAGATATCCACCTTTCACAACATCTGCCCACACACGTACACAATGTGTGGGTAGCAGGCGATTAAATTCTTAATGCTCTTAAATTCTTAATTTCATTTATGACCAGCAGGAACCCTTTTTATTCCTTTCATTTATTATAGTCATTTTTACTAATAGTTCATTCTAATCAGGCAACACCTGTTTTAAGTCTGGGTCAATACTTGAATACACCTGAGAATTGTGTGTCAGATATGGCTGTAAACTGTGGCACTGTTACAAGCCTACCTATAAATGTCCCAGTTCATTTAATGTGGGCTATTTAATTATATACACTTAGTCATATACACACTATATGGTGCTTACATTTATTGATCATTGATAAGCTACACCTATAATGATTTATAGTTGCCAACCTGCAACTTTTCAATAATTTGTCAAATACCTTAACCAATGAGATACTACTGTTCTGTGTCCAGTGTTTTCTTTCAGGTGGTGCTGACCCCATCAATCCTGACCAGGAGGAAGCTGCTATATTAAAACATATACATTTATTGTTTACATTACATTTACACTTCGGCATTTAGCAGACGCTTTTATCCAAAGTAACTTGCAGTACTGTGACAGTATACAGTCTGTGCAATTGAGGATTAAGGGCCTTGCTTAAGGGCCCAACAGCAGCAACCTGGCAGTGGTGGGGCTTGAACCAGAAACCTTTTGATTACTAGTCCAGTACCTTAACCACTAGGCTACAACTGCCCTACTCTTGCTGATCATTTGGGTTAAATAATTTTCTTTTCCCATAATTTTACTGTCATCCTAATCCACTCTTTATCTTTTACATGGAGAGTCGGACGGTGGAGCCACACAGTCTAACGCACATCTATAGTCCAGTCATTATATTTAAGCCAGTCTTAGTAGTGGGCAGAGCAAAGCATGTTGGCATTTATTGCACCATATGCTTTCATACAGGAGGTAGGGCACGAGTCGGCCGAGCAGGAATCTCCCGCGGAGGTGGCGTTGAACACAGGAAATACTATCCTATAAAAAAAGACAAAGATAAAAGTTTGATGAGGGACAGAGTTCTGATGAAAAATTCTGTTTGCCTTCCTGGGACACCCCCTTTTATTCACACCCCTGGGGTGTGGATCCGGGCAGCGGAGATATTTACCCCCGTGGTGTAGTCTTTCAGGAAGGCGGACGCCCTTAATCAAATTTCAAAGATCCCCTTGAAGGCAAAAAAAAGAAGTGGGAGGACAGTTCAGAGTTATTCCTGCTTTCTTCCTACTTGTGATTCCTGTCTGCTTGATAACCTTTTGAAGGAAAACTTTGGCACAAATTACAGTAAAGCCTGCTGGGATGTATCTGCTCTATGTTAAACATGTGCAAAAAGAAATCAATGCACATATTTTATTGGTCATGTGTAAAGCGTTATTGAGATTTATGCCATCCTTACCTGTAGTGAAGTGTAGGACGGAAAGCAGGACTGACACTGGCATTACGCTTTGCTCACTTTTAATCACAACCAGGCAGGCACTGCAGTGTGGTTTCATCTCCTTATGTGATGAGCTTACTGTACATCATCACTGATTGTTTTCAGAGAGGGGGTAGCTGCTCACATTTATACAATGTCAAGCAGAGCGTAACAAGATATTGCACGATCAGGGAGGGTTTATGATTTCGTCTCGTGTGTACAATTCTGAGTCTAGCAGGGTGCTGAATCATAAAATAACGTTGGTCAGCATTTATTTCATTTCTCTTGAGATTTAGAAACACTGTTTATTTAACTCCAGTTTTGACTTCCTCGATAGCTAATTATGTAATTATAATCCGTGTTTAGGGTGTAGTGCATTTTTGTGACTTAGCAGGACATTAATTCCTCAAAAATCATTTGGGATGACTACAAGGCTTAAGGTTAAAAGCAGAGATTAATTTAAATACATAAAAGCTACATCATTAGTCTAGCACATTTATTCTGGTAAGGAAGAAAAATAATCGTCATGTGTTTTCATCCATGGATGAAGTCCAGCTAATATTAGGACAGTTGTGCCCAATTTAACATGCTGAATCTCTGATCACAAAGAAATCTGATCACAGCTTATCACAGCTTTGGCTTTTATTATTTAACTCTAAATCTGGTAAGTAGGTTGTACTTGTGTTAGATTAGATGCTTACAGTAGACGAAAGAGAACGAATGGCTTGAAACGTTGCTGAATCAACCAAAAAATTAATATTTTTTCCCCGACTTTTTAATGTATCCAATTACACAATTGCATTATGCTTCCTCTCAACTGATGTTGACCACCACTCTGGTTAGGGAGAGCCAAGACTGACATGCCCCCTCCGATACGTGTGCAGTAGCCAACTGCATATTTTCAAATGCATGAGGCGAGTTCATATGTGGATCAGCTTTGTGTACGGAGAGCCACACCCTGATCAACGCATGATTCTTCGTCTCTGTGCAGGTGCCATCAATTAGCCAGCAGAGGACATAATTGCATCAGTAATGAGGAATCTCCATCTGGCTCCCACCACCCTATATGTAGTTAGTTCGTGTGCAGAAGTTCCAGCGTGTGTTTTTACTGCTGCGCCACCTGAGCGGCTGAAGCAGGAAACTTTTTGAAAACCAAAATTTGTGCACGAGTTTGGTTGAGATTTTCTGGTAAAGTTCTGTCACGTTTTTAGATGATTAAACCCTGCTAGATTTTGAAGAGGACATCTGTGGCTAAACGGGAAACGGTGTAGTTTGTTTTCTATTAATCGTTGAGGATGTGAGAGATCTCCAACCCGGGACAAGATATATATTTATAGAGCGATTTTTATTGTGTTTAAACAGTGTTTTTAGATGTGGCAGTAGTAGATGATTTTTTTTAAATGCTAAAAGTTTAGGTAGATCAGTGTCTTTTAATTTCTAAATGGCTGATACAGATGAGTTGTATGTAGATCAGTGGCACATGATTAATGATGTCCTCAAGATGCACCTTGTTACGGCAGTTGTCGAGTTAGCTGGCAATAACGGCACTGTGTTGGAACGTATCTTTGTGTGTTATTTGCTTTACACACAAACAATTGTCTTATTTACATTAAGTATTATTTACATTAAGCAACAGTTTCGGATCGGATTACAGATCAGATCGGTGCCAGCCCTATATATATATATATTTATATACTATATATATATATATATATATATATATATATATATATATATATATATATATATATATATATATACTGGTGCTGGTCATAGAATTAGAATATCATGAAAAAGTTGATTTATTTCAGTAATTCCATTCAAAAAGTGAAACTTGTATATTATATTCATTCATTACACACAGACTGATATATTTCAAATGTTTATTTCTTTTAATGTTGATGATTACAACTGACAACTAATGAAAACCCCAAATTCAGTATCTCAGAAAATTAGAATATTGTGACAAGGTACAATATTGAAGACACCTGGTGCCACACTCTAATCAGCTAATTAACTCAAAACACCTGCAAAGGCCTTTAAATGGTCTCTCAGTCTAGTTCTGTAGGCTACACAATCATGGGGAAAACTGCTGACTTGACAGTTGTCCAAAAGACGACCATTGACAGCTTGCACAAGGAGGGCAAGACACAAAAGGTCATTGCTAAAGAGGCTGGCTGTTCACAGAGCTCTGTGTCCAAGCACATTAATAGAGAGGCGAAGGGAAGGAAAAGATGTGGTAGAAAAAAGTGTACAAGCAATAGGGATAACCGCACCCTGGAGAGGATTGTGAAACAAAACCCATTCCACCCAATGTGGGGGAGATTCACAAAGAGTGGACTGCAGCTGGAGTCAGTGCTTCAAGAACCACCACGCACAGACGTATGCAAGACATGGGTTTCAGCTGTCGCATTCCTTGTGTCAAGCCACTCTTGAACAAGAGACAGCGTCAGAAGCGTCTCGCCTGGGCTAAAGACAAAAAGGACTGCTGAGTGGTCCAAAGTTATGTTCTCTGATGAAAGTAAATTTTGCATTACCTTTGGAAATCAAGGTCCCAGGGTCTGGAGGAAGAGAGGAGAGGCACAGAATCCACGTTGCTTGAGGTCCAGTGTAAAGTTTCCACAGTCAGTGATGGTTTGGAGTGCCATGTCATCTGCTGGTGTTGGTCCACTGTGTTTTCTGAGGTCTAAGGTCAACGCAGCCATCTACCAGGAAGTTTTAGAGCACTTCATGCTTCCTGCTGCTGACCAACTTTATGGAGATGCAGATTTCATTTTCCAACAGGACTTGGCACCTGCACACAGTGCCAAAGCTACCAGTACCTGGTTTAAGGACCATGGTATCCCTGTTCTTAATTGGCCAGCAAACTCACCTGACCTTAACCCCATAGAAAATCTATGGGGTATTGTGAAGAGGAAGATGCGATACGCCAGACCCAACAATTCAGAAGAGCTGAAGGCCACTATCAGAGCAACCTGGGCTCTCATAACACCTGAGCAGTGCCACAGACTGATGGACTCCATGCCACGCCGCATTGCTGCAGTAATCCAGGCAAAAGGAGCCCCAACTAAGTATTGAGTGCTGTACATGCTCATACTTTTCATGTTCATACTTTTCAGTTGGCCAACATTTCTAAAAATCCTTTTTTTGTATTGGTCTTAAGTAATATTCTAATTTTCTGAGATACTGAATTTGGGGTTTTCATTAGTTGTCAGTTATAATCATCAACATTAAAAGAAATAAACATTTGAAATATATCAGTCTGTGTGTAATGAATGAATATAATATACAAGTTTCACTTTTTGAATGAAATAAATCAACTTTTTCATGATATTCTAATTTTATGACCAGCATCAGTATATATACAACAGCGAGTATGGTAATTTCGTGTGTCTGCAGCTTGGCCCTTTTTGACCCTTAGTTCGTGTCTTCACAGTGTTGACCCTTCTTTATTAAGACTTCTGCAATTCGCCCTGACATGCTGGATATCAGCTTCTGGACCAAATCCTGACTGATGGCAACCCATTCTTGCCTAAGCAGTGTTTGGAGTTGATCATAATTTCTGTGTTTTTGTTTGTCCACTCGCTTTTTGAGGATTGACCACAGGTTCTCAATGGGATTGAGAACCTGTAAATTCCAATGTTTTGTTTACCGAGCCACTTAGTTATCACGTTTGCCCTGTTACATGGTTGTCCATGGCAAGGAATGACTGGGCAATTAATTGCAATTCATCTGATCACTCTTCATAACAATCTAATGCTAAATGCCATCATAAAAACCGAAGCAGGAAAGCTCAGCGTTGTATACGGAGAGACATACCCTGACAGCACTCTTTTCTCTTCTCTGTTAAGGCGCCATCAATCAGCCAGCAGAGGTCGTAATTGCACCAGTCATGGGAGAGAGACCCCAACCGACTTAGTCCCGCCCCTATCTGAACAACAGGCCAATCGTTGTTCATGTTGCCGCTCAGCCTTAGCCGGCAGGCAGAGCTGAGATTCAATACGATGTATTCGAGATCACAGCTCTGGTTCCAGCGTGTGTTTTTACAGCTGTGCCACCTGAGCGGCTGAAGCAGGAAACTTTTTGAAAACCAAAATTTGTGTCAGTCTCAAAACTTTTGGTCATGATTATAAACTTAAGCACAATTTAGATTTCATCAGAGATATTTCTGGATACCATTCAAGCTCATATTTCTCTATGTGCTTTGTTAATGGTGGATGTGGTCACCTCCAACATCCAGCTCCCTTATATGCCCTTGACTAAACTGTTTTGATTGTTTAGATGGTGGTCCGTATCAATTGTTTATTCCCTGTTTAGAGATCTTACAGAGACTGGGCTTTTGGAGCAGATATACTGTAGTATAGTGCCAGATGTTCGGATATGAGGAGTGCATGTGTTTATTGTGTTTATTGCAGGTCGTTTTGCATATTTCTGCAAGTGAATAGATACTGTATGTTTGTAAGTTTTTGGATGTACATTACAGTACAGTACAGTTCATGCAACTGGGTGCAGAGATTCATTTCACTGTGCATATGAGTGCTTAAGTGTCTTTGGTACCAGCAACTTCTTAACACCACCAATAACCAAGAACACTTGTCTCCACACTTACTTGTCATTATTAAATTATGTATCTCATCATATGGCAGTGTAATGAAAGTGTAGAGAGCGCTCTCGCTGGAGCCACGTTAAGAGCTGTCTGCTGTGTAACCTTAGGTTCAGAGTAACTGAGGCCAAGGACTCGTGTTTAATGGTCAGCTCTGATGGTGCAGAGCTTTTTAGCAGCTTGCCCCATTCCCCTGGGCTTACGTTAAGTGCTACTCTGCCCCAGACCCTTCCATCTATAATACATTCTCCTCTCCGCTCACCACCATACGACTGTACCGTCAAAACCAAGCTTCACCTAAAACTAGGCCAAGTATTACATTATTCTCAAGCAACTGCAGACAAAAGCAAAAAAAATTACCAGTCTTTCACGAACGCACATGCACACATGCGAAGCTGGCAAAACCCACGCAAGATCTCAGCGTGCTGCACGGCTAGAGATGGAAATAAGTCTGCTTTGATAGTCACACCTAAAACCTGTCATTAAAATTACAGAACAATTGAGTTATTCTTTAAATAAACCACAATAAACTAGAAATCTCATTTACATTTATGCCATTTAGCAGACGTTTTCATTTAAAGTGACTTACAATTGTTACTGAGTGCAATTCAAGCATTAAGGGCCTCTGGCTCAACAGTGGCATCTTGATAGTGGCAGGGCTTTAACTGGCAACCCTCTAATTACTATTTAAGTACCTTAAATGCTGAGCTATCACTGCCATCTATAGAAAATGTTTCTGATGTTTCTGTAATCAAAAATAATAATGTGGGCCACTCAGGTGGCATAGCGGTAAAACACACGCTGAACACCAGAGCTGGGATCTCGAATACATCGCATCGAATCTCAGCTCTGCCTGCCGGCTGGGCTGAGCAACCACATGAACAACGATTGGCCTGTTGTTCATATAGGCGTGGGATATTAAAGCCAGATAGGGTCTCTCTCGTAACTAATTCAATTACGACCTCTGCTGGCTGATTGATGGCGCCTGCACAGAAACGGGAAAAGAGTGCTGTCAGGGTGTGTCTCTCCGTTCACAGTGCTAATCCGCATTGCACTCGTCAAAGTGTAAAGATGTATACGGCTGCTGCCCACGTGTCGGAGGGGGCGTGGGTTAGCTTCGTTCTCTTCATTCAGAGTGGGGATTGGCATTGGTGGAGAGGAAGCGTGACACAATCGGGCAATTGGACGCGCTAAAAGGGAGAAAAAGGGGAGAAAATGCATAAAGAAAATATTAAATAATAATGTGGGCACCTGGGTGGTACAGTGGTTAATTACGCTACCCCACTAGCACTGGGATCCAATGGGCATCCAATGGGTGACAAGTGATTAAGTGGAAACCGGACCAGCTGTGATCCTAGCCAGGATAAAATAATAATAAGTGACCTGGGTTTGAATCGCAACGGTGCTATTGAGTCTACACAGACATGATTGGCTATTTCTGGGGGATGGCCGAAGCCCTGTGATGGATTGGCACCCTGTCCAGAGTATTCCTGTCTTGAGCCCATTGTTTCCCAGTGAAACCGGACCTGGTGCCACCCTGAGCAGAATAAAGTGGTTTATGAATGAAAATTTTATGATGTTAGTTTTGATTAATTATATTGTTTAAATTAATGCATTAACACGTTTGCAGAAAGGATTTACACACAGAAATGATTCACTTAGATTATTCATATACACAAACTGTTTTTGTGTGTGATTCTGAGAGATGAAAACCAAAAATAACTGATTTCCTTACCCAAGCTTTCAAAATCTTCTATCTTTGCAGGCAGTGACCCTTTGTTACCAACGCTGCTTCAATAAAAGGCATGAAAAATAAACACATTCTAAACACTTCAACATAGCCATGGTTACAAAACCAGAGCCAAAAAGGTGGCAGCGCTTAAAGTCCAGTGCACAGAAATCAATCATTTGTGGTGCAGGATGAATAAACGACTATAAACATACTTTTTGAATGCATTCGTCTCTGCTGGTTTGCCAGGTCTGGTCTTGTGATTTAGTGTGACTGGATGTATTAATACAGTTTGTGGTTTGTTATGAAGCAGAAAAGACATGAGGAAGAAACTGACAGCAGAAGACAATTATTAGAAGATTCCCATTTAAGATCATAGCTACAATTCTGACAATCTGCCGTTTTAAGATATGACCTGAACAACTGCTCAGCTACTGTAATGTTTGTTTAGTCGCTGTGGCAGATTCAGTTATTTACCAGATTTGACACAATATTGGATAGCCACTCGTTAAAGCAGTTGATGTCATTGCCGAGCACAGTCCACTACCCAAATGGGTGTTTCTTTCGAATGATAAACAGGGTTTGTTTATTAGGATATTAACATCATGTTTTACACTTTGGTTACATTCATGACAGGAATGGCAGTTACTCATTACACAAGGTTCATCAGTTCACAAGGTTATATCAAACACAGTCATGGACAATTTTATATCTCCAATTCACCTCACTTGCATGTCTTTGGACTGTGGGAGGAAACCGAAGCACCCGGAGGAAACCCACGCGGACACAGGGAGAACATGCAAACTCCACACAGAAAGGACCCGGGCCGCCCCACCTGGTGATCAAACCTAGGAGCTTCTTGCTGTGAGGCGACAGTGCTACCCACTGAGCCACCGTGCCGCCCCAATAAACGGGGTACAAATGGGGTAACGCTGTAACATCCCCTTATGCCATGCTAAGATTGGGCTGGCAGGTAGGGGGCGCAGTTGGATGGAAAGTAGTTCTCTTAAAACTACTGTATGCTTCGTTTACATTTGCAGCATTTAGCAGACGCTTTTTATCTAAAGCGACTTACAGTACTGTGAAGCTATTCAGTCTAAGCAACTGAAGGTTAAGGGCCTTGCTCAAGGGCCCAACAGTGGCAATCTGGCAGTGGTGGGGCTTGAACCTGCGACCTTCTGATTACTAGTCCAGTACCTTAACCATTGGGCTACAACTGCTTCAAAGCATTCGCTGTGCCTTATCATACGTTACTCTCTACAACCTGGGGGCAGCTGTAGCCTAGTGGTTAAGGTACTGGACTACCGAAACTTTGTTTGGTAGCTCTCAGTGAGACCAGCAGCAATTATAAAATAAGAATAAGATAAAAATATATATAAAATATGACTCAGTACAACACAAAATAAGCTAAAATTATATGAAATATAGAGTATGTACATGGTGATATGGATATATACACAGAGAAAGGTCGCTAGTTTAAGCCCCACCACTGCCAGGTTGCCACTGTTGGGCTCTTAAGCAAGACCCTTAACCCTCAATTTCTTAGACAATATACTGTCACAGTACTGTAAGTCACTTTGGATAAAAGTGTCTGCTAAATGCCAAAATTTAGCTGAGTCCTCTGACTCCTTGATGAGTCTCTTGATGGACTTTTTGGCTAGAACTCTTGCTAGCAGTTTTAAGCTTTCGAGACCTTTCATAGCTCCCATGTTTCCAGTTTCGTCTATGGGTGGTGTGTCCACGTCTCAAGTCCCCCTGTTTTGGGTTCTCTGTAGACATCTGGGTATTGGTTTGCCAGTGGATTGAGTAGCTGGTGGAGCTGCACCCCAGCACTCTTTTGTTACCTCTCGAGTCTGTTTATAGGTCTTCCATGTTTCCTGGTTAGTGTGTGGCATGTTGTAGGAGGTTTTTGCTATAGTAATGCATTTTCCCTTGAAATGTATTGCTTTGTTTATTCATTTAGTTATAATTTTACTAACATTGTTTGAGTCGTATTTCAGGTACAGTATTTTCTGCCTTGGTTTAAGACGCCTTTAGTTGGGTTCATTTCCTTAATATTGCATGTGATGGCGCTCAGGTGGCGCAGCGGTAAAACACACTAGCACACCAGAGCTGACATTTCAAACTTGTTGTTTCAAATCTCAGCTCTGCTATATGGCTGGACATTAACAACTGGCTGTTGTTCATACAGGGTGGAAGCTGGACAGGAATTCCTCATAACTGATGCAGTTACGACCTCTGCTGGCTGATTGATGGCACCTGCACAGAGACGAGGGATAATGCGTTGATCAGAGTGTGGCTCTCCGTACACAAAGCTGATTCGCATATGAACTCGCCTCATGCAGGTGAAAAGATGCAGTCGGCTACTGCGCAGTTGTCAGAGTGTGTCAGTCTCAGCTCTCCTCAGCCAGGGTGGAGATAAACATCAGTAGAGAGGAAGCATATATTTATATATGGCATGTGCTGGGTTAAACTTCTGGCCTCTGTCACGCGATGGTTGCCACCCCATGACAATGCATTTAAAAAGCCAAACCAAAAAAATCAACCTTGGTAATCATTCATCTCTCGGATCTGACAGCTACCCACAATTTACACTTAGTCTTAGTAGCTGGGAGACATTATTGACCATCACTAATGGTCCAGACTTTAGTCAATCAAATTAAATATGTAGAAGAACACACTGTCTTTATCTCCACCCTATACGTGAACATAAAATCCCTACTGCCAGGAGCTCACTTACAAAGGAAATTGCCATCTGCTAAATGTGAAAGAGTATGTGAGTAATAAAGTTACAAGATAAAGTTCATGATGACATAAATAACGTGGAAAGCAATCATTTCTACATCCTGACGGCCTAGAAGAGCTCCTGGTCTGTCAGTTATTGCATGTTGGTTTGCCAGTTTACAGAAGAGAATGAAAACCTCACACTTTTAGACAGCGAGAGTCCCGGGAGAGCTCCAGAGGCAGAGGAGGGTTTCTGATCTGTTAACCCAGCTGTGCATGTGCTGGGTCTCCTTCACGCATGCTTGCTCTTCACATCACCGCAAAAGCCCATGAGGACGAGAAGGAGCCGTGAAAGACCCCGGATTCACCCTGACACACTTCAGCTACACCCTGTGAGCGCTGGAGAGTGATGCAGGAAGTGTTCTGGGTGGTTTGTTTGACCAAGGCTGAACTTGAGTCAAACAGTTTGTGTCAGGTCTCTTATTGTGTCTGAAGACCAGAGTTTTTATGCTGTCGGTCTAACTCAGCGTCGTCTTGTTTATGGAACTGGAAAGTAACATGTTACAATAACTTAAGCTCATGTCTAGGAACTTAGTCATACAGATGTGCTTTTACTTTATGTTCTGATACATACACAGTCAGCCAAATCATTAAGACCACCCCAGAAATGTGCATGTTAATGTCTGTTTTGTAACAATTGTGCATGTTATGGTCAGGGACAAATTATATCTCGGTGGATGGGATGCACTGTAGGATAATCCATCTCACATCATACAGAAGGACCTTCTGGTAATGTCCTTGTAACAGACACCACAGGAATCCTTCAGATGTCTTGTGAAGTCCATGTCTCGCTGGGTACTTATATGATTACTTTACTTATATGATTACTTATAGTTAAGGCCCTATCTAATTCACGGCCGTGAGAATCAAGTCACGGACCGTGAAATGAGCCGTTTCCTGGGTAATATGCAATTTGCTGTGAAATTCAAAATGCAAGGTTTGTGTTTAGCAATTTAACCAATTGCTTTAGAGTTTGCTGATTTTATAGAGTAAGAAATAAACTGTACATGAACAAACTATCCGGAGCATAACATTTTACAGGCTTGTTCTTTTGAGGTGCAGCACAGACTACAGAGAGATGATCACGTGTGTACAGAAGCACACTTTTCCATTGATTATGGAATGGACTTGTTTGTTTATTAGGATTTTAACGTACATTCATGACAGGAACGGTAGTTACTCATTACACAAGGTTCATCAGTTCACAAGAATATATCGAACACAGTCATGGACAATTTAGTATTTCCAATTTACCTCACTTGCATGTCTTTGGACTGTGGGAGGAAACCGGAGCACCCGGAGTAAACCCACGCAGACACGGGGAGAACATGCAAACTCCACACAGAAAGGACCCGGACCGCCCCACCTGGGGATCGAACCCAGGACCTTCTTGCCGTGAGGCAACAGTGCTACCCACTTAGGCACCGTGCCGCCCCCAGACTATAGAGAGATGATCACGTGTGTAGAGAAGCACACCGTTCCATTGATTATGGAATGGACTCAATACGTAAAAACATAAATCAAACATTGTCAGCACACAACACCACAGAACAGTCTGTTACACTAGCAATCCTACAGCAATTCAGTTAGCAATCAGTTAGTCAAAATGTCCAAGATGTCGAAGTGTAAAGCAGCTAAAAACAGTACTCGGGTAACTGAGTTTGGAAAACTCCCAGCCAATTCTGTGGATGTAAGGGGGGGCGGTGTCAAAACACGGACGAGAATTTTAAGGTAGGCTGTGCTATGTATCGTAGCTTCTTTAAATTTATTTTTTAATTACAGTTGTGAAATGTGGCACTTTTCTTTAAATATCAGTAAAATCTGTGATTTTTGAAAGACAAGGTCTGTGAAATTAAGCACATTTTCCCATGAATTTGGTAGTGCCCTACTTATAGTAATCATGTATGCTTATTTTTAATCTTTTGAGCAGTTAATTCTAGCCACATAGACAATGCTTTAATCAATTTGAATATAAACACACCTAAAGTTAAGGTCAAATGTTTACTTGCACTTGTAGGGGACATGAAAGTTATGACAATCTTGGAATTTCAATGATTTGTTTTTGTAAGTAAATAATTAGATGTGCAAATCTACATGCATGACATTTCATATAAATATAACAAACTACTGGGTTAGAAATTTACAAAGAGAAAACTTCACATTTGCTGTATGCTTTGTTTAGCTTGATTAGCCACTTTCAATAGCCATAAACTAACAGGTTGCACATTTCTTTTCATCCTAATCTAGTAATATTAATTTTCTTTTACAATTCCTCTGCTGCATGCACCTCCTCCATGCTGGCTGAGGAGCACTGCTGAATAGCACCCGCCCACTCTGTAGTGTGCAGTCGCCAGCCACTTCTCTACACCAGAGAGCTCTGCACACTGTGTACTTCCACAATTTGTGTTGTGTCTCAACCACACAGCAAAAGTTGCATTTTTGCAAGAAAGCATCCTGTACGTCCTTAGACCTTCTAAGAAGTTCAAGGCACTGGATGAGTGATCGCATGGTCTCTGTATTGAGATCCACATCCTTTAAGTCTGGTCCTTGAGCAAGATCCTCTGTTGCTTAGATCAGTGGTCCCCAACCACCGGGCCACAGACCGGTCATTTATTACCAGGCCGCACAAAAAGAATAATTTTTTTTTTTCAGTTTTTTTTTTCAGAATATTAAATTGAATACTTATTGTTTTTGTCTTGTTTTATGTTCATAGTGTTTTCTTTCTTAATAGAATGTCTTTCAACTACTCCAGAGTCTTATGGTTGTGTGCCTAATACAACTACATCCAACACATGGCTTTGTGAGTGATGTTCCTTGGCTATAAAAACCCTGTCTATGGGCCGCTCAGGTGGCGCAGCGGTAAAAACACACGCTGAAACCAGAGCTGGGATCTCGAATACATCGTATCGAATCTCAGCTCTGCCTGCCGGCTAAGGCTGAGCGGCCACATGAACAACGATTGGCCTGTTGCGGGACTAAGCCGGATGGGGTCTCTCTCCCATGACTGGTACAATTACGACCTCTGCTGGCTGATTGATGGCGCCTGCACAGAGGTGAGAAAAGAGTGCTCTCAGGGTGTGTCTCTCCATACACAACGCTGATTTATGTAGCTCTTGAAATGTGTTTTTTGAGGATTAGGAGACTTGTCTTGAGACCAGTCTTATTTTATAAATAATTTATGTACAAAAATAATACACTATGATAGAAGTGAAGGCTAGACATCACATTTATAGATGTTGGATTGGAACCCCTCTTACACTAAATAAACAGTTATCATTCTAATAATGTTTTCAAGCAATTTTAAATTGTGATACTAAGGGACTATGTACTTATGGCATATCACTTCTATGCTGTATTGGTATTACATATATAAAGAATTAGGCACGGACATGTTACAGGGCTAAAATGGTATTAATCGGCTTCCATTTTTTTATTAGCTATATTAGCCTTGTAGCTCCAGGTCAAAATCAATGCAAACTTTGCACACCAAACAGTAAAGGCTGATCAATAACACTTGTCCACATTTCTGTTTATTTAATTGGATATTTATCTGTAAATGGCGAGCTGAGTTTTTTAAAACAAAGCACTTCAGTAGATCACCTAGTCTAAAGCTAATCTACTTACTGCTGCTGGGAGAGCTCGGCGTCTGCCGTGGACTATCTCGCACAGGTTTGTTTGCCAGCAAGGAGAACAAGAGACAGATGGGAAGGAGGTTAATGTGAAAGAGAGGCAGGACAAGAGAAACAGAGAGAGGGAGCATGGTGCATCAGTGCATTACTTAGTGAGGCCAGCAGAAATCCTGTCATTTAGGAATAACACCACAGCAACCTTAGCACCAATTTGTTATGAGGTAGTTATCTATGAAAAGAAGAAAGCTGCAGTTGTGGAATAAATATGGCCAAAGGTACCCTTAAGAATACGGCCAAATCGAATGTCAGCCTAATATGACTGTGTTTCCTCATAAGCAGGGTTCTTATTTCAACAAATTTAAGCAAGCAATGGTAAAAAGAAAAGATTTGACCCTCGATAAGGACCAATATACCTCTATTACAGAGTGGTAAGCATTAACCTGAATTTATTTATTAGGATTTGTATTATTAGGATTGTTTTTTATGTCATGTTTTACATACTTTGGTTACATCCATGACAAGATCCGTAGTCACTCGTTACACAAGATTCATCAGTTCAAGTCTTTAATATCAAACACAGTCATGGACAATTTTGTATCTCCAGTTCACCTCACTTGCATGTCTTTGGACTGTGGGAGGAAACCCACACAGACACGGGGAGAACATGCAAACGTCACACAGAAAGGACCCGAACCGCTCCGCCTGGGAATCAAAACCAGGACATTCTTGCTGTGAGGCGACAGTGCTACCCACTTAGCCACTGTGCCGCCCTCCCCAGGAAGTGAGGATCTTAAACTTAAAGTACCATTTTTTGAGTCATAGGTATAAAGACTCACTTCACAGTTTTAAAAAGTTTAAGGCAAACGGGATACATGGTATAAATCAATCCAAATGACATCACCAGACTGTCCACAATGCATTTACCTTTATCTCAATACTGGCTCATCATCACACAGACATGCATCACCCTCTTATACACAAAGCAAATTAAAAGTCAAGACAGCCTTAGTGATGCATCTTAAGAAACCTGAGTCCAACTCCTGATCGTACTGACAGTCTGACATTTCCAAAATCATTCTAAAGGGGGAAGTGACAGAGGGGTCGGAGAGGATAATGGTTCTGTCCAGATCTCAGAGAGAATGGGTGCTTCTAACTGATCCATCTGTCCAGTGCTGAACGCCTGGCTGCTGTCTACATCAGACCTCTGATATAGGATCGCTGTCTAGCTGACAACCGGCCTGTTTTTGCTATTTATAGTTTATTTCAACAAACCGTCACTGGTGTTTCTTTTCTTGTACTAAAAAAGTGCACTGGGTAGAATTGAGCAGTTGCAAGATGAACTACAACAACTAGTTGACCCTAGATCACTGGCCATTGGTGATTGTGGAGGCCTTGGAGGGAATTTACTCATCCTGAGGGTCAACAGCCCAGACATAATCATTAAATCAGAATTAAATAATAAGAGTTTGCACTGTAGAGTGAATCTCTGCCTATTTATTCTGTTTAAGAAACTATTAGGATCTTGGCTATAACATGACTAGCAGGAGGGATGTAAATGGATCCGACAACGACCTGTGTTTTCAACAAAAATAATAAAATCTCTTGCCATCTACTGTACATAATATTGTGAAAAGATTCAGGGAATCCGGAAAAATCTCAGTTAGGCAAGGGCAAGACCGAACACTACTATTGAACATGCATTGACCTTCAAGCCCTCATACGGCATTGTATAAAGAACTGTGATGCCACTGTGATAAATATAGTTAAGTCCACCACTGCAAGAAATGCAGCTCTAAATCCAGGCATCAATTCTATGCGGAAACACCACTGAGACCTCTGGGCTCATCTCAGATGGATTAAAAGACACCGGAAACTGGTAAGATGAGTCCACTTTTCAGTCTGTTTTAGGGGAAAACAGAGGTCAAGTTGACCATGCCAAACAAGAAAAGAAGCATCCAGACTGTTTTCAGCAGGAGGTGCAAAAGCCAACATCTGTCATGGTGTATGGGTACATTATTGGCCACGAGTGACTTGCACATGTGTGAAAGACTTTTAGGCAGCTGAAGTCTTGTATTAAGTAAGAATGGCCAAAAAGTGTACTAAACAATTAAAAAGTTTAATTATTAGGAAAGGAGATATAATACAACAGTAAACATTCTTCTGTCCCAACTTGTCTTAAGTGTATTGCAGGCATCAAATTCTAAATTTGCTTTTATTTTTTGTTGTCAGTTAAATAAAGATTCAAGCTAATTAACAAATCAGATTCTTGTTTTTATTACATTTGACAAAATGTCCCAACTTTTTTGAAAATTTAGTTGGTAAAGCATTGTTTGTTGGTAGTTCTTGGATTGGATCTGACCATCCAGACATATTTCGGCTCAGTATGAAGTGACAACTGGGGTTTTCTTTCCAACCTCGGCCAAGAGATTATGTTTCATGGCTGTAATATGACTTTTAACCATCACCAAATGATTCATTAAAGTTGCTGCTTGTATTGTGCTTGTTTTCACCCAACATTAAAGCAACTTTTCTCTAACTTTCCCCCCAATTTTCTCCCCTAATCTAGTCATATCCAATGACCCTGATTGCATTACGCTTCACCTCTACCGATAAAACCCTCCACTGCTGACTGAGGAGCTTTGCAACCGACACACGCCCCCTCCGACACATGTGCAGTACTGACTGCCTCTTTTTACCTGCACGAGGCAAGTTCATATGCAGATCAGCCTTGTGCACAGAGAGCCACACCCTGATCAGCATTATTCCCCAACTCTGCGCAGGCGCCATCAATCAGCCAGCAGAGGTCGTAATTGCACTTGTTATGAGGAACCCTGGTCCGGCTTGTCCCACCCCTATGAACAACAGCCAATAGTTGTTCATGTAGCCGCCCAGCCCAGCCGGATGGCATCAGATATCAGAGATACCAGCTCTGGTGCGCTAGCGTATTTTACCGCTGCGCCACCTGAGCGGTATATTATTATAAATAAATATTACAAATAATGATATCTTGAAATTTTTGACTGAGGGGGAAAAAGATAGACCTTACTGTGTGAACCATACTCACAAAGCAAGATGAGCCACATTCAGGAGATGACATATGTCTACCAAAAAACTACCTTTGCCCATTTATGTACATGACCTCTTTTTGACCGAAAGCCGAACACAAGGCCCCTGTACCCTGACAGTTCTTTATTTACCCACTTCTCTGCTCAAAGTACTCATGAGTGGCATGTTGAATTGTCAGTACACCAAGAGAACAACATTACCGGTGCAGATCTGTCTCACTGCTGATTTTATTATGTAGCATCAGTCAGATATCAGATATGCTACGGCTGCTTAATATACGGCCCGGGATGGGGCGGATGTAGCAGGGGAATGCGCAGAAAGACAGACATGGAGATATTTATTTCCTAGTGGGATGGGCGGTGGTGAAGAAGCAGTTAATGAACCGAGGTCTTTGCATACATCAACACAATCTCTGGGAATTACTCTTCCTTAATTAATTTTCTCACGTTCCAGGTTTAATTAGAGTTCACCCAATATCTTAGGGATGTTTGGATGCTTGAGGAAAAGCTCCCTGTGCTATTTCTCCATTTCCAAATCGGGCCTGATCCAGTGGGACTCGTGTTTGCGTGCTGAGTCTCTTATGCCTGGATCACATGTCAGAAGGCGGTGCGCTTTGTGGAAGAGAGAGGAGAGATGAAACACAAGTCTGCTTGCTCCTGCACTACTGAAGCAAGAATGCGAGCTACACGCACAGAGTGACGGCGCCTTGTTACGACGCTCGACGAATGCGGTGCGCTAGTACGCTATTCTTTGTGAAGGTTCCTCTTTTGCCTGGAAGACATAGCTCTGCTACTGTGCTCTAAAATAATCAAAAGCAGCAGAACAAAAACAACGGAATCAATTATTATGACAGGTTCTATTTAAAAGTGCACTCTGTTAACACTGAAGTTTTGGCTAAAGTGCCTTACAAAGTGTTCAGTCTATTTGTTTACCTAAATGACCCAGATTACACATTTTAAATACAGTAAAAAGTTGTTTTTCTCAGTTGATCTATAAAACATTACAAATTATGTCAATTGTCTAAAATGCAATAATAAAGATAGTAACATGTAATACATTTATGCATTGTGTAACCAACCTACCCTAATTAACAGCCAACGTCTGTGCAAAACAAAGAAAAATAGCTAATTTCTTTGTGAGGTCTATAAGTAAATGTGGTGTAGTAAGTAAAAGTATGATGGAGAACGTTGGCAAAACAACTCAAAAAGGTATAGAGGTCAGTGTTAACTCAGCACTGTTATCTCAAAATTTGAAGTACTAGACTTCTACCACTTCTACCTTATATTTTAAATAAATTTCTTGATAACTAGGTTGGGGCGGCACGGTAGCTCTGTGGGTATCACTGTCGTCTCATAGCAAGAAGGCCTGGGTTTGATCCCTAGACGGTTCTCCCTGTGTTTCTCTTCCGGTTTCCTTCCACAGTCCAAAAACATGCAGTCAGGTTAATTGGAGACACTGAATTGCCCTACAGGTGAATGGGTGTGTGTGTGTATGTGTGTCTGCCCTGCGATGAACTGGCGCCCCCTTCCAGAGTTTTACTGTGTGCCTTGCGCCCATTGAAAAGCTGGGATAGGCTCCAGCACCCCCCCCCCCCCCCCCCCCCCCTCCCTGACTGTATAAGCGGTTAAGAAAGTGAGTGAGTGAGAATAACATGGTCATGTTGCTCTTACTTTTAAAATGAAGCAGCTCATTGCTTTATCAATACAGTAGCAGAGTAGTTTTATGGACACTTCTTAACGTGCATTAATTACAGTAACCAAACTTGGTGTGGTTTGTGTGTGATGAATCAAATAGTTGGGAATCTCTGTGGGAATGTGTGTGCGTGTTTGCCCTGCGATGGACTGGTGACCTGTCCGTGGTGTTTCCTACCCTTCACCCGAAGAACTGAACCATGAATGAATGAATGAATAATTTCTAATAAATACCATGACGACATGAAAATGTGAATAAATGGAAACATATAATGTAGCCTGATACTGTTGGGATTATTTAGCATGAACTAATTTAACTACAATTTTATAAAGTAACAGCATTTAGCTGACTACTGTACATATGGACAGGCATGAAATATGTGTGTATGACAAATGTGAGGTAGTAGCATAAGGATCCCAGTTTCCATATAAAATGTCATTTGCATTAGCTCCTCTTTGCCCAAAAGCTTAAACTGGGAAGAACATTAAAATAAAAACAGCCATGATGTCTTTTTAAGATCCATTTAATGTCCTGATCACGGTTTCTTCAAACATCTGGGGTGAGACCTAAAAGTTGCTGTAAAGCAGCCCTCCTTGACTAACCTGACAGACCTTAAAACATTTAAGAGGAATGGTTTAAAATTACAAAACTTAGATAAAACAAGGTAAATATTATAAAATTTAAAAAGAAAATTAGCTACCAACTATGACCAAACAAGACAATGTACCAAACAAGATGGGTGAATATTTGTGACTTGTTAACATATTTAATTTAATTTGATTTAATTGTAGTTTTAGTCATGCTTTAATAAAATGTTTTAGCTTTCCAGTCGTACAAATGCTATGTTGTAACAATTGTTTAAAAATAGTGTTGGGGTGGGGGTTCTTGTTTAAAGCAGTGTAAACAGACAGGCATCCTTATGAGAGCGCACATTATCTAATCATAGAAGTGAGACACAAACCACAGTGGTGAAAAATTACAAGCGAGCCTGAATCCCTTTTAACAGCTAACGCTACATCTTACTCAATTAGGGCTGCTTAGCCCATGTTGTTATACCCCATTTAATGTAATTACCAGTGATTATAACTACACTCTCGATGACAGATGAAAACGAGGCATGACTGAAGAAGCAGGGCTGCCCCACTGCTGATCCGGGAGCACATTAGAAGGACAAACCACCCAACCACAACCCTTCATCCCACAGTCTGTGGAGTCTATTTAGAGCAGAGTATCAGGCAGGCAGAGACGTTTTCATTATTTAGCAATGCAAAAACTCTTCCCAATATTGCGGGATAAATAAAATATCCAGGAACAATTTTACATGCCGTATTAACCTTGCATTTCCAGTGCCTGACTCGGTCATTACGAAACAACCGGCATCAGTCAGGCTTCACCCAGGTCTATTTAAACCATCCCTCTCGCTGTCGCCCTTAAAACAATTTCCTGTTTGACATACTAGAATAACTATTGATTGAAGGCTTGTATTACCGGAGGTTCGAGCTCTGCATCGATGCCCTCATTGTGCATATTTTTATCATTTGGAGGCAGGCAGATCCGTTTTTGATACAAGTGCTTTCCTTAGTTTTTGGTGGATTAAAAAAAACAATCTCTGGGTTTGAATCTGTCTCAATGTCTTAATCAGTGGCTGTATGACTTTAAAGGAACACAACAGTGTTTTTAAATGCAAAGCACATTATAGATCTGACTTGTAACTCACTTATTAACTCATAGTTAGCAGCCGGAAGTTTTTCGACGAGCTCCATTACCACTCCTGGTAATGTAGGCACACCGGCACACTTTGCATTAATGAAGTGGGTGTCCTTGTTTAATGAATTCCCCATCAATGGCATGTGTGGTGGAGAATTTTAACATCTTCTTGTACTGAGAAACAAACAGGAAAGTTGTTGACTACTTTCTGAGAAACAACAACCCCCCCCGGGACAGGATGCCAATCATTTACGTTGTTTCAGCCACCCAACCCCCTCAAACATAGCCAATCATGTCTGTATGTAGATGCCTGACCAGTCGATAGCACAGCTGGGGATTCAAACCCTAGCAATAGTTGGTTAGCGTAATTTAGTGCCTCTTGAATTTGCATATTTCACTAATAGTAAAGCTACTTAAATGCTTTGACCTCTTCACATTCTTTGACCTCTTCCAACATGGTGAAAGCCGTAAATATAGAAGGTATGACATTTAATAATACCTCCCACAAACTATTTCATAAAAGCAACAAAATTGTTCTTGGTCAGTCTGGATACTGGATTGGATGGCATAACTGTCTTTACATGTCATGTTTTTATTGTTTTTAAATGCAAGGTTATCCTACGTTCAGACGGCAGCAATTTTTCATCTCTTGTCGCCCGAATCACTGATCGCTCATCAATCTGTGTTCACAGTGGAAGCGTCATCACCTGTGGCCGTTTGATTTCCATGGTTTAACTGGCGCCAAAGCAAATGCCATGCCAGTACAGCATACTTTACTGGGTAGTATTTACAAAGCATATAAAAAATAAAACTATAAGTCTATACTGTTTTTAAACAAATCACACTTTTGGAATCATCTCCGCGTAATGCTTTACTGTCTTTGTTATCACTGCTGTCTATTTGCTAAATTTTAACACACAGCTACAATGAGTTTCTCTTCCATGTCTAGTAGGAACTATTATCTATGAACCACAACCGGAGCGTATTGTTTCAAGGTGCTCAATTGCTCAGTTCCTATTCGCATAATTTGCATAAAGTAAAACTCTGTACACCTTTTTTCACGTCGCTAATGTTCGCTCCACCTCCTGTCGCTGGAAATCACCAGCTCTTATTGAAAATGAATGACAGCCGGTTGCTTTGTCTCGTCACAACGCTGCCGGTCTGAACGTAGGATTAGTGAGAAGAATCATGAACACTCCATGTGTTTTACAGCAAGAAGGTCCTGGGTTCGATCCCCAGGTGGGGCGGTCCGGGTCCTTTCTGTTTGGAGTTTGCATGTTCTCCCTGTGTTTCCGTGGGTTTCCTCCGGGTGCTCCGGTTTCCTCCCACAATCCAAAGACATGCAAGTGAGGTGAATTGGATAATTATTTAAATTATCTATTTTTTCCCACTTTTCCCCCCAACTTTTATCCCCATTCTAATCGTGTCCAATTACCCTGATTGTGTCCCTTATACTGATTCGACCCTTTTGCCGCTGACTGAGGACGCCACTCAACTGACTTGCGCCCCCTCCGGCACGCAGTCAGTACAGCCTGCATTTTTCACCTGCACGAGCCGAGTTCATACACCGAGAGACTCTGCGCACGGAGGGTCACACCCCCCTCAATGTTATTCCTCAGCCCTGTGCAGTTGTACCAGTTATGAGGATCTATGCTCCGACTCTACCCCTAAGCCCCTGAACAACAGCCAAACGTTGTTCATACTGCCGCCCAACCCAGTCGGAAAGGTAGAGCTGAGTTTCGATACGATGCATCTAGAAACCCAACTCTGGTGCGCTAGCGTGCTTTACCGCTGCGCCACCTGAGCGGCCGTAATTACCGTTCTTGTCATGACTGTAACCAAAGTGTAAAAAACATGACGTTAAAATCCTAATAAACAAACAAACAAACTTGGGTGTGAATGTCAATTGTTTCAGAAAAGAAAGTAGATGTTAGGAGATCGTTAACATATGCATTACAATTTTTAGCTATCCGAGTACAGAAGGTTCCAAATTCCCCAGATCTCAATCCAATCAAGCAATTGTGAATTATGCCATAATATTTCATAGCTCAGGCTTGGGTATGACTATTTTGGTGTGACCTTAGCTAAGACATTTGTTGTAGGAGTGTAACATTGACAGTTGTAAGCTGTGTTTTATTTGGATGCTAAATTATTAGTGCTTTGTGATTTATCAACAAATAAAATAGCTATTGTGACCAACATGTATGAAGTAGGTGCATTGTGAAAGCACAAATGAATGGTGCTAGTATCAGCTGGTCCACTTGGGACCTTTTGAACCCCCCTGAAAACAAGACCTTACTTTCTCTGATCTTACCTGGCGGTGACTTCGATGTTAGAGATGGCGTAAAAGTACTTCAGCAAGTTGTCCCTCTGCACATACGTTCCTCCGAGCGCTGGCTTCAGCAGGCGCAACCTCAGATCAGTGAACGTGAAGAAATCTCTCAGACCTTTCATGCTCTCCATGCGTGTGTACAGGTTGTCCATATTGAGCAGCCTGGGCCCTGCAAAAATAGCAAAACGGTCCCGAACCTCAAAGCGTACAATCTTTTCATTTTTGGAGCCCACCCAGCGTGAGTACTGCTCGGTGCAGATGACCCGGGTCACGTTGGCAGCCGACAGATGCTCCACCCGTTTGGCGGGCATGCCGAACGCTTCCGAGCAGTCGTCAGCATAGTACTGGTACGGCTGCCAGCTTCGGCCTTTGTCCAACGACTTCTCGAGCACCATTATAGTGGGTCTGCCGTACTCAAACGTGATCTCTATGTCATCCGTCACCTCCAGGCTTTTGTTCCACGAGAGTGTGATGTTTGCAAGAAGTGGCTCTGGGAAGCGGCTCCATGTCACCGTCTGCCAGTATGTGATGAGGCCGTTGGTCTCACGATCCTGCATCAGCTGCGGTGGGTGGGCCAGGTCAGTGGTTGAGGCATCACATTCGTCGCTGCACAGGTATGGGTTTTCCTACACCAGGAACACAAAGACAGTCTCAGTCAGCATTTCAGCATCATCATCTTAAACAGACTTTTAGATTCAAGATTCAAGAGTTTTACTGTCATATGCACAGAAGAAACAGCAGTTACGCTGTACAATGAAATTCTTACTTTGCTTGTCGTATTATGGGTATATATACATAAAACAAGATTAAACTAACATAATAAAACAGTAAAAAACCTATAATATTTTTATATACAAAAATAATAAAAATAAACTATAGCAGCAAAAAAGGCGAGTAGCAGCAGTCATAGTAAGGTGCAGTTATGCAATGTATTTTTGTGCATGTAGCAGCAGTTATTGTACAGTTGTTCTAGCAGATGTTTCAGCACACATATTTATGAATATTATGGAACATTTCAGAACTGTGCTCATTTCATTTTCATCCACTGCTTTATCCTGTTAAGGGTTGTGGTGGGTCTAGTTCCAACAGAAAACACTGGGCGCAAGGCAGGAATACAGTGGACATGGGAGCAATCCAACGCAGGCAGACCCAACAGCATTTTGTATACAGTATATATAAAAATGACTAATTTCATGCCTGGAGCACACTTAAAAAAAGTTTGGACATTATCATTGCGTTCCATCACCTTTTTAATCTTTGGGAATAACTGCAATGGACTGGCACCCTGTTCAGGGTGTTTCTGTGTGCCTTACACACATTGAGAGCTGGGATAGGCTCCAGCACCCTTTGCGCCCCTTATTAGGATAAGCGGCTTATAAAGTGAGTGAGTGAATCTTTGGGAATTGAGGATAGTATATATTGCAGTATGCTGTGTTTATTTTTGACATTGGAATGTACAGTATGTGCAGGCTTTGTATTCTGGTCTTGTAAGGCAAAAAGCTTTAATTCTACAATGCAGAGATGTGTCAAATACTTCATTAAGCAAAGAAATAATAACCATATGTGTTTCTTATAGAAGTTTAAACTGAATGATTTTATTTGAAATATTTTATTTTAAAAACACTTCATGTATAAATATGACAATGTCAAATAAAAACATTTCTGCTTCATTTATGCTAGAACTAAAACAAAAAAAGTCTTAAATTCTATAAAACGCTTTATCAGTTTGTGTTTGTTTAAAGGCAAGTGCTTGTTTCAGGAGGATAGTTTACATTTAATTTAAAAGGAAAACATCCGACAGTCAGAAAGCTTTAATCAAAAAAAGCAGCAACTTTGGAGGTATGAATAACTTACAGGCAACAGACCATAAAACTGACCAAAAAAGAGATCCACACCCACATATTTTAAGTATAAATGCTTAATTATTGTCCAGCATAAACAGTCAATGCATATTATTTCAACATATAAATTAGGCAGTGCTTACAAAATGTCCATGCTTGTTTTAGGTGGTTTTGGCAACCCTGAGTAATGAGTAATGAACGTATGGATTTAATATCAGGTAAATTAGTTTGATTTTGTATTTATTAATCATACACATGCTACTGCTAATTCTTAAATGCTTTATCAGTTTGTGTTTAGTTAAAGGCAAGTGCTTGTTTCAGGATGATAGTTTACATTTAATTTAAAAGACAATATGAATTAGGCGGTGCTAATACAAATGTTCTTGCTTATTTAGGGTGGTTTTGGCAACCCGGAGACTGGTCCGAACTTTTAAGTAACAAACGTATGGATTTAATGTCAGGTAAATTAGTTTGCTTCTTTTTTTTTTTTTGCTGATCATGCACATACTACTGCTAATTTTATAAAATAATTCATTAATTTGTGTTTACTTGAAGGCAAGTGCTTGTTTCAGGAGGATAGTTTACATTTAATTGAAAAGAAAAAATAACTGACAGCCAGAAAGCTTTAATCAAAAGAAAATCCTAAACTTTAGAGGTATTAACTGCTTACAGGCAGCAGCTTACCATAAAATAGATCCACACTAACATATTTTAAGTATACATGCTATAATCTCGTCCAGCATAAACAGCATAAAACATATGAATTAGGAAGCGCTAACAAAATGTCCATGCTTGTTTTAGGTGGTTTTGGCAACCCTGAGTAATGAGTAATGAACGTATGGATTTAATGTCAGGTAAATTAGTTTGATTTTGTATTTACTAATCATACACATACCACTGCTAATTCTAAAAATGCTTTATCAGTTCGTGTTTACTTAAAGGCAAGTGCTTGTTTCAGGATGATAGTTTACATTTAATTTAAAAGACAATATGAATTAGGCGGTGCTAAACAAATGTTCTTGCTTATTTAGGGTGGTTTTGGCAACCCTGCAACCGGGACTGAGTAATGAAAGTATGGATTTATGTCAGATAAATGAGTTTGAGTTTTTCTTTACTGATCATGTACATGCACTCCTGCTAATTATATAAATGCTTTATTCGTTTATGTTTACTTAAAGGCAAGTTCTTGTTTTGAGGAGCATAGTTTACATTTAATTTAAAAGAAAAAACGGACAGCTAGAACGCTTTAACCAGAAGAAAATCCTAAACTTTAGACTTATGAACTGCTTACAGGTGTCAGTTGACCATAAAATAGATTCACACTCACATATTTTAGGTATAAATGCTAAAATCTTGTCCAACATAAACATTCAATGCATATTATTTAACAATATGAATTAGGAAGCGCTAATAAAAATGTTAGTGCTTATTTTAGGTGGTTTTGGCAACCCTGAGACTGGTCACTGTCAGGACTTTTAAGTAATGAATTTATGGATTTAATGTTAGGTAAATAAGTTTGGTTTTTTTGCTGATCATGCCCATACTCCTGCTAATTCTATGAAATAATTTATTAATTTGTGTTTACATGAAGGCAAGTTCTTGTTTCTGGAGGATAGTTTTCATTTAATTTAAAAGGAAAAAAACTGACAGCCAGAAAGCTTTAATCAGAAGAAAACTATAAACTTTAGACTTATGAACTGCTTACAAGCAGCAGGTGACCATAAAATACATACACACCCACATATTTTAAGTATAACTGATAAATTATTGTCCAGCAGAAACAGTTAATGCAGTAATTTAACAATATAAATTAGGCAGTGCTAATAAAAATGTTGTTGCTTATCTTATCTGAATTTGGCAACCCTGTGAGTCTGGGCTTTTGAGTAATAAACCTATCGGGTAAGTGAGTTTGTTTTTTTCTGGTCATGCACATGCTCCTGCTAATTAAAAAAAATGCTTTATAAATATCAATGCGAAATCTTGTCTAGAATAAACAGTTAATGTTTGTTATATTGTTTAAGCATATAGCAGTGCTAATAAAATCGTTCTTGCTTATTTTATGTGGTTTTGGCAACCCTGCGACCAGTCAGGACTTTTGAATAATGCTTTTTTTCTTTACTGATCATGCACATACTCCTGCTAATTCTAAAAATTCTTTATAAATATCAATGCAAAATTTTGTCTAGAATAAACAGTAAATGTTTATTATATTGTTTAAGCATATAGCTTTGCTAATAAAATCGTTCTTGCTTATTTTTTATGGTTTTGGCAACCCAGCGACCAGTCAGGACTTTTGAATAATGCTTTTTTTCTTTACTGGTCATGCACATACTCCTGCTAATTCTAAAAACGCTTTATAAATATCAATGCAGCAATCTTGTCTAGAATAAACAGTAAATGCTTATTATATTGTTTAAGCATATAGCTTTGCTAATAAAATCGTTCGGCTTATTTCTTATGGTTTTGGCAACCCTGCGACCAGTCTGGATTTTTAAATAATATCTTTTTCTTTACTGATAATGCACATACTCCTGATAATTTTAAAAATGCTTTATCAGTTTATTTCAGGAGAATAGTTTAATTTAATTTTTTTTTTAAATCTGACAGCCCGAAATTAGGAAAAACTGCAGCTGGAGGTATAAACTGCTTACAAGGAACACATCACCATAAGGTACATAATTGCTAGCATTTGAATTAAAAGTAAAATTAGAAAACTCCATTATAATTGTTGGCAGCGCTAATACAATGTTCTTGCTTATTGCAGATGATTCTGGCAACCTGGACAGTCTGGACTTGTACTTAATAAACATATGAATTTAATGTCAGGTAAATGAGTTTGATTTTGAATAAAACTCATGTGAATGTTGATACTAATATAAGTAAGACGCTGCTGAGATGCATTAAATGGAACCATTACTATCAGTTAGGTGTAATTTTCCATCAGTACGCTGACTTTTCAGATTAACTAGTAGATTTATACCCACTACTGTGACTGGCTGATAAAATTGGCTCTAGTATTCTGCTGACACTGTGGCTAAACGGCTTGGCCTGTGCGTTGTCATGTGGTTACCTCTGACCTCTTAATTCCAGCTGTATCCTCAGAGTAAGACGTTAACAGCCGCATTACCAGAGTTAATCCCCCCAGCAGGTTTCTGAATTGAGTCTGGTTTTGGGATGTGAGTATGTCAGTAGGGCACCGTGTGAGTGCAGACATGGCTTCATGTGTTTATTACATTCCACCTTGACACAGATTAAAGATTAGGTTTCCAGGTATAATCCTAAAATATAGATGGACTAATATGTATATATATATATACTGTATATACAGTATATATACACATATTAGCACGGTGGCTCCATCTGGGAATCGAAGCCAGGACCTTGTTATGAGACGAGCCACCGTGCCACCCTCGACACGTTTTAATACCAGTTTGTAAAATGGTGAGATGCAAGCCATGCATTTAAAAAAACTGTATATATATATATATATATATATATATATATATATATATATATACACATATTAGCACGGTGGCTCCACCTGGGAATCGAAGCCAGGACCTTGTTATGAGACGAGCCACCGTGCCACCCTCGACACGTTTTAATACCAGTTTGAAAAATGGTGAGATGCAAGCCATGCATTTAAAAAAACTGTATATATATATACAGTATATATACAGTGTATCACAAAAGTGAGTACACCCCTCACATTTCTGCAGATATTTAAGTATATCTTTTCATGGGACAACACTGACAAAATGACACTTTGACACAATGAAAAGTAGTCTGTGTGCAGCTTATATAACAGTGTAAATTTATTCTTCCCTCAAAATAACTCAATATACAGCCATTAATGTCTAAACCACTGGCAACAAAAGTGAGTACACCCCTAAGAGACTACACCCCTAAATGTCCAAATTGAGCACTGCTTGTCATTTTCCCTCCAAAATGTCATGTGATTTGTTAGTGTTACTAGGTCTCAGGTGTGCATAGGGAGCAGGTGTGTTCAATTTAGTAGTACAGCTCTCACACTCTCTCATACTGGTCACTGAAAGTTCCAACATGGCACCTCATGGCAAAGAACTCTCTGAGGATCTTAAAAGACGAATTGTTGCGCTACATGAAGATGGCCAAGGCTACAAGAAGATTGCAAACACCCTGAAACTGAGCTGCAGCACAGTGGCCAAGATCATCCAGCGTTTTAAAAGAGCAGGGTCCACTCAGAACAGACCTCGCGTTGGTCGTCCAAAGAAGCTGAGTGCACGTGCTCAGCATCACATCCAACTGCTGTCTTTGAAAGATAGGCGCAGGAGTGCTGTCAGCATTGCTGCAGAGATTGAAAAGGTGGGGGGTCAGCCTGTCAGTGCTCAGACCATACGCCGCACACTACATCAAATTGGTCTGCATGGCTGTCACCCCAGAAGGAAGCCTCTTCTGAAGTCTCTACACAAGAAAGCCCACAAACAGTTTGCTGAAGACATGTCAACAAAGGACATGGATTACTGGAACCATGTCCTATGGTCTGATGAGACCAAGATTAATTTGTTTGGTTCAGATGGTCTCAAGCATGTGTGGCGGCAATCAGGTGAGGAGTACAAAGATAAGTGTGTCATGCCTACAGTCAAGCATGGTGGTGGGAATGCCATGGTCTGGGGCTGCAAGAGTGCAGCAGGTGTTGGGGAGTTACATTTCATTGAGGGACACATGAACTCCAATATGTACTGTGAAATACTGAAGCAGAGCATGATCCCCTCCCTGCGGAAACTGGGTCGCAGGGCAGTGTTCCAGCATGATAATGACTCCAAACACACCTCTAGGACGACCACTGCTTTATTGAAGAGGCTGAGGGTAAAGGTGATGGACTGGCCAAGCATGTCTCCAGACCTAAACCCAATAGAACATCTTCGCGCTCCTCCACCTTCCGCTTGAGGATGCCCCAAAGTCTCGAATATCCGCCAGCTCCGTGATGTCGTCATGGAGGAGTGGAAAAGCATTCCAGTGGCAACCTGTGAAGCTCTGGTAAACTCCATGCCCAGGAGAGTTAAGGCAGTTCTGGGAAATAATGGTGGCCACACAAAATATTGACACTTCAGGAACTTTCACTAAGGGGTGTACTCACTTTTGTTGCCGGTGGTTTAGACATTAATGGCTGTATATTGAGTTATTTTGAGGGAAGAATAAATTTACACTGTTATATAAGCTGCACACAGACTACTTTTCATTGTGTCAAAGTGTCATTTTGTCAGTGTTGTCCCATGAAAAGATATACTTAAATATCTGCAGAAATGTGAGGGGTGTACTCACTTTTGTGATACACTGTATATATATACACACAGACAGTATATATGCATTGTATATACATTATATATACTGTATACCATAAATCAGCCATAACATTCAAACCACCTCCTTGTTTCTACACTCACTGTCCATTTAATCAGCTCCACTTACCATATAGAAGCACTTGTAGTTCTACAATTACTGACTGTAGTCCATCTGTTTCTCTACATACTTTTTTAGCCACTTTCACCCTGTTCTTCAATGGTCAGGACCCCCACAGGACCACCACAAATCAGATATTATTTAGGTGGTGGATCATTCTCAGCACTGCAGTGACATGGTGGTGGTGTGTTAGTGTGTGTTGTGCTGGTATGAGTGGATCAGACACAGCAGCGCTGCTGGAGTTTTCAAATACCATGTCCACTTTATTAGACACTCCTACCTAGTTGGTCCACCTTGTAGAAGTCAGAGACAATCACTCATTTATTGCTGCTGTTTGAGTTGGTCATCTTCTAGACCTTCTTGAGTTGGTCATCTTCTAGATGTGCTGCAGCTCAGTTTCAGGGTGTTTGCAATCTTCTTGTAGCCTTGGCCATCTTCATGTAGCGCAACAATTCGTCTTTTAAGATCCTCAGAGAGTTCTTTGCCATGAGGTGCCATGTTGGAACTTTCAGTGACCAGTATGAGAGAGTGTGAGAGCTGTACTACTAAATTGAACACACCTGCTCCCTATGCACATCTGAACCAAACAAATTAATCTTGGTCTCATCAGACCATAGGACATGGTTCCAGTAATCCATGTCCTTTGTTGACATGTCTTCAGCAAACTGTTTGCGGGCTTTCTTGTGTAGAGACTTCAGAAGAGGCTTCCTTCTGGGGTGACAGCCATGCAGACCAATTTGATGTAGTGTGCGGCGTATGGTCTGAGCACTGACAGGCTGACCCCCCACCTTTTCAATCTCTGCAGCAATGCTGATAGCACTCCTGCACCTATCTTTCAAAAACAGCACTTGCATGTGACGCTGAGCACGTGCACTCAGCTTCTTTGGACGACCAACGCGAGGTCTGTTCTGAGTGGACCCTGCTCTTTTAAAACGCTGGATGATCTTGGCCACTGTGCTGCAGCTCAGTTTCAGGGTGTTGGCAATCTTCTTGTAGCCTTGGCCATCTTCATGTAGCGCAACAATTCGTCTTTTAAGATCCTCAGAGAGTTCTTTGCCATGAGGTGCCATGTTGGAACTTTCAGTGACCAGTATGAGAGAGTGTGAGAGCTGTACTACTAAATTGAACACACCTGCTCCCTATGCACACCTGAGACCTAGTAACACTAACAAATCACATGACATTTTGGAGGGAAAATGACAAGCAGTGCTCAATTTGGACATTTAGGGGTGTAGTCTCTTAGGGGTGTACTCACTTTTGTTGCCGGTGGTTTAGACATTAATGGCTGTATATTGAGTTATTTTGAGGGAAGAATAAATTTACACTGTTATATAAGCTGCACACAGACTACTTTTCATTGTGTCAAAGTGTCATTTTGTCAGTGTTGTCCCATGAAAAGATATACTTAAATATCTGCAGAAATGTGAGGGGTGTACTCACTTTTGTGATACACTGTATATACTGTATATATTATTATCTAATTTCTTGCCCTGTTTAAGCTTAATTAAGTTGGGGCTGGATTACCTTATAAGGTCCACTCACATATGCCATTAAGATCTTTATGTTGCCACTTGGGGTTCTTATGTGCCATTCAGTGTTTATCAACTTAACTTGATTTAAGCAGTTCTGTAGGAGCTAACAGGGTCATGAAATGGATGATTAATCTTTAATTAACCTTGATTAACTAAGTGTTAGACTAAAATGTATTTGTAGCTGTACATTCTGATTCTGTCTAAGGCGAGGCAACCTCGCTTTGACCCCAGAACTATGTGACATCATATGTTTGCATGATGTTCTAACTGCAGTTAACAACTGTCACATATCTCCCACTCTTGCTCACACACACACACAATGCTTAAGAGAGAACCGACTGGGCACCAGTAGACAGCTGAGTTAGGAGGAACAATCATTTGTAATGATTAACACCTTGTATGGTACCACTAAGCGGCACCAATTACCACCTATGCCAGCTTGCGACCAGACACCACATGGCAAGCAAAGCTGTCACTAAATACACCTTAATAAGAGTGTGGCATGAAACCTTCTTCCAATGCATGAGACCTGACAGATGTGTTAATCCCACCTGCTAGGCAAATAGAAGTTATGACCAGTTATGACGTTAATAAGAACATTCCGGTACAGCTCCATACCAAGCAGCATTCCAGCCTGAAATCTAATCTTAGCATGATGAACCTGTGTTACCTCAAATCCTCAATCCTCCTCTCAGTGAACAAATCCAGGCCATCTGCTCCTCCAGGTGGTTCTTGTCCTAAAACCTTACAGCTGTTAGTCTGACAGGAATCCCGTCACTGATAACAGGGGACACGGCACTAAGTACTGTGTTTGATCCTGAGCAGGGACCCGTGTCGGTGAACAGACAATTGATTCTTTCACACCCTAGTGGTACTTTTAAACGTACATTTAAACGTACATTTAAAAAGCACAAATCACTGCTGGTGTTCCAGCACTTTTTATAACTGTGCTATAAAATTCGTCTTAATTCCAGACTGGACTGAGTTCATATAAGTGAAGAGATCATGCTACTTCCATTTATTTTACTCTCATTTTGATTGGAAGCAGTTTAACAGTGTGCAGCAAGCTCTAGAGGCAAGGATGAACACACCAGGCTCAGTGGGTTTTTGCCACTAGTAGGTGTCACTGTTGCAGAGGTGTCTCCCCATCTGACATTCCCTCCCTCAGACACGGTTGATTGTGTCTGTAGATTGACCCTGCAATCTTCACAGACAAACATTAGCAGTTGGTCATACTAATGATCCACAGGATGTCACAAATTAGTTAAATGTCATATTTCTACCCTCCATCTTTTAAAAATCTTTACCTTTTGAATTTTTTCTCATTTTAATTCTACTGAATGAACTGCATTTACATTTACATTTTCGGCATTTAGCAGACACTTTTATCCAAAGCGACTTACGATTATGACTGAACACAATTTTGAGCAAATTGAGGGTTAAGGACCTTGCTCAGGGGCCCAACAGTGGCAACTTGGTGGTAGTGAGGCTTGAACCGGCAACCTTTTGGTTACTAGTCCAGTACCTTAACCACTGAGCTATCACTGCCCTACTGCATACTGTGTTTTCTAACAATTGAACATGTCCAAAATTTTACCAAAACAGCAATTCTCTAAACATACACATGTGGTTCTTCTACAGAGATCCTGGTTACAAGCATCAGTAGAAGTAATTTAAGTCTTTATGCTACAAATATGTAGTAGTTTTTAAACACCTCACAGTCACTGCTGGACAGAGAATAGTCCACCAACCTAAAAAATATCCAGCAAACAACGCCCCGTCGACAGCGTCCTGTGACCACTGATGAAGGTCTAGAAGATGACCAACTCAAACAGTAGCAATAGATGAGTGATCGTCTCTGACTTTACATCTACAAGGTGGACCAACTAGGTAGGAGTGTCTAATAGAGTGGACAGTGAGTGGACACGGTGTTTAAAAACTCCATCAGCGCTGCTGTGTCTGATCCACTCATACCAACACAACACACACTAACACACCACCATTTCAGTGTCAGTGCAGTGCTGAGAATGATCCACCACCCAAATACCTACTCTGTGGGGGTCCTGACCATTGAAGAACAGGGTAAAAACATGAAAAAGCATGTAGAGAAACAGATGGACTGCAGTCAGTAATTGTAGAACTACAAAGTGCTTCTGTATACCATAGTGGAGCTGATAAAATGGACAGTGAGTGTAGAAACGAGGAGGACACACAGGACCAAAAGATACTCATATTTTTGTGATGCTAGTCAGGACATACCTGGCAACCTTGGAAATATGATTTACACAAAGCTAATTTGTATAATCTTTGGACTATACTATATACTAAACACGACTCATAATATGAACACTTCTCAACCCCTGAGCATCTATTCATTACCTACTCTGTCTGAGGTGACATTTACAACACTTTATCCATCATCTCTGAATCTTTAGTATACGTCAAGTCTTTAAGTTTTACAGCAGCTCTTAAATATATGCTCAGTCAGTAGCTGTTTAAAGGACCGTGTCTGTGTAGCTGTGGGCTGTGTAACATTAGTTTTTCTACATGGCAAGGTGGACCTCTTTTCTCCTGCCACGTGAGGTAATTAAAGGGAAACCAGCTCCCTCAAGGCCGGCAGTCATGCAGCAGCTGCTGGCTTGCAGCTTCAGCAAAGTGCTCCTATCTCATTTTACAGAGCACAGACAGAGACCATAAGGCTTCTTATAAAACAAGAAGTTTCAAAATACCTGGTTTTAATATGGAAAACAACTTCCTGACTAATTGTAGTTAGTTGGTATTTACTTTAGTATTTACTTTGATATTATTTAGTTGGTTGGTTGTCTGGCTGGCTGGTTGGTTGTCTGGCTGGCTGACTTGTGTGCAGGCTGGTTGGTTAGTTGGTTGTCTGGCTGGCTGGTTGGTTGTCTGGCTGGCTGACTTGTGTGCAGGCTGGTTGGTTGGTTGGCTGGATGGTTGGTTAGTTAGGCAGACAGGTATATAGGTAAATGTTGCAATAAGTAGGTAGGTAGTCAGTCTGTTAAATAATCAGTCTGTTAATATTTGTTATGTTATTTAGTCGGTTGGTTGGTTGGCTGGTTGGTTGTCTGGCTGGCTGATTGGTTGACAGGCTGGTTAGCTCAGTGATAGTGGCAGTGATGGCTCAGTGGTTAAGGTACTGGACTAGTAATCAAAAGGTTGCCGGTTCAAACCCCACCACCACCAAGTTGCCACTGTTGGGTCCCTGAGCAAGGCCCTTAACCCTCAATTGCTCAAAATTGTGTTCAGTCATAACTGCTAAATGCCGAAAATGTAAATGGTTGGTTGGCAGGTATATAGGTATATGTTGCAATAAGTGGGTAGGTAGTCAGGTAAATAGTCAGTCTGTTAATATTTGTTATATTATTTAGTCGGTTGGTTGTCTGTCTTCCTAGCTGGCTGGCTGGTTGGCAGGCTGGTTGGTCGGTTGGCTGGCTGGTTGGTTGTCTGTCTGGCTGGCTGGTTGGTTGGTTGGTTAGTAAGACAGACTGGTATATGGGTACATGTTGCAATAAGTGGGTAGGTAGTCAGGTAAATAGGTCAGTCTGTTATTCGGTCACTCAGTCAGAAGAAGTATTTTTGTAGGGAGAAAAACATGTAGGTAGTTAGGTACTGTCCTGTGTAGTTGCTTAGTTGGTTGTAAGTTTATTGATTAGGTTGATACATAGATTGGTTAGTAGGTACATCCAAAATTCACCTAGCCAGTTTAGTATGTTAAGAACATAGGTACCTACTTACCAGTTGGTAGGTACAGTACATGTGTAGGTAGATGAGTAGATAGGAATGTATGGTAGGTAGTTTATTGGGAAGGGATGGAGGTAGGATATAGTGTGGGAGATATTGTAGGTAGGTATGGTAGGTACTAGGAATTTAGGTAAGTACATAGGTAAGAAGTGTTGTAAATTTAGGTAATGTAGGTTTGGTAGGTAAGTGGGTAGGTAGGCATGTAGGTTGCCAGGTAGGTAAATGTCACAAAGGTGTGGGGGATTTATATATATAATTTACATACAAAAAATTGCAATTACTCATATAGTATGTCTTGTTTGTGTCTTGTGCCTGGTATTTTCTCTTCAAAAATCACACTTGCTGCACACTCGGTAGTGCTAGTTTGAAATAAATTAGTAAATGTGTGATGCCCTGTTAGCATTTAGCATTTATACCACCTGTCAGGTTTGTATTCCCACCCTGCCCCCAACGTAACTGTGACCCTGACATGCAAAATGCAGATACGAAATATGAATTAATGTACATGACAAGCTTCATATTCTCAACCTGCCTACTTAGGTATGAAGGTGTCGTCCCTATACTGAATTCTTGTATAGGTCTCCCCTCACACCCTTGAAATGATTGAAATGGTTTCTTTGTAATAATATTAATTTGTCTATTTATTAATTAATGTTTATAATAAAATGCACATTTATGAACCTTTTATATTTTATTAATCAAACCTAATCTGAGCAGCATGACTGGATTAAAATGCTGGATTAATATTAGATTGAATTTGACAATCTATATAAACAAACTGTCTTATTGTCTTAAAGCTGGTTGCCATTATGCTTTGAACAGTTTTATCTAACTAAGTGGTTAAATCTTGCAGAGATCTGGTTTGTGTTACTGTGAGAATGTCAGTATCAGACATGTGATATTAATATAGGCACTATGGACAAAATTGGACTGGCTCATCCCTAGCTCCATCTGTACATCTAGGCTCTGTGCTAATAAACACTGCACTAGTGCAGCTGCAACCAGGCTGCTTGTTCAGCAGTTCCTGACTGAAGCTTTAGGGAATTTCGGGGCTGTTGTATTGACTCTCTGCATGTCCTGCTAATCCTGTTAATTCATATTGCATGACTGGTGATCAGAGTGGAATGCAGCTATTGTCCTGCAATATGTGCCTTTAAATGAAACTGTAAACACTACTATATCTACTTTAATTTCTCTTTAAAACAGCATGTGTGTAGCCTACAGTCCTTATATCCACCCACACACCAAGCAAACGGTCGGCAAATACAATTTCAAAGCCAATATACAGTACATTTTAGTTAGTAAAAAGGTAAACCATGTTATTCTTTGACCCAGACTACGAAAAATCTACTAGGAATCTAGCTTTGAGGCACTGTAAATTATTCTCAAGGGTTAAGAAGCTATTACACTTAGGGGAATAAGGAATAAAAAGACGCAATTTAGCCATTAAAACTGTGTGGTGACTATCAGCCATCTTTCACAGCTCAGTGATACCCATGAGGGCGGCACGAAGGACCTGGGTTCGATACCCAGGCTGACAGGTTCGGGTCCTTTCTGTGCAGAGTTTGCATGTTCTCCCCGTGTCTGTGTGGGTTTCCTCCCACAGTCCAAAAACATGCAGTCAGGTTAATTGGAGACACTGAATTGCCCTACAGGTGAATGGGTATGTGTGTGTGTATGTGTCTGCCCTGCGATGGACTGGCACCCCATCCAGGGTGTTACTATGTGCGCCCATTGAAAAGCTGGGATAGGCTTCAGCACCCACTCGCGACCCTAATTGGATTAGCGGTTAAGAAAGTGAGAGAGTGAGAGTGATACCCATGATTTAAGTATAATCATAGTAGTTTTACTCATTACACCAACAGGACAAAATTATGTGGATACCTGACCATGTGCTACATCCCATTTCTGAAACCATGCACATTTATGAAGTTCCTACACTTATCTGGAAAGGCTCCCCACAAGAATTTAAAAAGTGTCTGTAATTATTGTAGCGTCCTGTGTTTTGTTAGAATTAATTAATGTAAATCGAGAGCATAACAAATGTTTAGGGAAAAATGTTATAATAAATATATAATACACATAAATAAATATGTATTAATAATATACATGTATGGCCGCTTAGGTGGCGCAGCGGTAAAAACACACGCTAGAACACCAGAGCTGGGATCTCGAATACCTGCCGGCTGGGCTGAGCGACCACATGAACAACGATTGGCCTGTTGTTCATATAGAGGTGGGATATTAAGCCAGATAGGGACTCTCTCATGACTGATGCACTACGACCTCTGCTGGCTGATCGATGGCGCCTGCACAGATACGAGGAAGGAGTGCGGATCAGTGTGTGTCTCTCCGTACACAGTGCTGATCCGCATATGCACTCGTCAATTGTAGGTGACAAGATTCATACAACTGTCTAGTAGTATCAATACCTGTTTTACCACTACTTTATCCCATTTAGGGTCATGATGGGTCCAATTCACTGGGTGAAAAGCAGAAAACACCCTAGATAGGTTGCCAGTCCATCACAGGGCAAACACATTTTTTTCTATTTTATTTATGCATTTTCTCCACTTTGTCTCCCGCTGCTGGGGATCCCTGATTGCAGTCGAGGTGGCAATCTTGCTGCTCACGCCTCCTCCGACCTGCGCGCAGCCCTTAGCGGAACCCTTTTTTCACCTATGTGCTCTGCACAGGTGCATCTCTATCTGCCAATCAGGGTCCTTACACAGCGTTTGAAGACATAGTCCGGTCGCCCCCACCAATTATGCCAGCTAAAACTGGAGCACCCAGACATGGGAAGAACATGCAAACTCCAGACCCAGACCACTCCACCTGAGAATTAAACCCAGGACCTTCTTGCTGTGAGGCATAAGTGTTACCCACCAAGCCACTGGGTCACCCTAGTACAGGCCAGTTAAAATTAATTGTACAAACGTTGTATTTATAATTATAATACATGAAATATATATTTTAAACTCGTGTTGTATGACCTCTGCTGGGTGATTGATGGCGCCTGCACAGAGACGAGAAAAGAGTGCGGATCAGGGTGTGTCTCTCCGTACACAGTGCTGATCCGCATATGCACTCGTCAATTGTACGTGACAAGATTCATACAACTGTCTAGTAGCATCAATATCTGTTTTACCACTACTTTATCCTATTTATGGTCACGATGGGTCCAATTCACTGGGTGAAAAGCAGAAAACACCATAGATAGGTTGCCAGTCCATCACAGGGCAAACACATTTTTTTCTATTTTATTTATGCATTTTCTCCACTTTTTCTCCCGCCCTTAGTGGAACCCTTTTTTCACCTATGTGCTCTGCACAGGTGCATCTCTATCTGCCAATCAGGGTCCTTACACAGCGTTTGAAGACATAGTCCAGTCACCCCCCCCCGCCCCCCCCCCCCCCCAGGACCTTCTTGCTGTGAGGCATAAGTGTTACCCACCAAGCCACTGGGTCACCCTAGTACAGGCCAGTTAAAATTAATTGTACAAACGTTGTATTTATAATTATAATACATGAAATACTGTATATATTTTAAACTCGTGTTGTACAATCTCAACACTGACCAACAGATCAAACCCAAAATGAATGAATCTTTTTTGTTCAGTTTTTGCCTTTTGAATAATTGGCGTGCTTAACAAAACGTAAACCAGTTTAATCAGTCATTTAGAAATGCAAATTAAACCTTTGAAAGAATCCAGGTTGCCCTCATGGTACAGAGGATTAGCATTTAATCTGCAGTAATTTGAGGAATCCCAGAAGTCCTGAGGAGGCACAAAAAACAGGCAGCTGGGGATTATAGCACACTGACACAAACACTACAGGATTGGCCCGTCCTCCTCTGGGACCATGAGAGAGCAAAAAAGCAGTCCGGACTCATGAAAAATTTATGATAAAACGGCACAAAATTACACACAGAGCCAGACCAGGCTTAAGATGTTCCGGGAACAAAGCAGGACGACATTCAAACAGTCAGTTCTGTACATACTGAGGGGATTACATGGCTTTTTTAACTGAAATCTCAAACAATCTGGACCAAATGTGTTTTGTTTCCCCATGGTGCCTGTGTAGATACTCCCTCACAGTTATTTATAGTTGTTGGTGCATTGGAACTTCAACATGGAGCGTATTATTCCTCAGACGGTACCGTCAGCGCAAACCACACCTTCGTTCAACCCAAAACTCAAAGGGAAACTTCAAAAACACATGCACAAACACCACAAGAGCTTAGATATGCATGCAGCAACGGGTACGGCTTCATCTTTCTGCTTAGCTAAGCTGAGATCCTGTTTTCACTTTCCCTCACATCTTTCTTTCTTACATCTCTCTCTAACACACACACCTCTCTCATTCTCTCGCTTTCTCTTCTCATTAGTTGTATATCCAGCGTAGCAGGAGCTACCATCACATTCGGGAAAGAGCAAAGACGCTGAGTAAAAATGCAACGGCATCTCCTGTGGGCGCTGAGTGACTGAAATTTCCTTTAAATCTTTAATGAGCCGGAAAGCTTTTCCAAAGAAAGCCAAGTTACTGAATCTGGAGGGTTTACGCTGATCAATTAACTCAACGGAGAGGAGGAGGGAGAGCCGAGACCGTCAAGTGTACACAATTTAACAGCACCTTTAATGGAGTAGTGAACATACTGTATCGAATATGTGGCTTACATTACTAGTCAAGTAGAGGGAAAACAACTAGACTTCAAGTCAAGTGCCTGGTTAATTGTGCACCCACATAACCCTCTCAATCCCAGTTTAATTTATTCATTTATTCATTTTTACTGACCACCTAATACTATTTAGGGTCACTGTGAGTCTGGCGCCACACATGCAGGAATCCATCACAGGACAACACACACTCAAACACCTATTTACTTACTCACACATAGAGGTCATTCATTCATTCATTGTCTGTTCTACCACTGCTTTAAGCAAAGGGTAAAAATCACCTTTTACAGGTGACAGGTCGCCAGTCCATCACACACACACACACACATGGGTCATTCCTGGGATTGACCTTAAAACTTTTTGAAAATGAAACACTGTTTTGTTCTGTTTATTTGTTTTTCATGTTTTTTTTATAAAAAGGACATGTTATATGTTTCCAAACTAATACTGGTCAAGCTCAAGCAAGCACACAAACTATAGGTTTTATTAAAACATTTTCATGCAGTCTCTGACCCAGGATGTCTACTGTTGTGTTTCTGTTTTTCAGCTGCACTTTAGGCCATTCTTTAAAGGATGCACACTAATATTAATATTTCTGTTATTATTATAACCAAACTGAATAATAAAGCTATATAAATCACACATGCACCTCATATACACTGTGACGTCCACCCTGATACGTATCAGGTTGTAACAGGGTGGACCATAACAGGGTGGACATTCTGACATAAAATTAGCCATTAGCTAGCGAGTAAGCAAAACCATGCTAGTATAAAAGTGAATTCAGACAAAGAATTCTCTGCTTTTTAGTGTGATAATTTTTAAAATGATCAAATCGTACTGCTTTTTCTCATATATCCCATTACAGGGTGGACATGTTATGGTTGACCATATAATACTTTTAGGATAAAATGTGGAAAAAAACTACATTAAAATGAGGAGTTAGCCACTCATCTTCCACAGTTGTTTTCCTTCCAAAGAGATCATGTGAGCTACAGGAAATGATGTCAGTATGTAAAACTGCTCTTCATTTTAAGAGACAGTAGTAAGAAATAACAGGGTGGACGGCAACTTGAGGGACGTGTGAAAAACCCTTATAATCAGCAATAAAATAAAACTCATAAAGAAAAAAAATCCAAGGTTTAAAGGGACGTAAGCAAACCTTTTAAACAGAATTGAAAGACATTGAGATACTTTCATGATTAAACCTCATATATCCATCACTAAATCAGAATGTACAGCACTGGGGACATGGGAAAACCTCTGGTATCTAAGAGATAAAAACAGTATGTATACAGTCATTTTATTTTGGGGGGGGGGGGGGGGGGGGGGGGGGTGTATAAAACAGTGTGTTTAGTATTTGAAAGTCTTAATTATTTCAGTAAGATGTTTAAAAATTGTATTGTTTAAAATTTACTTAATGAATATAATGATCAGTACTGGGGACACAAAAGGCATCGAATTGTAGGAATGACCCACATACAATCACACCTAGGACAAATTTGTATCCGGAGCTCCCTGAGGAAACTCGCATGGACACAAAGTAAACATGCATACTCCATACAGAAAGGACCCAGATCGTTCCACAGTGTTACCCACAAAGCCTCAATGCCAGCCTTGAGGTAAATTCAAGCAGCTGATCCACCTTTGCGTTTCCATTGGAAATAGAAGTACACCTACACAGACATGGGGAGAACATGCAAACTTCTCACAGATACTGACAAGAGACATGAAACAAATCTAGGTCTCCAGAACCCGTCACAGGGCAGTGGAATCTCCGAATCTCCAAAGAAGAACCTTGGCAGTAGGATGGGTCAGTAGGACGGGTCATCCTCGTTTCTATACAAGACAATGACACCCACCGTGCCACAGTGGGTACAGTTCACTCGGCCATCACAGTCCATCACAAGGCACACCCACACACTCATCCACTCTCACATCTCCAGTTAACCTGACTGCATGTCTTTGAACTGTGAAAGGAAACCCACGCAGACACGGCCCGCTTCACCTGGAATTCGAACCCAGGACTTTCTTGCCCACTGAGCCACCGTGCCGCCCTGCTACGTTACCTTGCTAGAAATGCTTGGTTTAACTATAAGTTTTGTCCCAACTATAAAGCATCTGTCCCAGGTTGCAACACTTACTACCGAGTTCCAAACTGCCTAGGGATGTACTGGTAATTAGGAGCTTTTAGGAATGAGTTTTTATAGCTAAGCAGATGCACACAGTCTTAGCACTACAGTGTCCAACTGAATTGGTCCTAAATACACCAACATTATTTAGTTGACTCCTAATGATGATAAAAAATTGTTTATGAGTGGCATATGTAGTATAGTGGTACAGTGGGTGCTACACAGCAACAGCGGTCTTTGAGACCTAAGTTGAATGTCACCCTCCAGTCTTATAGGAATTTAGTATGTTCCTGCCATGTCTGGGTTTTCTTTAAGTATTCTATCTTGATCAGTAGGTAAAGTCTCTTTTCTAAACTGCCCTAGGTGTGATTAAGTAAAAACATAGGTAAGTACATGTAGTGATTGGCTGGCACACTGTCTAGGGTGTATTCCAGTCCTGCATCCAGGATTTCAGGGTAGCACTGGACCATCCATGACCCTAACCAGAAGAAAAACGTTAGTGAGAAACCTGCAGTTGGTTGTCAGTGTTTTATGCTTTCCCTCCTTTATGCAGACCAGAACCATAACAATCCAGGCGTAGACGTTTTGTTATTCCATTATTAAATACCTTTGCTTCTCACATAAGCTACTGGCCACACAGAGAAAGCCCAACATATCACAACATATTTAATTATATTTTTTACAGATGCTTAAAATAATGTCTTTTATTTTTTCATTTGCTTCAGTTTGCTGTAATTCTTATACCATACCATAACTTCTCCATTACAGTGCCTGATACCACTAAATCACAACATCATATACAGTGTAATGACTCATGGATATCGGAAAATCGGGAATGGTTTCCTCTTAAGGGTGCCGGCAGGTCTCTAAAAGTGCTTGGCCCCCTGATGTCTGAATGCAGATTGGTCTGATGATCAGTCAGCTTTTATTGATCAGGCTTGAAAAGTGCTGACACATTCATACACACACACACACACACTTTTCTTGTTTAGCTCACAAAGCCGCCTTAATTTCACATGATGTACATGTGTGAATAGAAATGAGTGAAGAAAATGTGTTGAATGACTGAAAGAAACATTATACATTTATTTTTTACTTTCATTACACAACTCACTTTAATGTTATTTGGGTTTTAACGCTTCATTTTCATCTGTGTTGGTTTAAAGCTTATCCCACAAACACACTTTTCATGCATGCATATTTACCGGGGTATTAGTCAGTTATTCTGCAATTTATTTGTTACATAGTCACTAATCAATTTAGAGCTAAATGGACTCAGAGTTCTAAAACATACAAAAGAAAGATATATAGATATAGATATATATCTTAATATATATAAATGGAAAAACCATACAATAAAAATGTCAATGTAAATAGTTTTTCTTACTTTTTTGCCATTTTGTCTGACTTTGTTAGTATGCAACAAAAAATAGTCTCAACTATAAAATGTTTTACATTTATTGCTGTCTTATTATTACTCTGCATTATTTAACATTAATTAGTTTATATTCGTATTGCTAATTTTCAATATTTATTGCTAAATAAAATGTTTTATTTATATATATATATATATATATATATATATATATATATATATATATATATATATATAAAATTATTTATAATGACTTAGTCCTAATTCCTTTTTATATGGTTCTGTTAAATTGTAGATATATCTTTATATATATATATATATATATATATATATATATATACAGTATATATATATATATATATATATATATATATATATATACGTGGTCCAATTCCAATGCAAAACTGGTCTGCGGCTATGCAGCCCCATACACAACAAACTGTGATGCACTGTGTATTCGGAAACCTTTCTATCAGAACCAGCATTAACATCTTCAGCAATTTTAGCTACAGTAGCTCGTCTGTTGGATCGGACCACACGGGCCAGCCTTTGCTCCCAACGTGCCTGGTCGGTGGTATATATATACACACACACAAAAACAAACTGATTAATATTAAAATAATATATTAAAAAAATATTTTTTTTTAAATGCAAAAAATAACAGTACCACTCTGAAAAGAGTTCTTTTAAATATAGCATTAATAACTATTTTACGAAACCAACTGCAGTTAAGACCTAGCTCTTCTTAAATTCCTAATTACTAACCTTGTTTAAATAAACTATAGAACAAAAAGTTCTAGTGAAACCGAAGCACATTCCTAAAAAGAATAACTACACAGAAATTGGCTTTTGTAGTAGAGTTTACTCAGTGCTTTTCAGCCCACGTGCCACATGGTGCCCGGCGAGACTGATGCCTCTTAGTGAATGATGCCCAAAAACCAACCTGACACACTTCTTCCTCTTATCCCCCGCTCTAAACGTGTGAATTAACACCCTGTTACCGGCAGCACTCTGTCTACACCCAGGCCTGTAGTAACAACCCAGCTGTACAAATCCATCTATCCATCGATTGTTCTCCAATCAAAGCCCTGGCTCCATGCCCAAACAATCAGTCGCTCAATTCTCTGAAAGAGAACCATTGCAGGTCTCCTTTACCAACCTGTACCAACCTGCTGAAGAACCAAATTCAGGAAAAGCAAATCACAAGTCAGCGTGAAAACTATAAACTGATATGAGTGATGCCTGCACAGCTACAAACCACATGTGAAGCTGTGCTCAGTTCATCTGTGCTCAGTTCATCTGTGCAGCACTAAAGCCACAGTGCAGTCATTCTCAATTCCAAGCATGAAAAGAAATAAATGAATATCACAGTAGTGTAGTAGTTGGGGCTCCGGTTTTGCAGCGCTACACTGCACTGGCTCACTACCACTGAGATCCAGGGTTCGCATCCCAGCGGTGCTATTTTCTAGTCGGACATCTACATACAGACATGGTTGGCTATGTCTGGGGTGGTGGGGGATAGCCAAGGTGCCATGGGGGTCCTGTTCAGGGTGTGTTACTTCAAACCTACTGTAATACACTTGTTTGGGGTGTGTTACTGCCCAGTGATTTCTGGGACACTGTGAACATCTGTACTGGACACTTCAAACTGAACGTATTTAAATTTAAACACTGTCCATTTTATAAGCTCCACTTACCATATAGAAGCACTTTGTAGTTCTACAATTACTGACTGTAGTTTATCTGTTTCTCTGCATGCTTTTCATGCTGTTCTTCAGTGGTCAGGACCACAACAGAGCAGGTATTATTTGGGTGGTGGATCATTCTCAGCACTGCAGTGACACTGACATGGTGGTGGTGTGTTAGTGTGTGTTGTGCTGGTATGAGTGGATCAGACACAGCAGCGCTGCTGGAGTTTTTAAGGACCTCACTGTCACTGCTGGACTGAGAATAGTCCACCAACCAAAAATATATCCAGCCATATATATAGTTTATATATATATATATATATATATATATATATATATATTTATATATATATATATATATATATATATATAAAAATGAAAAACAAATTTGAAAAAGTATATATATATAGAATCAAAATAAAAAAACAAAATTTACAAAGTATATACAGTGTATCACAAAAGTGAGTACACCCCTCACATTTCTGCAAATATTTAAGTATATCTTTTCATGGGACAACACTATAGACATGAAACTTGGATATAACTTAGAGTAGTCAGTGTACAACTTGTATAGCAGTGTAGATTTACTGTCTTCTGAAAATAACTCAACATACAGCCATTAATGTCTAAATAGCTGGCAACATAAGTGAGTACACCCCACAGTGAACATGTCCAAATTGTGCCCAAATGTGTCGTTGTCCCTCCCTGGTGTCATGTGTCAAGGTCCCAGGTGTAAATGGGGAGCAGGGCTGTTAAATTTGGTGTTTTGGGTACAATTCTCTCATACTGGCCACTGGATATTCAACATGGCACCTCATGGCAAAGAACTCTCTGAGGATGTGAGAAATAGAATTGTTGCTCTCCACAAAGATGGCCTGGGCTATAAGAAGATTGCTAACACCCTGAAACTGAGCTACAGCATGGTGGCCAAGGTCATACAGCGGTTTTCCAGGACAGGTTCCACTCGGAACAGGCTTCGCCAGGGTCGACCAAAGAAGTTGAGTCCACGTGTTCGGCGTCATATCCAGAGCTTGGCTTTAAAAAATAGACACATGAGTGCTGCCAGCATTGCTGCAGAGGTTGAAGACGTGGGAGGTCAGCCTGTCAGTGCTCAGACCATACGCCGCTCACTGCATCAACTCGGTCTGCATGGTCGTCATCCCAGAAGGAAGCTGACGCACAAGAAAGGCAGCAAACAGTTTGCTGAAAACAAGCAGTCCAAGAACATGGATTACTGGAATGCCCTGTGGTCTGACGAGACCAAGATAAACTTGTTTGGCTCAGATGGTGTCCAGCATGTGTGGCGGCGCCCTAGTGAGAAGTTCCAAGACAACTGTATCTTGCCTACAGTCAAGCATGGTGGTGGTAGCATCATGGTCTTGGGCTGCATGAGTGTTGCTGGCACTGGGGAGCTGCAGTTCATTGAGGGAAACATGAATTTCAACATGTACTGTGACATTCTGAAACAGAGCATGATCCCCTCCCTTCGAAAACTGGGCCTCATGGCAGTTTTCCAACAGGATAACGACCCCAAACACAACCTCCAAGATGACAACTGCCTTGCTGAGGAAGCTGAAGGTAAAGGTGATGGACTAAACCCAATTGAGCACCTGTGGCGCATCCTCAAGTGGAAGGTGGAGGAGTTCAAGGTGTCTAACATCCACCAGCTCCGTGATGTCATCATGGAGGAGTGGAAGAGGATTCCAGTAGCGACCTGTGCAGCTCTGGTGAATTCCATGCCCAGGAGGGTTAAGGCAGTGCTGGATAATAATGGTGGTCACACAAAATATTGACACTTTGGGCACAATTTGGACATGTTCACTGTGGGGTGTACTCACTTATGTTGCCAGCCATTTAGACATTAATGGCTGTGTGTTGAGTTATTTTCAGAAGACAGTAAATCTACACTGCTATACAAGTTGTACACTGACTACTCTAAGTTATATCCAAGTTTTATTTCTATAGTGTTGTCCCATGAAAAGATATAATAAAATATTTGCAGACATGTGAGGGGTGTACTCACTTTTGTGATACACTGTATATATACAGTGGGGGAAATAAGTATTTGATCCCCTGCTGATTTTGTAAGTTTACCCCCTTACAAAGACTTGAACAGTCTATAATTTTTATGGAAGGTTTATTTTAACAGAGAGAGACAGAATATCAACAAAAAATCCAGAAAAAAAACATTAAATAAAAGTTATAAATTAATTTGTATTTAATTAAGGGAAATAAGTATTTGATCCCCTACCAACCAGCAAGAATTCTGACCCCCACAGACATGTGCCCATGAGGCACACAAATTAGTCCTGTCCCTGTATAAAAGACTCCTGTCACAGAATCAGTTTCTTCCGTTCAAATCTCTCAACCACCATGGGCAAGACCAAAGAACTATCAAAGGACGTCAGGGACAAGATTGTAGACCTGCACAAGGCTGGAATGGGCTACAAGACCATCAGCAAGAAGCTTGGTGAGAAAGAGACCACTGTTGGTGCGATCATTCGAAAATGGAAGAAATACAAGATCACAGTCAATCACCCTCACTCTGGAGCTCCATGCAAGATCTCACCTGGTGGGGTAAGAATGATTCTGAGAAAGGTGAGGTCAGCCCAGAATTACACGGGAGGAGCTTGTCAATGATCTCAAGGGAGCTGGGAGCACAGTCACCAAGAAAACCATTAGTAACACACTTCGCCGTAATGGATTGAGATCCTGCAGTGCCCGCAAAGTCCCTCTGCTCAAGAAGGCTCATGTACAGGCCCGTCTGAAGTTTGCCAATGAACACCTGAATGATTCAGAGAAAGCTTGGGAGAATGTGATATGGTCAGATGAGACCAAAATTGAGCTCTTTGGCATCAACTCCACTCGCCGTGTTTGGAGGCAAAGAAATGCCCGGTGGGGATGGTGTTCTTGGGGTCATATCCAGCATTTCTCTGCTCCCAGCTCCCTTGAGATCATTGACAAGCTCCTCCCGTGTAATTCTGGACTGACCTCACCTTTCTCAGAATCATTCTTACCCCACCAGGTGAGATCTTGCATGGAGCTCCAGAGTGAGGGTGATTGACTGTGATCTTGTATTTCTTCCATTTTCGAATGATCGCACCAACAGTGGTCTCTTTCTCACCAAGCTTCTTGCTGATGGTCTTGTAGCCCATTCCAGCCTTGTGCAGGTCTACAATCTTGTCCCTGACGTCCTTTGATAGCTCTTTGGTCTTGCCCATGGTGGTCGAGAGATTTGAACGGAAGAAACTGATTCTGTGACAGGAGTCTTTTATACAGGGACAGGACTAATTTGTGTGCCTCATGTGCACATAACTGGTCTGTGGGGGTCCAGAATTCTTGCTGGTTGGTAGGGGATCAAATACTTATTTCCCTTAATTAAATACAAATTAATTTATAACTTTTATTTAATGTTTTTTTTCTGGATTTTTTGTTGATATTCTGTCTCTCTCTGTTAAAATAAACCTTCCATAAAAATTATAGACTGTTCAAGTCTTTGTAAGGGGGTAAACTTACAAAATCAGCAGGGGATCAAATACTTATTTCCCCCACTGTATATGCGTTTTTCTCCCATTTATAATTTCAATAATTTTCTCACACATTTGTTAACAAACTGGAGATCCTCTGGCCATTTTTGCTCATCAAAGACTCAGCCTTTCCTGGATGCTGCTTTTGTACCAAACCATGATTACAATCACTTGTTGACATCACCTGTTTGAAATCACATCATTATTTAGTTTTTTCACCTCATTACTAGCCCTAAATTGCCCCCGTCCCAACTTTTTTTGGAATGTGTTGCAGGCCTGAAATGCAGGAATGGAGGTTTATTAACAAATAAAATGAAGTTAAGCAGACAAAACATAAAATATACTGTCTTTATACTGTCTGCAATCAAATAAGAGTCAAAGTAAATGTAAGGAACATACTGTCCCAACTTTTTCTGATTTGGAGTTGTAAAAAAGAGCACTTCACTTGAGTAGGCTTTGTGACAAAAAGCAACATGGGTCCAAGGACATGGGTTCAATTCTCTCCTCAGGTCACTGTCTCTAAAAAGGTACAGTCTCCTCCAGGTACAGTAGATGGATTAGCTGCTCTAAACTGCTGCCCTAAATTGATGTGAGTAAGTGACTGAATGTATCGCTGTGGGCCGATCTTTAATGAACCGGCACCCTGTTCAGGATGTAAGTATTTTAGGTGGCCCTGGCTCCATGACCCTTGCTATGGTGACGCAGTAAGTGAAAATAAGTAAATTAACTGAATTTTAATTAAAAAAAAGAATGTACAAATAAAAAACATGATTTTTTTGCACAAAACTAACTAAATTAAACTTATAAACTCATTTCAGTGCATTTCTGATTTAAAACCCATTTCATAAATAGGAAAGTAGACTACAGGACTCGTGTAATCCAGTCTGAAGTACACAAGGATAAACCAAAAGTTTACTTCATGGTCAAAATATATGGACACCAGACCATTAGCACCAGAGGACATCCCATTCCAAAACCATGAGCCCCAACCCCCACCTCCTCCACCCTCAATTTGTAGCTATTGTAGCCTTCACACTTTTAGAAAAGCATTCTGTATGTGTGTGCCTATTCAGTCCAAAAAAAAATCCAAAAATGACTGATGTTGGACAAAAAGGCCAGACACACAATCAATGTTCCAAGGCTTGTATTGGGGTTGAGGTCAGGGCTTTGTACAGGTTGCTTGAGGTCTCTACATCAAACACGTCAAACCATGTTTATATGAACTTTGCTTTGTGCAAAGCAAAGAGCTTTTCTTAAACTGTAGCCACAAAATCTAAAGCATAAGTAATATTTTGGAAAACATATTATATGACATTTTAGGATCGTGTAAATTCAGAACTAAACATTAGAATAAAGAAACTGGCTGGTAAAATGTGAATATAATGTGTGTGTGTGTGTGTGTGCGTATGACTTGAACTACACCACTATACAGCACAAACCTGTTGAAACATTCCAGTCATTATCACATTCTCATAAACAGCTTCCATAAATCAGTCATTACACTGTGTGGAGTAAATTAACTCAGCATTGTGTGTATAAAAAAATATTTACCTAAGATATAGGGCATTGGAAAGGACTGCTTTTTAAAATTTTGTAAAAGAAACTATATTGTAGACTTCAGCATGGAAATTTACGTTACTGGAGTGGTTTTCTCAAGGGTGCTTTGTGTGTGTTTGTGTGTGTGTGTGTGTGTGTGTGTATGCTCATTCCAAAAGCATGCGCGATATTATACACCAATCAGGCATAACATTATAACCACCTTCCTAATATTGTGTTGGTCCCTCTTTTGCTGCCCTATATGCAACAAACTGTGATGCACTGTGTATTTCGACACCTTTCTATCAGAACCAGCATTAACTTCTTCAGCAATTTGAGCTACAGTAGCTCGTCTGTTGGATCGGACCACACGGGCCAGCCTTCCCTCCCCACGTGCATCAATGAGCCTTGGCCGCCCATGAGCCTGTCGCCGGCTTACCACTGTTCCTTCCTTTGACCACTATTGATAGATACTGACCACTGCAGACTGGGAACTCCCCACAAGAGCTGCAGTTTTGGAGATGCTCTGACCCAGTCGTCTAGCCATCACAATTTGGCCCTTGTCAAACTCGCTCAAATCCTTACGCTCACCCATTTTCCTGCTTCTAACACATCAACTTTGAGGATAAAATCTTCACTTGCTGCCTAATATATCCCACCCACTAACAGGTGCCGTGATGAAGAGATAATCAGTGTTATTCACTTCACCCATAATGGTCATAATGTTATGCCTGGTCGATGTATAATGTATCTGTGGGAATTTGTGTCTATTTAGTCAAAAGAGTATTTTTAAAATGGGCGGCACGGTGGCTTAGTGGGTAGCACTGTCGCTTCACAGCACTAAGGTCCTGGGTTTGATTCCCAGGTGGGGCGGTCCGGGTTCTTTTTGTGTGGAGTTTTCATGTTCTCCCCGTGTCTGTGTGGGTTTCCTCCCACAATCCAAAGACATGCAGTCAGGTTCATTGGAGACACTGAATTGCCCTATAGGTGAATGGGTGTGTGTGTGTCAGCCCTGCGATGGACTGGCTGGTCCAGGGTGTTACTGTGTACCTTGCGCCCATTGAAAAGCTGGGTTAGGCTCCAGCACAAGCCCCCCCCCCCCCCCCCCCCCCCCCCAACCCTAATTGGTTAAGCGGTTAAGAAAGTGAGTGAGTGAGTAAATGAGAAGTTTTGAGCAGTGTGAGGTTGTAAGTATATTGATTTTATGGGTATGCATATGTGTGTGTGTGTGTGTCTACCAGGGTGCAGAAGCGCTCGGGCGGATCTCCACACGTGATGTCCGGTGGCTCCACTCGGATCTGCATGTAGTCCTTCATGGAGGTGGCTCGTGGCTGGCACGCATAAAACTCCCAGGTGTACTTATCGTCCGTACTCATCAGTGACTTACAGATATCATACTGCCCGAGAGTCACCAGCACGCACTGCAGGAACAGGAGGGCCGGAAGGAGCATGTTGAGGAACGGCAGGATGGACCAAGACTGGGTATGGGAGTTCGGGACGGGACGACTGGGTAGAAGGGGCGGGGCCTGTCAGAACTGGTACTGAGCCATTTTCATAGTTCATCGGTTGCTCAATCATCCACCGCTCATTTACTTTTCTTCTCTCTTAGTGAGTTCCCTCATTAATGAAGGCAGAGTGTAAAATATATTGCAGTGCATAAAAAATGTTCTCAGTCATCCAGTGCGACTTCACTTTTCTTCTCTCTCAATGAGTTTTGTTATTTATAAAGACAGGATGTGAAATAGAAAGTGTTGCCTAAAGAAAAAAAGTTCTTAATCATTCGCTGCGACTTCAGTTTTTTTCTGGTTTAAATGAGATTTTCCATATAAACTAGATGTGAAATATATCGTTTTGCATAAAAAAGTTTCTCAGCCGTCCACTTTTCACACTTTCCTTTTTTTGATATATATATATTTACAGTCAATTTAAATAACAGGGACTTTAAAGACAGTTTGGAGTTTATGCTGAGGTTGCAGTTTGGATTAGAAATCCATCAGCAGCTGAACACGTCATCTACACCAAAGTCCATATGCTCCTTATTCATACTCTGAATTCAACCTGAAATATTTACTGCCATAGAAAAGTTGTTCTTGATCCGGGTCCAGTTCCTATTTCCTTTAGAACTTGCTGTGATATTGATACAATCGGTTCGGTCCAGGAATCAAGAGGCAGGGGAACTCTCTTCACAGTCCATGTGGTTTTCCATCATCTACTTCTTTTCCAGATTTCTGTCTAAAAATGATAGAAAAAGACAAAATTCAAGTTAGTATTGGTTTCCAAAAGCGTACACTAGCACGGAAGATGCAACCAAAACCAGATGCACCATACAATAATGTTTACTATACAGTAGTAGAGTAGTAGTGTTCTGAATTTGGCATAAAAATAAATGCTTTCCATTATTGTCATCAAGTCGACATTTTTATTCAAACCAATTTTTCAATTTTTCCAATGGTAACAAATAAAATCCAAGCAATTTAGACTATGGGGGCTTGTTCAAGGCCCAACAATGGTGATCTAGTAGTGGTGGGACTAATCTAGCACTGACCAAACACAGCTATGATTTTTATCAAGTTTTCACTCAGCTTGTGTCCTTTTTCCAGAACAAAGATGAGCAGAAACTGATATAGTTCACTTGCTAATGTTTATGTAATGCACAAAACACTGTGACCTTACTTCACTGTAAAGGTTGATTTTAGTTACATCATACAAATGATGAACTTGTACCTTTAGATGCTAAATATCTAGCTTGTATCTGACACTACCACCCCAGTGACAAATGGCAGGTAATCTGAACTCCCATAAATGTATTTCTGAAGTGGCACGGTGGCTCAGTGGGTAGCACTGTCGCCTCACAGCAGAAGGTCCTGGGTTCGATCCCCAGGTGGGGCGGTTTGGGTCCTTTCTGTGTGGAGTTTGCATGTTCTCCCCATGTCTGTGTGTGTTTGCTCCAGGTGCTCCCACAGCCCAAAGTTCAAGTGTGAGTGTGAGGCAAGTGAGGTAAATTGGAGATATGAAATTGTCCATGACTGTGTTTGACATTAACCTTGTGAACTAATGAAAATTGTGTAATTAGTAACTACCTGTCATGTCATGAATGTAGCCAAAGTGTGTAAAACAGGACATTAAAATCAATAATTAATAATAATAATATTTACAAAGTGTAATTTTACTGTTTACTGTTATGTTACAATACTATACGTAACACAAGCTTTTGTGCACTGTTGTAATTTTTGTGAAAATCCAATTTTTGCATGTTACTAAACTTTTAAAATATATACCTTTGGGGGTACTATAAAGTACCAAAATGACAAGCAAAAGTACATGCCAGTACATTGATTTCAGAGAGTGTGTGGTTTGGGAACCTTTAGTACCGAGGGTGTCCAAAACAGCACTCCGACAGCACTGGAAATCTAGTGTCACACCCTCCAATTTATTTATTTATTTTATTTATTCGGATTTACAGTATGTTAGGATGTCATGTTTTAGCCACTTTGGTTACATCCACGACAGAAATAGTAGTTACTTGTTACACAAGATTCATCAGTTCACTTTAATGTCATACACAGTCATGGACAATTTTGTATCTCCAATTCATCTCACTTGCATGTCTTTGGACTGTAGGAGGAAACCCAGACAAGGGGAGAACATGCAAACTCCACACCTGGGGATCAAACTTGCTGTGAGGTAACAGTGCAACCCACTGAGCCACCGTGCCGCCCACCCTCCAACTTTGACACACTTGTTTAGTATAATAATAAATATATTGTACATTTTAAACATGCAGGGATTAATTTGTGATATTTCCAGGATCAGGAGAACAGAAAAGTGCCTCCACCATAATTGAATTAAGATCAGTCTAGATCTGATATGGTTCCTGATGGGACAGTGTGACGTACTGCAAACATACTGATTTGATTTAATTTATCAAAATCTCTAGTATCAGATTTCATGTTGCTGTGGTTACAGTGAGACGAAAACAGACATTTGAGTCTTTGTTATTTAATATACTGTCAATGTAAATATCCACTTCACATTTACACACAGTATGACTTTTGTTCTTATAAATATAAATAAAGGTTTACATTTATTAGCACAAACAAAAATATATTTAAAATCACTTTAAAAGGGGAAAGTATTGTTACTTAATTGAAATAAATGAAATATGTAAAGGTTACACCCAATTTCTGGAAAAGTTAAGACATTCTGTGAAATGCAATAAACACAAGAATATGTAATGTGTTAAAATTTATAAAAAGTTATTTATTAGGATTTTAACGTCATGTTTTACACACTTTGGTTACTGGTTACACAAGATTCATCAGTTTACATGTCAAACACAGTCATGGACAATTTTGTATTTTATATTTTTAATATTTTTTTGCAATGCAGTGTTGGTATTATGGTTTGGTGTGGATGATAAGGTCACAAATACTGTTTGTTTATTGGGATTTTAACGTCATGTTTTACACTTTGGTTACATTCATGACAGGAACGGTAGTTACTCATTTCACAGGTTCATCAGTTCACAAGGTTATATCAAACACAGTCATGGACAATTTTGTATCTCCAATTCACATCACTTGCATGTCTTTGGACTGTGGGAGGAAACCGGAGCTCCTGGAGGAAACCCACGCAGAAAAGGGGAGAACATGCAAACTCCACACAGAAAGGACCCGACCACCCCACCTGGGGATCGAACCAGGACCTAAAATTCTCTTGAAGCTTTCTTTTACTGACAAACGCACATAGAACAGACCAATGTCCAATGTTTTTACTGACCAAGTTGATTGTATTACATAAATATTAACGTATTTAGAATTTGATGTCTGCAACATACTCAAAAAAGTTGGGACAGAGGCTGGTGTTGCAGCACCTTTCTTAATAATAACACTGTTTAATAATTTGGGAACTGAGGGTTCTTATTGTTGCGGTTTTGCAAGTGGAATTTTTGCTAATTCTTGCTTGATACGAGACTTCATCTGCTCAACAGTCTGTGGTCACCAGTGTCTGATTCTCCTCTTCATGATGCACCATATATTTGTTATAGGGGACAGATCTGGACTGTTGGCAGGACACAAGCACATGAACTCTTGTGTCTATGAAGCCACACTGTTGTAGAGCATACAGAATGAGGCATAGGATGGTCTTTCTAAAATAACTATGGACTCTCAAGGAAAAGTTGTTGCCTTTAATAACAGCATGTGTCTTTTTATAATCCCAATACATGCCTCTGCATTAATGGTACCCACACAAATATGCAAGTCACCCATGCTATGGTCACTGATGACAGATGTTGGGACCTTTTACTGATAACCGTCTGGGTGGTACCTTTTGTCTTTGGTGTAAAGAACTTGAAATCCATTGGTTTCGAAAACATGCTGAAAAATGGACTCTGACCACAGCATGTTTCCACTGTCTCAATGTTTGGTCCTTCTGAAATGAGCTTTTGCCCAGAGAACTCTTCAGCATTTCTGCATAAAATGGTATGGCTTTTTTGTGCATAACAAAGTATTAGATTGCATGCATTAGGTTGATGCAGTGGTTGACCGTTAAGTGACAACAGTTTTCTAAAGTACTCATGTGGATGTATTGAAACCAAAGACTAATCAACAAGAAACTTTGAAGTGAGAGTACTAGATGGAACTGTGACCAGAATCTGTATGTTAGCTACTCAGCCCACCAACAACCAGACACACAATCACAGCCCCAATGCTTCTCGCTCAACCCTAGTGAAATGCGAATCACACTTTAGAGTTTTAGGAACAGACTGTGAGAGTCGCTTAGCAAAACAGATACCCATTTTTAATAGGGATTTACACATTAGAGCTTTAATAAAGAGCACTCTCCAAGTGTATTAGCAAGGCAACACAACACCGGTCTACTACATTACTGGCTGGGTCTAATGCAAGGCAATGACTCAGCACTGAACTGATATCTGGGCTTTGCTTATATAATGCTGAAGTCAGCTATGAGTATTTAGACAGACAGACAGATAGATAGATGGATTGATACTTCATTATTCCTGAAGGAAATTAAATACTAGTCCTGATGAGCACTACTGTTCTTAGGGTTTGTAATACTATAAGAAGTCCTACTACTGGTCATGACTATTTGTTTTTTTTGCATTTTCCCCCAATTTTCCTCCCAATCTAGTCGTATCCAATTACCCGATTGCATAATGCTTCCTCTCTACTGATGTTGATCTCCACCCTGGTTGAGAAGAGTTGAGACTAACACGTCCCCTCCGACACGTGTGCAGTAGCCGACTGCATCTTTTCACCTGCACAAGGCGAGTTCTTATGTGGATCAGCTTTGTGTACAGAGAGCCACACCCTAATCAACGCATTATCCCTTCGTCTCTGTGCGAGCGACATCAATCAGCCAGCAGAGGACGCGATTTGCACCAGTTATGAGGTCCCGCCCGGCTCCCACCCTGTATGAACAGCAGCCAATCGTTGTTCATGTAGCCGCTCAGCCTGCTCGATGGCAGAGTTGAGTTTCGAACCGACGAGTTCGAAATGTCAGCTCTGGTGTGCTAGCGTGTTTTACCGCTGCGCCACCTGAGCGCCAAAAGACCTTAATTTTTTTTAAATCTTGTACTGAGAAATTTTCTTTTTGAATTGAATTGGCACAAATTGTGAGCCACAACTCATCAACTCTACTGCTTGTTGTGGAATGTTTCAAAATGATGTAATGGAATATTCTATAAACCTTGTAGCCTCTGTCCTAACTTTTTTCAGTGTGCTGCTGGCAAAAATCCAAAATTTGTTCATATTTATAAAATACAAATTCAGTTGGTCAGTCAAAACCTAAGAAATTAATTTTTGTCAGTAAAATAAATGTTCAAGAGTTTATTTATGTATTAGGATTTTAATGTCATGTTTTACACTTTGGTTACATTTATGACAGAAACGGTAATTACTGGTTATACAAGATTCATCAGTACAAGTTTAATGTCAAACACAGTCATGGACAATTTTGTATCTCCAGTTCATCTCATTTGCATGTCTTTGGACTGTGGGAGGAAACTGGAGCTCCCAGAGGAAACCCACACAGACACAGGGAGAACATGCAAACTCCACACAGAAAGGATCCGAATCGCCCCACCTGGGGATCAAACCCAGGATCTTCTTGCTGTGAGGTGACAGTGCTACCCACTGAGCCACCGTGCCACCCAAAAAATAAATCAAGAGAATACATTTATGACATTTAACAGACACTTTCATCCAAAGCGACTTACACTTGTGACCAATGCAAAAAGTTAAGGGTTAAGGGCCTTGCGCGAGTGTCCAACAGTGGCAACTCGCTAGTGATGGGGCTTGAACCAGCCTCCTTTAGATTACAAGGCCAGTACATTATTTACTGAGCTAACACGTTGCAGACATCCCAACTTTTTTTTTAGAAATGGTGTTTGCACATACAAAACAAATGTTGTACAAAAACGCTTGCAATAAGAAGCTTTTGCTGCTAAGGCTAATAAGTTCTCAGGGCTAAAATGATTAACACTTTAATATGACTTTAATGACTGAATACTGTTTTCCCCACGCTGTATATTAACACTGGAGCTTTTGCATCATTCAACACTGGAAGCATCCTGTAGTTATTCACTTTCACAAGCTGCTTTATCATGGTCAGAGTTGCAATGCTTCCTGTGCCACCCAGAAGCACTAAGTGCAGGGTGGAAAAACATCCTGAACAGGGCACCGGTCCATCACAGGTCAACACACTCTCTCACTCAAGGGGTCAATGTGGAGACGCGCAATTCCTTACATACAGTAACCTGAGGCAGGAATTGAATCTTTACTAAACAGAGGTCAGATTTAACACATTAATAAGTAGCCTGTAGGGGAGAATGGGGCTGGCACAGGGGTATTTCATGTGTCATATAGGTCACACCATAAATCTTAGTAACAGTAAATGAGAATTAGCTGTTTATGATATGAGATTTAAAAGCTAAAAATAATTAATGCGCAGTGGGTAGCGCTGTTGCCTCACAGCAAGTAGGGCCTGAGTTCTTTTTCCCAGCCAGACGGCCAGGGTCCTTTCTATGTCGAGTTTGCATGTTCTCCCTGTGTCCTTGTGGGTTTCCTCCGGGAGCTCCGGTTTCCTTCCACATGTCCACAAACATCCATTCAGGTTAATTGAAGCTACTAAAATGTATAGGTGTATGCGTGTGTGTGCATCATGTGTAGGACTGGTGACCTGTCCAGAGTATTTCCTGCTGTTCTCTTAATGAATCAGACCCACCCCAACCCTGATCACGAGAAATTAATGAATAAATGAATGAATGAATGGTTATGTTGGTGAGTTGGCAGGCATGTGTCAATCTGGTTGCTCTCAAGCTGTAGCCTAATGGTTAAGGTACTGGACTGGTAATCAGAAGGTCGCTAGTTCAAGCCCCACCACTGCCAGGTTGCTGCTGTTGGGCCCTTGAGCAAGGCCCTTAACCCTCAATTGCTCAGACTGTATACTGTAGCTTAATGCTGAAAATGAAAAAAAAAAAAGTATTTATTTATTTAAAATTTCATCTTTTGCTCATCAACCTTTTTATGCTGGTCAGGGTCGTGGCAGGTCCGGGAGACACTGGACACAAGGCACAGGGCTTCGACCATCAACCCCTAGCCTGTGTAGACAGCATGGTCAAGATTTAAACCCAGATTTCAGTAATCGTGGACTAGCCTAATAGACCACTGTGCCACCTGAGCACCTTTCTTTTTCTTCTTATTATTATTAGTAGTAGTAGCAGTATTTTGACACTGTTGGGACGCGTTTTAATGTGAATTCTAAAGACGTCCTATTGAGACCTAGTTTAATGTTAATTACTAATGCTATGTCATCACTCTAACAATAAGATCAATAAACAAATTATAATTTTTATTTTCTTAGATCACTCTAGACTAAACCTGAGTACTCTGGTTTTCTGCTAACCACAAAAAGAGGGAAACAATTTCAGTAGGCAGAACAGGCAATTTTAAAAAGCCCATATGGAGTAAGTGAGAAAGTCAGAGTGTGTGAAAGTGAGCTAATGTTTGAGTGCGTGCTGTCCTGCAATGGAACGGTGCTTTGTACTGGGTGTATTCCCAGGCTTGTGTCATTGTTCGAAAGACGATCTCGAGCTCCACTGTGATCAATCACAATAAAGTGGTAACTAAAATGTACTAAACAAATTTTTTAAAAACAGTTTGATTAATTTTTTTTAAATTGATGATAAAAATTAGGCCACTAATGTTATTAAATTAATTTATACATAGGCATTAGTATACACATTTCTATTAACTACAATATTTGAATCTACAAAATGTACAAAATGTTTAATAAATAATGCAACAGCGATATGGTGTCGCAGTGGGTTTTTTCTCACAACAGAAAGGGCCTGGGTTTTATTCCCCGGCCTTTCTGTGTAGGGTTTGCATGTTCTCCCTGTGTCTGCATGGGTTTCCTTTGAGTGCTCTGGTTTTCTCCCTAAAGTGTATGTGAATCAGACCCACCGCAACCCTGACCAGGATAAAGCAATGGTAAAACAATGAATTAATTTATTAAATAATTCAACAGTTTAAATAACTTTTTATATATTATATTTAGCTATAGATTAGCTATTAATTTATCTATTTGCTGTTTATTTGGGTTTTCTAATGTATTAAATGTCTGTTAATACATAACAAAGAGATAAAGTGTGGTAACTGACCCCACTCTACCCTAATTTAAAAGTAATGCCTAAAGTTGTTTTTTATTAGTGGTATTTTACTATTTTTTATCTTATTTTAGTTTTTAGTTTATTTCTTTTTTGGTTTCTTAATTCTGACCTAAATTTGATCAGTTCAAAAACGATCCATGCACTTACTGAAGTGATTGTAGAGCTACATACTGTATAAGATAAGAAAGATACCCTGGTTTTATTGCTCATTATTGCCCCTAGTAAAGCCAAGAGTGGAATTAAAAGATAATTAAAATTTGAATTAATCAAATATTAGAGTACGGTTTGCATTTAAATCTGTAATGTATCGAGTTGTGCCAGACATACTCATAATGTACATCTCAGCCTTGTCTTGTACTGTACTGTAAATATGTACCTAAGTAGGTAACACATTTAGGTATATTTTGGACCATCAGCGATTGAAATTATTAGTTAAACCTTTATTTGCTGTGTCACAGTCATATTGTGTGCCAGTTCACTAAACTATGGGGGTTCCTTAGGGTTTTCTGTTTTCCTATTACATGTAAATCTAAAGATCATCAATTCGAAGTTGAAAGATTTAAGAGAGATATGTACTGTATAAAAAGGGTACTAGATATCTTTCTTTTTTTTAATGACTGGAATTGATACCTAGTTGTTAGCTAAAGGATGAGACTTTCATTTACTGTGATAGCAAACAGTGAAACCCTTATTTAAAATAAAATATAGCTACAGAATTATTATAGCTTGAGTAAATATAGCTTGGGTGGCATGGTAGAGCAGTGTATAGTGCTGTTTCGATTCCTGGGCACCCAAGGTTCTTTCTGTGAGAAGTTTGCATGTTCTCCACATGTTCTCCACATGTTCACATGGGTTTTTCCGGTTTCCTCATACAAGTTAAAAGACATGCAGTCAAGCAATTGGAGCTTTTAGAAATTGCCCTAAGTTTGTATGTGTGTGTGTTTGTTTGTTTGGTTAGCCATCCAGGCTCTTTCCTGCCCAATGAAGTGGACCCACCACGACCCAGACCAGGATAAAGAGGTGGTAAAACAAAAAATGAATAAATGAATATAGCTTAAAGTCATTTTAAAGGATTGCTTATTGTGTATATATAAGTATTAAATAATTATATTTGTACACAACTGTGGTTGTTAAACCTACAGATGAAACAGATATATGGTTAAACTCTTGATACAAAATTGAGCTCACATTATTTATATTAGTTTTTAATAATTTAAATATATAGCTATTATAAAGATGTGCTTCCCACAATGTATTTTACTATGTATGAAATAGACTGTAAGTGAAGAGTGTTTTTTCCTGTGTCTGTGTGGGTTTCTTCTTCACTTCCAGAAACATACAGTAAGTGAATTGGCTGCTGTAAATTATTTGTAGGTGAGAGTGAGTGAGTAAATGTGGAAGTGTGGGTTGCTCTGAGATGGACTGGTATCCTGTCCAGCTTGTATTCATGCCTAATTCTAATTCTTGGAATACAGGATAAAAACTGAAAACTGTACCAACCAACCAAGTTTTCCTTCAATACCCAGGTACTTTTCTCCCCATCGGTTCTATTTTATTGTATTTAGTGAAATTTAAACATTCGTGATAAAAATAACATTTAATATTATTGTTTATTTATATTTTTATAAAAATTTAAAATGCATTACATGAATTTTACAGGCGACACGGTGGCTCAGTGGGTAGCACTGTCACCTCATAGCAATAAGGTCCTGGGTTTGAATTTCAGGTGGAGCGGTCCGGGTCCTTTCGCTGTGGAGTTTGCATGTTCTCAATGTGTCTGTGAGGGTTTCCTCTAGGTGCTCTGGTTTCCTCCCACAGTCCAAAGACATGCCAGCGAGGTGAATTGGTGATACTAAAGTCCGCTTAGGTATGAGTGTGTGTATGTGTGTGTGCCCTGTGATAGACTGGTGACCTGTTCATGGAGTTTCTAATGAGTAAATAAGACCCAGCACAACCCTAAATGAATGAATGTGTTTATGTGATAAAGTTCAAACATTCAAGATTAATGTACAGTACATGCTGAGAATATTTGTATGTGTTGCATTAGTTATTGGGACGGTGGCTCAGTGGGTAGCACTGTCGCCTCATAGTAATAAGGTCCTGGGTTTGATTTTCAGGTGGAGCGGTCTGGGTCCTTTCATTGTGGAGTTTGCATGTTCTCGATGTGTCTGTGTAGGTTTCCTCCCACAGTCCGAAAGCATGCAGTCTGGTTAATTGGAGATGCTAAAGTCTGCTTAGGTATGAGTGTGTGTATGTGCCCTGTGATTGACTGGTGACCAGTAAATAAGACCCAGCGTGACCCTGAATAGGATAAAGCGGTGATAAAACAGACAATGAATGAATGACTTAATGAAGTTTAAACATTCATGGTTAAATTAGATGCTGGAAATATTTGTATTTGTTGCATTACTTATTGGGGTGAAGTTTGCATGTTCTCCCGTGTCTGTGTGGGTTTCCTCCGTGAGCTCTGGTTTCCTCCCACAGTCCAAAACCATGCAGGTAAGTTAAACTGGAGATGCTAAAGTCTGCTCAGGTATGAGTGTGTGTGTGTGCCCTGTGATGGACTGGCGACCTGTCCAGGGTGTTTCCTGCCTTTTGGCCGGCAAATAAGACCCAGTGCGACCCTGAACAGGATAAAGCGGTGGTAAAACAGACAATGAATGTATGAATGTTTTTTAATTGTGCTTAACAGAGTTCAAACAATAATAGTTAAAATTACTTGGATTTGTAGTTATTGGGGTGGCATGGTGGCTCAGTGGGTAGCACTGTCGCCTCACAGAAAGAAGGTCCTGGGTTCGAGGTGGAGCGGTCCGGGGCATTTCTGTGTGGAGTTTGCATGTTCTCGTGTCTGAGTGGGTTTCCTCCGGGAGCTCCGGTTTCTTTCCACAGTCCAAAAACATGCAAGTGAGGTGAATTGGAGATACAAAATTGTCCATGACTGTGTTTGACATTAAACTTGTGAACTGATGAATCTTGTGTAATGAGTATTACTGTCATGTATGTAACCAAAGTGTAAAACATGACATTAAATCTTAATAAATAAGTGAATTAATAATAAACATTAGTTATTGCATCTATAACAGTTTTAAAGTTATGAATTATTTTAATTGTATTAATAAGAATTAAGAATGTAAAATTAATTAAATTCATCTCATGCAGGGCAGTTTGGAGTAAGTAAATAAGACTTTTTATGTTGTCATGAGGCAACTAATTTTTTAAAAGAAAAATTTATAACATTAGACATTTTAGTGAAAAAATTACAACTTGTGAAGAATTATTTCATGTTAGTAGGATTTGTTTAATGTAAGGACTACCAGTCATGTAAAGCAAGGTAAAAAAAAACTGTGCCATCCGACCCCTCTTAATCAGATTTTTTAGTGCTTAGTGCTTGGTTTTTTTTAAATAAATATGCTGATTCAGAACCGCCTCGTATGTGATGTGATGATATGAACTTTTGCGCAAGTTATTATTAATCTATAACTATATCTATAGTCTATATCTATTACTAATCTAATCTATAGTCTATATCTATTACAAATCTAACCTAATTACACTATTAAATGTAGGATCTGTTAGAAGACACTCGTGCGTAAAAGTGTCCGATTGGGGGAATAAACCCGATCCCTTCTGAGGTGCGTAAACGGTCCTGTGTAACCCGGGCGGCTTTGTGAAAAGTTGGGAGAGGCAGTAAGAGATGCGCCTTCGTACTCATCCCGAACACTTCCAAAATATCCGGGTTTAAACTTACCTTTTCTTAAGCGTCAGTCTGTCCACGCGTGGAATTCTCCAACACTCCGGTCCATAGTCAATCCAGCGCATCGCATCACTCCCGTGGAATCAGAAGCTGAGTTAACGTTAATCCGATCACAAAGAGCGCTTCAGCACCGGCCACTACCACGCTCGGCTCAGTGTCCGATCTGCGTGGGGTCCACAAATCCGATCCAAACTTCCAGACTGCTCCGATATGATCTACTTGAGCTTTACGTTGTGAGGGTTGATTGGATGTAGTGTGAGCTGAAGGACAGAGCTGATAATGATGATGTTAGATATACAGGAGCATCCCGCCGCTTCTCATTTCTTCATCCTCCTCCTCCTCCTGTTCTCCTCCTGTTCCTTTCCTACCCTCCTTCCCTCTCTCCCTCCCTCTCTACTGCATCTTACCGAAAGCTCTCTCTCTCTCTCTCTCTCTCTCTCTCTCTCTCTGTTGTTCTTTATTATAGTGCAGTTTGCTGATCGGTAACAAAGTTGATGTGAAGAACAGAAGCGTCCCACAGGAGGATCAACACTCTCTCACTGCTTTCAAAATACCCAGCCTACTATAAGTCAGTGTTTCTTAAGTCAAAGCACCTACTTGGACCTGGAACTCACACACTCACTCAGTCATTTACCTGCCTTTCGCCCAATTAATCGGACCCACCACGACCCTGACCTGTATGAAGCTGTGATAAAACAGATAATTAATTAATGAATAAAGTATTTATTTTATTTATTTTATTTATTGTTAAATCAGAACAACCAATTGTCATGTAGTATCTTTTCTCTGTGTTTATGGGACTTTTAGCTTTCATCCATATACTTTTTCTATCACAGGGCAAACACACACACACACACACACACACACACACACACAAACACACACACACACACACAGCAAGAAGTTCCTGGGTTCAATCCCCAGGTGGGGCGGTCCAGGTCCTTTCTGTGTGGAGTTTGCATGTTCTCCCAGTGCCTGCGTGGGTTTACTCCTGGTGCTCCAGTTTCCTCCCACAGTTCAAAAACATGCAAGTGAGGTGAATTGAAGATACAAAATTGTCCATGACTGTGTTTGATATAACCTTGAGAAGTGAGGAATCTTGTGTAATGAGTAACTACCGTTCCTGTCATGAATGGAACCAAAGTGTAAAACATGACGTTAAAATCCTAATAAACACACACACACACACACACACACACACACACACACACACACACACACACACACACACTCTCAAACTCAAAAGAAGCTTTATTGGCATGACAAATAAGGACATTCGTATTGCCAAAGCTCAGTTACAGAGAAATAATAAAAATAACAATAAGAACAAAAATATACTAAATATATACAACATAGTTACAAGTACAAAAAATAAAATAATAATAAAAACAGTGCAAATAACAATAAAAATTAAAATGGTGACATCTACATTAATTAATTAGGTAGTAATAAACGTTGTTGTTGTTGTGTGTGTGTGTGAGAGAGACATGGTCACCCACTGTCCCTCACCAGGTGGCAGGTGTGCGTGTAGAGTGCTGCTAGTGTGCAGCTCTCTCTGTGCTCCCCCAGTAGGTGGGGCAGTTTGTCGGGGTCTGGGAGGGAGGTGAAGTTGGGGATGATGTTATTAAATTTGAGGAAGAATTGGGCCTGGATGTGGTGGTACTTGGTACACTGGGTGAGGAAGTGCAGCTCCGTCTCTACTGTACTGAGAGTGCAGTGCTGGCACAGCCTCTCCTCCCAGGGCAGCCAGAACCGGGTGTGTCGCCCCGTCTCCACGGCCAAGGTGTTTCTTAATTTAGGCTCGGATACTGTGCTCAGATAATCTGCTGCACTGTAGTGTCTGTTTAGGGCCAAATAACACTATTTTTCTCTAGACTTTAGTTTCAGTTTCCCAATAATTCAGATATTTAGTTCTGAGTTTGTGTGTAATTTGGTTTATTCTAATTGGGTTTGCAGATTTCTCCTGTTCCTGAGTCTTTGTTGTGTTAGTGTGTGTTAGTGGTGTATCGGTGTGTGTTATTAGAGTGTCTGTGTGTGTTATTAGGGTGTCTGTGTGTGTCACTTCCAGTTAACCTGACTGCATGTCTTTGGGCTGTTGGAGGAAACCAGATGTTCTACAGCCAGAAAGACTCGAGGAGAACATGCAAACTCCACCCGTAAAGGACCCGGACCGCTCCAGGAATCGAACACAGGACCTTCTTGCTGTGCCGGCTCATCACAGTTGAATAAAAATGTAATGAATGTTCCCTTTGGTGAGGTGCCATGTGATGGTCTTGTACCTGTCCAAAGTGTATTCTGTCCTTGGGTCCAGAAAACTTAATATGTGATACTCATGTCCATATTCCTTTTACTTATCTATTAAATATAAATAAATGCATCTATACATTCTCTCACACATAGCTATGGAGATTCTTTAGGAGATTTTTAATTACATTATATTAAGCATAGAAAAACGATAGAAACTTACCACAAAAACAATAAAAACATAGACTTATAGGGCCCCAGGAAAAAATGTACTGTGAAGTTTTACAGTAAAACTGTTAAGTTTACAGTTAAACCATAAAAGTTCATAGTTCTACTGTCACTTTTACAGTTTGACCATGAGTACAACTGTGAACTCTCATGTTACCATTAAGTTCATGGTAACCTTCTCAGTGTTTAATAATATTGACTGTGAAGTTTACAGTTTAACTGTTAAGTTTACAGTTGAACCATTATAGTTCATAGTTCTACTGTCATTTTTACAGTTTGACCATGAGTACAACTGTGAACTCTCATGTTACCATGAAGTTCATGGCCACCTCTTCCGGTGTTTAATAATATTGACTGTGAAGTTTACAGTTCAACTGTAAACATGATATTGTTGAATTGTAAAATTCAGTGAACTTACAGTTTACAGTTCAACTAAGAATAGTTCATAGTCACCTCTTCTAATGTTTGATGTTTACAGTAATTTACAGTTTAACTATGATCATATAGGTAAATGACAAGATACAAATATCAAGACAATAATAATATAATATTTATGTATTATTTAAAGGAGTTACGTGAATGGTGTAAGTGTATGTGTGTGGGAGTAAGTTAATTACATGACATGAAAAACATGTCAAAAAGACATTATTTACATCTAAAAAAATAGATGATTAACAATATTCCAATAAAAAAAGAATACAGCACAGATTTACATATACTACAAAAATACAAATAACGTCATGCAGGCAGGACAAACATTACATTACATCAATATTACATCAGACAGATGACTTTATAACCTTTTATTATGCCTATTCTGCGCAAACCTCTCTTCTACACACATGATGTCAGTCCGGACAGCTGGGCATGCGCACATGCGCACTTGATTTGAGACCGTTATCTTAACCAAGCGTCTCGAGCCTCGCGTCAGGTGAACCGCGCGAAATACAAATGTAGAGTCAGTTTCAGTGATTTAATTCTCACAAACGAGTCTGTTAAAGTCCGCGCTGTGTGTTTACTTAAAGATAAAGTTCCTGCTACATGTGTTATTGAGTTTATTAAAAGACACAAGAATCTGACGACGGAAAATCTCGTCAACGGCTAAACTGTTACCTGGAAAGTGAGAAATGGATAAAAAGACGTTGGTGAAGCGGCGCGCTGCTAAACCCTGAAGTTCGATGGTAAGTCATAAACTTAAACAGTTTATAATAGTAAACAATGATATCTTTACTATGCCTGAAATGTTATTAAAAATAAGTGCCCATTTTAGAAAGCCGAAAATAACAGGTGTCAGGATTATATGTCTTCCAATTAGTTACTTGGGACGTTAGCTAAACTATAACATTAGCATTAACAGTCTGTTAGCTGACGTTAGTTGATTGTGTGCTTTTTAAATTTTTAGTAATGCTTGCAACGCGTTAAGACTGGTGCAATTACTTAGTTTTTGCTGGACCTCCACTATTTTAAGAGCAACAAGGTTAACGTCCACATTTAATTAATGTATGTATATATATATATATACATATATACAGTGTATCACAAAAGTGAGTACACCCCTCACATTTCTGCAAATATTTGATTATATCTTTTCATGGGACAACACTATAGACATGAAACTTGGATATAACTTAGAGTAGTCAGTGTACAGCTTGTATAGCAGTGTAGATTTACTGTCTTCTGAAAATAACTCAACACACAGCCATTAATGTCTAAATGGCTGGCAACATAAGTGAGTACACCCCACAGTGAACATGTCCAAATTGTGCCCAAAGTGTCAATATTTTGTGTGACCACCATTATTATCCAGCACTGCCTTAACCCTCCTGGGCATGGAATTCACCAGAGCTGCACAGGTTGCTACTGGAATCCTCTTCCACTCCTCCATGATGACAACACGGAGCTGGTGGGTGTTAGACACCTTGAACTCCTCCACCTTCCACTTGAGGATGCGCCACAGGTGCTCAATTGGGTTTAGTCCATCACCTTTACCTTCAGCTTCCTCAGCAAGGCAGTTGTCATCTTGGAGGTTGTGTTTGGGGTCGTTATCCTGTTGGAAAACTGCCATGAGGCCCAGTTTTCGAAGGGAGGGGATCATGCTCTGTTTCAGAATGTCACAGTACATGTTGGAATTCATGTTTCCCTCAATGAACTGCAGCTCCCCAGTGCCAGCAACACTCATGCAGCCCAAGACCATGATGCTACCACCACCATGCTTGACTGTAGGCAAGATACAGTTGTCTTGGTACTTCTTACCAGGGCGCCGCCACACATGCTGGACACCATCTGAGCCAAACAAGTATATCTTGGTCTCGTCAGACCACAGGGCATTCCAGTAATCCATGTTCTTGGACTGCTTGTTTTCAGCAAACTGTTTGCTGGCTTTCTTGTGCGTCAGCTTCCTTCTGGGATGACGACCATGCAGACCGAGTTGATGCAGTGTGCGGCGTATGGTCTGAGCACTGACAGGCTGACCTCCCACGTCTTCAACCTCTGCAGCAATGCTGGCAGCACTCATGTGTCTATTTTTTAAAGCCAACCTCTGGATATGACGCCTAACACGTGGACTCAACTTCTTTGGTCGACCCTGGCGAAGCCTGTTCCGAGTGGAACCTGTCCTGGAAAACCGCTGTATGACCTTGGCCACCATGCTGTAGCTCAGTTTCAGGGTGTTAGCAATCTTCTTATAGCCCAGGCCATCTTTGTGGAGAGCAACAATTCTATTTCTCACATCCTCAGAGAGTTCTTTGCCATGAGGTGCCATGTTGAATATCCAGTGGCCAGTATGAGAGAATTGTACCCAAAACACCAAATTTAACAGCCCTGCTCCCCATTTACACCTGGGACCTTGACACATGACACCAGGGAGGAACAACGACACATTTGGGCACAATTTGGACATGTTCACTGTGGGGTGTACTCACTTATGTTGCCAGCTATTTAGACATTAATGGCTGTGTGTTGAGTTATTTTCAGAAGACAGTAAATCTACACTGCTATACAAGTTGTACACTGACTACTCTAAGTTATATCCAAGTTTCATGTATATAGTGTTGTCCCATGAAAAGATATAATGAAATATTTGCAGAAATGTGAGGGGTGTACTCACTTTTGTGATACACTGTATATATATATATGTCTTATTTATACACATATCTCTACATTAATTAAATGTGGACGTTAACCTTGTTGCTCTTAAAATAGTGGAGGTCCAGCTTTTTCTTTTGAATGATTGTGTGCTTTAAATTATTGCTGTGAAGCTGGGGCAGTTGATCAAAGTTTATATGATTTATTCAGAAAATGTCTATTAACACACATTTCAGGTTTTTTTTTACTCTTATAAGACTTGGGCACCACCTAAGCCCAAGCCCAGTGACCACACCACGTAAGCCCACCAACAACCCAGGTAAAACCCTGCATTTGTGACACTGTGTTTAAGCTATTGTAGCATTCTGTTAACTACATATTTTAAATATGAAATTAAAAACAGTATTTTTATTCCAGGAAAATGGCCACATGTCAAGGAGGGCTGCTGAGTTTGAGAGAGTCTTAGTGTCCAACAGAGAAGACCCGGGTATTGTAGATAACAGTATCTGCCTACATTTATATCAGCACATAAGGACATGTTTTCCATATTCTAGTTCATGATAGCAGCAAGTTTGATATTCAGTCCATTGCTTTACTATCACATCCACAGAATGTTACTGTTTTTGTAGCCTCAGATAACTACATATTCTAAATCATTTCATTCTAGGACTATGCTGTAAAGGAGAAAATTACAAGGAGGCCTGGATCTGGGAAACTTAAAGTAAGTGCTAGTTGATACAGTTTTGGTGCTGACAATGTCTATTCATCCATTCATTCATCCACCTTTGTGCCCGCCTGCCCATCTATATATGCTTAAAGCCCTGACTGTTTTTAACTTCTGTTGGGTGTGTTACCACGCGGTGAATGCTAAACTGTGTACTGATCGCATAGCTGCTGATATAAATTATTTGATTCTTTTTCAGTCTACTAGTGAATCAGATGGGCCATGCCGATCCATCTTAAGGCAGTCAGAGCTGCTAAAATAATGAAAAAAAAAAAAAAAAGATCTGTCTGCGTCAGTGCATTAGTGCAGATGAAGGTAAGTAATTTTTTTCAGCAATAAATATTTTTTGCACAATAAGTATTAATGGTGAGATCACAAAGTTTATATATCTCGTCATATATTGAGCACTCAAACAACAGATTATATATAAAAAATAAAATACACTGTACTTTGTCTGTCACTTTAACTTCTGCTTAAGATCAATCAATCTTTTGAACATGTATAAACATATGTTTGCATTTATATATTGATACGCTCACCAAGTATATGCCTTATGATACATCAGATGTAAGGCATTGCTGATCAAGTATATTAGGGCCCCTGTAGCTTAAAGGTGATGGCGGCAAATGTTTGATTATTTATTTATTATTTTTCAAAGGTGGACAAACATATTTTTCCCATGGAGGAGGTCCAAAAAGTGTACTTCACCAGCAAATTCAATGATGTGGACAAGCTAGGAAAACAAGAGGTGTAATTCATTTCACAATTCTCACCCACACACACACACAAAGACATAGGACACATCCAAGCACCCAATACTGCCATAATTAAATGCATAGTGAATGATTATGAATTAGATTTTTCATTATGTATGTATGGAGTTTATATATATAGATTTATACCACAATACATTATTCAGTTATATAATTGTATATATTACTGTATAATAAAATTATATTATTGTATAATTACCATCGTAAAATAAATTATTAAGTGTAATATAATTGTTATTATATAACAAATACAATCTATTACTATTATTTTCTATATTACTATTATTATAGAACATTTAACATTGCAATATACATTGCCAAGTTGGTAAATGTGTTATCAGTTGTTTTTGTGCGTGTTTGAAATGATACCGTTGCTTAATGAATGGCAAAGAGCCAAAGATACAGTTCTGAGTTGTGAGATCTATACACTGTATTGTATTGTATAATTGATGTCAAAGTACAGTAATTATAGTCAAAGTAAACTGTGAAGTTCAGAGTAAAACTGTTTACCAAGTTTACAGTGGAACTGTTAAACATCACAGTAAAATAATCAATCAGGTTTACAGTTTTACTATGAAATTGTTATAGTAGAACTGTAAAATAATTTATGGTCAAACTGTGAAAGTTTACAGTAAAACTGTCAACTAGATTACTATGAAATTTCACAGTAGAACCATGAAGTGGCCAAATTACCATCAATTCATAGTAGAACTGTAAAATATTTCAGTTTTACTATGAAATTTCACAGTAAATTTTTTCCTGGGGCTTGTCGTGAGCAGACAAGTATGTTAAATGTATAACAGTTTTTTAAAAACATAATTTTTAATTTTTGCTACACGTATCTTAACGTATAACTAAGGGAAGTGCTTTTACTGTAACAAGAAAGTTTTAAAATGAGGACGATCAGAACTAAAGGACGCGCACTTCCAAAAGACTACAAATCCCAGCTTGGAGCACTAGCTATGACGTCATAAACGCGCCGGCGTGCTGAGTGGAAACAACAGCCATGGCGGATGTTATGAATGTCGGAGTGAATTTGGAAGCCTTTTCTCAGGCTATTAATGCCATCCAGGCTCTCAGGTCCAGTGTAACCCGGGTGTTTGATTCTCTGAAAGATGGGATGAAGAATAAAGAATCGCTTGAAGAAAGAGAAAAGGTGTTTATTACAGAATTCCAGGACAACCTGCAGGCTGTGAACCGCGACTTGAAGTGAGTTCATGTGTTTACTGAGCTAGAGTAACTAACAGAATGAGATCAAGTACACCTGTTCTAGAATGTTCTAGACTTATCATCCACTGGGTTGTGGGGCTCGCATTTTCTTTTAGTCTTTTAAAAGTTTTAAGTATTATTTGATTGTTTGAGGTTCTCAGAGGTAAGTTTTGAGTTAGATCACGGTGTTCCGTACAGACAAGGTATACATCAGTGTAAGGACACAATCGACTGTACTAGTGGACTTGAACGCTAGATGAGGGTCTTGGCTTGATTATTTTTTTATTTCGACTCCTGTAATACAAATCAACAGTTACTATTTGGTAATTGGCTTGCTGTATGGAACACGGTTAACATTAACGGTAATCCGTACATTGTATTTATACTCGGTGGTATAACTGTGTACAGTGATCTAGGGTGTAATCCTTTAATCTGCAACATGACAGTTTTAAACACTTTACCTGCTCATCCATGCATATATTCATCTCAATAGGTGTTTGAGATGCCCTAAGCCCATCCCAAAAACCCCTCTTACCGACTGGTACTTTAAAATTACCAGTCCTCATACTGGCATGCATTGGAATGTGGAAGGAAACCAGGCTGCTTGAAGTAAACCAGTGCTGACAGGGACAGTATAACACAGCCAGAGTTTAGGGTCGTCTATTATGTCCCCAGATCCTGAAGTTGTGCACCACCATACCTACCTTTTGCATTAATGTGACCATAAACACTTCTTTAGTTCTTTTCTCAAATTACACATGCATGTGGTGTTGAGAACACATATAGTAACATTATTTAGCCTAATATACCTACTTCGCATTTACGTTCTTTGTCACATTTTACCACCGCTTTATTCTGATCAGGGTCATCATCTGATCTATGGATCTATAAATCCACAGCAGGGCCTCAATCAACCCATGTATAGCCAGTCACGACTGTATGTTAACACACCACTGGCAGATAGCACTGTTGTGGATTCTAACCCTAAATCCCAGTGGTAATGGGTTGGTATAATTTACCACTCACACCCTATTTACACTCACTGATCATTTATTCAGCTGCACCTACCTGGTAGATGAACTATACAGACACTGACTGTAGCACATCTGGTGTTATGCACTCTTTGCATCTTCTTCCCTGTCTGTCAATAGGAGCAGATGTTTTTTTTTTTTTTTTAAAGTGTGGCATTTTTAGTGCAGCAGTGAAATAATGCTGATTCACAGTTATCAGGTGCAGTAATGTGGCTGGGTTTTTTAAATGCCTGTTTGAAAACATGTACTGTATTTGCACAGCTTGTAGCAGTGTGCAATCTGTAATAAATCCTAAATGAGCAGGTCAAAGGTTACACAAGGACAGAAAAACACCCTTCGATGCAAACCAGGCTTAAGAGGCAACTTAATTTGTAGATTTGGTGCAATAGTTTTGATTAGCACACTGTTTCTTGTATTTATTAATTTCCCCCCTCTTTTTTAAACCCAGTCTAGTTGTATCAAATTGCAACCTTTCTCTTTCTCCCATTACTGCCACTTTTCCACCCCCTGTGGCCTGCACCTGCTAGAGGCAGCATGTCACAAATCGCAGTATCTGGCATCAGCAATCGACCACTCCTTGTGCAGGTGCCTTGATCAGCCAGCAGACAGCATTGCTGCAGCAGCAATGATCCCAGTTTGACCGTTGTCCTTCCCCCCTACAGACACCCAGCCAATAGCAGAGCTGAGATTCAAGGGCACAGTTTCTAACCCAGCAGTGGCACTGACTGCTCTGTTGCTGCCCTGCTCTGATATAAAGAAAATCTGGTTTCTAATAGTTATGGCTGCCCCTTGTTCAGTTGACAGGTTATAGGATGGATGACAGGTTCTGCACACATTTAGGCTATGTTTTGTCTATATGTAATTTCAAGAGTTATGCTGGGATTGGGATTAAAAGGTCTGTCCAACCTGGCAACCCTGGACTGGTTTACACTTATGACCTTATTTATACACATAGTCTTGTAATTTGCAAAATTTGTCACTTTTTCAGCATTTGGGTGGAATGGTGCTCAGTGGGTAGCACTGTCGTCTTACAGCAAGAAGGTCCTGGGTTTGATTCCCAGGTGGATCGATCCAGGTTCTTTCTGTGTGGAGTTTGCATGTTCTCACCATGTCTGTGTGGGTTTCCTCTGGGAGCTCCAGTTTCCTCCCGCAGTCAATAGACATGCAAGTGAGGTGAATTGAAGATACAAAATTGTCCATGACTGTGTTTGACATTAAACTCGTCAACTGATGAACTGTTGTAACCAGTAACTACCCGTTCTGTCATGAATGTAAACAAAGTGTAAAACATGACGTTAAAATCCTAATAAATAAATCTTTCAGCTTCTACTTCCATCTTCTTTTCTAACAGAAATGCACTGTATGCCCAAAAGTATGTGGACACCATTCTAATTAATGAACCGTGATGCTAAAAGGTATAAAAAATTAACCATGTTAAATAATGTAATTGTTTCCAACTTTGTTGCAACAGATTAAAGAAAACTGTTGTGTTCCAGTATGGGTGTGGCCCTGTGTGCAATGCAAGGTCTATAAATATATGGTTTGATACATTTGGTGTGTAGGAACAACAGTAACATACCTTGAGCCCTGACGTCAACTCTACTGAGCACCTTGGACAATAAATTGGTGCATAAATCTTTTTTGTTCAACATAAGTTCCTGAACTTCTTAACTTCCAAAAGCTCTTTTGACAGAATGGGTTCAGAGTAACAGACATGGATGCTGTTATTGCTGCAAATCCAACTCCATATAAATTAACATGTTTTTTTTTTATTAGTTGTCTAACTAACTCAGATCTCATGATCTGGTGTCTACTTAATTTTGGCTGTATGGTGTTCATGGTGTGATATGTTTTTGGTCTACATATAACAACGTGTGTCATTTTGTACTTGTTGTTTTCAGTGAGCTGGAGCGGCTGAGCACTTTGGTTGGCAGGCCGTCTGAGAGTCACCCCTTACACAACAGCGGCTTACTCAGCTTAGACCCGGTCCAGGACAAAACTCCTCTGTACAGCCAGCTTCTACAGGCCTACAAATGGTCCAACAAGGTACAGTTCATATTCCACACCCTGCTACGAGGTGGATCTATTACAGTTTACTTTAACTACCTCATTTAGTGGTTGTCACACTAAAATTTAAAAAAATAGCATCATTAAAACAGGATAGTACTTAGATCACAACAGACCCCCTTCAACATGTGTCCAATCTGCAGCCACTACTTATTGCATGTGGAGAGTTAGCCAAGCTCCATGAGACCCCATCTCCCTCACTTGCGCATGCACCCAAAGCAGTTCCAGTGATCACCTATCATGGTGGGAACAAAACCCATCCCACCTTCACTCCCTCAGACATGGCCAGTTGTGTTTGTGTAGGCACTCAGCCAGGTCAATGGCTCTTCAAAGTGGCATGATAGTACGTTAGAACGCTGCCCCTCTCATGTACCTTTTGTTGTTTATGCACACTGGGGTCAACCAGGCACTCGTTTGCCTACTGGCTTGCAACTAATACCTAGTTTACACTACATGATTTTGTCCCTCGTCGACTGCGTGATTGTCCCTCGTCGACTGGTCACAGACAGATGCGCCAGCCCAGCTTGGGGCTCGAAAAATCGTCTCTGGATCGCTGTGTGAACTGTTTAACGACTCGATTTGAGTGGCTTGACAATTGCTTTTTTTTTTTTTTTTTTTTTTTTTTTATACCACCACCACCCCCCTCTTCGTGGGACCAATTAAACTTTATTATTGTTAATGCAAAGTACTAAAGTGTGGTCATTACACAGAGGGAAGATATACGTACATTACATATAATAAGGAAACGATAATATAAGCAAAAATAATGAACAAACAGAAAAAAAAGGGGGGTGAGAGCGGAGTGTAAAAGAGGAAACAGAAATGAGCAGACAACAGGGAGAAGAAAAGTCATAGTAATAATAATTGAAGAGAGAGGAAAAAAAAAAAAAAAAAAAGGATCTGTCTTGTCTTATCTCTGTGTGTGTGCGTGTGTGTCTGTATGCGTGTGTGTGTGTGTGTCTATGCGTGCGTGCGTACGTGTGTACGTGTGTGTGCATTTAGGAACATTTGGGTGGAGGTGATATATATATATATATATATATTAGGGCTGTCAAACGATTAAAATTTTTAATCGCGATTAATCTCAGAATTTCATATAGTTAATCGCGATTAATCGCATTAAAAAAAATCTGTGTAAATGTTATAGAAAACAAGGATTTTTAAGTGAAATGTTACAATTACAATGGTGAACACATTTTATGCTAAATGTACTTATGTTAAAAACTGCTGGGACAAGAGAAAACTGTAAGGGAGTTTTATTCACTCACATATTAGGCAGTAAATGTCAGATTGTAGGTTAGAATTTCTCCATCAGCAAACATTGTAGATCAGCGGTGCTTTAGGTGGGATAAGGCGTAGTTATTGTATCAGACTTGTCTGTGGTTGTATCGTGACGATGGTTTGATGGACGTTTCTACACGAAGTGAGTGTGTTTTGACCCTTTGGGGCTTCCATAGTTCATGAACTAACGTGCTCGACTCAGCTTTCCGGTATTCGGTACAGAAGAAGAAGTTAATTAAGTGTAATAAAGTGTTCTGCTCCCGACAACTTGTGAATATAGCGTGTATTTATTTCTTTATTATGCAAGTGCATCACTACCACGATCGGTTACATTATGTTAACAAACCGCAAATGAAAAACGGTGGCAAGTCCGACATTAAAACGTTTGTTCTACCAGTCAAGTGTCAACATGAACTAGAATTTGCGTTAATGGCACTAATTTTTTTAATCGCGTTAAATTGAGGTCGCGTTAATGCGTTATTATCGCGTTAACTTCGACAGCCCTAATATATATATATAGTATGGTTATAGATGTATAATGGTTGTGAGTGGTGTGTGGGTATAGAATGGTTATAGATGTATAATGGTTGTGTTAGTGGTGTGTGGGTATAGAATAGTTATAGATGTACTGTATAATGGTTGTGTTAGTGGTTGTGGGTAAACTGTTGATGAGAGCTGATGAAGTTATTGATATAACAGGTTTTTAAGTGCTGACCATGTTTTCTTCTGTTCGTGAGTTCTGTTTTTGATAGATGCTGATATTTTTTTCATTTCTATATGTTCTATGAGTAAGTTTTTCCAATGATTGATTGTGATATTTTTCCTTGATTTCCAGTTTGTGAGAATCGTTTTTTTGGCGATGGTTAGCGCCACTAAAAGTGTTTTGTGTCATCCTGGTTTAAGTTTGTGGTTGATGTGTCGCCTAATACACAGAGTGATGGGGATAGGGGGTTGGGGTGTTTTAGTAGTGGAGTCAGATAACTTATAACTAGTTGCCAGAAGTGTTTGATTGGTGGACAGTACCATAAGGCATGTATATAGTTGTCTGGGGTGTTTAGTGAGCAGTGTGTACAGATTTCAGAGTTGACAATTGCTTGCTGACATGCTAAATATCTGGACCTGTGAAAAGTGTTGTGATCAGTTTATGACTGGCAGTGAGTGTGGTGTTGAACTACAGCCAATGAGAAAGCAAGATACAGAATGGCGGGGCATAATATAGATTCTATCAGAATTAGGGATGTAACAATACACTCTACCCACTATGCGTTGCGATTCACAATACTGGGTTCACAATACAATATTTTCCAGATTTTTTTAAAACTGAAATTGAAGACAAATTATGACAAAGTTTCCTTTTATTATTTCTTTTAAAAAAGAAAATAAATTACTGTACAGTAATCCCTCGCTATATCGCGCTTCGACTTTTCGGATTTTATTTGCAAGCATGTCTAAATATAGATTTTTCGCTGGTTCGCGGAGTTCTGCAGACAAGGGGTGTGTTCGAAAAGCTAGCTCTCTCTCTACATAGACGCATTTTACGTCATCCTGTGCGCGCTCCCGATTAGGAGGCTGTTCCAAATCCTAGATGCCGTAATATCCTCACTTCTTAACGTTTCAACGTTATTTTCTCTCAAAAATGAGTGTGCATCCGACGCTTCCTTAGTGATCAAGACAATCCCAGAATTCATTGCGGGTCAGGTGCTCCTCTCTCGCAGAAGAATAAACATGGCTGACGGTGCGGACAAACTTATGGAGTTCTTTTCAAACATAAATAAAATATTACTTTTTAACTTGTATAAACTTGTACCGAGTGTTTTTATTTGCAAGTTCGGGCTTGTCAGGAAATGTAACCGTTATCGTTACATGAAGAGAGATGTGATATTGACGTTAGCATGCTGTGCTACCTCAATCCATTGGTTTTAATGACAAGATGCCACATGCTAAAGCCGATGGAATCGGGTTATAAAAATAACCATATAAACACATGTTTTTACTTCGCGGATTTTCACCTTTCGCGGAGGGAATGCAACCCCCGCGATCGAGGAGGGATTACTGTATTTGTGCTTATTTTTTATTCATCTAAATAATGAATGTCCTTTAATTTCTGAGGTAGGTACACACTATGCAAAACAACTTTGAATTAAGCCCAATTTGGCCAAATCTGGCAACCAGGTGTATAGCACCAGTGATGTCAATCAGGCGAGGTTTACAGTGCCAGTGCCCTCTGCTGTTTAAAGTGAATATCGATTCCTTTTACATGTCAAATCGATTTAAATTGTGGAATTTTTGAATCGGTTATTAACTGTGTTGTGGTGCATCGTTTACAGTATTTATCGCTTTACAGTATTTGTGACCTTATCGTCCACATCAAACCATAATATCAATGTTGCATTGCAAAAAATATTTATTTAGCTCCTATTCACTACAGAACAGAAAAGCCTACTGGCTGTGATTCACCCAGATTATCTTCTCTTTCCTCCTTGCTTTTTCGCTGCATATCAGCACACAAACAACTTTGATCGCTCGCTTCTTGCTGACATGCATTTCTGGAAGCTGAAAACCTGTCTCACACTTGTATCACAGTGTGTTTTCATGAAAGAACATAGTTTGGGAAACCAGACAGACTCGTCTGAGGTTCCTCCTGGTCATAGATGGTGTAGTGTGTGACCCCCTAGTGTGAAAACTACAATGACTTAAAAGCAGTGGCGGCTCCTGCCACATCTCTCAGGGGGGGGGCAGTTGTTGCGATGATGGCCATGGTGACCTGTTCAATGGGTAAATTAAAGCTTAAATAATTAACATCTTAAGTCATCTGTCAGTTTGCCCTCACAAATAACTTTGAACATGGAGAGAGACCAGCTTTACCATTAATCATAAATTGAAGTAAAGCCTTCACCTTAACAATTTAGTTCAGTCTTCATCAGATAGCATTTTATTTTAGGTGCAGCAGATCCAGAATAAAGATTGGCATCAGGGCTGATGTGCAATGAATAAAGAAGTACAATTAAACAATTGGGGAGATACAATAAGTGCAATCACAATTTAAAAATGACATTACTTACTTGTAATTTACTTGTAACTTATATGATTTTCCCCCCTTTGTAGATACTTGATGTTTAAATTTGGTCTGGGTGGCCCTAATTCTTTAGTTGCTAATTTATCCTGATTACACGACGGAGTTGCTCCGAACTGAGGTAATGGTTGTCATGGTGACGAGATCGCGACACCAGGTTACGTGTGACGCAAGCACGTAAGTGCGAGCCCTCCCGGAACCCATTCAGATTGTATTGCAGAGTTTGCAGTTGTATAGTGTGAACAGTACAGCGATCTGAACAACTTCGATAGAAGCACTTCTTATTACATGGGGAGAGTCACGCTAAGCTCTGTGCGATCCCCCTACCACTTGTGCAGGTACCTGAACCAGTTCCAGGAATCACCTATCGCGGTGGGAACAGAACCCTCCTTCAAACATGGCCAGCTGTGTTTGTGTGGGCACCCAGCCACGTGTGGCTCTGCAAAGTGCTATAATAGCACATTGAACAACTTCTAAGTTGTGTAGTGTGAACTTAAGCATAAAGCTGAAAGACTGACGTGTTTCTGGAAATCCAGAGGATCAAACCCAGGTCCCCTGCATCCTGGATGTGTGTGGCATCTACATTCCCTGCTGTTTTACAGTGCTCTTTCTATAAGGTGAAAGAATCAGGCCAAATCCCTCTTGCTAATAATGTGTCTCTGCTAGTATTTGCTCGTGTGCCCTTTGGAAATCAATGTGAATCGTAGAGAAATGCAGGGAAATTGTTTTCTAAGTGTCTGGATTAATATCATGTCCTTCAGAATCGTGCGCCCAGCCTCGAGGGTACACACTCGAGACTCAACATATACGACCTCCTTAACACAGTCTCAACATTTTTCCAATATCCATTGCAACCAAGCGCTGTGACTCCTTTGATCATGGGTACTTTTTGTGCTCTGAGTGCTTTTCAACCGGATTTGCTAAATCTTCTTAAAGGACGCTCGGCTTTTATTCCGCTGCTCTTTGATGTGCTCAGGTGGAGACACGGGCATCTTAATTGATCTTGCGATGAAGCATGTTTGGCGAGTCGCTGTTGGACGCCAAACAGGCTGCTATACTTCACTCCTCTGATTGATTACTTGATGTGATGGGCTTCTTATTGAGCCCTTTCTGGGCCTGGCTGGCCAGGACTACACTTATGAGGCCAAAAGAATGTGGATACACTTTATAATTGTTAAGTTCAGATGTTTCAGCAACAAATGAGTTAAACTTTTAACTTTCTGACGAGCTTGTGTGGCGTACTAGTAAGAGCCATGCTACTGATAACCCCCCAGACCAGCCCCGTGGGGGGGGGGGGGGGGGGGGAAGGGCACCCATAGGGTCTGCCTGAAAACCTAGTGAGCTGTCTATGTAGACAGCATTTTACATCATCCTACGCAATCCTCCAGAGAAGAAGCCTGTCTGAATTCTTAGATAGGGTGGCATGGTGGCTCAGTGGGTAGCACTGTCACCTCATAGCAAGAGGTTTAATCCCCAGGTGGGGTGGTCCTGGTCCTTTCTGTGTGGTTTGCATGTTCTCTCTGTGTCTTCGTGGGTTTCCTCCAGGAGCTCCGGTTTCCTCCCACAGTACAAAGACATGCAAGTGAGGGAAACTGGAGATACAAAATTGTCCATGACTGTGTTTGACATTAAACTTGTGAACTGATTAATCTTGTGTAACCAGTAACTACCGTTTCTGTCATTAATGTAACCAAAATGTAAAACATGATGTTAAAATCCTAATATCCTAATAAATAAATAAATAAATTCTTAGATTACTTAAAATGCTGCCTACTGAGGTGCCTTATTTCAAAGCTGTAAGCTGACTGAATAACGAGGGAGCATCCAATGCTTTTTTTTTGCAGTAAAGGCAATCCCAGCATTCAGTGCAGCACAACTTTTCTCACAACGAAATGACAACTATGCTGGGCAAATGCGGCGCAACTAATGTGTTTTTTTCAAATGTAAATAGATTCTGCCACTCAGTGGTAAAAACACTCTGGAACCAGAGCTGGAATCTCGAATACATTGTATCGAGTTTCAGCTCTGCCTGCCATCTGGGCTGAGCAGCCACATGAACAACGATTGGCCTGTTGTTCATATAGGGGCGGGTCATTAAGTCGGATAGGGACTCTCTCATAACTGATGCAACTACGACCTCTGCTAGCTGGTTGATGGCGCCTGCACAGAGGCGGAGAAAAGAGCGCTGTCAGGGTGTGTCTCTCCGCACACAGAGTTGCTGATCTGCAGCTGATCTCGTCTAGTGTGGGTGACGAAATGCGTACGGCTGCTGCCCACACTAGATGTGGGTTAGCTTCGTTCTCAATCAGAGCGGGGAGAGGAGCATTGGTGGAGAGGAAGCATGACGCAATCGGGCAATTGGACGCGCTAAAAGTCGGGAGAGAAAGGGGAGAAAATGCTTGAACAATATATACAGGGGTTGGACAAAATAACTGAAACACCTGGTTTTAGACCACAATAATTTATTAGTATGGTGTAGGGCCTCCTTTTGCGGCCAATACAGCGTCAATTCGTCTTGGAAATGACATATACAAGTCCTGCACAGTGGTCAGAGGGATTTTAAGCCATTCTTCTTGCAGGATAGTGGCCAGGTCACTATGTGATGCTGGTGGAGGAAAACGTTTCCTGACTCGCTTCTCCAAAACACCCCAAAGTGGCTCAATAATATTTAGATCTGGTGACTGTGCAGGCCATGGGAGATGTTCAACTTCACTTTCATGTTCATCAAACCAATCTTTCACCAGTCTTGCTGTGTGTATTGGTGCATTGTCATCCTGATACACGGCACCGCCATTGGATGCACATGGTCCTCCAGAATGGTTCGGTAGTCCTTGGCAGTGACGTGCCCATCTAGCACAAGTATTGGGCCAAGGGAATGCCATGATATGGCAGCCCAAACCATCACTGATCCACCCCCATGCTTCACTCTGGGCATGCAACAGTCTGGGTGGTACGCTTCTTTAGGGCTTCTCCACACCGTAACTCTCCCGGATGTGGGGAAAACAGTAAAGGTGGACTCATCAGAGAACAATACATGTTTCACATTGTCCACAGCCCAAGATTTGCGCTCCTTGCACCATTGAAACCGACGATTGGCATTGGCACGAGTGACCAAAGGTTTGGCTATAGCAGCCCGGCCGTGTATATTGACCCTGTGGAGCTCCCGACGGACAGTTCTGGTGGAAACAGGAGAGTTGAGGTGCACATTTAATTCTGCCGTGATTTGGGCAGCCGTGGTTTTATGTTTTTTGGATACAATCCGGGTTAGCACCCGAACATCCCTTTCAGACAGCTTCCTCTTGCGTCCACAGTTAATCCTGTTGGATGTGGTTTGTCCTTCTTGGTGGTATGCTGACATTACCCTGGATACCGTGGCTCTTGATACATCACAAAGACTTGCTGTCTTGGTCACAGATGCGCCAGCAAGACGTGCACCAACAATTTGTCCTCTTTTGAACTCTGGTATGTCACCCATAATGTTGTGTGCATTGCAATATTTTGAGCAAAACTGTGCTCTTACCCTGCTAATTGAACCTTCACACTCTGCTCTTACTGGTGCAATGTGCAATTAATGAAGATTGGCCACCAGACTGGTCCAATTTAGCCATGAAACCTACCACACTAAAATGACAGGTGTTTCAGTTATTTCGTCCAACCCCTGTATGTATATATATATATATATATATATATATAACAAATTCTGGTTGTCAGTGACAGTTTTCTATACACGGAGGGAGATGTTAGCTGGCATGCTAGTGGGTTGTGCCACCTCAGCCCATTGGTTTGAATGGCCTGAAGCAAACTGTGTTAGCTTAATAAGCGAAACTGCAAGACATAATCGCTGTCTAACTAGTGCGTCCAAATAATCGGCCTTATAAGTCGATGTCTTATTACGAGGGATCTTCAACAAGTTTCCGCACTTTTATATTTAGGTTGGTAACAGTGAGGGTGGGAGGAGTAGTAATTTGTTATGTCTACAAGACTAAGAGAGAGCTTATAGACTGGATTTAGCGCCATCTGATTTCCACTTTTTTGGACGCTCAAAGAAGCTTTAAGGGAAATCATGTGATGATGATGTGAAAGCAGCGGTGCATCAGTGGCTACGCGGTCAACCAAAAACATGCTTTGCTGATGGCATTACAAAGTTGGTACGACGCTGGGAAAAATGCACGGGAAGGTGACTATGTAGAAAAGTGATGTAGTTTGTTTTTTAAATATTAATAAATAGAGTTTAATAAGTGCGGAAACTTTTTGAAGATTCCTCATAGAATCCTCTTTATTTAGGCAGCTGCCTAGGTAGGCAGCTCACTCGCCATAGTGTCAGTCCCAAGCCTGAATAAATAGGTAAAAACTGGGCTGAGTCAATCTGATATCCAGACAAATGATCCTCTGTGGCGACCTCTAACAGCAGCTAAAGAAGAACCAGAAGAAGAAATTACCTTGTTTCAATAACTTTGCTTGAATTTGCCCGTGCAACGGGTATATTTAATGACAGTGCTACCCTGAATGCCACTCAGCTCTTTAGTATAACCTATTTTATTACTTCCTCTGGCTTCTGGTCATCTCCTCACCATTTTACTATGTCCCTTCCTTCCAGTCCTGCCTAATTGTGTCCAATTTTGGTTTGTGCCCATTAACTGGCTTCACCTCTCTTCTTTCCCCTCCTCCTCTTCTGTTTCTGCGTGCCTGTGGTGGTCCCAAGCTAATAGTTTTCACACAGCCTGAGGTCGAGCTCCAGATCTCCAGGAGCTTTAGGGCAGGATTAGTCCGGACTAGGTTTGACGTGGCGAGGTAGGACGTGGGTACGAATCGGAGCTACTCTGCAGGAGTATTGACGATCCCAGAATGCCTCTGATTGCAGCACTACACCCTCGAGACTCAATCCTGCACGCTAATGTAAACACAGTCGATGTGAGATGCTCCTGCCATGCTAATAAGGGCCAGAATAAGGAGAAGGAGCCTCTCAGGCTGTCAGACGTCAGCTGTTCACTATAAGATTCGTAAAGTGGCTTCAGAGATGTCAGAACTGTAAAAGGCTAACAGGATCAGTCTGTTCCAGAAGTATAGATAAAGTCAAGTCTGGCTCCTGCATGAAGCAGGCGATCTGTTCTTGCTGAAAATTTTGGAAATATATCGACGCTCTTTGGCTCAGTGGGTAGCACTGTGGCCTCACAGCAAGAAGGTTCTGAGTTCGATTGCCAGATGGAGCGATCTGGGTCCTTTCTGTGTGGAGTTTGCATGTACTCCCCATGTCCATGTGGGTTTCCTCTGGGTGCTCCGGTTTCCTCCAACAGTCCAAAGACATGCAGTCAGGTTAATTGGAGATACAAAATTGCCTTAACTGTGTGTGCGTTTGCCCTGTGATGGACTGGCGACCTGTCCTGGTGTTACTTACTTTCCGCCCAGTGAATTGCACCCACCACGACCCTGACAAGGATAAAGTGGTGGTAAAACAGACAATGAATGAATGAACAAGGGTTCTAAACAGTTTCTAACAGGTGTAATAATTATAATAAGGAAATTATATACTTCCAACGTTGCAGCAACAGTTTAGGAAAGGCCCTTTCCTGTTCCGCCATTACTGTACTGTGATGATTAACTGTCAACTGGCAATATTTGCATGGCTCCCTATACCTTGTATCAGCTCTTTGTGAGGGATTGCTGGTGAAAAGGTGTGGCTTGCAACTGCTTATGTATCAAAGGGGGCGAGTGATAGTCACAGCTTAACTCTTCGGCCAGCGCTGGGGTGGTGCAAACGGCAAGAATTAGCAATAAATAGAGGAAATCACTTTTTCCCGCCCATTTGTATTATTGGTGGCACTTTAAAAAGTGCAGCGGCAAGCTATAAAGACCGAGCAGTGAAACGGTGAATTCAAACAGTACGTGGGTTCTCAAGGTGGCATTGCAGCAAGGTACACAGTGCCACGTTAGTCTGTAGGCAAACAATGGCACACAAAGAAATTGTAGCTCAGCGGTAAAGGTACTGGACTAGTAATCAAAAGGTTGCCATCTCGAGCCCAACCCCTGCCAAGCTGCCACTGTTAAGCCTCTAAACAAGCCCCCTTAACCCTCAATTGCTCGAAATGTATTCTGCCACAACTGTTAGTCACTATTCCACATTCTGTATGCCGTTTCTTTTTGGTCACATTAATGTTTTCTGAATAGAATAGAATACATGCACTACATCAAGCAACGTCTTCCCTAGCTGCCACACCCAGGTAGCATTTTCAAACTAAAGGATATATAATCTGGCAGGAAATCCTGCCTGACCGCATGAATTGATTTGCTGCATGTGAAGGTTTCATTAAAGAGGAACATGTTTAGCCCTCGGCTGCAGCCTGCCACTCAAAACCAGGAGGTTGGTGGAAGAACACTCAAGGTCTGTTTTATTAAATAAGGAGGTTATTTTTCTTTGTTTTTTTAAATGTTGTGTAAATATGTGGTTCTTTTTTTTACAGATCTTAGGTAAGAAAAATAATTAATGTTAGAAAAATGATTTAGTGGTTTTACACTGAAAATATTAGCGAAATCTAACCATTAATAAAAAAGAAAAATCACCTCAAAATGTAATCAGAACGTTCACTGAGTCTTCCCCTATAAAAGAGAATATATCTGTGAATATACAACCCCAAATAAAAAAAAATGTTGTTGGGAAATGCAAATAAATAATGAAAAGACATGGGGAGAAAAAGGTACGAGTTGTGGACTGGCCTGCCTGCAGGCCCGACCTGTACCGAATAGAGAATGTGTGGAGAATTCTGAAACAAAAAATGTGACATTATTGCACATTATTTGCAGGAAGAATGGGACAAAATGACATCTGAAACACTTCATTCCTTGCTGTGAGAAGGAATGGCAACATAACATAAAGCGGTAAATGCTTTAGCGTCGCAACTAATTTGAAATGTGTTGCAGGTCTGAAATGCCCCAACATCCAAACACGACCAAAACTACTGACTGGAAAGAGACTGGAACAGACGACATACACAAGATGATAATACTGTACACATCTAGAACTAAACACAGAAAGGACACTAGACAAACATGAATAAACAACCTGAACAAAATCTAGGTACCGATCTTGCCATGAGAATGACCAATGGGTAAACATGGCGTTAAACAACAAACAAACAAACAAACAGGTCTGAAATGCAGGAGTGGATGTTTATTAATAAATTAAATAAAGTTGACCCTACGAAACATGAGATATCTCAGGTTCATCCCGTCTGCAATGAAAGAAGTCTAAGTAAATGTAAGATTTGCATTTCCTGTACTGTCCCAACTTTTTCTAATTTGCAGTCGTAAAATCCATTCAGATCCTTCTGGTTCTTAAATCCTCTGTTGTGGACTTTTTACTTCAGCTTATCCCACAGGCTGTCAGTAGAGTTTAGGTCAGGGGACTTGGATTGAACGTGTGTTTTAAATTATTGTCTTGCTGAAAGATCCAACAATAAACCAGCATCTCTTGTGAGAGACAGATTTTAATAATCTTCTGCTTCTTCATGGAGTCCCAGATGTCTTATTTTAGGTTTCAGTATTGTAATTTTGCGCATACAAAATAGTTACAATACAATAGTTTGTTGGCATGGAGGTTGTGTCAGATTGTATATCTGGAGACTCTGAGACCCTATGCTCTCATTGGCAAATATTTAGTGGCATGTCTTGCAAAAATGATTGCCTCTGTAATCATCGTTCTCGCTTTGGGTGGGAGCAGAATACATTTGTGTACAGCCTTGAATGTTTTAATTTAACGTTATATTTGTTCTGCATGTGACGGTCAGGGGTGCATTAAATGCTGGGCTGTTAGTAGTTCCTCGTAGTCCATGTGTTGAGCGCAGCGGATATAACTAGGCATAAAAACCTGAGGCATAAAAACACTGACTAGGCACTCAGGTGGCGTGAGCTGCATTCACAAATTCGAATCTCGGCTCTGCTACCGGCAGGCTGGGCGCCTACACGAACAATGATTGGCTTGTTCGTAGGGTGAGTGCCGGAGGGGATTTCTCAAAACTGATGCAATTACGACCTCTGCTGGCTGATTAATGGTGCCTTCACAGAGACAGGGGATAATAGGGATCAGTGAGTGACTCTCCATACACAAGACTAAACCCCATATGAACTTGTCTTGTGCAGGTGTGAAAAGATGCAGTCGGCTACTGTACATGTGTCGGAGGGGGCGTGTGTTAGTCACGGCTCTCCTCAGTGAGGAGTGGAGGTCAGCAGCAGTAGAGTGAAAGTGAAATGCAATTGAGTGATTGGATACGACTAGATTGGGAGGAAAAGTGACTTTGGTAGAGGCCAAATCGTTATGATCAGACGACTGCTCCCAAACAGCAGAGGGGGATCACATAGGGACAAGCCACAGACCGCTGACAGGTTGTTGAGAAGCCAAGTCTCATAGATGCTGTAGACATAAAGGCTTCGAGATTGCATGTATGACTGGGCATTTGTGCATCATTTACATCCACCTTGCAACATACAGAGGTTGAAGGACCTACTGATAATCCTGGTACCACATATCACAGGACTACAGGACTCCTGAGGTCTGTCTGAAAACCTAGTGGGCTGCCTTGCTGCCAACTGCCTATCCAGGCAGCTGCCTAAGTAGAGAGGATTCTAATAACATAGACTATTTAAACTCACTAGTTAAACAGCTAGATGTGCTCACAGTTTTAGCTTACTAAGCAAACATACAGTGTATCACAAAAGTGAGTACACCCCTCACATTTCTGCAGATATTTAAGTATATCTTTTCATGGGACAACACTGACAAAATGACACTTTGACACAATGAAAAGTAGTCTGTGTGCAGCTTATATAACAGTGTAAATTTATTCTTCCCTCAAAATAACTCAATATACAGCCATTAATGTCTAAACCACCGGCAACAAAAGTGAGTACACCCCTTAGTGAAAGTTCCTGAAGTGTCAATATTTTGTGTGGCCACCATTATTTCCCAGAACTGCCTTAACTCTCCTGGGCATGGAGTTTACCAGAGCTTCACAGGTTGCCACTGGAATGCTTTTCCACTCCTCCATGACGACATCACGGAGCTGGCGGATATTCGAGACTTTGCGCTCCTCCACCTTCCGCTTGAGGATGCCCCAAAGATGTTCTATTGGGTTTAGGTCTGGAGACATGCTTGGCCAGTCCATCACCTTTACCCTCAGCCTCTTCAATAAAGCAGTGGTCGTCTTAGAGGTGTGTTTGTGGTCATTATCATGCTGGAACACTGCCCTGCGACCCAGTTTCCGGAGGGATGGGATCATGCTCTGCTTCAGTATTTCACAGTACATATTGGAGTTCATGTGTCCCTCAATGAAATGTAACTCCCCAACACCTGCTGCACTCATGCAGCCCCAAACCATGGCATTCCCACCACCATGCTTGACTGTAGGCATGACACACTTATCTTTGTACTCCTCACCTGATTGCCGCCACACATGCTTGAGACCATCTGAACCAAACAAATTAATCTTGGTCTCATCAGACCATAGGACATGGTTCCAGTAATCCATGTCCTTTGTTGACATGTCTTCAGAAAACTGTTTGCGGGCTTTCTTGTGTAGAGACTTCAGAAGAGGCTTCCTTCTGGGGTGACAGCCATGCAGACCAATTTGATGTGTGCGGCGTATGGTCTGAGCACTGACAGGCTGACCCCCCACCTTTTCAATCTCTGCAGCAATGCTGACAGCACTCCTGCGCCTATCTTTCAAAGACAGCAGTTGGATGTGACGCTTAGCACGTGCACTCAGCTTCTTTGGTCTGTTCTGAGTGGACCCTGCTCTTTTAAAATGCTGGATGATCTTGGCCACTGTGCTGCAGCTCAGTTTCAGGGTGTTGGCAATCTTCTTGTAGCCTTGGCCATCTTCATGTAGCGCAACAATTCGTCTTTTAAGATCCTCAGAGAGTTCTTTGCCATGAGGTGCCATGTTGGAACTTTCAGTGACCAGTATGAGAGAGTGTGAGAGCTGTACTACTAAATTGAACACACCTGCTCCCTATGCACACCTGAGACGTAGTAACACTAACGAGTCACATGACATTTTGGAGGGAAAATGACAAGCAGTGCTCAATTTGGACATTTAGGGGTGTAGTCTCTTAGGGGTGTACTCACTTTTGTTGCCGGTGGTTTAGACATTAATGGCTGTATATCGAGTTATTTTGAGGGAAGAATAAATTTACACTGTTATATAAGCTGCACACAGACTACTTTTCATTGTGTCAAAGTGTCATTTTGTCAGTGTTTTCCCATGAAAAGATATACTTAAATATCTGCAGAAATGTGAGGGGTGTACTCACTTTTGTGATACACTGTAGGTAGCCTCAGGCCATTCAAACCAATGGGCATCCGTCTGCCATATCTGAATTTTTCAGTGAGAAAAGGTGTGCCACACTGAATGCTGGGATGCTTTCCCTTTATTTGGTCAGAATATAGGTCAGATACAGGCATCTCAGTGGGCAGCATTTTAAGGCATCTAAGAATTGAGATGTGCATGGGATGATGTAAAATGCTGTCTACGTAGGGAGCTTACTAGGTTTTGAGATGTCCCAGATGTCTTATGGAGTCCATGTGTCATTGGTCAGAGCTGTTTTGACATCATTAGTCAGGTGGTCAGTGTTTTTGCACGTTAGTGTACATACACCCTAGTAAAACAGGCAGTCATGGATACAAAAAACTCATGCTGAACAAAAACATGAAGCTTTTGTTCACTTCTCCCCCCAATCCTAAAGATTGTTTTAAAAGCCTATAAAAAACGATTCCTTTTGTCATTTAGGTCTTATGTTTAGAATCCTACACCAGCTTGGAAAACAGATGGACTGCGTGAATTCCACCCACAGATTAGATTTCTCTTTCCTGTGTTCTAATAATAGCTTCCTCCCCGATAAAAAAAGCTCCCTCCGTATTTTTATCACTATTTTATGCGCGTGTCTCTGGCATGTGACTGGAAGCCACTGTATCACTGTCAATTACCGTGGGCCTGTGGGAGGGGGGTTGCTTAATGCCAGCTAACGCAGTGATTAACGCTCACAGCTCCCAGACGGCTAACCGAGAAACTCCGGCGACGGCTGGCACGAAGGCAGTTAAAAGCCCGCTTATCTGCTCTCGCGGACAGGTACGACGGCTTGAAAAAACCCGGTCACGCCGGGAGGATCCTGCTGGCTGCCCTACATGCAGGTGAGATATGGGACAAGCCAGGCTATTGCTGTAACAGCCTGAGCGTGGGAAAATATCCAAGTGTCCTAGTATTTCATGCGATTAGCTGGTGTACATCACCAGTCTGCCCAGTTCTCAGTCCAGCAGAAATTTATTAGGGCTATTTAGGCTTCCCTCAGCAATATCAGGTGCCCATAATACATGCACAGGCAAGCTTTGTATTAAGTCCACAAACCCAGAGATTTTGACTTGGAGACCAATGTTTTAGTGCCTGAAGCTTCGTTCACCATCTGTAGTTGGCGGTCCAGGATCGTCGTTGAAGTTGCCAGCATTCTCTGTATATGGGTAATAATGGCCTGGCACTTTCCTCCTTTTCATTGGCTTGTTTTGCAGCCAGTGCAGCCAGATAGGTATGTTAGAAACCTGAAAGAGTGGTTCAGACATTTAGTTTGTGGTGCTTTCAGATCGAGTACAAACAAGTACATGTTTATTTTTTTGACAAAGGAATAAGAACATGGTAAAACAGCATAGTAGACACAGGTATTGGCGTCATGTGGCCTCGGCAGCCATGCAATTTGTAAGCAAACGATTGTTTTTGGAGGTAATGCGCCAGTCTTGTATTGGTGTATACCTTCTGGGCCCATCTATTTTGGAACTAGAATTTCATTCTACACGTATGTTGGGGTTGGCCACATGCAGTTTGATGTTGGTTTGCTCATCCAACTGAGCTTGCCATCGCTCATGACTTAGGAAGTCAGTGCTGGCTTAGCATCAGTTGGCCAAGTCCTCCTCTAATGAATGGGAAGTGATTACTACCACAGAGTTTGTTCCATACCTTTAATGCGAGTTCCAGCTAGAGTTCTGGTTTGGATGAAGACAGGTCTATGGTACTGTATGTGCCCTGGCCACAGAGGAGAAGGGTGTATGACAGGGTGTCTAGCAGCGACAGGTTGTAGATGCCAATAAACTCATCCAGCACTTTGCCCACTAGACAAAGAACATAAAGTTCGATTAGTCGATTGCTTGGGTCTGATCTTTACTTGATGATTTTTGAGTGGATCTATGTAAAGCTTGTGTGCCAGAATGTTTCACTTTGGGGGGCTGTACTTTTTAAGTTGGCAATTAACTGAAGTTTGTCTTTATTCAACCATGTGATTTCCGTTTGACAGGTTGTCAATAGCGTTGCTCTGCTGCAAATGACCTTTTAAAATTGAAGTTAGGAGATACACTGACTAGCTTTTATGCTTCTGGGTTCATTACCTTGGTCTTTTTTGTCTTTTGTCTTTTTCATTTATCCAGGTCATGCAAGCTTTGTCCAAGTAGATGTGAGGGCCTCCACAGTTTCTGCCCTTAGGTGGTTTCTGGAAGGAAAGCTCATATCCCTTTCTGTGCAATTGCAGCATTGCATTGTGCTACCCTTGCAGGTGGACGATCCATCCCAATTAATGTTTCTTTTTACATTTGGTCTGAGGCACACATCATCCATTTCTTTTAAAAAAAAGATCTGGAATACTGATTCATCTGACCACAATACAAATTTCCACTAGGTGATGGTCCATCTCAGATGCCGTCGAGCTCAGAGAACTTGTCGCCACCTCTGGACATGGCTAATATACAGGGGTTGGACAAAATAACTGAAACACCTGTTTTTAGACCACAATAATTTATTAGTATGGTGTAGGGCCTCCTTTTGCGGCCAATACAGCGTCAATTCGTCTTGGAAATGACATATACAAGTCCTGCACAGTGGTCAGAGGGATTTTAAGCCATTCTTTTTGCAGGATAGTGGCCAGGTCACTACGTGATGCTGGTGGAGGAAAACGTTTCCTGACTCGCTTCTCCAAAACACCCCAAAGTGGCTCAATAATATTTAGATCTGGTGACTGTGCAGGCCATGGGAGATGTTCAACTTCACTTTCATGTTCATCAAACCAATCTTTCACCAGTCTTGCTGTGTGTATTGGTGCATTGTCATCCTGATACACGGCACCGCCATTGGATGCACATGGTCCTCCAGAATGGTTCGGTAGTCCTTGGCAGTGACGCGCCCATCTAGCACAAGTATTGGGCCAAGGGAATGCCATGATATGGCAGCCCAAACCATCACTGATCCACCCCCATGCTTCACTCTGGGCATGCAACAGTCTGGGTGGTACGCTTCTTTGGGGCTCCTCCACACCGTAACTCTCCCGGATGTGGGGAAAACAGTAAAGGTGGACTCATCAGAGAACAATACATGTTTCACATTGTCCACAGCCCAAGATTTGCGCTCCTTGCACCATTGAAACCGACGTTTGGCATTGGCACGAGTGACCAAAGGTGTGGCTATGGCAGCCCGGCCGTGTATATTGACCCTGTGGAGCTCCCGACGGACAGTTCTGGTGGAAACAGGAGAGTTGAGGTGCACATTTAATTCTGCCGTGATTTGGGCAGCCGTGGTTTTATGTTTTTTGAATACAATCCGGGTTAGCACCCGAACATCCCTTTCAGACAGCTTCCTCTTGCGTCCACAGTTAATCCTGTTGGATGTGGTTTGTCCTTCTTGGTGGTATGCTGACATTACCCTGGATACCGTGGCTCTTGATACATCACAAAGACTTGCTGTCTTGGTCACAGATGCGCCAGCAAGACGTGCACCAACAATTTGTCCTCTTTTGAACTCTGGTATGTCACCCATAATGTTGTGTGCATTGCAATATTTTGAGCACAACTGTGCTCTTACCCTGCTAATTGAACCTTCACACTCTGCTCTTACTGGTGCAATGTGCAATTAATGAAGATTGGCCACCAGACTGGTCCAATTTAGCCATGAAACCTCCCACACTAAAATGACAGGTGTTTCAGTTATTTTGTCCAACCCCTGTAAGTCTTCAGTTTTGAGTGGTATTTGTGAATGAAACTCTGTATTGTAGTGCTTGACAAAGGTTTGCCAAAGTAATCCCTCATCCACGTGGTTATATCAGCTATTGATAAATGACAGGTAATGAAATTCCACTCGATTCCTTGAATCGTTTAATGATATTATGCACTGTAGAGGGGGAAATATGCAAATCTCTTCGATTATTTCTTTGAGGTACATTGTTTTTAAACATTTTAATAAATTTTTCACACATTTGTTGACAAAACTGGAGATCCTCTGCTCATTTCTGCTTCTAAAAGACTCCTCTAAGTTCCAAATAAACTACAATCACCTATTGATATCACCTGTTTGAAATCACATTATTTAGTTTTTCTTCTATTTTACCTTATTACTAGCCCTAAATTGGCATATCCCATCTTTTTTGGTAGTGTAGCAGAAAAAAAACCATGACATATCTTAGGTTTATACTGTCTGCAATAAAAGTCATAGTAAATGTAAAACCGATTTACCATACTGTCCTGATTTAGCGGTATAAATGCAACAGACAAAATTTGCATGCTTACTATAAAGCAAAAATATTTATAAGTGCTGAAAACAGTTTGAGCCAAGAATGTAGACATGAACGGCAAATAGAATTGGATACATTAACCTTATAGCTTTGATGCAAAACACCAGACGTGTCTAGTTGATCCACTACTTTTATATTGTAAATCTACTTTTTAACAAGCTTGAATAATTCTACACTCGGAGTTTGATATAATCTGACTGCATGAAGCATTAGAGACTCGTTTTATTTATATAAATTCCACTCTGACGCTCTGCTGTTTAAAACTAATGAAAAGGTCCTGTGGTGTGGGAGCATGAGCTAATGATTTCACCCCTGCTGTAGTATTGTAAGTGACTTGTTTGGCTGCTTGTGGGCTTTAATCATGGTTTGAATGAAGCTGTCGGAACAAATAAATGGTGAACGCAGAGCCGAGCCCCCACGTCTAGATCAGAAAGCGGGAAAAGCCTGCCACGGCAACATGCCTCCATCGCACAGTTAATGATGGTGCACGGGCGCAGATCGCTGCGCCAGGCAGGACTAATAGCTCGGCCGGCTTTGAGATGGGTTCGGCGCGAGAGGAGAGGGAACGGGTTTACACACAGTGAGCGTAAAGGGAAAACGGTGACCTTTTGAAAATGTGCTGCTCGGTTAGAAATGTTTGATGGTGTAATGTTGCAAGCTTGGGTTACTTATTAGTTCTTATAGAAGCGGAGCAGAGTTTAGGAAAAGCAAGCTCTGTTTGCCCTGGCCTGTTAATTCTGAATTTAAGAACTGGATACAGAGCAAAGCATTTGAGGACATACAGACTGGTGACAGATGCAAGGAAATATGTGGGTAAATGACTGCTGATGCATAAGTGCACATGTGCACTGGTGGCATGGTTTTGGGTCTGCTTGTTTCTTTGGAGCCGAGGGTCACTGCACATTGCAAAATTATCCTCTGCCCATGTTTGCTCCCCAAAGACTTTTTGTGGATACTGCTTTTGTTCCAAATCATGATTACAATCACCTATTGACATCCTCTGTTTAAAATCACATCATTATTTAGTTTTTCTTCTATTCTACCTCACTGCTAGCCCTAAATTACCCCCGTCCCAACTTTTTTTGAAGTTTACCAGAAAACAACATAAAATATCTTGGGTTTATACTGTTATGTGCCAGGATCACTGCACATTGCAAAATTAACCCCCCTCTCCAGGTTGCATTCTGTATTTAATATTTGATAGCTATACTGAGGACTCAACGTTTGACTTTTTGCACACTTTGATGCATTGATTGATTGATTGAGTACTTTATTAATCCCCGAAGGGAAATTATGGTGTCGCAGCAGCAATAACAATTATGACAAAAAACATCACACAGTGACATTACAATGAGGTAAATAAAGAATCAAAAAATTAGTACAAATGTAAATACAAGTAAGATATAAAATCTAAAAATATAGATATAAAATCTAAAAATATACATATATGAAGAAAATAAAATAAAATAAAATATAATAACATAAAAAATAATAATATAATATAAAAACATCTAACAGGACAAGAACAAAAGAAACTAAAAAGGGGGGGGGGGGCTGAAGGTGCAGTTACAGACGTTGTGCAATTTGAAATTTTTAAATAAAAACTAAAAACTAAAAACAGTACCCTGTGCAAATTGTAGTTTAATTGTCTTTTGTGGGTGTTATTGTGAATAATCGGCTATAATAGAAATTGGCTATTATATCCATCAATCAAAATCAAATCAACATGTTTATAGCATGGCTTGGCGGGTAGCACTGTCGCCTCACAGCAAGAAGGTCCTGGGTACGATTCCAAGTTGGTGCGGTCCTGGTTCTTTCTGTGTGGAGTTTGCATGTTCTCCCCGTGTCTGTGTGGGTTTCCTCCGGGAGCTCCAGTTTTCTCCCACAGTCCAAATACATGCAAGTGAGGTGAATAGAAGATACAAAATTGTCCATGACTGTGTTTGAGAAAGAAGACTTGAACTGATGAATCCTGTGTAACCAGTCACCTATTTGACCTTTCCTGTCATGAATGTAACCAAAGTGTGTAAAACATGACGTTAAAATCGTAATAAATAAATGAAAATAATTAATTAAAAACTTGTTTTCTCTTTTATCCTTGTTCTCTTTATTATCAATGGTTAATTGTAAATTGATGGGTAAAAATGGGAATTATCTTCATTCAGAATCCAATCCAAAAAAGTCAAAGGGTTCTAAATACCCAACAAGTATATCTACATACCTTTGGCCATATAGTGCGCAATATTCAAAATTAGCTAATAACCACCCTCACTAGTGTAAATAGTTGCCAAATATAAGGATCTTTGGTTGTGAGTTGTAATAAATAGGCTAATGAAAGTTCCCTCATCACCCTCAGCACCGAGCTGTGTTATTCAGGCTTTTGTTTTGAAGTTCTGGCCACCAGTGTGGTAAGATCTAAGCTGATAATAAAGCAGGAGGGCTGATCCTCATTGCGGTAATTTCATCAGCGGCTAGCGACGGGTACGGATCTTATTAAAACACTGCTGCACTGTCACACACCTCCGTAGCCTTGTTCAATCACAGCTGCCGCAAACTTGTTTAAATCCAAATGAGTTTTTGCAGCCGGATGTGCCGGATGTCATTTGAGTTTCCCATAAACCTGATTTATGAGAATCAGTTGGTGAAAACACCTTGGACCTCGGGATCCTTGCCTGATATTTAAAAATTAATTAACCCCCCGACTGTGCTGCCGCTGGTCCTTTCTCCTCACTGTCCGCTCGTCTTCTTTCTTGCTTAAACTTGATTTGATTTCCATCTTTGACAGTAGTCTATCTTTTGTTATTGCACTTAAGATCTTAAGATGAGGGGGGAACTGATAGTTGTGTGTGTGTGTATATATACACATATACACTGATCAGCCATAATATTAAAACCACCTCCTTGTTTCTACACTCACTGTCCATTTTATCAGCTCCATTTACCATATAGAAGCACTTTGTAGTTCTACAATTACTGACTGTAGTCCATTTGTTTCTCTGCTTATTTTTTTAGCCTGCTTCTTCAATGGTCAGGACCACCACAGAGCAGGTATTATTTATGTGGTGGATGATTCTCAGCACTGCAGTGACAATGACATGTAGGGCTGGGTATCGCCACCAATTTCCTGGATCGATTCGATTCCGATTCACCAGGTCCCGATTCGATCTTCGATTTTCGATTCGATTTTCGATCCAATTTCGATTCAACACATTTAGGCATATTTGAGTTACATTAACAGGTTTTGTTTACATATGTACAGATGTTCAGAGAACGAATGTGATAATTGTACAAAGAACACTCATTATTAAAAATATTTGTGTATTTTGTTTACATAAATAATGAATCCAAAACAGAAAACAGTAACATTCAACAGCCAGGTGTATGTTTACATTACATTTACAATGTTGTAGCATGTCAGACAAATGAAATAATAATAAAAAATGAATGTTACTGTTTTCTTCCATTTGTCTGACATGCTACAACATTGTAAATGTAATGTAAACATACACCTGGCTGTTGTACAGCTTATGCCAAGTTTACACTACACGACACTCTGATTAACACGTGGTCACTGTAATGTTCACACTACACGACTGATCGGCGATGGGGAGTTTTACACTACACCATCCATCACCAGGGGGAATCACAGGCGAGCTTCTCTGGTCTCCAAAACTACGTTTTGTCACGAAAACACACGTGAGAAGTGATGAAAGGTTTAATGATACCACGTCCAAACATGCACATCAACAAGTAGCGAGCAATCAAAGTTTGTGCGCTGATGAAATAAATTAATCTGAGTGGATTTGGCAACACGAGCAGCATGGATCGTTCTGTAGTGAGTTGGAGGTTAATAAATATTTTGTTTTGTAGAGAACGATCTCGCGTGTGCTGATGTATTCTGATAGAAACTATATTGCGCTCCACCACCTGTTTCCAACCTCTCCCCTGTGTTTCCCCTCGCTGTTTCTCACATTGATTGAGAGCCGAGTTTTGATCGCAGAGCGAACACCGAGTTCCTCCCGAATCCAGAGCCGAGCGAAAATCAGTGCAAAAAGTTGTGTAGTGGTCATAACTTGAGCTTCTGCCATGCTAAACTGATGTGCAGGTCAGATCTCGTTGCATGAAAAAACAGTGGCTGGTCACGCGAAATTAAAGGGGGTAACAATAGTAACAGATTTCCGTGTGCACCGTAAAAAGGGGCGTATTTAAAAAATCGATCTCGCATTTATATGAATCGATATCGGATCGTTCAAATAAAGATCGATTAAAATCGAAAAATCGATTTTATAAACCCACCCCTACATGGTGGTGGTGTGTTAGTGTGTGTTGTGCTGGTATGAGCGGATCAGACACAGCAGCGCTGCTGGAGTTTTCAAATACCATGTCCATTCACTCTGTTAGACACTCCTACCTAGTTGGTCCACCTTGTAGACATAAAGTCAGAGACGATCGCTCATCTATTGCTGCTGTTTGAGTTGGTCATCTTCTAGACCTTCATCAGTGGTCACAGGATGCTGCCCACGGGGTCCTGTTGGCTGGATATTTTTGGTTGGTGGACTATTGTCAATCCAGCAGCGACATTGAGGTGTTTATAAACACCATCAGCATTGCTGTGTATTATCCACTCATACCAGCACAACACACACTAACACACCACCACCATGTCAGCGTCACTGCAGTGCTGAGATCATCCACCACCTAAATAATACCTACTCTGTGGTGGTCCTGTGAGAGTCCTGATCATTGAGGAACAGCATGACAGGGGGCTAACAAAGCATGCAGAGAAACAGATGGACTACAGTCAGTAATTGTAGAGCTACAAAGTGCTCCTATATGGTAAGTGGAGCTGATAAAATAAACAGTGAGTGTAGAAACAAGGAGGTGGTTTTAATGTTATGGCTGATCGGTGTACAGTGCTCAGCATAAATGAGTACACCCCAACAGATTTGTCAGAAAACCTTTAGTTTCCTTTCAGAATCAACATTTTTCTACTGGATACTATACTGCAAAATACTCCCACAAATGTGGGCCACTGATTGCAAATAATATTTTTTAATTTGCACACACAAAAACATTTTTTTTATTTTAAACTAATTCAAGACCATGTTGCAAAAATGAGTACACCCCAATGAAAGTCTTAGGAGCAAAGTTAAAGTTTAGACTACAAATTTTTTATTAACAAGAATTCAACCACAGATGAGTGTAATTATTCATTAAACAGGTGTCCAACAGCCAGTTGACTAAAAAAAGGTGTTACTTAACAAAGAACACCCCTTCCCATTTCATGCTGTCAGCAATGGCACCACATGGAAGAGAAATGTCACAAGACCTGAGAAAGAAAATAATTTCTTTACACAAGAAAGGTGAAGGCTACAAGAAGATCAACAAGGCTTTACTTATCAGTCAGAATACTGTAGCAAAAGTGATACAAAAGTTTTACAAAGATGGAACTGCAACCATCTCACAGAGACCTCCAGGCCATCCATAGAAGTTTACGCCTAAACAGGAGCGTCTTCTGATGAGTAGGGTTAAAGAAAATCGCCATGCAAGTTCACTGCAGTTAGCTAAAGAGGTAGAAAGCCAAACTGGGGTGACTGTTTCCCGTGACACAATACGGCGTACACTGCAGAAGAATGGCATGCATGGGTGCCGTCCATGAAGAAAGCATCTCCTAAAGCCCATGCACAAAAAAGCCCACCTAGAATTTGCCAGGGCCAATGCTGAAAAAGATAAAGACTACTGGGACTCTACACTCTGGAGTGATGAAACCAATATAAATGTTTTTGGAACTGATGGCTTCCAAACTGTATGGCGTTGCAAAGGTGAGGAGTACAAAGAAAAATGCATGGTGCCTACAGTGAAACATGGTGGTGGCAGTGTCCTTATGTAGGTCTGCATGAGTGCTGCTGGTGTTGGGGAGGTGCATTTTATTTATGCTATCATGAATTCACAGATGTACTGCTCTATATTGAAAGAGAGGATGCTACCATCACTCCGTGCCCTTGGTTGTCATGCACTTTTCCAACATGACAATGATCCAAAACACACCTCTAAGGCCACTGTTGCATTTCTGACGAAGAACAGGGTTAAATTGATTCAGTGGCCAAGTATGAACCCAATCGAACATCTATGGGGAATTCTGAAGAGACAAGTTGAGCATTACTCTCCATCCAGCATCCAGGCTCTAAAAGAGGTCGTACTTGAATAATGGAAAAAGGTAGATGTTGCAATATGTCGCCAACTTGTTTATTCCATGCCTAGAAGACTTAATGCTGTCCTTAAAAATCATGGCGGTCATACAGAATACTAGATTTAGTAGTTTTTGATGTGGGGTGTATTCATTTTTGCATCAACTAATTTGAGTAAAACTGAAGATTTTGTCATCTAAGTTATATTATTAACCTTACTTTCATGTTATGGGTCAATTAAATGTTCTATGGAACTCTGTCCTGTAAAAATTTTGGAAATTGTTCTTGTGTTCAGTGAGAGATTGATTAAAATCTTACTTTTCAAAGGGGGTGTACTCATTTATGCTGAGCACTGTATATGTATATATACTAGGTCAATGGGTCTTTCTGAAAACCTAGTGAGCTGACTTGTTGCCTACTGCCTACCTAGGCACCTGCCTAAGTAAAGAGAATTCTAATAAGGCGTCGACTTATAAGGCGAATTATTCAGACCAGCGGTCCCCAACTTTTTTTGCACCACTGACCGGTTTCATATACGATATAATTTCACGGACTGGCAGGGGCGGGGGTATTTAAAGTAGAATAACTGTACAACTCACAAATTAGCTTTTTTCGCTGCAACGAGACGCTGTTCCCACCTGGGGGTGATTGGAGACAATAACACTTGTAAAAAAGTAGTTTTTTCATTGCTGATGTAGCGATCTCTAATTATTTATTCTCTCTGCGCGGCCCGGTAATAAATGACCCATGGACCGGTTCCCGGTTTGCGGTTGGGGACCACTGATTTAGACACACTACTTAGACTGCAAATATGTCACCACAGTTTTACTTACTAAGCGAACCAATGGGCTTACAAAGTAACATTTGCTTACATTTCCCTCCCTGTACCGAAAACGGTATAAAATTGTCACTGACAAGACCGAATTTGTAAATAAATTACACGTATACACCTTTAGGCACCTCAGTAGGCAGCATTTTAGGGTGTCTAAGAATTCGGACAGCCTTCTTGGGAGCGCATGTAGTAGGATGACGTAAAGTGCTGTCTTTGTAGAGAGCTCACTATGTTTTCAGTCAGACCCTATGTGTCACATTACATAGTGCATCCATCCCATCAGCATTAGAGGATGCATAGTCACAGGCCAGTCAGAGTGCCCATACTAACTGTGCAAATGCACCTACAGTGGACTTGCAGATATTTGAGCAATGGAAGAAGGTCGACTGATTCGGTGAATCCTGTTTTCTTTGTCCAGGCACATGCCCAGGTGTGTCATTTACCCAAAAAAAGATGGCACTGGGATGCACTGTAGGAACGTACAAAAGGTTAGGTGGCATGTGGATTTCATTGACCAGGGAAGAGATGCCACCAGGATGTATTGTAGGACAGGAGCTGTAGGACCTGCTGGTAACATGTTAGTACTAGATACCACAGGACATCTTTAATCCTTTATTTTTACATTCTGTGATGAGCTGGTGCCCCTTTTTCACTGTGCACACACTGTTACTGAAAACACATAAACAAAATACCAATTTTTCATACTTTACTAACCATACACATCTTATTTCAGATGTTTATACACTTTGTGGGATTTTCTATCCAACCAGATTTGATTTGATCTAGTGGGTAGAACTTTGGGCTATCAACTGGAAGATTGTCGGTTCAAATCCAGCCTCTGCTATGCAGCCACTGTTGGGCCCTTGAGCAAGGCCCTTAACCCTGTCTGCTTCAGGGGCATTGTATAATTGCTGACCCTGCGCTCTGACCCCAGCTCCCAAACAAACTGGGATGTGGAAAAATAATTTAATTGTACTGTACGTCTGTAGATGTACAGTATATATGACAAAGCCATTCTTCTTTGTGTAGACTCAAGCAAGCATTATTTAGCATTTCTGTAAACTGGATGGCAACTGTAAGAAAGGAAAGAGATTGTAAGCAGTATGCATTGAGGATTCATTAGGTGGGTGCCCACCAGGGTCCTTTGAATAATATTAGTTCGGAAACGAGCGTGCAATTAGGTGCTTGTATACAAAGAAAACTGCAAACGTGGTTATATTGCTGGAGTGAAAAGCCTGCTGCTGTGGGATTTAAATGCACTTATATGCAAAACATGTAGTAAGAGCATCTTAAGGAATTGATTTGTTCTAAAAGGTGCAATAGAAGTCAAAAGTAACATATGTGTAAGGTGTGTGTGTATGTATATATGTGTATATATATATATATATATATATATATATATATATATATATATATATATATATATATACTGTATATACAGTATATATATATAATGTGTGTGTGTGTACATACCTGCTATGGTATTATTTTTCTCTCATATGATGTCCTTTAATCTTTAATGCTTTACACCCCAAATTTCAAACTTCATGAGAGAATTGTCAATCAGTTTAAAAAGAACATTTCTTAATGCAAGATTGCAAATAATTTTAGTCTTTTAACATCTACCTTACATAATATTGGGATTTGACTTTATTTTTGTATCATTTATACTGTAGATTAAAAGGAACTTAAAGTTCCCTGTTTTGTGAACAGCCTCTACCATACTGATAGACCTCATAAAAAGATGTATCTTTGTGAAGTTAGTGAACACAACTGTCCCACAGGTAGCAGAAGATTAAAGCTAGTATTAGAATACAATTCGAGTTTGAGTCCCAACTGTACTATCGACCTGGCTGGGAGTCCAACAGACACAAATCACTCATTCACATTCTAAGCCATGTAAACAAAGTGGTAAGTGTATCGCATGAGAAACTTTTTGTGCTTTAAGAGCCCCGGCAAACGCAAAAAGCGCGAGCCCAACGCAGCAAAGTGTGCGGCGGTCTAACTGACCTCACTAAGAAATACGGTATTCCAAGATCCTCAGCGATTAAGCATAATGAAACAATATAGATGTGCAACATCGAGCTAGTGCTGCTGTGGTATACCATCAAAGCTTTGCACAATGTACAAACCACCAGTTGTAAGTATTCCCAAACTTTTGATGATTTGGGTCTTGGAAAACGTTTAGCTTTTTTTTTTAAGTTCTCTACAATCGGCCTCTGACTGCTGCAGTCGGCATTTTTAAGACAAGTGCTTAATGCCGCCATCCAGAGACTGGACCAAATACAACTTCATGCACGCAGCAAGTAGTGTTGAGGGGAATTATATGAACGGTTATACAGTATGAATGGAAACACTGTAGAAATTAAAAAGGTAACATAGTTTAAAAAATGTTGCATTGACTTAAAATATTAACGTCGACGCATTTTAGCGTCAAGGTCATCGACTAGGTCGACCAATCACGGCAGCCCTAGAATGGCCCGACTTTTCTGGAAATAGGGTTTGTAGTATTGTGGCCTTCTGTGTGGTTTGATAAACTTGTTTTCACAAAATTGAGCAACTACATAAAATGACTCAAGCAGGTGGTAAAAATGAAAGAAACAATTGAAGCTAATAAAAAGGTTGAAAGACAAAATTTTATGCAGTTATTGACTACATAAAAGGAAGAAAAGTTTGTAGGTCACTTATTTTTTGACTAACAGTAGGATTTGTATTCTGAATAACAATATCTATTTTTATTCTTCTCTATACTTTACATTGCGTTGCATTTGATCTCTCCCTGTCAATGTGTCTCTTTCTGCTTTTGTCTCAGATTTCCGCAGCTCTTCCTCTGTCATTTCTCCTGAACGACGTGTTTTGTCTTGTTGCTCGTCTTCGAAGTCGATGTTTTGGTTAGGAGCGTGTAATTGAGGTCCAACTCTGCTGGAGAAATCCACTCATTTAAAGGCTGTGGGGAAAGGCTGGGAGTATCGGCAACGAGATGCTGTTTTAATTGAATGTAAAAAGATAGCGGGAGATTGGAACATGTGCCAGTCCCGGCACAGCAGAGGCGCTCTAATTACAGATGTGGCTCAGCGCTGTCTCTTTGCTGGCTGTCATTTTCTACAGATACTTAAACTCCTAATTAATGACACCCACCTCTTCCACATAAACGACTGTCGGCCTGAAATGTGTACAGAATTTACTACGATCTTCTTTTTCAGATTTTTTAACTAGACATGGATTTTCTTAACACATTAAATATGATTTAATGAATGAATAATTGTGTATAAGCCGCTCAGGTGGCGCAGCGGTAAAGCACGCTAGCGCACCAGAGTTGGGTTTCTAGATGCATCGTATCGAAACTCAGCTCTACCTTTCCGACTGGGTTTGGCGGCAGTATGAACAACGTTTGGCTGTTGTTCAGGGTTAGGGGTAGAGTCGGAGCATAGGTCCTCATAACTGGTGCGACTGCGGCCCCTGCTGGTTGACTGACGGCACCTGCACAGGGCTGAGGAATAACATTGAGGGGGTGTGACCCTCCGTGCACAGTGTCTCTCGGTATATGAACTCGGCTCGTGCAGGTGAAAAATGCAGGCTGTACTGACTGCGTGCCGGAGGGGGCGCAAGTCAGTTGAGTGGTGTCCTCAGTCAGCGGCAAAAGGGTCGAATCAGTATAGAGGACACAATCAGGGTAATTGAACATGATTAGAATGGGGATAAAAGTTGGGGGGAAAAAGTGGGAAAAAGTAGATAATTAAAAAAAAAAAAGAATAAGTGTGTATAGAGGAACACATGAATGCACAGGTAGAGATGGGTGGATGGGTGTAGGGTGCACACATGGGCACCACTTTGGGATTTGACTTTATTCTTTGTTCCTGTGTGTAGAATAAAATGAACTTAAAATTCCCTTTTTTTTTTTATTTTGTTTTGTGAACAGTCTCTACCATACTGATAGAAGGATTTATCCTTGTGAGTACAACTGACCCACTAGTAACAAGATGTTGCGAAAGACTAAAGCTAGTATTAGAATACAATTACTGAACAACCTTTATTTGTATTTTTTTAGACTTATTAAACAGATATACAGGCACTCGGGCTGTGCAGATGACTAAGGCGGTAACCCACCACTTTTCAGATTTTGAGCTTAAGTCCCAAATGTACTGTCGACCTGGCCGAAAGTCCAACAGACACAAATGGCTCTATCTAAGAGGGAAATAAACCCATCAACATGGTTTTATTCCTGCCTTACAATAATTGGTTAATTCATAAAAGTGCATAGTATGGCCCCTTGGTTAGGGCAGTGGGGGTGCTATATATATATATATTATGACCATTAACATTATGACCACCTTCCTAATACTGTGTTGGTCTCCCTTTTGCTGCCAAAACATCCCTGACCCGTCGAGGCATGGAGTCTGTCACTTTTCTATCAGAACCAGCATTAACTTCTTCAGCCATTTGAGCTACAGTAGCTCGTCTGTTGGATCAGACCACACGAGCCAGCCTTCGCTCCCCACGTGCATCAATGAGCCTTGGCCGCCCCTGACCCTGTAAACCGGGAACACCCCACAAGAGCTGCAGTTTTGGAGATGCTCTGAGCCAGTCGTCTAGCCATCACAATTTGGACACTGTAGTGCAGGGTTTTTCAAAGATTTTTACAGGTGACTCACATTTTGTCTATCATTTTTTTTACCCAGGCAACACAAACAATGCATCAGAATGAAACACAATACGAAATACACTTAATTAATAAAAATTATGGCAATCTGGTCCAACTGTGGTTTACAAGGTGTACCGTAAAGCCTCCCCAAGCTGGCGTTTGTGTACATGTTCATTTATTAAAAATTTTTTTATTTTATTATAACTATTTTTCTCTGCGACCCTCTTTTTGGCTTGCAACCCTTAGTGTGTGTGGCCCTAATATCTTCCACATTGTGTGATTGTGTTTGTGGGAATTTTTGGTCCTAAGGTTTGAAAGTGCATTTGTCAGATCAGGCACTGATGTTTGGAAGAGAGTGCCTGGCTCAAGATCAACATTCCAGTTTATGCCCTGCCATCCGGCCGGGCTGGGCGGCTGCCTGAACAACGATTGGCTGTTGTTCACAGGGTAAGATAAAGCCGTATAGGGACTCCTCATAACAGAGCAAATTACGACCTCTGCTGACTGGTTGATGGCGTCTGCACAGGTTGAGGAATAATGCTGATCAGGGTGTGGCTCCCAGTGCACAGAACTGATTCACCTATAAACTCACCTCGTGCAGGTGAAAAAAATGCAGTCGGCTACTGCACACGTGTCGGAGGGGGCGTGTGACAGTCTCGCTCTCCTCAGTCGGCGCAGGGATCAGCGCCAGTAGAGAGGAAGCATAACGCAATTGGGTAAAAATTGGACGCGCTAAAAAATCGGGAGAAAAGGGACAAAATGCATTAAAAAATTGTTTATTTAAATATTAATTTTTTTCTCTGCAATCCTTTTTTTTTGGCTCACGACCCTTAGTGTATGTGGCCCTAATACTGTATCTTCCACATTGTGTGATTGTGTTTGTCATAATTTTTGGCCTAAGGCTAAAAAGAGCGTTTGTGAGGTCAGGCACAGATGTTTGGAAGAGAATGCCTGGTTCACGATCAAGATTCCAGTTTGTCCTAATGGGGATCAGTGGGTTGAGGTCTGGCCACTGGAATTTCCTCACACCAAACATGTCAAACCATGTATTTATGAGCCTCATTTTGTTTAATGCAATTGATTTTCTAAACATAACAGCAACAAGTATGTTTTGATAATTAGTATGTGGCTCCACATACTTTTGGCTGGTTTATGGGAGTGGAATATTTTTTAAGGCAGCTGTTTTTGTTTTCCCACAAAATTTTACTGCGAGTCCCATTAGCTATAAAAACAGACTGTGTGTAATTAAAACAATAATTTGTTCCTGGAGCTACTTTGGTCAGCCAAATGAAAACGGGGGGAGGTTCCTACCTTCTGCTTCTCTTTTACAGAACATCACTCCCCAGCCTCTGAACATGGCTAATTAGCTCAATAGGAGGAATATTTTAATCGCGATTAATGAGTCACTGGTCTATGTGAGATGTAATTTCAGAGTCTGTGAAGCGCAATGTGGTGACAAATCCTCAGGCTTCAGAGTCGATTAAAAGCGTTTTGCTGAATAAATCCCTCCATAGTAACATTCCATTAACGAGGAGCACGTTTTCCAGACGTTCTTTGACAGGAGGAGAAGGACAGCCGCTGTCTTAAGCGCAAACCGGTGGTGATTCCGTATGTGGCACGAGTACAGTTGCTTTCAAACTCCAAAACATGTTACGGCAGAAATTAGTTCACCATAAGGAACCGGGTCCCTCGACACAGAGATGTTCACCAGTCACAAAATACGAGTCCGATTCGAGTCATGAGTCTTTAGGCTAGAGTCCGAGTCAAGTCACGAGTCTTTAGGCTAGAGTCTGAGTCAAGTCACGAGTCAAAATAATATACACAAAACATATATTGGAAATGTAGCGTAGAAATAAACAAATAATATGTAAGTTCAGATAAAAAACAACAACAGATTAGCGACTGTGTTTTGCCATTTTACTTAGTGCCTTTATTTTCCTAAGTACCAGTTAAAAGCTTAAACTGAAGTTTCGTTTTCATTCAAAATTACTGCACAGCGGCCAAAATCCCAACACAGCAAAAAATCCATAACCACTGCTTACCTTAGCTTATGTTGTTCCAGGTGCTATTAAATTTATAACCGTGTGTCCCATTAGAAATATAATCCGTTAGTTTGTAAATGTGCTTAAAAAAAAAAAAAAAAAAAAACTTTTCCCGATTGTGAAGTAAAACACGAACTCGTTAGAAAGCCAATCAAGCGTTTCATTGACAGTCATCTGTGTGACGCTGCAAACTAAATACATGCAAATGACAGCATTTCTTACTAAAAGTTACAATCAGAAGGTCTGATTGGTTCGAAAAGCGGTTCTTACAATCATTAGCGCCAATTCTGTAGGAGCGTTCCATTCACATTATCTGTTACTGTGAAGTGCACTATGTAGGGTATTCCACCATTTTAAGTAGGGAGCGACGTTTCATCACTACGCCGGAAGCTGGAACATTTACCCATTGCGTGCCTTGCGGGTTAAGACAGCCGAAGCGTTATTAGAGAGCAGAAAATGACACGATCAGAATGATGTCGGATCATATATATATACAGTGTATCACAAAAGTGAGTACACCCCTCACATTTCTGCAGATATTTAAGTATATCTTTTCATGGGACAACACTGACAAAATGACACTTTGACACAATGAAAAGTAGTCTGTGTGCAGCTTATATAACAGTGTAAATTTATTCTTCCCTCAAAATAACTCAATATACAGCCATTAATGTCTAAACCACCGGCAACAAAAGTGAGTACACCCCTTAGTGAAAGTTCCTGAAGTGTCAATATTTTGTGTGGCCACCATTATTTCCCAGAACTGCCTTAACTCTCCTGGGCATGGAGTTTACCAGAGCTTCACAGGTTGCCACTGGAATGCTTTTCCACTCCTCCATGACGACATCACGGAGCTGGCGGATATTCGAGACTTTGCGCTCCTCCACCTTCCACTTGAGGATGCCCCAAAGATGTTCTATTGGGTTTAGGTCTGGAGACATGCTTGGCCAGTCCATCACCTTTACCCTCAGCCTCTTCAATAAAGCAGTGGTCGTCTTAGAGGTGTGTTTGGGGTCATTATCATGCTGGAACACTGCCCTGCGACCCAGTTTCCGGAGGGAGGGGATCATGCTCTGCTTCAGTATTTCACAGTACATATTGGAGTTCATGTGTCCCTCAATGAAATGTAACTCCCCAACACCTGCTGCACTCATGCAACCCCAGACCATGGCATTCCCACCACCATGCTTGACTGTAGGCATGACACACTTATCTTTGTACTCCTCACCTGATTGCCGCCACACATGCTTGAGACCATCTGAACCAAACAAATTAATCTTGGTCTCATCAGACCATAGGACATGGTTCCAGTAATCCATGTCCTTTGTTGACATGTCTTCAGCAAACTGTTTGCGGGCTTTCTTGTGTAGAGACTTCAGAAGAGGCTTCCTTCTGGGGTGACAGCCATGCAGACCAATTTGATGTAGTGTGCAGCGTATGGTCTGAGCACTGACAGGCTGACCCCCCACCTTTTCAATCTCTGCAGCAATGCTGACAGCACTCCTGCGCCTATCTTTCAAAGACAGCAGTTGGATGTGACGCTGAGCACGTGCACTCAGCTTCTTTGGATGACCAACGCGAGGTCTGTTCTGAGTGGACCCTGCTTTTTTAAAACGCTGGATGATCTTGGCCACTGTGCTGCAGCTCAGTTTCAGGGTGTTGGCAATCTTCTTGTAGCCTTGGCCATCTTCATGTAGCGCAACAATTCATCTTTTAAGATCCTCAGAGAGTTCTTTGCCATGAGGTGCCATGTTGGAACTTCCAGTGACCAGTATGAGAGAGTGTGAGAGCTGTACTACTAAATTGAACACACCTGCTCCCTATGCACACCTGAGACCTAGTAACACTAACGAGTCACATGACATTTTGGAGGGAAAATGACAAGCAGTGCTCAATTTGGACATTTAGGGGTGTAGTCTCTTAGGGGTGTACTCACTTTTGTTGCCGGTGGTTTAGACATTAATGGCTGTATATTGAGTTATTTTGAGGGAAGAATAAATTTACACTGTTATATAAGCTGCACACAGACTACTTTTCATTGTGTCAAAGTGTCATTTTGTCAGTGTTGTCCCATGAAAAGATATACTTAAATATCTGCAGAAATGTGAGGGGTGTACTTACTTTTGTGATACACTGTATATATACAGTATATATGTATATATATATATATATATATATATATATATATATATATATATATATATATATATAATTGTCACACGTAACTAATGTTGCTGACTTTTGTTGTACACAAGTCATTTTTTGCGAGTCACGAATCGATTCCGAGTCATTTGAAACGAGTCCAAGTCAAGTCTGAAGTCGCTGTGTGTGCGACTTACGTGCGACTCGGACTCAAGTCTCAGCCTCGTTTCAAATGACTCGGACTCGACTCGTGACTCACAAAAAATGACTTGTGTACAACAAAAGTCCCCATCTCTGCCTAGACACAAACAGAGTAACGTGGTGTATGCTGTTAGGTGCCGGGAGGATTGCCAGGAACTGTACATTGGGGAAACTAAACAGCCACTGGTGAAATGGATGGCCCAACATAGATCAACCTCTTCTGGCCAGGACTCACCTGCAAGCCAGTGGCCACTCATTTAATGATGACAAAAAGGAACGCTGGTTTGAACAGGGAGTCAAAGAGGCCATCTATGTGAAGAGGGAATGACCATCCCTGAGCTCTTACAATGCCGTGATAGGAGCTATACCCCAATCATATGTGAAAGGCATACATGGCCATTGTAATTAATGGTCATTGTGATTTGCATATGGACCTGATCACCGGTTTCATTGTTATGCAATGGACCGCGATCGTCTGTTATGCAAATCGGCTGCATATAAGGTTGGGTTTTTCACCACCAGCTTAGATTGAAGAAGTCACTTGGATGAATGATGAAACATATGCATCAAGAGGTTCTTTGATAGCACTTCTCTCTCCAATAACTTATCCTCCAGTTTTCTGCGAAGCCTCCAGAAGTTGAACGTGGTGAACACGGGCGGTGTAAAACTGTAAAACGGAGGTGATATAAGATCGAGAGGTTGCACTGACAGATGGTTGTCGTACAGAGTCCCGTCACATTCAGCTGCGGTGATCCTGACAGCCGAGTGCCACAGCCGAGTGCCACAGCGTTACACCTGCGTGTTCTCCAGACCTGATAGCTTTCACACCGTTTCATCACTCAAGCAAGGAGGCAGCCGACAAGTTCCGCAGAGCGCACCGACATCAAAGCCGAAGATGCTCTCCGCTCAACCAGCCTGCTCATGTTACTCAGAGAAGGAAGGAACCAAAAGTGAAACATAGTGACCCCTCAAATCTCAGTGCTGTGCCTTCAATAATCTCTAACTGGCTGTGACAAGAAGTAGTGACTCACTGATGCAGGAATCCTGGGCCGATCCTGGGCAGATATCCAATAGTATTAGTCTAGTAGTAGTAGACCTGCTGCAACCCTGACCAGGATACAGTGGTCAATAGAAGTTTAGAAATAATTGGTTTAATAATGGGGCAATAGAGGCGCCCAGGTAGCGCACCGGGAAATTCTGCTAGCACACCGGCGCCGAGATTCTGAACTCCTCAGTTCGAAACTCGGCGTTGCCACCGATCATCTGGGCGGCATCTAGCGGGCATAATTGGCAGTGCCTGCAGCAGATACTAATTGGCCACCATATCTGCTAGGGCAGGATGACCGGACTATGTGTGGGTGGGATCTTCATACGCTGATTGGCGGAAGAGAAGCCTGTGCAGAATGTATGGGTGAGAAGAGGAGGGCTGTGCGCGTGTCGGAAGAGGAGTGTGCAGTGGCGTGCTCTCTTCGGATGCAATCGGGTATCCCTCAGCAGCGGAAGACAAATTGAGTGCGCTAAATGGGGAGAAAAATGCATTAAAAAAAAACCAAATAAATAATGGGGCGATAGAAGCAGCCCAAACCAAAGGTTTTAATCTAAATAGGTCTGTATGTAGAGGCCCGACTGGCACCACTGGCGATTCAACTATAGGCTAGCGCAATTTATCACTTTGGCCACCCAAGCAGCCTCACTTCCAAAAAGTCATGCTTTATCCTTCTTTCATTCATCATGCTGTCTGACCTGGTGTGTACAGGGTTACCACATTTCATATTTTATTTTATATTTTTATTATTGCTGCAAAATATTTTTTTTTTTTTCTGGTCGTTTAGTTACAGTACCATGCAGGCTTGGCATCCAGCCTTCTGAACCAGCAGTCACTCAAGCGCTCAGCCAATCAGATTGGAGCATCAGCAAAGAGAAGACCAAAGGTCCAACCCAGCACCTTGGCCCTGCCCACACAGTGAGTCTCATCAATCTCATTTCATGATAATTCCTAGCTTTGTTTCTCTCCACAATTTGTATTTGACTTTCTTGGAAATGTCAGAGTTTTATTTTAGAATGATATAAAATGAAGTATCGCTGTTTTTATGGCAACCAGTCGGAAACACTTCTCTTCGCCTCTTCGTCTTTCAAAAACATCAAATGCTGAACAATAATCACTTCCATCAGCTTGTTGGACATGTCATTCCAAATTCACTTCTCTGCCTAACACAGTTAGAATGAGTGTTTTAGTTGAGGTACCTTATTAGCCTTCCACTCAGTGTAGACCTGTCTGGCTGTTCACCTCTGACCTCCCTCACCAAGACTTTATCACCCACAGAACTGCCACTTACTGGATGTTTTTGTTGTTTGTTTATTTTGTACACCATTCTGTCTGAACTCTGAATACTGGTAACACAGTTAAACCAGCCTGACTGGCTCCAAACATTTTACAATCAAAGTCACTCAGATTCCATCGTACATCACATGATGTAAACGTTACCGGAAGCTTTGGATCCATATTTGTGTGATTTTTTTTTAATTATTATTATTTTTTTTTTAATGCAGTGCGCTGCTGCCACATGAATGGCTGATTGGTTTGTTATATGTAGGGCCCTACTAAATTCATGGGAAAATGTGCTTAATTTCACAGTGCCACATTTTACGGCAGTTATTAAATAACATACATAAGTTAAATGATGTCCGTGTTTTGACACCACTGTTGTTCCAGATCAAGTGGCCACTGAGTGTGTATGAGGGTTCTTCAAAAAGTTTCCGCACTTTTTTTAAAAACTCTATCTTTATTTAGAATTTAAAGACCAATGACACTTACTTTTCTACATAGTCACCTTCCGATGCATTTCTTCCAGCGTCGTACCAACTTTTTTTTTGTATTTTGTTTTTATGCATTTTCTCCCCTTTTTTCCATTGACTTTTAGTGCATCCAATTGCCAGATTGCATCACACTTCCTCTCCACTAATGCCGATCCCCGCTCTGATTGAGGAGAACCAAGCTAAACCACACCCCCTCCGACACGGGGGCAGCAGCCGTATGCATCTTTTCACCTGCAGTAGGCGAGTGCTAATGCAGATCAGCCCTGTGTACGGAGAGACACACTCTGATCATGCACTCCTTCCCCGCCCCTGTGCAGGCGCCATCAGTCAGCCAGCAGAGGTCTTAGTTGCATCAGTTACGGGGAGACCCTATCCAGCTTACCACCACCCCACCCTTATATGAACAACAATTGTTGTTCATGTGGCCGCTCAGCCCAGCCGGATGGCAGAGCTGAGATTCGATACAATGTATTCGAGATCCCAGCTCCGGTGTGCTAGCGTGTGTTTTTACCGTTGCGCCACCTGACCGGCCTACGAACTTTTTAATGCCATCAGCAAAAAATTTACGTTTAAACACATAGCCACTGATGCACCACTGCTTTCACGTTATCATCACATGAAAATCTTCTTCCCCTTAAAGCTTCTTGGAGTGGTTCAAAAAGGTGGAAATTAGATGGCACTACATCCAGACTATAAACTCTCTCAGTCTCTCAGACACGACCAGTTACTACTCCTCCCACCCTCACCGTTTCCAACCAAAATATAAGTGCGGAAACTTTTTGAAGATCCCTCGTATTTCCATCTTTAATCTACTCGCAGTTAATCACTGAGCAGTCTCCTCAATATTACAATGTCATAGTGTACAAAATAAAAACATTTATTTGACTTTTTATGGCTCCAAAATGCAAAAAGTGAAAGAAAAGCTGCGAAGTGAAAATACATAATCTGTAATATTATTATTGTCCTATTTTCTTATTAGTCATTATTATTGTTGATGTCTTATTGTGATTAAATTATAAATCAACCGTTATAATTAGTTTTCATGTACAGAGAAAAAAAACGTTCAGGCATCTGCCGGGGGTTCTGGAACGTGTTCACCATGGTTAAGCAAAGACTTGTTTGTTTGTACATAATTAATGGTTTTCTAACCATCCCAAAGCTAGTGCAACTTCAGCTTGCTAATTCTGTTTTAAAAATTCCTCATTAGCAATTGAACCACCTTTACCTAATAATTACATTTGCTGAGTTTGAAAATGCTAATATTTGGCTGCTTGGCTGCAGTGAACGTGCTAAAACTCAGCAAAATGCAAAGTCTGGACTGCATCGAATCCTCAGTGAGTCATTTTAGGGTCATTATGTTGGAGGCCTGGATTTCATCAGGAACAATGCTTCTTAATAAGAGAAAAGCTAAAACAATGGGGCGGTTGTTGGTCCTTAAAGCTGTACGGAGGATCACGGCCGGTTTCACCGCTGATGTAGTTGGCGGAGCGCGTACAGCAGCAGGAGAAGCACTTCATTGTTTCTAGAGTGCTGGAGGGGTCAGCGGTGGGGCGCTTTGATAAGTGGACCGTAAGAGTGACAGCAAGTAGGATGAGAGCAAAGAAAGCACGAGCTTGAGCTGGAGATGAAAGCTGGATGAAATGAAGAGAAGCTGGAGAAATTGGAAGGAGAGGGTCGAGATGATGATGAGCAGGTGCTGCTCTTTCCTCCCCATATACAGCTTTATCTGAGAGCTCCAACAGACTAGCATCCTGAAATAACATTATGGAAATACAGCCGAGTCAAAAGTTCCCGTACAATTGTATTCATTGTGAATGTCATAGCAAGGGATTTTGATGATTTCAACAATTCGTTTTTAGTGGCTGAGTGATGGGAACAAATATTTATTTGACCAAGAGAAAGTTAGGTTTAAAAATCTATCAGTCTACTCATATTCCCATGTTGTATCTTTCCTCCACTGCTGCAGGCCCCTACCATGACCCAAGAGGGCCATACCTGACACATGCCCCCTCTGCCACATGCAGTACCTGTTTCTTTTTAGCTGCTTGAGATGGGTTCATATACAAGGTACCATCTCTGTGCAGGCGCCTTTGACCAGCCAGCAGAGGCCGCAATAATAATAAGGAATGCAGTCGTAAGGAACCCCGTCAGCCATTCTTCTTGACAGACACAGCCAGTAGTGCCTGTTTAGGCATCCGACTGATCAATTAGACAGATGTGAATTTAAAACCTGAATCCCAACAGTGGTGGGCTAGCGCTATAGACCATTGTGCAACCCAAGTGCCCACAAAACAAAGTTTAATAGTAAGTACCAACAGTGTGGTGGTCTAATGGCTTGAAGACTTGATGTGATGGAACCTGGATGACCTGCCATTTTTGAGGAAGCAATGGCTATTACTTACCATCAGAAACAAACATGATTGGGTAGTGTACACAAGGAGGTGGCTAAACAGCCTGGCTATTGGGAGGTGCACTTGTCAGTGCCGGTTAAGCCTTGATACATTTAAGGGAGTTGGGCCAGGATGGGCATGTGGAATAAAAGTCTGGTTGTAAACTAGATCCAGCATGGCAACCACTTAAAAATATACGGGAGCTGCTGAAAGAGGAAAAAAATTAAAAGTCTAGTATGATGTGAAAGCATCTGTTTGTGACCTGAAGCTGAGGTTTAATTTGCTTATTTAGTTGTATAATGATTCAAAACACAAATGCAGGTGTGACTCTGAATGGCTTAAAATAAACAGAAAGAAGCTTTTGGAGTGGCCTAGTCAAAACCCTGACTTATACTCAATAGATATTAGATACACTGTGGCATGACATTAAACTAGGGTGACCATGCGTCCTGTTTTTTGGACCTAAAAAATGCGTCCGGCCGGGATTTCTAAATCACCAAAAAATGTGATTGGATTCACTTTCTCTCACGTCTCGTAAAATACCTAGGTGCAAATGAAAATTCACAAATTCATTACAGAAAGGTCGGTATCCTCGGGAAGTCAAATGCATGATCTTCAAAGATGACACAACATGTCAGTAATAATTAAAAGGTGCCACAAAACTGCAGCTAAAAGAAAAAAGTTCAACAGGTAAAAACCAGGTAACACAGAGGATGTTACTGCTGCAGAGGGAGTTTTTGCATTTCATATCATGACAGCATCACAACAGCTACAGTTCAATGGACTGCACGTCTGCACATCTGCCTTGTTAAAAAGTCTTTCCCTGATTCTAAATCTGAGTAAACATTTCCAAATCTGTGTACCAAGGTAGAGATTACTGTCAACGCCGTGATAGCTGCACATTCTGCCAAAATAGCTCTACTAATGAACTAGTTTATTTGTTTTCTCCCGACTTCTTAGCGCGTCCAACTGCCCAATTGCGTCATGCTTCCTCTCCACTTATGCCGACCCCTGCTCTGATTTGAGAAGAACGAAGCTAACCCACGCCCCCTCTGACACATGGGCAGCAGCCGTATGCATCTTGTCACCCACACTAGGCGAGTACATACTGTATATGTGAATCAGCCTTGTGTCTGGAGAGACACACCCTCATTCGCACTCTTTCCCCGCCATCAATCAGCCAGCAGAGGTCACAGTGCATCAGCTACGAGTAGTCCCTATCCGGCTTAATACCCCACCCCTATATGAACAACAGGCCAATCGTTGGTGGTTTAGTTTCATGTGGTCGCTCAGCCCAGCCGGATGGCAGAGCTGAGATTCGATATGATGTATTCAAAATCCCAGCTCTGGTGCACTAGCGAGTGTTTTTACCACTGCGCCACCTGCATTTACATTTACATTTTCGGCATTTACCAGACGCTTTTATCCAAAGCGACTTACAGTCTAAGCAATTGAGGGTTAAGGGCCATGCTCAAGGGCCCAACAGTGGCAACCTGGCAGTGGTGGGGTTTGAACCAGGAACCTTCTGCTTACTAGTCCAGTACCTAAACCGCTAGGCTACAACTGCCCCTAAGCGGCGAGAACATTCAATTCTTGAAATTGATTTGTGTTCGTATAATATGCCTGTCTTCATTAAAATATCTCCTAAAACATAACCACAACTGTGGTGTCTGACACTTATGAAAAACTCTCAGAATTTGTTGCATCCTGAAGGCCCTGATGTTCCTTCAGACTTTACTGTAGTAACGGTCTGTTCAGCTGCTTTGGCTTTCCCCTTCCTGACAGGAACCTACCGTTAAGGGTTTTTATAAAGTGTAGTTGTCATGATAAATCTGCTCTAAAAGGATTCACGCTGGCCAGCTTTTCCCTACATCATAATGCTGCTGTGCATTGTGGGTCTGTGAATAAGGCATGCTGATGTTAAGGGCGAGCACAGCGAGGTGAACAGGGTCGACAGCTTCTCTGTCAGGTCCTATCGTCCTGATGAATTTGCCATTTCTAAAAGGAGCGGTGCATGAATTATGCAGTACAACCTTCATGCCAGTTTCCTTGCATGTGTTTTTTTTTTTTCGTTCCCTATCGAACATCGCTGTTCTGCATCACAAGCTGGTTCTGCAGCTGGACCATCTAAAGAAACGCAGCGAGTCCTGCTGTCCTGACATTTCAGATCTTAATTCATCAAATTGTTGGAGTTCCTTTCTTTGAAAAATGAACACAGGTCTATCAGTCTAGGTACAACTAAAGTTTTTAAGTGATCAAGGGCGCCACAGTTCAGGGGGTTCAGCGGCCTCACTCGCTAGCCTACCATTGCTGGGATCTTGATCTCTCAAGTTAAATCCCAGCTGTGCTATATACCGGCTGAACACCTACACAGTCACATGATTGGCTGTGTGTCTTTAGGTGATAGGGACAATCGTCGGAGCAGTGAAACAACAGTTAGCACAGAATGGATGTTCCAAAGTCCAACACCCAATGTGATGTGACTAGAGCAGTAGTAGTCACGTGGTTGCTTGAGATGTGGCTAGGAGTCTAAAGTACAGAGATGAGCAACATGTCTGTCGTTAAGCTGTTGTAAAATGTTGTAGGCAGATAAGAAACAACAGTTAACACAGAATGGAGGTTCCAAAGTCCAACACCCAATGTGATTTGACTAAAGCAGTAGTAGTCACGTGGTTGCTTGAGATGTGGCTAGGAGTCTAAAGTACAGAGATGAGCAACATGTCTGTCGTTAAGCTGTTGTAAAATGTTGTAGGCAGATAAGAAACAACAGTTAACACAGAATGGAGGTTCCAAAGTCCAACACCCAATGTGTTGTGACTAGAGCAGTAGTAGTTCAGCAATGTAGATGTTCAGCAATGACAAAGTTGAATCTATCTATCTATCTATCTAGTCACGGGGTTGCCTGAGATGTGGCTGGAAGTCTAAAGTACAGAGGTGAGCAACATATCTGTCATTAAGCTGTCATACAACGTTGTAAGCAAATAAGAAACAACTCACACAGAATGGAGGTTCCAAAGTCCAACATCCAATGTGATGTTACTAGAGCAGTAGTAGTCATGTGGTTGCTTGAAATGTGGCTGGAAGTCTAAAGTACAGAGGTGAGCAACATGTCTGTCATTAAGCTGTTGTAAAATGTTATAACCAAATGAGAAATGACAACTGGCACAGAATGGAGGTTCCAAAGTCCAACAACCAATGTGATGTGACTAGAGCAGTATAAAGGGAGGCCCACAGTTCTGTTTAGTCAACTGTAATCCTTGTTTTCATTTATTATCTGACCTTATTTTTCCACTATACAAGTCAAGTCACCTGCATGGGGAGGGCGGTTGATTACAGACAGCAGTGCCTGGCTTTTCGCATGCCATGCTGCCCTTTGTGAAAAGTGAAAAAAAGCGATCAGAGGTTGCACTTGTGTCAAAAGGGGCGTGACACAACCACAGACCTTCTGTGTTGGATATGTAGGTGGCAAGAAGAAAAAAAATAACAGAATACACTACTGGCCACTTTATTAGGAATACGAGCTCTCTGCTGTCCGACTGACACTCAGTTTTGCTATTGACCGGTTGTATCTGTATGAGAGGAGATTGTCGCTGTCTGGTCGAAGTACCTGTACTAGAAATGGATGATATGAAGAACTGAGCGTTTATCTACAGATGTGATGTAGCTCTCTCTGAGACTGTTGTGGCCAGGTGAAAAGATGCGGCTGGCAGCTCCTGCGCTTGACAACCACGGCCCTCCTCTAGTGGGGGTTGGGTGGCGAAAGGAACAGACGCAACAGAATATATTAGGCATGTCATACTAAGACTGCATAGGAGCTCAAGGTTCTAAATAGATTGTTTCTTTTTTTTTTGGTTCTCGTTGACATGATTGCATCACATAATTAATGTGAATCACCTATTTGAACACCCACCTCTCCCCAAATGGGCACTGTTGGACTCCTGTCTAATGATGGGGATGTTATTGAAGTACACTAATCTTAATGACATGTTAATGAGAGCACTTGGAGATGACTCGGTCTTTTGTGACATGTCAAGTGTTCTTGATGGAAGCAGCTATTATAAGACGGTTCAGTGTGGCCATAAAGGGATACACATGATCAACAGCAACACTCAGAGAGGCCGAAACAATGCTTAATTGGTATTACGGGACCTAGTCTGTCCCAAGAAATGATCCTTTTAATCATTACCCCACCAGCAGCAGCCAGAACTGTGTACCCAGCATAGATTAAGTCAGATTATTTATGCTGTTTATGCCAAATCTGGACCCTAATGCACATGTCAAAGCAGAAATTCATCAAAGATTTATGACCTATGTGGTCGTTTGCGCTTGTCGTCCATCCACCTTAAGGTTTAATGCGTTGAGGCGTTCTAAGACAGCTGTTCTCAACCTTTTTACTCATAGACCCCTGGACTCCTGCATTTTCTGGGATCCCCTTCGATATGGATCACAATTTTATTCGTACACTTTCAGCAAGGATGGCAAAGGTAGTTTGAATCTCTGATGAAGGTACAACCCCAAAATCAGAAAAAGTTGGGACAGTATGAAAAATGCAAATAAAATAAAAATGCAGTGTTCCTTACATTTACTTTGACTTTTATTTGATTGCAGACAGTTTGAACCCAAGATATTTCATGTTTTATCTGCTCAGCTTCATTTCATTTGTTAATAAACATCCATTCCTGCATTTCAGGCCTGCAACACATTCCAAAAAAGTTGGGACGGGGCAATTTAGGGCTAGTAATGGGGTGAAAAAACTAAATAATGATGTGATTCCAAACAGGTGATGTCAACAGGTGATTGTAATCATGGTTTGGTACAAAAGCAGCATCCAGGAAAGGCTGAGTCTTTGATGAGCAAAGATGATCAGAGGATCTCCAGTTTGTCAATAAATGTGTGAGAAAATGATTGAAGTGTTTAAAAACAATGAACCTCAAAGAAAGATTGGAAGGGATTTGCATATTTCTCCCTCTACAGTGCATAATATCATTAAACAATTCAAGGAATTGGGAGGAATTTCAGTGCATAAAGGCCAAGGAAGCAAGCTTAAGCTGAACCGCCCGTGATCTTCGATCTCTCAGACGGCACTGCATCAAGAACTGCCACTCAACAATAGCTGATATAACCACATGGGTGAGGGATTATTTTGGCAAACCTTTATCAAGCACTACAATACAGAGTTACATGCACAAATGCCACTTAAAACTTTACTGTGCAAAAAAGAAGCCTTATGTTAATGTCCAGAAGCAGTGTCGACTTCTCTGGGCTCTGAGGCATCTAGGATGGACCATCACACAGTGGAGACGTGTATTGTGATCAGATGAATCAGCATTCCAGGTCTTTTTTGGAAAAAAATGGACGCCGTGTGCTCCGGACCAAAGACAAAAATGACCATCCAGACTGTTATCAGCAACAAGTCCAAAAGCCAGGGTCTGTCATGGTATGGGGCTGAGTCACCACCCTTGGCAAAGGTCATTTACACTTCTGTGATGGCAGCATTAATGCAGAAAAGTACATTGAGATCTTAGAGCAACATATGCTGCCTTCAAGACGTCATCTTTTCCAGGGACGTCCACGCATTTATCAACAAGACAATGCAAAACCACATGCTGCTCACATTACAAAGGCATGGCTGCAGAAAAAGAGGGTACGGGTACTGGACTGGCCTGCCTTCAGTCCTGACCTGTCCCCAACAGAGAATGTGTGGAGAATTTTGAAATGAAAAATGTGACGACGACGTTCCCGTACTGTTGCACATCTTAAGACGTGTCTGCAGGAAGAATGGGACAAAATAAAAGCTGAAACACTAAATCACTTGGTATCCTCGGTGCCAAAACGTCTTTTAAGTGTGGTGAAAAGGAATGTTAACATTACAAAGTGATAAATGCTTTACTGTCCCAACCTGAAATGTAGGAATGGATGTTTATTAATAAATGAAATGAAGTTGAGCAGATAAAACATGAAATATCTCGGGTTCATCCTGTCTGCAATTAAATAAAAGTCAAAGTAAATGTTTTCATGCTGTCCCAACTTTTTCTTTTCAATTATGTGATTGACAAATCAAATACGTGTCCATTCTCAAAGACTTAACGTAGGCATTTTAAAATAGATCTACATGACATCACAAGAAATCTTCCATATGCTAATAGCTTGTTGATTTTCCCGACCCATCACGTGTGATTCTGTAACAGGACCAGGGTCACTGAGACCCCCTAGTGGACCTTGGCCTCCTCGTTGTGAGCCACTATTCTTTTTTTTTTTATGCACTTTCTCCCCCTTTAGCGCGTCCAATTGCCCAATTGCATCATGCTTTCTCTCCACCTATGCCGATCCCTGCTCTCACCGAGGAGATTGAAGCTAACCCACGCCCCCTCTGACACGTGGGCAGCAAGCCGTATGCATCTGATCACCCACACACTGACGATTGTTGTGCCACCTAGCGTTGTGTACGGAGAGACACACCCTAAGAGCACTCTTTCTTCATCTCTGTGCAGGCGCCTCTAATCAGCCAGCAGAGGTCATAATTGCACCAGTCTGACAGAGAGAGACCCATATCCAGCTTAGTCCCGCCCATCTGAACAACAGGCCAATCGTTGTTCATGTGGTCGCTCAGCCTCAGCCGGCAAGGCAGAGCTGGGATTCGATACGATGTATTCGAGATCCCAGCTCTGGTTGCAGCGTGTGAAGAAACCTCAAACCGAATAAAACGCACACCAGAATAATAAACTATACGAAGCGAATTCCATCATTGGGTTAAAATGCCACTCTACCTTATGCCAGTCTAACCTTAATAATTTTCAGCAGCACATTTTTCAGAGTTGCTTTGTCCCCAGTTCAGCTGATAAAGACCAAGCTAAAGAAATAATTAGCCAAGAAAAAAACATGGCCATTCCATGCTGGTGTAGTATTTGCCCTTCTTTAAACTACAAAGTCAAAAAATGATTGATTATTTAATGCCACCATATTAAAGCAGCATGCTGGTGTAATTCAGCTCCTGAGTAAGCACTGAATGATTACCCGCAGTTCTGCACTCCGTACGTGTAGATATTAATCCTCCAAATCAAAATTGGGCGACATTTAATCAGCTAATCCGGCACCGAGGGAGCCAGGCCTCGCAAAAATAGACTCACAGCAGCTATTTACACGGCAGTTATGGCTTCTAATGGGTAAAATAAATCTGCGTGATTATGCTTGTACCGGTAAATCCACTCATTAGATTTGATGGGACCAATTAAGCTGTTTCAGAGTCATTAGCATGTGTCAGTACAAGCAATTATACTACAAACTACACAAAGCTGAGGTTAAACTGATTCAGTTAAACTGTTTACACTGGTACAGGTACAAATTTAAGCCGACTTTATATTGTATGCTAATGAGACTGAAGCTGCTTATCAAAATTTTTATAAGGATCCATTGATTTGGAACGCATAATGCCAAATCCCGCATTGTAATCCCACTCCTTATCACCTGCCAGAGTTTTGTCTGGTCAACCTTATTTTATTTATTAATGTACACAAGTTGGGACAGTAAAGCATTTACCACTTTGTATTGTTGCTATTTCTTCTCAGAACACATAAAGACACATTTTGGCACCAAGGATACCAAGTGTTTAGTTGTTTCAAGTTTTATTTTGTCCCATTCTTCCTGCAAAGTGCACCAGTACAGGATTGTCGTTGTCACATTTTTCCTTTTAAAATCCACACATTCTTTATTGGGTACAGGTCAGGACTGCAGGCAGGCCAGTCCAGTACTTGTACCCTCTTTATCCGATGCCATTTCTTTGTAATGTGAGCAGCATGTGGTTTTGCATTGTCTTGTTGAAAAATGCATGGACGTCCCTGGAAAAGACGACGTCTTGAAGGCAGCACATGTTGCTCTAAGATCTCAATGTACTTTTCTGCATTAATGCTGCCGTCACTTAAAAACATTTATTTATTAATTCATTTTATTAAGATTTTAACGTCATGTTTTACACTTTGGTTACATTGATGACAGAAATGGAAGATTCATCAGTTCACAAGTCTTCAATTCAGCTCACTCGCATGTCTTTGGACTGTGGGAGGACACCAGAGCTCCCGGAGGAAACCCACACGGAAGAGGGAGAACATAGGAAACATAGAAGACACAGGGAGAACATGCAAACTCCACACGGAAAGGACCTGGGCCGCTCCTCCTGGGGATCAAACACAGATGATTTAGAATTTTAGCCACAAGCAAAAGTGCCTAAATATGAAATTACATTACTGAGTAATAAGCTGAAGTTAGAATTTCAGTGGTGCTATCAGCCCATCAGGTTTTCCTTTAGACGTGATTGGCTGTGTTGGGGGAGTTGGGATTGCCGAACAGCCTAGCCATTGGGAGGTGCACTTGTAAATGTGATCAGTGCTGGTCCCAAGCCTGGATAAATAGGAGTGTCATTTTATTTTCAGCATTTAGCAGACGCTTTTATTCAAAACGACTTGCACTATATAGTCTAAGCAATTGAGGGTTAAGGGCCTTGCTCAAGGGCCCAACATGAGCAACCTGGAAGTGTGTGTGGCGAACCTTTTTTTATTTTTTTTATTCTGTCTCTCTCATAGTGGCGGAGATCATGAGCTATGCTCAGTGCTCAATATCTACTGGTAATCGCCACATTGCTTGGCTCATAATTTCCATTAGGTTAACTTTGCATAACTTTTTGGTTTTGCCAGCTCCACCCACTTTGCTTTGGCAGTGTTTGCTCTGCCTACTTTTTCCAGAAATCACCAGCTCTAATTGAAAATCAATGACATTTGGTCGTTTTGATGCATCTCATCGCTCCCAGTCTGAATATAAGGTAACAGAGACTCTTAGAGACCCCCAGACTCTTAGAGTAAACTGAGTGGAAATTGGTTTAAAAATGGTTGTTTTAAAAGATAAACGTTCCCAAAGCTACATTGTTTATAAAAAAGAGAAATAATCATTCAATGATAATGGTATTTGTTCAGGAAAAAAACTAATCACACTCAAAGTATTGTGGCAATTAACAACAGTATAGAGTTTAGCTGTAGATTAAACCACACACCTAAAATAAATCAATTCTGTTACCAAAGCACATGGTGGTTGAAAGGTGTGTAATTTCACTGGTGCATTGCAGCAGAACATCTACAGCTGGAGCGATATGAAAATTTCAGTCACTGGTGATCTTTGATTAGAGAGATGAAGGCAGTACCCCCCCTCCCCAATCCATCAGCATTCATCTCAGCCTCTCGCACAGCCACAAGAAAAGGCTATTTGATCAGTTTGTGGCATTAATCATACAGCGCCAAAAAAATGATGCCCGGTTCCACGCAGAAGAACAAAGTCTGAGTTTTTATTAGGGGGATGTGATGTTTGGTTTTGGTTCCAACTCTTCCACCCACACTCTTATGTGGAAGACATATTTATTCATTTTTTCAGAATGCTTGCAATTGTAATTTTGCAGAAAAGGTTTCATCATCCTGCCAGGCAGAGATGATCATCAGGCGCATTAACATGCGGGGCTCTGTACCGAGTGGGTTCTTTTAAAGTGCCTATCAGAACCTCCCCGACGTCTTTCTCCACAGAGCTCTCATTAACTTTGCATTCCGATTGCGCGGCGGAGAAATGAAACGTCTCCTTGGCGAGTGGTCATACGCGCAGCTCGTTTATTTCAGTTTGTTCCTTTAACGCCAAACCTTACACGTCAACATGAAGCCCGAAAATGCACTACAAAGATATGACTTCAATCTGTTCACATAAACCACATTTATAGGTTATTTATTACTAAACAAATCTAAATGTTTCCCATTTTGGTGAGTGTTTAACTAGAAAAAGTGTTCAACCCCTTTTATTTTTGTTATTTAATATAATTCCAGTCCATATACACCGATCAGCCATAACATTAAAACCACCTCCTTGTTTCTACACTCACTGTCCATTTTATCAGCTCCACTTACCATATAGAAGCACTTTGTAGTTCTACAATAACTGACTGTAGTCCATCTGTTTTCTGCATGCTTTGTTAGCCCCCTTTCATGCTGTTCTTCAAAGGTCAGGACCCCCACAGGACCACCACAGAGTAGGTATTATTTAGGTGGTGGATCATTCTCAGCACTGCAGTGACACTGACATGGTGGTGGTGTGTTAGTGTGTGTTGTGCTGGTATGAGTGGATAAGACACAGCAATGCTGCTGGAGTTTTTAAACACCTCACTGTCACTGCTGGACTGAGAATAGTCCACCAACCAAAAATATCCAGCCAACAGCACCCCGTGGGCAGTGTCCTGTGACCACTGATGAAGATCTAGAAGATGACCAACTCAAACAGCAGCAATAGATGAGCGATCGTCTATGACTTTACATCTACAAGGTGGACCAACTAGGAAGGAGTGTCTGGACACGGTATCTAAAAACTCCATCAGCGCTGCTGTGTCTGATCCACTCATACCAGCACAACACACACTAACACACCACCACCATGTCAGTGTCAGTGCAGTACTGAGAATCATCCACCACCTAAATGATACCTGCTCTGTGGGGGTCCTGACCATTGAAGAACAGGGTGAAAGCAGGTTAAAAAAATATATAGAGAAACAGATGGACTACAGTCAGTAATTGTAGAACTACAAAGAGCTTCTATATAGTAAGTGGAGCTGATAAAATGGACAGTGAGTGTAGAAACAAGGAGGTGGTTTTAATGTTATGGCTGATCGGTGTAGATTACCCATTCTCAAGTGTTAAGGCTATCCTTTTCTCCCACTTCTGATGAACTTACACTAAACATCCTGCTGAATGCTAGAAATCAGGCATCAACAGTTCAGTCATTAAGATAAAGTCATGTGAAATTAAATTGGCAGTAAATAAACTTAAAAAGAGCCTCACAGTAAAGATAAACCGGAGCAGCGTGCGTGCGTGCGTGTGTATGTGTGTGTGCCTTTAGAAGATACGCTTTGTTCACAGTATCGCTATAAGTGATTCATTGATTCATGAGTTGATTCGTTTTTATGTGAAGCGTAAGTTTCTCTTCTCGGTTATCTCTCCGTGTTTACTGTTATTAATTAAATGTCGTGGTTTTAAATAAACACCAACTACTACAGAACATTTTGTGTGACTCTTACATTAAAAAGCTTCATTAAAAAGCTTAATTAAACTGCTATTACCACAGATCTGTAACCGACCGTCAGACTCGTTCCGTCTAAGGAGCTAAAAGTTTTCTAAAAGTTCAGCAGATGATCCTGAACTAACGAATTTGGTAATGAATAAACTTTTGCCTCTGATTGGCTCTGTAACGTTTTCTGTTCTCATCTACATCACAAGTAAGAACCGCTTACGATTTACCAAAGTGAACCAGGAGTTTATATAACGTTCTGATAGAATCGACTCAGATGTGACCGGGTTGAATTATCTTTTTAAAGTAAATATTACAATCAGCAAAATTACATCGTAAGAGCTTTCACGATGGTTTCTGTACGATTGTTGATGAATGGTGATGTGATGGTTGGTGCTTCGTAGCTCAAAGTCTGGATCAATCCACTGAGCTGTTAACTTAACGTGATTTTTATATATCACACGATCGGATCGGCTACTTTTAGGAAATATCGCCGATAGCATATTTTGATTAAAAATCGGCCGATACCGATTCATAGTTAAATCTCTAGTTAAAACTGACCCTATGGGTGTGTGTAATGATTGGAAAAAGAAGCTCATAATAAGCAGGAAGTTAAAATAATGCTGTAGCAGAGCCTGAAGGAAGTAGTTAGACTTTAGGAGCTGTCACAGCACTTTTAGCCAACTTAAAAAAAAAATCAGCCTGAATTTGAATGGGAATTTAATGCAGTTTGCACTATTTCCACACTGTCTAAAAATGCATCACATTTAACCAAGATCCAGTTTGTATTATGAGTACGCATTTATTAGCCATTAGTCACACTAACTGCATGTGTATTAAGTGTGTGTATTAAGTCTGTGGTGACACTATCGGCTGGTATCATCAGTGCCCAAATGTGTTTTATAGTGTTGTGAGGAGTGAGGCAACATTACAAAATGGTAAATGCTTGCCGCTCAGGTGGCGCAGTGGTGAAGTACGCTAGCTCACCAGAGTTGGGGTTTCGAGTACATTGTATCAAAGCTCAGCTCTGCCTCTCTGACTGGGTTGGGCGGCCGCACGAACAACGATCTGCTGTTGTCCAGGGTTAGAGGGTAAAGAAAGTCGGATCATAGGTCCTCATAACTGGTGCAACTGCTGGCTGACTGATGGCGCCTGCACAGGGCTGAGGAAAAACGCTGGTGGGGGTGTGGCCCTCCGAGCACAGTGCCCGTCAAGTGTATGAACTCGACTCGTGCAGGTGAAAAATTTCACAATCCGTACTGACTATGCGTGCCGGAGGGGGCGCATGTCAGTTGAGAGGCGTCCTCAGTCAGGGGTGAAGGGTCGAATCAGTATAGAGTACGCATTCAGGGTAAATTGGACACGACTAGACTGGGGGATAAAAATTGGTGGAAAAAAGTGGGGAAAAATAGTAAATTAAAAAAAAAATGGTAAATGCTTTACCATCCCAACTTTTTTGGAATGTGTTGCAGGCCTGAAATGCAGGAATGGATGTATATTAACAAATAAAATGAAGTTATGCAGACAAAACATGAAATATCTCAGGTTCATCCTGTCTGCAATCAAATAAAAGTAAATGTAAGGAACACTGTGTTTTTGATTTGTGGTTGTAAAATCAAGGCATTGAAAGCCGTGTTGCCATGCTTTTACATGGAGATTATGCCGATTTCACACCTGAGTGGCGAGATGCAGTGGGATATTAAAACGTGTCCGGTCTTGTAACTTGGCTGGCTCCCCTCCGTGCTGCCGATTGAGGTGTTATTGCACACTCCATTTGATTACCTTTAAGATGCGCAGTTGCCAATGATCTGACAATAGCACGTCAGAATATTAACTACGTGCAGATGTGATCTTCATAGGAAAATAAATGAATCAAGAATTGAGTTTTAAGGTCACCCTAACTTGTTTGTTGCACAAAGCTTCATGTGTAATGAATATTGAGATATTGATGAGAGGATGAGATCTGGTCCAAATAATGGATATTTAAGCAATAGAACACGAGAGGGAGTGTGTTATCGCGAATAACACATGACCTCAAGTGTTCTATTGCTTTTATACAACAGTTTTTACAAAATAAAGAAAGAAAATAAATCAAAGAAGCCCTGAATTTCATAATAAATATGCTTTAATATTGACAATACCTTCCGCCAAAAAGTAGTTCCACAACGAATATAAAGTTTAACACTACAAAGCAGACATCCCAAGTTGCAAAAACTCATTTTAGGGAGGTAAGAACAACAAGAAGAAAAAGTCAAGAACCGAACTCTTAGGAGCTGCTAACTGGGCTATTAAGCTAACTGTTCGCGTTACAAACACATTAATGTTCCCTACATAGTGCACTAGATTGTGTATCGGATAATGCATTCATGTTCACTACATAGTGCACTAGACAATATATTAGACAGCTGATTTATGTTCCCTACACAGTGCGCTAGATTGTGTATCAGATCGCGGATTTATGTTTCCTACACAGTGCACTAGATTGTATATCAGATAACGGATTTAAAACGTAATCGGGAATAAAGTCTGTGTCGCCTGCGTGCGCGTTTGTGTGCATGAAGCTTGTCGTTACTGGCAATGCGTCAGCGGAGTAATACCATTGTCGTGTGAAAAGACCGTTCTGTTATCACGAATATCAGCACAGTTAGAACGCTTCTCAACCAATCAGACAAGGTCGGAACTAACTGTTGTATAAAGTGATATGACAGCCTTTTTCATCTCTAACAAACACACATGAACTCATTTAAACATTATGACCACCTTCCTAATATTGTGTTGGTCCCGCTTTTGCTGCCAAAACAGCCTTGACCCGTCCAGGCATGGACTCCATTAGATCCCTGAAGGTGTGCTGTGGTATCTGGCACCAAGATGTTAGCAGCAGATCCTGTAAGTTGTAAGGTGGGGCCTCCATGGATCGAACTTGTTTGTCCAGCACATCCCACAGATGCTTGATTGGATTGAGATCTGAAGAATTTGGAGGTCAAGTCAACACCTCAAACTCGTTGTTGTGCTCCTCAAACCATTCCGGTACCTTTTTTGCAGGGCGCATTATCCTGCTCAAGGAGGTCACACACATCAGGGAATACCATTTCCATGAAAGGGTGTACATGGTCTGCTACAATGCTTAGGTAGGTGGTACGTGTCAAGTGTTAAGTAACATCCACATGGATGGCAGGACCCAAGGTTTCCCAGCAGAACATTACCCAAAGCATCACACTGCCTCCGCCGGCTTGCCTTCTTCCTATAGTGCATCCTGGTGCCATGTGTTCCCCAGGTAAGTGACGCACACGCACCCGGCCATCCACATGATGTAAAAGAAAACAAGATTCATCAGACCAGGCCACCTTCTTCCATTGCTATGTGGTCCAGTTCCGATGCTCACATGTCCATTGTTTTTGCATTAAACATTGACATTAAATTTATGAATTTAATTTATTGTATTTTTATTAGATAATAAAATATTAATTATATATTATGTATGTAAATGTGCCAAATGGTCAGCAATTACCGATCGTATACTACTTGCTGTTAATGCTGCAGTATAGCGCTGGATCAGAAGTCTCAGCTGAGTATTATTAAGTATTCCTCCCTCATAATTCTCTTTATATTTTCACCTCAGGTTGAGTGTCGGTGTGCATTCACATCTGTACACTTTCTGTATTATATTAGACTGACAGTGCAGAGAAAGTGGACTTTCAGTGCACCTCTAACTTTCAAATGACTTCTTTAACTAATCCCTCCACCCCCCCACCAACCTCCTCTCCAGCACTTCTGTAATGAATTATTTTTTCTTTTTTGTGCATGGAACCAGTCCCTCAAGTCTATTGATAGCTGATGGCAAAGGAGATTTTCATTAAACCCTTATTAGCATTGACCCGCCAATACATGGAGGAGGACTCTTCTCAGTGGCGGTTCTGCTGACTCGGGGGTGGCTCAGGGCTTCGATTCTTCTACTCTCTGTGTTCCGATGTCTAACGAGCGAGTTCAACAAGGCTGGCAGGGGTTTTAAATGTCTGTTGTCCTCGAAACAGTGAAGGTTGAGCTCGAGTTTCCTGATGAAACAAGTCATCAGATTTGCGCAAGCTGCTGTAAAATGAAATTAAGCTAAACTATACGCTACTCATAAATGTAGCTGAGCTACGATGAAGATATCATTTACAGAAATGTTACCAGCTACACCACAAGCTACACAGCGGTAGAGACACTAAACACAGCCGTTATTGATGATCTTCTTCCTCTGTTTATTAAGAATTGCAGTCATCTAAACCAAAATAATAACAATAATACAAATAATAATAAAAACTTTATTTTTTTTACTACTTTACTACATTTTACAGTTAAACTATAATAATATATAATAACAATAATAATAATAACAATAATAATCATAATAATTATATCAGTGATCTGAAAAAATAATATAAAACATTTTACAGCCAAGAGCCACCTATAATAATAATAATAATAATAATAATAGTTTTAATAATAATAACAATCATATTAATAATAATCATAATAACTTTATCAGGGATCTTAAAAAAGATTATAAAACATTTTACAGCCAAGAGCCACCTGTAATAATAATAATAATAACAATCATAATAATAATATCAGTGATCTGAAAAAATAATATAAAACAATTTTCAGCCAAGAGCCACCTATTAGAATAATAGTAATAATAATAATAAACTTTTAACAGTAATCTGAAAAAATAATAGAACATTTTACGTTTATCAGCCACCTATAATAATAACAAGTATAATAATAATTTACATCCAACAACCGACTTATAATAACAATAATAATAATATTTATAAAAAAATAAATAACAATTAACATCTAACAGTTAAAAACAACTACTACTACTACTACTAATAATAATTATAATAACAATAATAAAACTTAACAGCCATCTGAAAAAATAATTGAATATTTTACATCCAACAGTCACCTTTAATAGTAGTAATAATAATAATAATAATAACACATTTTAAAGCCACCTTAAAAATAATAACAATAATAATAAAGAACATTTAACATCAAACAGCCACCTGTAAACATAATAATGATAATCATCCTAGGTATGGCACAGTGGTGAATTACACTAGCCCACTACCACACTTGATCCAGGGTTCGAATCCCCTTGCTTGTTGATCTATCTAAAACTCAATCTGCTGATATTACATACAGGCGCAGTTTGGAACTTAGTAGTAAAGGTTGACAATTTGGTGAACTGGTATGTTGAAAAGAAAAGACAGCATTCAATAACAGTTATGATTAAAGTTTCTCAGCTTTTAGCACGACATGTTCCACAGCCATTCTTTGAGGTGGAGTGTTTATTTTTATGCACCAAATAAAAGAGGTGTCCAAATACCTTTGGCCACATAGTGTATTTCTGCATTTCCTGAGTTTTCTGGTACAGAATTTTGCTTGCTTGTTGCTGCTGTGACATGTTGTACATAAATTACACATTCATGAATGCGAGTGGTCATTTATCTGCTGATGTTCACAGCTGTGCTGAAGGTCTGTGTTATACAACATCCTCACGTGCACTTGTAGATCAATTTATTCTACTGTAACTGACTAAAAAGAAGAGAAAGAAATAGTCCAAGTCTCCAGCTCTAGATCAATGTGTGGAGTCAGGGCGGGACTCAGGAATTCATTACTTCTACGTCCCACTGAGCATGTGAAGGACGTAACATGCTGAACATTATGCTGCCTGCAACATCATTCAGCATGCCTGGTTGGTGGTGGGTCAGTGATGGTCTGGGGAGGCATATCTTTGGAGGGATGCACAAACCTCTACATGGCAGTCAACTGTACCCTGAGTTCTGTTAGGTACCTAAATACAATCCTCAGAACCATCGTCAGACCTTATACTGATGCAGTGGACCTTGGGATGGAGGCTGTGATGCCATTGACTCACCCTTATGTTTCCCAGACCTGAATCCAACTTAGAACTTTTGGGATGTTATGTCTCAGTGCATTCAATGCCACCAAGTTGTGCCACAGACTATCTAGGAGCTTAATGATGCCCTGATTCAGGTCTGGGAGAAGATCCCTCAAGATACCTGGCCTTGTAACTGTACTAAGCAATGACTATTAAGTTGAATCCATCTATTTATCTATCTATCTAGTTCCCAACACGTTACACAGTTTATTTAATGTGTAATTTAAGTGTTCCTTTAATTTTTTTAACTCAGTGTGTATATATGTTATGAAAAAAATAATATACTACTGACTAGGGGTGGGTTTATAAAATCGATTTTTCGATTTGAACGATCCGATATCGATTCATATAAATGCGAGATCGATTTTTTAAATACGGCACTTTTTACGGTGCACACGGAAATCTATTACTATTGTTACCCCCTTTAATTTCGCGTGACCAGCCACTGTTTTTTCATGCAACGAGATCTGACCTGCACGTCAGTTTAGCATGGCAGAAGCTCAAGTTATGACCACTACACAACTTTTTGCACTGATTTTCGCTTGGCTCTGGATTCGGGAGGAACTCGGTGTTCGCTCTGCGATCAAAACTCGGCTCTCAATCAATGTGAGAAACAGCGAGGGGAAACACAGGGGAGAGGTTGGAAACAGGTGGTGGAGCGCAATATAGTTTCTATCAGAATACATCAGCACACGCGAGATCGTTCTCTACAAAACAAAATATTTATTAACCTCCAACTCACTACAGAACGATCCATGCTGCTCGTGTTGCCAAATCCACTCAGATTAATTTATTTCATCAGCGCACAAACTTTGATTGCTCGCTACTTGTTGATGTGCATGTTTGGACGTGGTATCATTAAACCTTTCATCACTTCTCACGTGTGTTTTCGTGACAAAACGTAGTTTTGGAGACCAGAGAAGCTCGCCTGTGATTCCCCCTGGTGATAGATGGTGTAGTGTAAAACTCCCCATCGCCGATCAGTCGTGTAGTGTGAACATTACAGTGACCACGTGTTAATCAGAGTGTCGTGTAGTGTAAACTTGGCATAAGCTGTACAACAGCCAGGTGTATGTTTACATTACATTTACAATGTTGTAGCATGTCAGACAAATGGAAGAAAACAGTAACATTCATTTTTTATTATTATTTCATTTGTCTGACATGCTACAACATTGTAAATGTAATGTAAACATACACCTGGCTGTTAAATGTTACTGTTTTCTGTTTTGGATTAATTATTTATGTAAACAAAATACACAAATATTTTTAATAATGAGTGTTCTTTGTACAATTATCACATTCGTTCTCTGAACATCTGTACATATGTAAACAAAACCTGTTAATGTAACTCAAATATGCCTAAATGTGTTGAATCGAAATTGGATCGAAAATCGAATCGAAAATCGAAGATCGAATCGAATCGGGACCTGGTGAATCGGAATCGAATCGATCCAGGAAATTGGTGGCGATACCCAGCCCTACTACTGACCCTTGTTAAGCCTCCAGCAGATGCATGAAAGTAAAGGCTAACTGGGTTTGTGTTCTCTCTTCTCAGGTACGTGGATGATGTAATAACCAGGATTGGTCGTATGTTTCCAGACATGTCCATTGAACTTTTTCGACCCAATGGAACATCTGCTGTGCTTTTGGTAAGTTAATCTTATTCTGTGACCATGGTCTAAGAAAGTATTGAACTACAAATAGCTACATCTCACATACTTTGTACTACATATAATCAGAATATTGTCAACCTTATTGGTTGCATAGTTTAGAGATGCGGCCAATAGAAACGTTTATTGGTTTATTTAAAGAACCGTAAATTTGAAGTTTTTACTACATCTGTCAGTGCTAAATGAGACTCTGATACTGATATCTTTTACTACTTTTACTACTAAAAGATACTACACGGTCAAATATACTGTTTCCATGGCAAAATTAACAAACCATGATCATTTTGCCTCAATTACCCACCTAATCTACTACCAATTGTAAGGTTTTTTTTGCTTTTTTACTTTTGGACTTTAAATAAAATGTATTTAAAATGAAATGTTGATAATGGTGGTGTAGTGGTAGTATTGGTTATCATGGTAGTATTAATAGTGGTAGTATTGGTTATAGTGATAGTAGTGGTAGTGGTAGTATTGGTTATAGTGGTAGTAGTGATAGTGGTAGTATTGGTTATATTAGTGGTGATGGTGGTAGTAGTGATAGTGGTAGTATTGGTTATAGTGGTAGTAGTGATAGTGGTAGTATTGGTTATATTAGTGGTGATGGTGGTAGTAGTGATAGTGGTAGTATTGGTTAAAGTAGTAGTAGTAATAGTGGTAGTATTGGTTATATTAGTGGTGATGGTGGTAGTAGTGATAGTGGTAGTATTGGTTATAGTGGTAGTAGTGATAGTGGTAGTATTGATTAAAGTGGTAGTATTGATTAAAGTGGTAGTATTGGTTATATTAGTGGTAATGGTGGTAGTAGTGATAGTGGTAGTATTGGTTATAGTGGTAGTAGTGATAGTGGTAGTATTGGTTAAAGTGGTAGTGGTGATAGTGGTAGTATTGATTAAAGTGATAGTGGGGATAGTGGTAGTATTGATTAAAGTGGTAGTGGTGATAGTGGTAGTATTGATTAAAGTGGTAGTAGTGATAGTGGTAGTATTGGTTATATTAGTGGTTATGTTGGTAGTATTTATTAAAATGGTAGTAGTGATAGTGGTAGTATTGGTTATATTAGTGGTGATGTTGGTAGTATTTATTAAAATGGTAGTAGTGAGAGTGGTAGTGTTGGTTATAGTAGTAGTGATGGTGGTAATAGTGATAGTGGTAGTATTGATTAAAGTGGTAGTAGTGATAGTGGTAGTAGTGATAGTGGTAATATTGTTTAAAGTGGTGATAGTGGTAGTATTGGTTATATTAGTGGTGATGGTGGTAGTGGTAGTATTGATTAAAGTGGTAGTAGTGACAGTGGCAGTATTGGTTATACAACCCCTGGCAAAAATTATGGAATCACCACTCTTGGAAGATGTTCTGTCAATTGTTTAATTTTGTAGAAAAAAAATAAATCACAGACATGCCACAAAACTATCATTTTTCAAAATGTCAACCTTCTGGCATTAAGAAACAATTAAAAAAAGAAACAAATATAATAGTTGTGGTCAGTCACAATTGCTTTTTTTAGATCAAGTAGAGGAAAAAAATATGGAATCACTCAAATCTGAGGAAAAAATTATGGAATCACTCTGTAATTTGCAGTTTAGAAACAAAACATCTGCAGCAGATTAGATTTGCTAATTATTCTTCAGTTTAAAAAGAGTGCTTACACCTCGGAGAGCTGTTGGACAAAGCAGATTGTCATGAATCATGGTTCCAACACAAGATATGTCAGTTGAAACAAATGAGAGGATTATAAAACTCCTTCAAGAAGATAAATCATTGTGGAATGTCGCAAAAGATGTTGGTTGTTCCCAGTAAGCTGTGTTTAAAATCTGGACCAAGTACAAACAAAATGGGAAGGTTGTAAAAGGGAAGCATACTGGTAGACCAAGTAAGACATCAAAGCATCAAGATAGAAAACTTAAAGCAATATGTCTTGAAAACAGAAAATGCACAACAAAACAAATGAGAAACAAGTGGCCGGAAAGTGGAGTCAATGTCTGTGACTGAACTGTAAGAAATCACCTAAAAGAAATGGGATTTACATACAGAAAAGCCAAACAAAAGCCACCATTAACACCTAAAAAGAAAAGAACAAGGTTAAAGTAGGCTAAAGAAAAGCAATCGTGGACTGTGGGTGACTGGATAAAAGTGATCTTCAGTGATGAATCGCGAATCTGCATTGGGCAAGGTGATGATGCTGGAACTTTTGTTTGGTGTCTGTCCAATGAAATTTATGATGATAACTGCCTAAAGAAAACATGTTAATTTCCACAGTTGTTGATGATATGGGCCTGCATGTCGGGTAAAGGCACAGGGGAGATGGTCTTCAATAAATGCCAAAGTCCACATTGAAATTTTGGACGCTTTTCTTATTCCATCAGTTGAAAGGATGTTTGGTGATGATGACTTCATTTTTCAAGATGATAATGCATCTTGCCATAGGGCAAAGGACGTGAAAACTTTCCTTCAAGAAAACATATAATGTCAATGGCATGGCCTGCAAATAGTCCGGATCTCAATCCATTTGAAAATCTCTGGTGGAAATTGAAGAAAATGGTCAATGACAAGGTTCCAACCTGCAAAGCTGATCTGGCAACAGCAAGAGACAGTTGAAGGCAGATTGATGAAGAATACTGTTTGTCATTAGTTAACTCCATGCCTCAGAGAGTTTAAACCATTATAAAAGCCAGAGGTGGTGCAACAAAGTAATAATGGTGCAGTGTTTTCTAATGATTCCATAATTTTTTCCTCAGATTTGAGTGATTCCATATTTTTTTCCTCTACTTGATCTAAAAAAAAGCAATTGTGACTGACCACAACTATTATATTTGTTTCTTTTTTTATTGTTTCTTAATGCCAGAGGGTTGACAGTTTGAGAAATGATAGTTTTGTGGCATGTCTGTGATTTATTTTTTTTCTACAAAATTAAACAATTGAAAGAACATCTTCCAAGAGTGGTGATTCCATAATTTTTGCCAGGGGTTGTAGTAGTGGTGATAGTGGTAGTATTGATTAAAGTGGTAGTAGTGGTAGTGGTAGTATTGCTTATAGTAGTAGTGATGGTGGTAGTAGAGGTAGTATTGGTTAAAGTGGTAGTAGTGATAGTGGTAGTATTGTTTAAAGTGGTAGTAGTGATAGTGGTAGTATTGGTTATATTAGTAGTGATAGTGGTAGTATTGGTTAAAGTAGTAGTAGTAGTTATAGTGGTAGTATTGGTTATATTAGTGGTGATGGTGGTAGTAGTGATAGTGGTAGTATTGGTTATAGTGGTAGTAGTGATAGTGGTAGTATTGGTTATAGTGGTAGTATTGGTTATATTAGTGGTAATGGTGGTAGTAGTGATAGTGGTAGTATTGATTATAGTGGTAGTAGTGATAGTGGTAGTATTGATTAAAGTGGTAGTGGTGATAGTGGTAGTATTGATTAAAGTGATAGTGGGGATAGTGGTAGTATTGATTAAAGTGGTAGTGGTGATAGTGGTAGTATTGATTAAAGTGGTAGTAGTGATAGTGGTAGTATTGGTTATATTAGTGGTTATGTTGGTAGTATTTATTGAAATGGTAGTAGTGAGAGTGGTAGTGTTGGTTATAGTAGTAGTGATGGTGGTAATAGTGATAGTGGTAGTATTGATTAAAGTGGTAGTAGTGATAGTGGTAGTATTGGTCATATTAGTGGTGATGTTGGTAGTATTTATTAAAATGGTAGTAGTGAGAGTGGTAGTGTTGGTTATAGTAGTAGTGATGGTGGTAATAGTGATAGTGGTAGTATTGATTAAAGTGGTAGTAGTGATAGTGGTAGTAGTGATAGTGGTAATATTGTTTAAAGTGGTAGTAGTGATAGTGGTAGTATTGGTTATATTAGTGGTGATGGTGGTAGTGGTAGTATTGATTAAAGTGGTAGTAGTGACAGTGGCAGTATTGGTTATAGTAGTGGTGATAGTGGTAGTATTGATTAAAGTGGTAGTAGTGATAGTGGTAGTATTGGTTATATTAGTGGTGATGGTGGTAGTATTGATTCAAATGGCAGTAGTGATAGTGGTAGTATTGCTTATAGTAGTAGTGATGGTGGTAGTAGAGGTAGTATTGGTTAAAGTGGTAGTAGTGATAGTCGTAGTATTGTTTAAAGTGGTAGTAGTGATAAGTAGTGATAGTGGTAGTACTGGTTATAGTGGTAGCAGTGATATGGTAGTATTGGAGGTAGTGGTAATGATGGTGGTAGTATTAGTTATAGTAGTGGTGGTGGTAGTATGGTGAAAGTATGGTGATAGTGATAGTATTGATAGTGTTGTGGTGGTGGTAGTAGTGGTGATGGTGGTAGTAGTATACTAGATAGTACTAAAAGCTACAGCATTATGTTCAACACTTATGGCTCGATAGTTTCTCCCTATCTTAATAATCGACGTTATAACTTGATTCTCAGCAGATCGTTCTAGAGAATATAAGTGAATAATACACTGGAGGTTCCCTGCATGGTTACTTAATTTTGTTGTACCCTGGTACCTGGTTAACTCTGTAAGTACTCAGTTTGAGAACCGGTGTCCTTGTTTATGAGGACATTCTCGCTGAAAGATTTGTCCTCTGTTCGTCCTCCTAAACATCCTGAAGGGAACTTGCAGCATGCCGGATGTGTCTGATTGGTAAAGAAATGCAGATTTTCCTCTCTGACACCTGAACCTTTTACAGTGAAGCACAGTGGGAGCAGCAGACAGAGACAGGATCAGTGTAGCTTGAAGGCATGAATTATGATTATGGTTTACAAGGCCTTGTCTTTTCTGCTGTGTTGAGGAAAAATTGGAATTGACATTTTTGTGTAACTAGAAGAAACATTTTTGCTCACTGACTGACCAAATGATCCACCTCATTATAATGCTCCTGCATGAACGTATCCTGGGGCTTCTGTTCATTAGGTGGACTAAAAAAAACTGGATTTATTTAGGCTGATTGGTGTCGTGGCTAATATTAAATATTGAATATTGTTAAATGACATATGTTACTCTTCTGATTAGTAAATATTATAAGATTATTATAAGATTTATTTTTATTTATTAATTTTAGTTTTTTAGTTTTTAAAGTAGGTTCTCTCTCTGAGGACAGTGGCAGGTGGGACGTTTGACAATTATATGATTGAGATTTTATTATTATTGTAAAATAGAACAGAATGCCTTTATTTGTCATATAGACATATACAGGTGTGTACAGTACAACACAATTCTTTTTTGCATTCAATCAATCTGATTGAACTTTGACCCAGGTTGCCAATGACCTTCCTTGGCAATCAAACAAAATATTTAGATGAGTTAGTCAGAAGCTAAACAAAGACAAGGCAGAGAGAAACTGATTCTCACTACTTCCCAAAAATCCGACATAGTGACTAGTGAGCTAGTGGAGACCTGGTTTGCATTTTAAATAGCACATTTTCTCATCCTGGAATTGCATGCTGTTCCTTTGTAGCAATTCAATATGATTTAATTCAGGCTTAGATTAATAAATTAAAGGTTTGATGAAGCCACTTTATTTTTTGATCTTCTCACGTCTCTAAATGACGACCTTGTCTAGAATGTCCTTGTTTTAAACTAAAATACATTTCATACAAAAGTGCATCCCAATAAACTGTCAATATGGTCCGTAGCGTTTATTAAATAAAGTCCTGTTTTGCCGTGTATTATGTAAAAGGTAAGAGGCAATATGCATCCAGCCTCATGGTGAACAAGGCACAAAACATTTAGCATGTGAATGCAGGCCAGGAATACTTTGAAAATCTTGCATGGTGCAACTGTTCTTGTACTTCTCAATTGTACATTTTTTAAATCAGTTGTACCAACAGGAATTTTTTTTTTCTTGCTTTTGTTATGTCAGGATTTATTGTATGTACCCTTGTTTTCACTACTTTTACTTTTGATACAGTGGTACCTTGTAACTTGTAACATTCCCTAAACTCAAGATCTTGACCAAGACCTGGTTATTAAACTCAACACCCTTCGTCGAAAAATGTGTACTCAAAACTCAACATTTCCCTTAAACTCAACGTGTACTGCTTTGTTCAGCGCTCAGCGTGAGCGGTGCGGTAATTCGCAATTTGATGACGTATATGAGACGAATATACATTTGTGTGGAATAACCGTCAAACTTTTAAACTTGTGTTACAGCTCAGGGTTCTGAGAAATTGTAAGAATGAGCTTTTCCGAGAGAGTCTAAAACACTTATCGTTAAAAAAAGTAATTTAACTTATTTATATTAAAAGAAAGACATAGAGCCGCTCAGGTGGCACAACGGTGAAATACGCTAGCACACCAAAGCTGGGATTTCGAATACATCGTACCGAATCTTAGCTCTGCCATCCTGCTGTGCTGGGCGGCTTTATGAACAACGATTGGCTTGTTGTTTGTACAGGGTTAGGGAGCCGGATGAGGACCTCATGACTGATGCAATTACGACCTCTGCTGGCTGGTTGATGGCGTCTGCACAGAGTTGAGGAATAATGCTGATCAGGGTGTGGCTCTCCGTGCACAGGGCCGATTTGCATATGAACTCTGCTGGTGCAGGTGAAAAGATGCAGTCGGCAACTGTTCACATATCGGAGGGGACGTGTGTCAGTTCGCTGTCTTCAATCGGGGTGGGGGTCAACACCAGTAGAGAGAAAGCATAACGCAATTGGGTAAAAATCTGAAGAAAAAGGGAGAAAATGCATAAAAAAAGAACAACATAGAAACACTAAACCTCTCTTAATTATTACTGCTTATAAGTTCTCTCCACTAATTAAGAAGCATAAGGAAACAATAAAGAAGGGCAGTGATAGCTCAGTGGTTAAGGTACTGGACTAGTAATCAAAAGTTTGTCGGTTCAAGCCTCACCACCACCAAGTTGCCACTGTTGGGCCCCTGAGCAAGGCCCTTAACCCTCAATTGCTCAAAATTGTGTTCAGTCATAATTGTAAGTCGCTTTAGATAAAAGTGTCTGCTAAATGCCGTAAATGTAAATAAAGAAGTAAAGGGAAGTGCAGGTTTTATTGTTTTTTTCTTGATTTTTACCTTTTTTTATTTGTATTTCAATGTTTTTATATTATATTTGTGTTATTTTCAGTGTATAAGTCAACAACAACCCTATTATTTTACATTAGCCTAAAATATATGCAGTTCCACAGGACCATGGAACACATTAACAGGTTTACCATACATCCTTATGGTTAAAAAAAAAAAACCTTCAAACTCAACTCCACTCCAAGAACCAATTGATGTTGAGTTTCAAGGTATCAATGTCATTTAAAATTTTTAAAGCATATTTTGAAGCAGTGTTCAAAGCACTGAGCCACACACAGGGTAGCACTGTCGCCATGTGGGGCGGTCTGGGTCCTTTCTTTGTGGAGTTTGCATGCCCCCCCCTCCCCCCCATGTCTATGTGGGTTTCCACCGGGAGCCCTGGTTTCCTCCTACATTCCAAAGACATGCAAGTGAGGTGAATTGGAGATAAAAAATTGTCCATGACTGTGTTTGCCATTCAACTTGTGAACTGATGAGTCTTGTGTAATGAGTAATTATCGTTCCTGTCATGAATGTAACCAAAGTGTGTAAAACATGACGTTAAAATCCTAATAAATAAATAAAGCATATTGTTTATGGTTATATGACTACTCAAACGTCTGTTCACAGACTGTGGTGTGACAAAAGCAAGACTTTTTACTTAATTGTTATTGGCTCTTAACTTTAAGAGAGAAATGGACCTTCCCCAGCCATGGTAGTGCACCAGTTCTTACCCACAGGGCACATATTGCCAGATGGCCCAGTTGGCAGACTGGTACGTTCGACCATGTTGGGGGGTCTATGGTGTCTCAGCGTCCTCTCCGCTTCAACCATCCCTCTGGGTACACGAGCATCCCTTCCTCGTTCATCTGCATGACTTCACGCCCCCCTAATAATCGTGTTTAATAGAAAAAAAAAACCCCATGGTGCTTAAGTACCCAATCTGCCCCACTTTTCTCGTCTGAAGTGGACCGTCTGGCTTCATTGGCCAAATCCTCCACTGTGCATGGATGAACCGAAGATGTTTCTCATTAGCAGGCTGTGTTTGTTGAGATTCCTCTCCAGATTATACTCGGAGCTTACCATTGATTACACAAGAAAGAAAACTACACTGTCGCTTCAGGCAAATCCACACGGCAGTGCTACACAGATCTAAAGTGTAGCGTGGCTAATCGAATCATCTGAGTAACACATTACAGCTAAACAAGGGTTACATCACCTGATTTGTACGCTTATTACGGTGCCAGTTTACTGTTTGACCCAGTCTGTGAATGTCTGAGGCAGCCCGAGTCGACAGACTGTTGCTTTTGGGCCTGACTCACCCCTGCATGCATAAATCAAATCTAACCAACATGCTTGTTTAATTACTGTCCCTTTCATCTACAGTACAGGAGAACCTTCATCCACTAGTGTTTTTATTTATTATACACTGATCAGCCATAACATTAAAACCACCTCCTTGTTTCTACACTCACTGTCCGTTTTATCAGCTCCACTTACCATATAGGAGGACTCTGTAGTTCTACAATTACTGACTGTAGTCCATCTATTTCTCTGCATACTTTTTTTTTTTTTTTTAGCTTTCACCCTGTTCTTCAATGGTCAGGACCCCCACAGGACCACCACAGAGCAGGTATTATTTAGGTGGTGGATCATTCTCAGCACTGCAGTGACACTGACTTGGTGGTGGTGTGTTAGTGTGTTAGTGTGTGTTGTGCTGGTATGAGTGGATCAGACGCAGCAGCTCCTGGAGTCCACTCACTGTTCACTCTATTAGACACTCTTACCTAGTTGGTCCACCTTGTAGATGTAAAGTCAGAGACGATCGCTCATCTATTGCTGCTGTTTGAGTTGATCATCTTTTAGACCTTCATCAGTGGACACTAGACGCTGCCCACAAGGCGCTGTTGGCTGGATATTTTTGGTTGGTGGATTATTCTCAGTCCAGCAGTGACAGTGAGGTGTTTAAAAACTCCAGCAGCGCTGCTGTGTCTGATCCACTCATACCAGCACAACACACACTAACACACCACCACCATGTCAGTGTCACTGCAGTAATGAGAATGATCCACTACTCAAATAATACCTGCTCTGTGGTGGTCCTGTGGGGTCCTGACCATTGAAGAACAGCATGAAAGAGGGCTAACAAAGCATGCAGAGAAACAGATGGACTACAGTCAGTAATTGTAGAACTACAAAGTGCTTCTATATAGTAAGTGGAGCTGATAAAATGGACAGTGAGTGTAGAAACAAGGAGGTGCTTTTAATGTTATGGCTGATCGGTGTATATTTACTAATTATTAATAAATATTACTAATCACTTTGTTCGTAATGCAATGTAGTTTAAAAATGTAAAATTAAAAGCTGATTTATTGTAGTAAACCAGTAGACTCTAGTAGAATCATCTGTCAACACATCTATTTTTTTCTAGTGAGCTTTCTAGTGAGAATTTTGGCAGTTTTAATCACAGTATTGTACAGTAAATGCCAGCCTCACCATTTAGCTCTTGTTTGTTGGTAGCATTAAAATCCATTAATAAACCATTAATACGCTTCATCACATCACATCATTCCGACCGAGGAATTAAAGGTATAATTATAGTAGACGGCTTAGTGCACAGAAGAGGTTTTTACTCAAGAGTACTCCAGTCCTCGCTGACAGTTCTTCGGGTAACGTCGCTTTGAAGTCGGGCTACGCGCTGACCTCTCGTGGCTATAGAAGAGGGCAGTGAGTGGCCTCTCCTGTTCAAAATAAGCACTGTCTCAATACTTCCATCAGCATCAGAAATAATAACCCTAATCAAACAAGCAGATGGAAAACTGAAGACATCATCTGGGTCCACTGAACCATTTATATGAGATGTCAATGAAATAGAAGATTTACGTTGAACTGCGGTGACGTTATCGCTAAGAAGTGCGTCCAATTAATTTGCCTTATGAGTTAGATGTCCTAATAGAATTCTCACTACTTAGGCAGCTGCCGTGGTAAGCAGCAAAGCAGCTCACTAGGTTTTTAGACAGACCCCTAGTAGGGCTGGGTGCTATGACTAAAAACTCATATCTCTGTATTCTATAGAGAAGTGGCGATATATAACATGATATGATAACGATGTACAACTCCAAATCAGAAAAAGTTGGGACAGCATGGAAAATGCAAATAATAAAAATAAAACACTTCTTCTTGTCTTACATGACAAGATGAATCTTTTATCTGCTCAACTTAATTTCATTTATTAATAAACATCCATTCCTGTATTTCAGGCCTGCAACACATTCCAAAAAAGTTGGGACAGTAAAGCATTTACCACTTTGTAATGTTGCCATTCCTTTTCACCACACTTCTTAAGTACGGGGTCGTCATTGTCACATTTTTTGTTTCAAATTCTCCACACATTCTCTATTGGGGACAGGTCAGGACTGCAGGCAGGCTGTACAGGACAGTACTGACCTGTACCCTCTTCTTCCATGCCTTTGTAATGTGAGCAGCATGTGGTTTTGCATTGTCTTGTTGAAAAATGCATGGACGTCCTTGGAAAAGTTGACGTCTTGAAGGCAGCACATGTTGCTCTAAGATCTCAATGTACTTTTCTGCATTAATGCTGCCATCACAGAAGTGTAAATGACCTTTGCCAGGGGCACAGACACAGCCTCATACCATGACAGACCCTGGCTTTTGGACTTGTTGCTGATAACAGTCTGGATGGTCATTTTCGTCTTTGGTCCGGAGCACACGCTGTCCATTTTTTTTCCAAAAAAGACCTGGGATGCTGATTCATCTGACCACAATACATGTTTCCACTCTGTGATGGTCCATCCTAGATGCCTCCGAGACCCGAGAAGTTGATGCCGCTTCTGGACATGATTAACATAAGGCTTCATTTTTGCACAGTAAAGTGTTAAGTGGCATTTGTGCATGTAACTCTGTATTGTAGTGCTTGATAAAGGTTTGCCAAAGTAATCCCTCACCCATGTGGTTATATCAGCTATTGTTGAGCGGCGGTTCTTGATGCAGTGCCGTCTGAGGGATCAAAGATCACGGGCGGTTCAGCTTGCTTCCTTGGCCTTTACGCACTGAAATTCCTCCTGATTCTTTGAATGGTTTATTGATATTATGCACTGTAGAGGGGGAAATATGCAAATCCCTTCCAATCTTTCTTTGAGGTACATTGTTTTTAAACATATCAATCATTTTCTCACACATTTGTGGACAAACTGGAGATCCTCTGATCATCTTTGCTCATGAAAGACTCAGCCTTTCCTGGATGCTGCTTTTGTGCCAAACCATGATTACAATCACCTGTTAGGAATCACATCATTATTTTATTTTTTTTTACCTCATTACTAGCCCTAAATTCCCACAACCCCCCCGCCCCAGTTTTTTTTGGAATGTGTTGCAGGCCTGAAATGCAGGGATGGATGTTTGTTAATAAATGAAATGAAGTTGAGCAGATAAAACATGAAATATCTTGGGTTCAAACTGTCTGCAAACAAATAAAAGTCAAAGTAAATGTAAGAAACACTGCATTTTTATTTTATTTGCATTTTTCATGTCCCAACTTTTTCTGATTTGAGGTTGTATATAGATATTTAAGACAGAGTGCCCAGCTGTAACCCGTACTGTATATTATAGTGCTTGTAATATAACAGTGCAGTATCTCTAAAACTACAACAAACTGTCATGTCACTGTCAGAGTTTTATCTAAACATTTATTTTGTTAATAAATAGTGGATCACAAAATTTCACTGTGCCCGTGCCACTTTAAAAAGCAGGCATGGCGGCAGCACAGCTTTAACTAGGGCGTGAGATTGAGGGCAGAGGGAAAAGTCGGTCCTCTGCGGGCACCGGATTCCTCACAAGCGAGACTGCCCAGCCGTAATTAAGGGCTGTTAATGAGCATGACGAATGCCTCCTCCTCATGCCCTCTCCTCATCTTTCTCATCCATTTGATTCCATCAACTTCACCACCGCCCACCAATGTTATGTGTTCCACATTTCTCCTGAGCTCTGTGTTTTAGATGTGATGTGAAGTTATTTCATCTTCTGCCACTAAATTCTGTCACTCGTGTGGCATCCGGCATCAAAGATACGCCAGTTCAGATTGATCTTACATCTTGATACAGAGTGAGTTACGTAAAATGTAGATTTACAGAACTTTATATTGAGCAGAGACCTTTCATTCATTTTCACCTTATTCAGGTCAGAGACGGGGCTGGTGTGGAGAACTCGTAACACTGACGCAAAGCAGGAACTCACCCTGGATGGTGGGTCAATCTGTTTTAGGGAGTTGTAGCCTAGTGGTTAAAGTAGTTCAAACCCCAGGTTGCCACTGCTGAGCCCTTGAGCAAGGCCCTTAACCCTCAATTGCTTAGACTGTATACTGTAACAACTGTAAGTCGCTTTGTCTGCTAAATGCCATAATGTAAATGTAAGGAAATTGGGCGCCTAGGTGGCACAGCAGGATGTTCCACTAGCACACCAGTGCTGGGATTCTGGGACTCTCCAAGTTCCTATCTCAGCTCTGCTACCACTCGGCTGGGCACCCCCTAGCAGACACGATTGGCAGTGCCTGCAACAGACAAAATAGGCCACTAGTCTGCTGGGTGGGAAAAGACCATATTACAAAGGGATGGGGTTGCCAATGCTGTGTAAGGACCCTGGTTAGTAGCCTGAGGTGCCTGTACAGGCGTGGAGGTCAGGACTGGCCTCACGCACAAATCTACCGAAGTATGGGCAGACAAGAAGGGGTTAGTGGCATTCATCAAAGGGAGCTAGTGTCAGACAAATACAGCCTCCTCGTATGTGATCAAGGCCCTCAGCAGCGGAAGACTTAATTGGCTGTGCAATTAATTAATTAAGAAAGAAAGAAAATATAGGACATTTTGTAAAATGCAATACAAACAAGAATGACTAATATAATTGTATTTTATAGTATGTTGTAGAAATAAAATTTAATTTAATGCCTGCAACACACTAAAAGTTGGGATAGGGACAAAACATGACCGTTTCAAGCCGCTCAGGTGGCGCAGCGGTAAAATACGCTAGCACACCAGAGCTGGGATTTTGAATACATCGTATCGAATCTCAGCTCTGCCATCCGGCTGGGCTGGGCGGCTGCATGAACAACGATTGGCTGTTGTTTATAGGGTGGGAAAAGCCGGACTGGGTTCCTCATAACTGATGCAATTATGACCTCTGCTGGCTGATTGATGGCACCTGCGCAAGGTTGAGGAGTAATGCTGATCAGGGTGTGGCTTTCTGTGCACAAAGCTGATCCACATATAAACTCGCCTCATGCAGGTGAAAAGATACAGTTGGTACTGCACACCTGTCAGAGGGGGACCGTTTCTAAATATTGCACAATAAGCAGGGGAACTGGTTACAAGTGAGGGTCATGATTGAGTAGAAAAGGATCCGCCACAGGCCTAATAGGATTGTCAATCAGTTCAGAATTTCTAAACATAAGATATACAGTGGGGCCAAAAAGTATTTAGTCAGCCACTGATTGTGCAAGTTCTCCTACTTAGAAAGATGAGAGAGGTCTGTAATTTTCATCAAAAAATCCAGGAAATCAAGAAATCAACAAGCAAGATTTCTGGCTCTCACAGACCTGTAACTTCTTCTTTAAGAAGCTCTTCTGTCCTCCACTCGTTACCTGTATTAATGGCACCTGTTTGACCTCGTTATCTGTATAAAAGGCACCTGTCCACAGCCTCAAACAGTCAGACTCCAAACTCAACCATGGCCAAGACCAAAGAGCTGTCGAAGGACACCAGGAAGAAAATTGTAGACCTGCATCAGGCTGGGAAGAGTGAATCTACAATAGGCAAGCAGGTTGGTGTGAATAAATCAACTGTGGGAGCAATTGTAAGAAAATGGAAGACATACAAGACCATTGATAATCTCCCTCGATCTGGGGCCCCACGCAAGATCTCATCCCGTGGGGTCAAAATGATCATGAGAACGGTGAGCAAAAATCCCAGAACTACACGGAGGGACCTGATGAATGACCTGCATGGAGGAATGGGCCAAAATACCAGCTACAGTGTGTGCAAACCTGGTGAAGACTTACAGGAAACATTTGACCTCTGTCATTGCCAACAAAGGTTATGTTACAAAGTATTGAGTTGAACTTTTGTTATTGACCAAATACTTATTTTCCACCATAATTTACAAATAAATTCTTTAAAAATCCTACAATGTGATTTCCTGGATTTTTTTTTTTTCTCATTTTGTCTCTCATAGTTGAAGTGTACCTATGATGAAAATTACAGACCTCTCTCATCTTTCTAAGTAGGAGAACTTGCACAATCAGTGGCTGACTAAATACTTTTTGGCCCCACTGTAATTTGCATTAATAATCACAGTAAGAATATAAAACAATTAAGTTATTTCCCTGTGACGGAATCTGAATAACTCTCAGTCTGTGTAAGACAAGGCTACCCTTGGATATGCGTGACCTTCATATGGCATTGCATGACAAACTGCTATGCTGCTGGAATATTTATGACCTTGAGTTCTCTGTGCCAAAGACAAAAAGGACCATCCACTCAACATCTGTCTCGGTATGGGGGCGCATCAGTGCCCAGGGCATGAGGGACTTTTATAGAGACACGTGCTCCCATCAAGTTGACATATTTACTCTTGACGGCCATGATCATCCACAACCAGTACCAGGCTTCATTCTGCAAACACTACAACAGTGAGGGGGCGGCACGGTGGCTAAGTGGGTAGCACTGTCGCCTCACAGCAGGAAGGTCCTGGGTTCGATCCCCAGGTGGGGCGGCCCGGGTCCTTTCTGTGTGGAGTTTGCATGTTCTCCCCGTGTCTGCGTGGGTTTCCTCCGGGTACTCCGGTTTCCTCTCACATTCCAAAGACATGCAAGTGAGGTGAATTGGAGACACTAAATCGTCCATGACTGTGTTTGATATAACCTTGAGAAATGATGAATCTTGTGTAATAAGTAACTACCGTTTCTGTCATGAATGTAACCAAAAGTGTAAAACATGACGTTAAAATCCTAATAAACAAACAAACAAACAACAGTGAGGCTTCATAGACACAGAGTGTGTGTGCTTGACCGACCTGCCTGCAGTCCAGATCATGAAAAGGAGAATCAGACAGCAGTGATCACAGACTGTTGAGCAGCTGAAGTCTTGTATCAAGCAAAAATGATTCTACAGATTCTTGTTTTTACTGCATTTTTCAAAACGTCCTTACATTTCCGGAAATGCGGTTTGTACACACTTACTAAGACAAACCAGAGCTAGGCTTATGTGGCTCTAAAGCACTTAGCTATATCATTATACTGGCCATTAAGCTAAACCAAGCTTACAAGCCAAAACCAAGGCTCGCAAGCCAAAAAAAAACGGTCACAAAAATAATAATAATTAAATAAATACATTTTAGCAGGCACATAAACTCAAAATGACAAAACGTGTACAGAAATACCCCGTTGTGGAGGCTTTATCTTAGATCTTGTAAACCACAGTGAAACCAGATTGCCACTATTTTTATTAATTAAGTACATTATGACCACTGACAGGTGAAGTGAATAACACTGATGATCTCTTCATCACAGCACCTGTTAGTAGGTGGGATATATTAGGCAGCAAGTGAACATTTTATCCTCAAAGTTGATGTGTTAGAAGCAGGAATCATGGGTAAGCGTAAGGATTGAACCAGCTTGACAAGGGCCAAATTGTGATGGCTAGACGACTGGGTCAGAGCATCTCCAAAACTGCAGCTCTTGTGGGGTGTTCCCGGTCTACAGGGGTCAGTATCTATCAAAAGTGGACCAAGGAAGGAACAGTGGTAAACCGGCAACAGGGTCATGGGCGGCCAAGGCTCATTGATGCACGTGGGGAGCGAAGGCTGGCCCGTGTGGTCCGATCCAACAGACGAGCTACTGTAGCTCAAATTGCTGAATATGTTAATGCTGGTTCTGATAGAAAGGTGTCAGAATACACAATGCATCACAGTTTGTTGTGAATGGGGCTGCATAGTTGCAGACCAGTCAGGGTGCCCATGCTTGGCCTTCAAATTCCCCAGATCTTAATTCATTCGAGCAGCTGTGGGATGTGCTGGACAAACAAGTTTAATCAATGGAGGCCCCACCTCACAACTTACAGGAGTTAAAGGATCTGCTGCTAACATCTTGGTGCCAGATACCACAGCACACCTTCCGGGATCTAATGGAGTCCATGCCTCAACGGGTCAAGGCTTTTTTGGCAGCAAAAGTGGGACCAACACAATATTAGGAAGGTGATCATTGAGTTCATTTAATCAGAAGAGCATTTGTATGGTACAGTTATTACTATTCCCACTATTTACAATTATGCATAGCAGATGTAATGTGTTGGACAGTTGGCAAGTAAGCATGACCCAATTTACTAATGGCTAATGTGCTAAGCTAATATTTTGGATGGAAACATTTATGTACGAACATACACCAATCAGCCATAACATTAAAACCACCTCCTTGTTTCTACACTCACTGTCCATTTTATCAGCTCCACTTACTATATAGTAGTCCATCTGTTTCTCTGCATGCTTTGTTAGCCCCCTTTCATGCTGTTCTTCAATGGTCAGGACTCTCCCAGGACCACCACAGAGCAGGTATTATTTGAGTGGTGGATCATTCTCAGTATTGCAGTGACACTGACATGGTGGTGGTGTGTTAGTGTGTGTTGTGCTGGTATGAGTGGATTAGACACAGCAGCGCTGCTGGAGTTTTTAAACACCTAACTGTTACTGCTGGACTGAGAATAGTCCACCAACCAAAAATACTCTGCCAACAGCGCTCTGTGGGCAGCGTCCTGTGACCACTGATGAAGGTCTAGAAGATGACCAACTCAAACAGCAGCAATAGATGAGCGATCGTCTCTGACTTTACATCTACGAGGTGGACCAACTAGGTAGGAGTGTCTAATAGAGTGGACAGTGAGTGGACACGCTGCTGTGTCTGATCCACTCATACCAGCACAACACACACTAACACACCACCACCATGTCAGTGTCACTGCAGTGTTGAGAATGATCCACCACCTAAATAATACCTGCTCTGTGGTGGTCCTGTGGGGGTCCTGACCATTGAAGAACAGGGTGAAAGAAGGCAAAAAATTGTGTAGAGAAATAGATGGACTACAGTCAGTAATTGTAGAACTACAAAGTGCTTCTATATGGTAAGTAGAGCTGATAAAATGGACAGTGAGTGTAGAAACAAGGAGGTGGTTTTAATGTTATGGCTGATCAGTGTATATTGTGTAGATGTTACAACAAATCAGTGTTTGTTTGTTTTTGGTCTCTTGTGATCTCTTTCAGTCGTGCCCTGTCTGTCATTGTCTCTCACATTCCGTCTCTCTCTGATGCTTTTAGCCCTGCATCTTTAATTGTATCTAAAAGTGACCTTGTGCCGCTATTGATCCACATCAGAAATATTTCACCCTCCCCGGGGGCACAGCCCAGGGCGGCCGGGCGCACGGTCGTCGTTCGGCTATGGAGTATCGACTCAATTCTGGAAAGTCCTCAGAGTGCCGGATAGTGCTGAGAAGGCCTGAAGAGCCGTGATGATACGGGGGTCAATGAAGTCTCAAAATGCCAGGAAACACCCTACTCTATAAAAAGCCCCTTTCACTCTTCAGTGCTGGACGGAGAGCAGGAAACTTGATGAGGTGGCACCGGCGGTGGATGCCAGGGATGGCAGTGATGGTCAGATTAATGCTGAGGTGTTGAAGAGCTTGGAGCTGTTTCAGCAAAATCAAGCTGAGCTGAGATTCACCTCAATGCAGTTTCCAGAAAAGACACTTTAGTGTACACACAAAGTGTTTTGGTACTAGCTATGTTAGCATTGTTAACTGATGAAATTACGTCCTCTGCTGGCTGGTTGATGGCGTCTGCACAGAGTAGAGTGGAATAATGCTGATCAGGGTGTGTCTCTCCGTACACAGGGCTAATTCGCATATGTACTTGGCTGGTGCAGGTGAAAAAATGCAGTCGGCTACTGCTCGCGTGTCGGAGGGGGCGTGTGTCAGTTCGCTCTTCTCAATCAGGGGCGGGGGTCAGCACCTGTAGAGAGGAAGCATAATGCAATTGGGTAAAAATTGGACACGCTAAAAATTGGGAAAAAGGGAGAAAATGCATTTTTTTATTAAAAAATGCACCTTGTATAATAAATTTTGCCTACCTGCCCTGCTGGTATTTTCTACTACCAGATACCCCAGAACTCCTTCAGATGTCTTGTGGAGTCCATGTCTTAGTGGGAGCTGTTTTGACAGCATATTAGGTGGGTGGTTCTAATGCTTTGGCTCTAAGTGTAATTTAGGCATATCCCCCAAAATCTGGGGCTGGGGCAGTCCACAGACTAGCGCGTAACTCCACTGGAGGAACACACTGTACTTTAACCGTTTCTGTCGGAAAGTAGTAGGTGCAGTTGCCATGCCAATAAGCTGACATCGCATTTTGGTTTCCCATTCTTAGACATGGCATCGCTAAGACCCCCCTTTATTGGATAGCGTAATAGACTGCTGTGCCAACTCGAGCATGTAATCTTGTTTTATTGACTTCTTTATGTACAAGGAACACACTGTACAACTACACTTCCTGGCCAAAAAAAAGGTCACACTAATATTTGGTTGGACCGCCTTTAGCTTTGATTATGGCACGCATTCGCTGTGGCATCGGTTCCACAAGCTTCTGCAATGTCACAACATTTATTTCTGTCCAGAGTTGCATTAATTTTTCCCCAAGATCTTGTATTGATGATGGGATATTTGAACCACTGCGCAAAGTCTTCTCCAGCACATCCCAAAGATTCTCAATGGGGTTCAGGTCTGGACTCTGTGGTGGCCAATCCATGTGTGAAAATGATGTCTCATGCTCCCTGAACCACTCTTTCACAATTTGAGCCCGATGAATCCTGGCATTGTCATCTTGGAATATGCCCGTGACATCAGGGAAGAAAAAATCCATTGATGGAATAACCTGGTCGTTGGGCGCATAACGTTGCTGAGCCTAGACCTGACCAACTGCAGCAACCCCAGATCATAGCACTGCCCCCACAGGCTTGTACGGTAGGCACTAGGCATGATGGGTGCATCACTTCAGCCGCCTCTCTTCTTACCCTGATGTGCCAATCACTCTGGAACAGGGTAAGTCTGGACTCATCAGACCACATGACCTTCTTCCATTGCTCCAGAGTCCAATCTTTATGCTCTCTAGCAAATTGAAGCCGTTTTTGCCAGTTAGCCTCACCGACAAGTGGTTTTCTTAAGGCTACACAGCCGTTTAGTCCCAATCCCTTGAGTTCCCTTCGCATTGTGCGTGTGGAAATGCTCTTACTTTCACTAATAAACATCCCTGAGTTCTACTGTAGTTTTTCTACCATTTGATTTCACCTAACGTTTAAGTGATCGCTGATCACGATCATTCAAGATTTTTTCCCGACCACATTCCTTCCTCAAAGATGATGTTTCCTCACTGTCCTTCCACTTTTTAATAATGTGTTGGACAGTTCTTAACCTGATTTTAGTAGTTTCAGCAATCTCCTTAGATGTTTTCTCTGCTTGATGCATGCCAATAATTTGACCCTTCTGAAACAGATCAACATCTTTTCCATGACCACAGGATGTGTCTTTCAACATGATTGTTTAACAAATGAGAAGTTACTCACTGCATCAGTTAGGGTTAAATAACTTGTTGCCAGCTGAAACATAATCACCCATGCAGTAATTATCCAATGGGAGGCTCTTACCTATTTGCTTGGTTAAATCCAGGTGGTGACCTTTTTTTTGGCCAGGCAGTATATTTCTCTGTCAAAAAGTAGCAGTCACAGTTGCCGTGCCAGTAAGTAATTAAGGCAGTTGTAGCCTAGCGGCTAATGTTCTGGGGTAGTAATTGCTGGTTTAAACTCCACCACAGCCAGTTTGCCACTCTTGGGCCCTTGAGCAAGGTTTTTAACCCTCGATTGCTTAGACTGTATACAGTAATGCCAAGTTTACACTACACAATTTTCCAAGTCGTCAGATCGCTGTACAGTTCACACTACACAACTGGATCTCTTGCAATCGGGAGTCTTTTAAGTAGTTGTGGTTTTCACACTACACAACTGATCGGCGATAGGGGGTCACACGCTACACCATCTACCACCGGGAGGAATCTCAGGCAAGTCTAGCCTCCCAAACAATGTTTTGTCTTGAAAGCACACACGAGAAGTGATGAAAGGTTTAATGATACCACGTCCAAAAATGCACCTCAACAAGAAGCGAGTGATCAAAGTTTTTTTTATTTTCTATTTTCCCCAACTTTTCCCCCCAATTTTTCTCCCCTATTCTAGTCATGTCCAATTACCCTGATTGCATCCTCTATACTGGTTCAACCCTTCACCGCTGACTGAGGACGCCTCTCAACTGACTTGCGCCCCCTCCGGTACGCAATCAGTACAGACTGCATTTTTCACCTGCACGAGTCGAGTTTATACACTAATGGACGCTGTGTATGGAGGGTCACACCCCCATCAGCATTATTCCTCAGCCCTTTGCAGGCGCCATCAGTCAGCCAGCAGGGGCCGCAGTTGCACCAGTTATGAGGACCTATGATCCGACTCTCTACCCTCTAACCCTGTTCATGCTGTCGCCCAACCCAGTCGGAAGGGTAGAGTCGAGATTCGATGCGATGTATTCAGAACCCCAACTCTGGTGCACTAGCGTACTTTACCGCTGCGCCACCTGAGCGGCGAGTGATCAAAGTTGTTTGTGCGCTGATGATAGTTACTACTCCTCCCACCCTCACCGTTTCCAACCAAAATATAAAAGTGCAGAAACTTTTTGAAGATCCCTCGTACAAAAGAAGCTTTTTTTCTGTTATGAGGAACCGTTAGCCACTATCATTTTATGTTTTCGTTAGAACTGAGTTTCGAACCAACGAGTGTTTTACCGCTGCCCCACCTGAGCGGCAGTAGATTGTTTTATTAATTTTTTTTTGTTGAAAAAACAGACTGTGATGTAATGGTCATGTTGTACACAGTGACTACCACAACTTAAACATTTCCTTCTCCCCTTCATGCCCTTTTGAACTGCACTTTTTTATACACCCAAGTGTGATTTTGACAGAGGACTACTTGGCTTGGGGCTCCATGTGGGATCACTTTTTTTTTTTGGTTTTAGGCAAAAAACAAAAAATGAAACTGTACTAGTACTCCTAAGGTGAATAAATCTAATGCCGTTATGATCATTCAGGAAGGTTCTGATTAAACATCCTCGCTTCAGTCATGACCAACTCATCGGTCTTGTAGTTTGTGCGAGTTCCGTGAGGTCACTTAAGGCAGGACGCTTCGCCACATCCTCGCTTTGGCGCCTCTCGCTTCCTGTTTTGCGGCTGATTTTGGCGGCAGCGCTCACTTGTTGCTTAGGAACACCCCCCCATCCTTGGCATTTTTCTACGGCGCGCTTTCTCCCATCGCTTTCTCTCTGCCCACTCTCACTCCAAATAAAAAGCACCATCTGCCGCCATGGCGCTCAGTTCCTCATGGGAGAGCGCTTTCTCTCGGCGAGCGAGCCGCTCCAGGACGCCTCAAAGTTTAGCGCTCCTTCAAGCGAACTTCTATTGTCCTCCATGCCGATCTCACGCCAGGCCCAGTGCCAGCGCCTTGCTTTCAGGAGAAGAGCTGAAGTAACGCATTCCGAGAATAGCTGTTGACGTTAAAAATTGGCTTCACACATATAGCATGTATATAGATGTTATATATGTACAGCGTTTATGGACGGATGATTCAGAGTTGGAACTGAAGAGAGAAAGCTTTAGTGCGGAACTAAACAGGAATGAATGTTGGTTAATTTGAGATTAAAAATAGTTATTTGTTTTAACAGTACAACAGATTTGAGTGCTGAAGTTACTGCTTTTATGCTGTTTTCCACAGTTTTTCATCCATGTTTGATGCCGAAACAGCAAATTGGGCTTATAAAGGTGCCTTAGCTATGAAGTAGCAAAATATTATCTTAAGGGTGCATTCACATGAGAAGCGACAAAAACGCTTTCGCACCGACTGTTCCATTGTTATCTATGGAGTGTGGCGGTGCCGTTTAGCCTGCTGCTGCACTATTTTGCCGCATTCCGTTCACCTGATTAAACTTTGACCCAGTTTGCCACTGACCTTTTCAAAGCTCCTCCAATGAGACGAACTGTTTGATATGATGTGAAAAAAGCAATTCAGGGGCCGCTCAGGTGGCACACCAGAGCTGGCATGTCAAATTCGTCAGTTCGAAACTCAGCTCTGCCATCAGGCTGGGCTGGGTGGCTACATAAACAACGATTAACTGTTGTTCATACAGTGTGGGGTGCTGGGTAGGGACTCCTCATAACTGATGCAAGTACGACCTCTGCTGGCTGGTTGATGGCGCCTGCACAGAGTCAAATAATACGTTGATCAGGGTGTGGCTCTCTGTACACAAAGCTGATCCGCACGTGAACTCACCTCATGCAGGTGAAAAGATGCAGTCGGCTACTGCACACGTGTCGGGGGGGTCATGTGTCAGTCTCGGCTCTCCTCGGTCAGGTGTGGAGATCAGCATCAGTAGAGATGAAGCGCTATGCAATCAGGTAACTGGATAAGACTAGTTCGGGAGGAAATTGGGAAAAATGCAAAAAAAATAAGTAAATAAAAAATAAAAGTGACTCAGACAGTATGAACAACTCTTAACATGAACAAAGCTTAACGTGACTTGTACTAAAACAATGAGCAAGCAATTTTATTAGTGGAGAGAACGTATGAGCAGTAATAACTGAGAGAGGTTTAGTGTTCATGTGTTTAGACTCTTGGAAAAGCTATAACACAAGTTTAAAAGTGAAACAGGAGAAAAATCCAGATAAACACAGATACATGTGGACGCTTTCAGAGTGAATTTGACTGTTATTCCACACAAATGCAGATTCATCCCATATTTGCACTTTGATGACGGTTTACCGCACCTCTCAAGTCAAGCGCTGAGCAAAGTGGCGATTTGCGGAGAGGCTCTGGGTTTTGCCGCTTCTTATGTGAATGCATCCTAATTATGCTGTATTCCCTCCCACGCTGGAAAATATTTTCTACAGTACATTTTCCAGTAATTTATTTTATTGTTTGACGCACTGTTTGAAAATCCCAACAACTGTAGTGTTGCTTAGCACTATGCTTAGGGTCATTGGTCCCAGTCTCAAATCACTGGCAGACTGAAACAGTTTTTGCATAAGAATATCCCTGTATTTAGCACCATCCATCATTCCCTCGATTCTGACCAGTTTCCCAGTCCCTGCTGCTGAGAAACATCCCCACAGCATGATGCTGCCGCCACCATGTTTCACTGTGGGGATGGTGTTCTTGGGGTGATAACATGTTGGGTTTGCGCCAGACATGGCGTTTTCCTTGGTGGCCGAAAAGTTCAATTTTAGTCTCATCTGTCCAGAGCACCTTCCTCTATACATTTGGGGAGTCTCCCACGTGCCTCTGGCAAACTCAAAACTAGGACTGGCAACGATCCGATACTCTGTATGTTGGCCCAAATCACTGAATCGGATATCGGAAGGAAAAAAACGTGTAATCCGATACTGTTGCTTAATGTAAATAACACTTAATGTAAATAAGGCCATTGTTTGTGTGTAAAGCAAATAACACACGAAGATACAGGGGTTGGACAAAATAACTGAAACACCTGTCATTTTAGTGTGGGAGGTTTCATGGCTAAATTGGACCAGTCTGGTGGCCAATCTTCATTAATTGCACATTGCACCAGTAAGAGCAGAGTGTGAAGGTTCAATTAGCAGGGTAAGAGCACAGTTTTGCTCAAAATATTGCAATGCACACAACATTATGGGTGACATACCAGAGTTCAAAAGAGGACAAATTGTTGGTGCACGTCTTGCTGGCGCATCTGTGACCAAGACAGCAAGTCTTTGTGATGTATCAAGAGCCACGGTATCCAGGGTAATGTCAGCATACCACCAAGAAGGACAAACCACATCCAACAGGATTAACTGTGGACGCAAGAGGAAGCTGTCTGAAAGGGATGTTCGGGTGCTAACCCGGATTGTATCCAAAAAACCACGGCTGCCCAAATCACGGCAGAATTAAATGTGCACCTCAACTCTCCTGTTTCCACCAGAACTGTCCGTCGGGAGCTCCACAGGGTCAATATACACGTCCGGGCTGCTATAGCCAAACCTTTGGTCACTCGTGCCAATGCCAAACGTCGGTTTCAATGGTGCAAGGAGCGCAAATCTTGGGCTGTGGACAATGTGAAACATGTATTGTTCTCCCTACACCATACTAATAAATTATTGTGGTCTAAAACCAGGTGTTTCAGTTATTTTGTCCAACCCCTGTAGGTTCCAACACAATGCCGTTTATTGCCCCTCACTCGGCAACTGCCGTAACAAGGTGCATCTTGATGACATCATTAACATGTGCCACTGAGCTGCAACTCATCGGCAACATTCAGAAATTAAAAGACACTGATCTACCTAAACTTTTAGCATTTTTAAAAATCATCTACTACTGCCGCATCTAAAAATCACTTAAATATATGTAATGATAAATTGCTCACCTGAGATAAAGAAAACTTATCTTGTCCCGGCTTGGAGATATCTCACATCCTTAACGATTAATCCATTAGTGTTATGAAATAAAACAAACCACCGTTTCCCATTTAGCCACAGACGTCCTCTTCAAAATCCAGCAGGGTTTAGTAATCTAAAAATGTGACAGAATTTTAATGGAAAATCTCAACCAAACTCTGCATCATTTCTAACTGGTCCATCGCATTTGATTGACATCCACATCTTCCAATCGTAGACACTTTGGACGACACGCCGTAAAGCCAGATGTGTCACAGGAACAACAGCTCAAACGTTAGTGAAACCAAAAATGCAGGACAAAGAACCGGATGTGGGTCTCTCTCTGTCAGAATGCGATTACAGCCTCTGCCGGCTGATTACAGGTGCCTGCACAGGGATGAGGAAGAAGTGCCCTTAGGGTTTGTCTCTCCGCATGCAACGCTAGGTGGCACAACACTCATCAATGTGTGGGTGGCAAAAATGCATCCGGCTGCTGCCCATGTTTCGGAGGGGATATGGGTTAGCTTCGATCTCCTCGGTCAGGGCAGGGTTCGGCATAGACAGAGAGGAAGCACGATGCAAATTGAACAATTGGATGCGCTAAAGGGGGAGAAAAAGGAAGAAAAAAAAAAAAGAATGATCCATTACCTAAACATGATTTGGTTTGTGAGTGTATGTGTTGGGAGGGGGGGCGTCTACACAGGCTCTTTTCAGAGTGGGGGGTAACAGGGTAACAAAGTCTACAGAACAACAAATAAGGCAACAGTTGTACACCCACAAAATTCATCTGTATAAAAGGTGTAGCTTATAAAATAATCAATAAACGTACGTACCAGATAGGTGTACCTAATAAAGTGCTCAGTGAGGATCTGTATCATACAAGGATCTGTATTATTTAGTTAGCATTTCTGTGTGTTTTCGCAGCGTGCTCTGTTATCAGATTTCCAAGCAGATGGCTGTAGTTTTGCTGCTATTTGTTTTCCACAAGCCAATTTTCTTGCTGAAGAGCAGAAACACAAAGTACAGGGGTTTAGCATTTGTGAAAAAGGAAGAAAAAAAACACCCTCTGAAGTTATCCATGCCACACTGCCAAACAGTCAGAGTGCATTGTGCAGTGACCTCACACAGCACGACTTCAATTAGCCTTACAAAGGGAGCAAACAAACACCCACATTGCTTTTATATATAGTATTGTACTGTTTGCTGTCAGTCATTGAATTGTGTGATTTGTTAATGCAGCTGGTCAGTGCAGGGTTTGGGCAGTTTGTTAGTTTAACTAGGTTTACAAATTATAAATGTTCACTCCTCTTCCTTCTTCCATGTCAAATGTCTTACAGCAATTCTGGAACATTTCATTCCAAATCCATGGGCATTAATATGAAGTTGTTTTCCCTGCCATAACCATCCCCCATTGTTGTGCAAAAGCTTTCTTCCTGGATTTTGGAGCATGACAGCCTGACCTCACTAAAATCAACTTGGTAGCAGACAAGGTTAAGGGCCTTGCTCAAGGGCCCAAACGTGGCTGCAATAGCAGAGACTGGATTTAAACCGACTATCTTCCCATTGATAGCCCAAAGCTCCATCCACTAGGCTACCACTGTCCCAGAAAAAAGGAATCAGACTGAGCAGGGACCTGTGATAGAAATTAATATGAGTAAGGGGCTTCTTATAACATCATATAAAAGTATTTCACATATTTAAAGTGTAGAATGTAAAACACATATTCAGTAAGATGGTTTTAGGAGTACTGTGACCGAGGTCACAGAAGAGAACAGAACAATCAGATAGAACGTTTAAACATAAACATAACAAGGATGTAAAAACAAAAGATACCTAAGAAGGACAGATTATCACATCACAAGACCAGAATTATTTGGAACATAGCAGACTCTGTGGCACTATGGCGCCAATATGTATCTTCTTATTTTTTAATATGTTTTATAGCTTCTTACTGATTCTCTTTGTGTGTCCGGCTCTGAGGAGGAGGGGTTAGCGATGGAGAGGGCGATAGAGGTATAAAAAGACGCAGCGGTAAAAACACATGCTGCAACCAGAGCTGGGATCTCGAATACATCGTATCGAATCTCAGCTCTGCCTTGCCGACTGAGGCTGAGCGGCCACATGAACAACGATTGGCCTGTTGTTCAGATGGGCGGGACTAAGCCGGATATGGGTCTCTCTTTGTCAGACTGGTGTGAGGGTGTGTCTCTCCGTACACAGCGCTAGGTGGCACAACACTCGTCAATGTGTGGGTGATGAGATGCATACGGCTTCTGCCCACGTGTCGGAGGGGGCATGGGTTAGCTTCGATATCCTCGGTCAGAGCAGGGATCGGTATAGGCGAAGAAGAAGCATGATGCAATTGGGCAATTGGACTCGCTAAAGGGGGAGAAAAAAGGGAGAAAATGCATTTAAAAAATAAAAAAAAAAGACCTATGTAAAATTAATAGTTGTTCTTACTGTGGTATGCTTCTATGCTGTATGTAAGAATCCACAATTGTGCTTTCATTGAACTTCAATCCAGCTAAAAAGAATCACTTGTGTCCGGGTTTGCTTTTTGACAGGAAAAGTTCCACCACAGATCCATCCTCTTCGGGTGGTCTAAAGCAGCGGTCCCTAACTTTTTTGTGCACCACGGACCAGTTTCATGTAAGATATCATTTCACGGACCGGTGGGGGCGGGAGGATTTAAAATAAAATTATATGACAAGCATAATAAAATACACAGAGTGCATAACAGTACTACTCACCTAGTGATGGAAAATCAGTGGGAACCCTGAGCTTTTTTTGCTGCAATGAGACGCTCCCACCTAGGGGTGATAGGAAACAATTACAATCGAAGTGTGTTTCTTACATCCAGTCTACTCTGTAACTTTGTTTTGGTTGCCATCACTGCAGAAAATCCGGCAAAGATAGGATGCTGGAAATAGGGTTAGGGGATCTCTAATTATTTATTCTTTCTGTGCAGCCCGGTCCGTGGCCCGGTGGTTGGGGACCACTGGTCTGAAGGATGTTCGAATGAATTAAAATTTTAATAAATGAGAAGATAGTTAAGAAGAGTTTATAATCCTTCAGTTTAGTCTGTGGTTAAATAAAGTCTGATGGTGAGTTTCTAGACATAGGAAGTGCAGTCACTGCAGATTTCATCACATCCAGCAGTTCTGCAGGAACAGCATTGTTGGCTTCAGCCTCAGGTTGGGGAAAAAAGTTCGTCAGAACCACCTAGAGGTAAAAACAGAGGGTTTCGGTGAAACATGACACAATCAAATTAATAAATAATAATAGGTTAGCTGTGCAGAGTATAGCATAATTATGGTAAAACTAGGGCCCTACTAAATTCACTGGAAAGTGTGCTTCATTTCACAGATTCCACCGATTTTAAACAAAAGTGTCACATTTTACAGCAGTCATTAAATTACACTCAAACATTGAATGATAGAATAAATGGAAGCTACAATAATCAGCACAGCCTACCTTAACGGATACATAAATACCCGATTTCGGGTACAGAATAAACTGTACATAGACAAACTAGCGGGAGCATAATACTTTACTGGCTTGTTCTTTTGAGGCACAGCACAGACTACAGAGAGATGATCACGTGTGTAGATAAGCACACTTTTCCATTGATTATGGAATTCCCACTAGGGACAAAATGCACTTAATATGTAAAAACATACATCAAACATATTCAGCACACTTCACCACAGAGAAGTCTGTTACACTAACTTTATTACTGTATGATTGCTAGGACTGTCTCATTTTATACGCTATGCGAATTAATTGTAAAATTGCTAAACACAAACCTTAAATTTAGAATTTTACAGCAAATTGCATATTACACTGGAAACGTCTTATTTCACAGTCAGTGATGCGATTTTCACAGCCGTGATTCAGGTAGGGCCTTGGGTATACTTAAAGGGATAAACTAGAAGTACAACAGGTCACAGGACATCAGCACACATCTCCCCCATCGTTAGCAAATCTGAGTGATTGTACGCGAGAGGCAGAATGACTGCATCCCAGCATCCCTGATTGTTGCAAATCTTTAAACATAAACCTCCAAGGTGTTTGTCTTTGTCTAAGCCAGAAGTGGAAAGTCCCAGTTCTAGAGGGACAAAACCCAGCATTCCTGGAAGATCCAACCTATCACATAAACTAAGCCAGCAGGTGGAACTGACTACCGGGATCAGACTTAAGCACCCCTGTAGCTATAAATATTATTCAGTCATATAAATATGATTGTACAACACATTTTTTCTGTGCAGGTGGCGCAGCAGGATATTCCGCTAGCGCATCAGCACTGGGATTTTGAAATCCCTGGTTTAAATCTCAGGTTTGCTTCCGATCCGCTGGGTGCACTCTAAGCGGGCACAACTGGCAGTACCGGCAGCAGACAATTATTGGGCACTAAAGTCTGCTGGGTGGGAAAGGCCGGACTAATAGATGGGTGGGGTCTTCAAACGCTGTGCAAGGACCCTGTTTAGCAGCCCAAGGTGCCTGTACAGAGGTGGAGGAGTATCTGTAACAAGCTATTACAGATGGTTTCCTATCAAAAAAGAATTTTGAATATTGTACAAGGAGCATTAGAGTAAGTGGTGGAACGTAAGGATTCTCTCAACCAGATGCTGAAAGGTTGCAGGTCGGCTCAGCTTACATCTGCACTTTACCCAAGCGTTGATCTACAGATGGAATTCAAGCTAGTGTCGTGCAAATTCCAGATGTATCGTGTTTGCACAAGTGCTCGGCTTGAGCAAAGGGAATTAGAAGGTTTGACGAAGGACCCTCGATCTGTTTAGCATGCATCGGGGAACAAATCAATGGGGATCTCCATATGTGCTGACATGTAACGGCCACTCGCCAGCGCTAACGCATGACCGTGTCTGAATGATGAGTTGAATTTTAAGGCACTGGACGTACATCGATATGTCCACGCAGTGCTTAGCTTGCTGTTCGGAGACTATTTTGCAGTCTTGTCTTGTCTGGTTTGGTCTAAGCCGCTGGTCTGCAGGCAGGGTATGTGGGAAAAAAAAATGCATTAAGTCTCAAAATAACGCCGGTTATATAGATTCTTTTGAATCTCGGCCAACCATTTTCACCCAGTTCTAACCTTGCCTTGCTGCACACTGGTAATAGTATGCCATCAGAAACATCTTGTAGGTGTCGGCTTCGGTTTTTTTCCTCTGCCTGTGCGCTTTATCCTTCGTATGAAGAATCACATTTCAATTTACATGGGGCAGATTTCTCCCATCGCGATCTGTGGGCGGTAATGGATTGAGGTTTCTGAGGGCTGTCGCCAGCTGCCTGACAAGAACAGAGGCCAAGCTATGACTGCAATGAATTTAACAAGCAAGCGCAGACTCAAGGAAGATCTAATCTTGTATGAACAGGATTTTCTACGTGAGATTCTTTCCCTTTTTCCCTTTTTCCTCCCTGAAAACTATTGATCATGTAGGAGGACTTCTCATTTCCAAGCATTCCTGTAAAGCTTTGCAAAATAAAAGAATAGAAAGTATGTAGACTATGTTAGATAACGTACAGCGTGTACCTTTGTTAGCAGGTTGTGCTGTTATAATGACGACGGTGTTGTAGAGCTTTTGTCGGGATGGCATGCACAAGAATAGCAAGTCATAATAGAAAAGAAGAAATGGTTGCAGCGTGTCCAATTACCCAATTGAATTATGCTTCCTCTCTACTGATGTTGATCTCCACCCTGGTTGAGGAGACTGAGACTAACACACACCCCCTCCGACACGTGTGCCGTACCCGACTACATCTTTTCACCTGCACAAGGCGAGTTCAAATGGGGATCAGCTTTGTGTATGGAGAGACACACCCTGATCTTCATTATTTCTCGTCTCTGTTCAGGTGCCATCAATCAGCTAGCAGAGGTCGTAATCGCATCAGTTATGAGGAATGCCCGTCCGGCTCTCACCCTGTATGAACAACAGCCAATCATTGTTCATGTAGGCGCCCTGCCTGCCGTATAGCAGAGCTGAGATTCGAAACAACAAGTTTAAAATTTCAGCTCTGGTGTGCTAGCGTTTTTTACCGCTGCGCCACCTGAGCGCCAAAATGATCGCATTTTTAGTTAGTCATGTCCAATTCCTCAGTGAACTTTCTTTGCACATCACATATCACATTCACTGTAAATTCTAACTCAGAACCATTAACATGTACAGAAGATCATGATTGCTCTCTATATTCCTCCACCACTCATACAGGTTCCTCATCCTCTGTTATGCAGGCATGGATATTATAAAAAATAAAAAAAACACAAAAGGAGTGGTTTCTTCCAGCATGACCACAATCATAGACTAACTGAATGGTTAAATTTGTGTAAATGATGCAACTGATACAGTATGTGGCCTTCACAGAGACCAGATCACTGTTGCAGCAGCAAGGAGGTAACCCTCGATTCACCCCCTCACCCCCCCCCCCCCCCCTTTCCTACTGACTACATTGGGGGATTGTTTGGTATTTGTATAGCCAATTCACCCCTACAATCCTTCTGCCGCTTGCACCTCCCCCATGCTGGCCAAGAAAAGCTCAAGACTAGCATTTGTTTCAGATGAGGTCTGTGCTACATGTGGGTTGTGCAGTGGGAATTTGTCATGACTAAATCAAGAGAAAAGAGGAAGAAATTGTGCTTCATCTTACTGTTTTTGTATTGCTTAAATTGAATTCATTTAAAAATGAATGTCGAGACCTCTATTCAACACTGTATTATAGTTTCCTTAAACCAGAGGCTCTGTCCCAAATCACATACTAATGTCAATATGTTTGGGAGGCTGTATCTGCTTTTAGCCTGCTCATACACACACTAATCTCATTAGCAATGCTGCTAAATTGGAGCTTTACCTTCAGCTATTTACACATCTTGATTACCCGGTCAATGCAGAGGTCAAATGGGATTACAGACACTTCTGATTCAGAGAATTATTTGGAGGTCTATGTAGTATCCTACACCTGTACAAACTGTAGCATAAAGCAGCCCTAAAGGTTGTAACGGACAAATATCTTAATACTTCTGCAGTTTAAGTAAGACACAGGATAGAAATAAGTTTTAGAATCATGTCTGTTGTTATTTGCTGCAGAATTCAAGTACCTCAGCTACCAAAATTGGCAAATTACACTTCTCTTGGATTGACTAGTAAAAAAGCTATAAAAAAAATACAAATTTGTAGGGAACTTGGGTGGCACAGCCATCTAAAACCCTAGCTTGCCACTGCCGATAGCTCAATCTCTCTTGTTAGAAGCTCAGTGGAGCTAACTGACCTGACTGGGTGTTCAACAGATGCAATTGGTAGTACAGTGGTACCTTGAAACTCAACATCAATTGGTTCTGGGAGTGGTGTCGAGTTTAAAAGGCGTTGAGTTTCAAGGTATTTTTCCCCATAATGATGTACGGGAAACCTATTAATGCGTTTCATGGTCCTGTTGAATTGCATGTATTGTAGGCTTATGTAAAATATTGAGGTTGTTTTTGACACTTATGCACTGAAAATAACACAAATATAATATAAAAACACTCAAATACAATTAACACTAAAATACAATTAACATACAATGCTTCTTAATCGTGGAGATTCTTCATCTTGGAATACTGTATTCCGTTCAGTAAAGGCGCATTCACATGAGAAGCGGCAAAATAGCTTTTGCTCTGGCTGTGCCATTATTTCCTATGGAATGTGGCGCTGCACAAAGCTTAAGGTGACTTATTGTACTAAACCAACGAGCGAGAAATTTCATTAGTGGAGAGGACTTATTACCAATATTAATTAAGAGAAGTTTTGTGTTTCTATGTCGTTCTTTTACATTTACATTTTTGGCATTTAGCAGACGCCTTTATCGAAAGCGACTTACATTATAGCTACAGTATACAGTCTGAGCAATTGAGGGTTAAGGGCCTTGCTCAGGGGCCCAACAGCAGCAACCTGGCAGTTGTGGGGCTTGAACCAGTGACCTTCTGATTACTAGTCCAGTACCTTAACCAATAGGCTACGGCTTTTAATACAATAAGTCACATTAAGCGTTTTAGACTCTTACCGAAAAGCTGATTATCACTATTTCTCAGAACCCTGAGCTATAACACAAGTTTAAAAGTGAAACAGGAGGAAAATCCAGCTAAACACAGATACATGTGGACGCTTTTAGAAAGAATTTGACGGTTATTCCACACAAATGCAGATTTGTCTCATATTCGCACTTTGATGACGTTGAGTCACACACCATTGAGGTTAAGGTAGAGTTTCAAAGATTTCGAGTTTAGGGGACGTCGAGTTACAAGGTACCACTGTATATTATAGTGAAAACTGCATGGGGCTACTCTCCAATGAGTGGTGAGGACTGGTATAGAGTATATCGTGACCTTTATGATATTAGGTATCGTTGTCGGTGAGAATCCAGCACTGGATGTTGTAAAATAAGGGGCCAGGGTGCTAGTCTGTGGCTTTTCTCAGCACGGGGTGGTGCAAGTGACAAAGAAGTGACTAAATTGGGAGGGACAGCACTACAAAAGAAAGTACTCATCCTTTACTGCTTTTTCTTCCCTCTGTAAGGATGTTGATGAAGGCCTGGATGGTGGCACCTATCTTTAGCCAGGTTATACAGGCTGAACTTTATCCTGCTGGTCCTCATTGTGCTCTGTATTGTGCGCCTTTTTTTTAAAACTGTTCATAGAGATCCTCTGATCCTCTCCAGTCCTCCTCACAGTGCTTCTATTTCTCTTTTTCTCTCAGTAAGTGGTAGGGTCAGACTCCCGTCTTGCTTGAATATACTGGTGACACTGGTGAATGGTGGTATTGAGAGAGCTTTGTTAATAATTCAGAAAGTGCTCTCTCAATAAACAGCACTGTTTTGTTAAATGACTTGGTGTGTGTGGAATAAAGCAGAGGGGTGAAGATTCTGTCTGTCTTGGGATACACACATCTAGATTTAAATGTCTTGAGGTTTCCGTCTGATCCAGCTTAATTCTAGACCCTGGCTGTCTAAATTTATATCAATTAGGGCTGTCGTTAATCGCGTTAATTAACGCGATTAACGCGTTAAAATTGTAATCGCAATTAAAAAAATTTATCAAGATTACAATTTTTAATCTACGGTAACTATTTTTATTTGGCTGTTTGTGCCACATACATGGCTGGATTACTGACCGGGCCAGTGGGGCCAGCGCCCAGGGGCCCTTGAGGTCAGGGGGCCCTGGCCCAAAACATTTTGCGATGCCTATCAACATTTATGATACAACATATTTTTATTTCCGAGGGCCCTCCATTTTAAGGATCCTCTGACTATTAGGGACTTTGACCCCAGGGCCTCTTGGGGGCCCTAGCCATGCTTTTGGGGGCCCTAGCCATGCTTTTGGGCCCCTTATGAAAATGGATGAGGCGTTGTGGCACTGCTCTGACTTCGACTTCTGGCTATTAGGGGTCCTAGGAAAGAGGGGGGCATATTTTTAGAGGGCCCTGGTTATGAGAGCCCCTACCAGGGGGCCTTAGAGAAGAGCAGGGCATACCATTAGAGGGCCCTTGGGCAACTCTTTGCCCAGGGGCCCAGACTATCCTTAATCTGTCCTTGGCCACATACATGTGTGTCTCTGTGGTAATTAACTGTATTTCAGATGAATTAGGATGTAAAGCGCATGAACTGTCCGATGATAAACTACTTGTAGCGGTTTTCACTTTTTTTACGTGTTGATGAAAAGATGAATACAATCACGCGATCTCTGTATCGAGTAGCTCCGCCTCCTCCCCCTCCGGTAAAAAGTGAAACTCTGTGTGATGTTTCATCTCTACAGTTTATTCAGGTTATTCTATCACATGGTTATAAACATGATTTATATTTGTGATGTTTGTAGTTTTCTAAAAACACATTCGTATCTGATATTTATATGGACTAAGCGTTTACATGGACTGTTTTAATTAACACTTTTTTTATATAGCTACAGTCAATTACTTATAGATAATGTCTGCTAACTTGACTGTTTCAGGTATTTATAGGTGTTTAAATGGTAATTTAGAACAGTATTTCCCAGTATTCTTTCTTCACAAACAAAGTATTAAAGGGTTTTCTTAATAGATCTATGAAATAATCATATCTGTGTTTTGATGCTTTATTGATGCCTTATATTAGATCAAAACATTATGGTTGGTGCACCTGTTTTCAGTGTCAGGGTCATGAACAGGAAAAGATCCTCACTTTTGTCAGATAATGTGCTTTCTACAACGAATTTAGATTTAATAATTTTATCATATTTTATGAATGTTTTATTGGTAAACACGTTCTTGCAATAACAATGTGCATAACTGTTCAAATTTTGCTTAATTATTAGTTTGCGATTAATTGAGATGAATACATACATATTAGGGCTGTCACACGATTAAAAATTGTAATCGATATTAATCACGATTAATTTTGTTCTTTAATCTCGATTAAAATTTTTAATCGTGTGACAGCCCTAATATCAATAGAATAGACTCCAGGTGTGCAGTCAAGCCAGAGAGTCTGCACACCCCTTTCACCTTCTCCATGTTTTATTACATTACAGACTCATTCTATAATGTCACAAAATTCTACACAAAATAGCCCACAGTGACAAAGTGAAAGGTTTTTAGACATTTGTGCTAATTTATTAAAAATCAAAATGTTAAATATCATATGTACCCTTTGATATGAAACCCAAAAGTGAGCTGAGGTGCATTTTGTTTTCACTGATACTGCTTGAGATGTTTTTACAATTTAATTTGAGTCCACCTGTGGTAAATTCAATTGATTGGACATGATTGGAGATTGCCAACACCTGCCTATATAAGGTCCCACAGCTGACAGTGCATATCTGAGCAAACTCCAAGCCACAGGGTCAAAGGAATTATCTGCAGACTTCAGAAACAGGATTGTGTCAAGGCATAGGCATACCCATCTGGAGAGGGGTACAGAAAATTGCTGCAGCTTTACAAGTCCCAAAGAGCACAGTGGCCACCATCATTCGTAAATGGAAGAAGTTTGGAACCACCAAAAATCTTCCTAGAGCTTGCCGCCCGGCCAAACTGAGCCATCGGGGAAGACGGGCCTTGGCCAGAGAGATGAGCAGGAACCCGAGGGTCACTCTGACAGAGCTCCAGCGTAGATCAGAAGATCAAACATCCAGGCAGCACTCCACAAATCACGCCTTTATGGTAGAGTGGCCAGACGGAAGCCACTCCTTAGTAAAAGGCACATGACAGCCCGCTTGGAGTTGGACTCTGAAACCATGAGAAACAAAATTCTCTGGTCTGATGAAACCAAAATTGAACTTTTTGGCCTGAATACCAAGCATCACATCAAGAGGAAACCAGGCAACGCTTGGTTAGGGTTTTCTGCAGGCCGCTGGAGTAACTAATTAAACTATTTCTTTATGGGCCTTACTTCATGCCCATGGGCATAGCTATGCTGAAAGAGGTAAGTGTCTTCTCCAAACAGCTTCTATAATGTTAGAAGCATGTAATTGAATTTAGTAATTGAATTAGCAATGGGTGTGGTTGAAACACCTAAGTTAATCATTAGAAAGTGTGTCTACAAACATTTGCACTTATAGTGTACATCATGCTTCTTACATTAAGGTCCCTATCTAGAGTATATTCTGCTAAATTGCAAAGATACTCATCTACACTCTGCTTTTTGTGTTTTGGTGTGCAGGTGACACTGGGAAAGGTCCTTAAAGCCATCGTGGTGATGAGAAGTCTGTTCATTGACCGCACCATCGTCAGAGGATACCACGAGATTGTGTACTCAGAAGACAGAAAGGTAACACCCGAACCACTTCTCAAATCTGGTTTAGTATGGTTCTGTGATTGATTAAAAGGTGTTGGGCCAACATGTCACCAGAACAGCATAACACCAGATGCACCATGGCTGAGATTAAAAAATGCTCTTGTACTGCACTACCACTTTTCTTTTTAGTTAATGTTCCTTTGAGCTTGAACCAGTTTAGCCATCCTTTTCGGATTACCTTTCTCAACAAGGTTTTTCTGCCTGCAAAACTGCCGCTCACTGAATGGTTTTGTGTAAATCACAGATCAGCAGTAGTTATTAAAGTTCATTCAAATCATCCCGTCTGGCACAAATAATCATGCCACCGTTAAAGTAAACTAATTTTTTTTTTAATTGCGCTCAGATCAGCACACCTGGAGTGGTATCATGTTCTAAAATATATTATAATAATATTCACCATGAGTGGCTCAGTGGGTAGCACTGTCACCTCACAGCAAGAAGGGCCCTGGGTTTGATCCCCAGGTGGGGCGGTCTGAGTCTTGTCTGTGTGGAGTTTGCATGTTCTCCCCGTGTCTGTGTAGGTTTCCTCCCGCAGTCCAAAGACAAGCAAGAGAGGCGAACTGCAGATGCAAACTCGTCTATGACTGTGTTTGACATTTAACTTGTGAACTGATGAATCTTGAGTAACCAGTGTTCGTGATATATCAGTAGGTATCAGTATATTAGAAGGTAAACAATGGTTAACAGAATGCCTGCAGTTTGGGCTTTATTCTGCTTTTCTCTCACCCCCCTCCCCTGTCCTTTACAAATGTCCACTAGGAGGGCACAACTTCCAGAACCTGTCCATTTATTGGTTAAAAATCATATGTAAGTTTTTTTTTTTTTTTCAGGGGAAGTAGTGCTCTGGAAAGCCATAGTTCAACTGCTATAACAACTGATATTAACTGAAGCTCTCGGGCCGTGTCTGTCTGAGTGTATGTAGGCGCTGCTGCTGTGTAACTAGCTCATTACATCATTACACGAATCAGCAGGTGTACAGGTGTTCCAAAAAAGCAGCCAGTCAGTGTACTGTATATTAGATTATTTATTTATTACGTTTAGTAGCCGCTTTATCCTGATCACCGTGAATTTCGCGCACAGGGAAATCTGGGCAGTGGCCAACACACCTATTTATACAGTCATAAGCAGTTATAGCATCTTTAATAGGCAACAAACCTCTGTATACAATTTACATAATTACTGTTTGCAGAATAGAACATTTTTAAATGAAAATAAGTCATAAAATGTGACTATATGAACCTGGTGTTTGCCAACGCTTGGAAATAATGTATATGATTATGGAAGTGTGACAGGCCTGCACATTGTGCCACTTGTGAACGCAGGGCTGATGCTCTATTGCAGGGGTGTTAAACTCACGGCCCGCGAGCCAGATCCGGCCCGCCACGTCATTTTATGTGGCCCGCGAAAGCTTAAACGACTGTATGATAGTTGTGATGGTTCGAGTCGTTACAGAGACGCGCTTATAATTTAATAGGACACCTGCGCCTTTAAGTGCAACTGTTGACATCGTAGTCATGGCAACTAACTTTGACCTTCACTGAGAAGCCATGTGACTTTTACGGCAAAAGAACGCGGGTAGTAATGTAAACAATAATAATAAATATAAATGATTATCTTGTAATATATTACCAAAGCATCGTCTGTAAGTAGTGGCGTTTATATTCTCAGTTGTTTGTAAATGTTTAGTGAGTATATCACCGCGTTTTAGTTACAAATTTACCGTAATTAAATACAGTTGTTACCGTTACTATAGCAATTAGTATCTTTACACAAAATGCTAACTCGTTAGCGCTATTTTACGTTTGGTTAACTCTCATATTGTACCAGATGTAACACTTGACTACAGCTGTGTGCTTTTACTGTATTAAGTTCTTTATTGTTTTTATTGTTTGTACTTCATTCTGGTGCACACAGTGTATCACACAGCTGGGAAGCAAATAAACCGACTGTATTCTGAACAGAGCTGTCTGTCTGTCTGTCTGTCTAGCTGAGCAAGGGGGATAAACTTTTAGTGAGGGCAGAACAATTGTCTTAAAATACACTGTAAAATCCTAAACAAACTGCATCTTTCAAAATGCATGCTGATTTTGTGACCTGCAAAGTGACACATCCTGCCAGTAGATGATAAGAAATATTTACACATAATCCCAAAATGTACAAGAAGATAAGTAAGAAAATTAAGCATAAAGAGGAAATGTAATGAAAATGAAAACAAGTTTGTGCTTCAGGAAGAGAAACCGGTACGCTGTTATGAGGCCGTGTCTGTGGTAAAGGAGGACAATATAAATGCAGAATTTAGCCTCCAAGAAAAACAACAGACTGCAATCTCAGCAGGATACGTTACAATCGGCCCTTTGAGGGCCACAATAATGCTGATGTGGCCCTCGGTGAAAATGAGTTTGACACCCCTGCTCTATTGTTTATTTACTCTGTTAAAAGGTTTATTTTTGCACATTTTTTCTGATCGTAAAAGCCTGTAAGCAAAGTTATTTTAGTTAAAAGCTGGTTTTTTTATTCATTTATATATCAATAAGATAAAACAGTATAGTGGTGCATCAAAACATTTGCCCTAGCAAAAGATCATATCACATTATTGTGATAAGCTCAGTTAGCGGGTGTCTAAAGTGAGAAGAAATGCTGAAGAAAATACATAAATCAAACAAAAACAAAGAATGATTATATGAAATTAGTTTGAATTACTTGCCCTGCAGCATTCGCATCATACATTTTTAAAACACATCTTCAAATCATCAAAAGAACCATAAAAAACTACAGTGAGGCAATATTGTTTATATATTTTAATGTAATGCTTAGCTATTGCTTAATATATGTTAGAAGATGAAGGAGCTTTTTTGATAGTACGTGGTTGAGTTGAGCTACACCTTCAGGGTTGATGCTCTATTGAAAATCCCTGTAAGGCTCCTGTGGCCTCTCTGACTTCTTAAGCATTCTTATTATAGTTTGCCCTCCTCCATCTTTTCTTCTTTCTTGCACAAGGTCAGGCTGACATGCTCGACCCTTTTGCCGAGTTTTGTAAGGGCATTGGTTCTCCTGGCTTAGGTAACGGTGTGAAATACCGGCTTATTTTAATTGACGCATGTCTTTCAGCATGGTGGTTTAATAATTCAGTCGTGCCCAGAGCTCTCTTTCAGCTATGAAAGTGTGAAAAGGATTTAAGACGCCCGTCTACGCTTCATGCTTTCTCCCTCCAAAGCTCGGTTTCAACGTTAACGGCTCATTCATTTTGAATACGGGGACGTGCGCCTCTTTCGATCCGGACGTGCTGGCCCGTTTGAACGCGGCGATGTGACACTAATATGAAGCGGCCATCAAAGCCGTGCGCGGCCTTGATCAGTGTTAATTATGGCAGCGAGTTGGAAGCTTGTGAACTGACTGTCAGGACAGAGCACTGCTTTGGGAGCTGGAGAACTGAGTTGCGTGTGTGTGTGTGTGTGTGTTTAACCTCTGATGGAGTTGGGCTGATGGCACCACTGTTCAGTTTCTACCAGCTTCAACAAACAGCTGTTTGCACCTAATTGATGCTGCTGGATTATTAAATCCCAGACAGATTTTGCCTAACTTTGTTTTTTCTCTCATTTGCTCAGGTTTAAATTTAGACGTAAAGCTTTATTAGTTAATTAGTTGTTGTACTTATTAGCGGCTTTATATCATTCTGTACAAACTTAAATAATACAACGACCAGGAATAACATTATGACCACTGACAGATGAAGTGAATAACACTGATCGAGCATCTGTGGGATGTGCTGGACAAACAAGTCCGATCCATGGAGACCCCACCTCACAACTTACAGGAGTTAAAGGATCTGCTGCTAACATCTTGGTGCCAGATACCATAGCACACCTTCAGGGGTCTAGTGGAGTCCATGCATCGACAGGTCAGGGCTGTTTTGGCAGCAAAAGGGGGGACTGACGCAATATTAGGACTGTGGTCATATAGTTATGCCTGAGTAGTGCACCAAAAAAAAGGAGATCTTTATTGAGCCTGCTCTCTCATGTCACGTTCCTGGAGAGTTGTAGAGACTGGTACTTGAAAGGTTCCTGGTTCAAGCCCCACCACTGCCAGGTTCCCACTGTTGAGGAAGGCCCTTAACTCTCAATTGCTTAGACTGTATACTGTCACAGAACTCTAAGTCGTTTTTAATAAAAGGTCTGCTAAATGCCGAAAATGTGAAGTAAATTCCAGTAGAAAGCTAAGCACATGTCTAAAGTGAGAAGAAAAGCTGAAGAAAGCACATAAATCAATCTAAAACAAAAAAAATACTGTCTATAATTATATGACATTAGTTTTAGAATTACTTTTCCTGCTGTCGGACCCCTCCAACACGTGTCCAATGTGCAGCCGCTTTTAATCACCTGACAGTTCTGGGTTCCCACACAGAGCCGTATCATGTACGGAGAGCCATACCAAGCTCCATGTGACACTGCACTGGCTTCCGGATCAGTACTAGAGATTACATAATATTATAAAGCAGTGTACCCTTTATTGACCCTGCTCCCTCTCTCATCACATTCCTGTGAGAAGCTCATCATGTGTCTAAAATGAGAAGAAAAGCTGAAATACTGTCTATAATTTATATGAAAGTGGCTCGGTGGGTAGCACTGTCGCCTCACAGCAAGAAGATCCTGGGTTTGATCCCCAGGCGTGGCGGTCCGGGTCCTTTCTGTGCGGAGATTGCATGTTCTCCCCGTCGTCTGCCTGGGTTTCCTCCGGGAGCTCCGGTGTCCTCCCCCAGTCTAAAAACCTGCAGTCAGGTTAATTGGAGACACTGAATTGCCCTATAGGTGAATGGGTGTGTGTATACATGTGTGTCTGCCCTGCAATGGACTGGCGCCCTGTCCAGGGTGCTACTGTGTGCCTTGCGCCCATTGAAAAGCTGGGATAGACTCCAGCACTCCCCACGAGCCTAACTGGATAAGTGATTAAGAAAGTGAGTGAGAATTTATATGAAACTAGTTGTGAATTACTTTCACTGCCGGCAGGCGGACCCGTCCGATATGCAGCCGCTTCTTATCACCTGACAGTGCTGGGTTCCCACACAGAGCCGTGTCATGTACGGAGAGCCATACTAAGCTCCATGTGACTTCCCCCTCAGTCCTAAAGATCATGTATCACAGCATGACAAGCCCCTGTCTGACCTTCCCTCCTTCAAGCGTGGTAAGTTGTGTTTGTGTGTGTGGCCAGTCAGGTCGGTAGCTCTGCAGTGATATGCTAGGATATTAGACTGGGGCCTTTGTTTATCCCTAATTTTGTCACTTTTTGTCTGATGATAAAAGCCTTTGATCAAAGTTATTGTAGTTATTAGTTGTTTTATATCATTCACACATACACCGATCAGCCATAATATTAAATCCTTGTTTCTACACTCACTGTCCATTTTATCAGCTCCACTTACCATATAGAAGCACTTTGTAGTTCTACAATTACTGACTGTAGTCCATCTGTTTCTCTGCATGCTTTGTTAGCCCCCTTTCATGCTGTTCTTCAATGGTCAGGACTCTCCCAGGACCACTACAGAGTAGGTATTATTTAGGTGGTGGATGATTCTCAGCGCTGCAGTGACACTGACATGGTGGTGGTGTGTTAGTGTGTGTTGTGCTGGTATGAGTGGATCAGACACAGCAATGCTGCTGGAGTTTTTAAACACCTCACTGTCACTGCTGAGGACTGAGAATAGTCCACCAACCAAAAATATCCAGACAACAGCACCCCGTGGGCAGCATCCTGTGACCACTGATGAAGATCTAGAAGATGACCAACTCAATCAGCAGCAATAGATGAGCGATCGTCTCTGACTTTACATCTACAAGGTGGACCAACTAGGTAGGAGTGTCTAATAGAGTGGACAGTGAGTGGACATGGTATTTAAAAACTCCAGCAGCGCTGCTGTGTCTTATCCACTCATACCAGCACAACACACACTAACACACCACCACCATGTCAGTGTCACTGCAGTGCTGAGAATGATCCACCACCCAAATAATACCTGCTCTGTAGTGGTCCTGTTGGGGTCCTGAGTGAAAGCAGGCTAAAAAGATATGTAGAGAAACAGATGGACTACAGTCAGTAATTGTAGAACTACAAAGTGCTTCTATATGGAAAGTGGAGCTGATAAAATGGACAGTGAGTGTAGAAACAAGGAGGTGGTTTTAAGGTAATGGCTGATCGGTGTATATCAATAATATAAAACAGTGTATCTAAAGTGGTGCACCAAAAAAGAGGTTGCCCAAGCGGGAGATCTTTATTGACCCTGTTCTCTCATCACATTTCTGTGGGAAGCTCAGTTAGCACGTGTCCGAAGTGAGAAGAAAAGCTGAATGAAATACATTAATAAACAATAATTACATGAAATTAGTTGTGAATTACTTTCCCTGCAGCATTCACATCATACATTTTTTAATTACAACTTCAAACCATTCACAGAACCATAAAAAACTAAACTGATGCAATATTGTTTATATATTTTAATGTAATGCTTTGCTGTTAACTTTCTGTTATTATATATTTTATTTAATTTCATCATATCTAATTAAAGAGAATATGAACTCAACTTGTTTCATTTTTTTGCTTTTTGCCAGTGTTGCTTTTCCTTCTAACAACACTTAAAAGATGTTTTGGCACTGACGATACCAAGCGATGAAGTGTTTCAGGTGTTATTTAGTCACATCCCTCCTGTAAACACATCTTAAGGTGTGCACCAGTACAGGGTTGTCGCTATCGCATTTATTTACATACTGTCGCAGTAGTAAAGATATTAAAAGCACTTGCTGGCTTAGTCTAGCACACACCATCATTGACACGTGTAAGCCACCATGTATGTTTCCTTTGGTAACGTGTAATGCCTCGTTACTATTAACAAAAAAGCAGCCTCATATTATGATGCTTCCACCTTCGTACTTCACTGAACAGGCTCTGTTCTGGTTCGCAAACTTGATATTGATCTGGTTCAGCGTGTTTCCACCAAAAAAGAGGTTCCAAACTGCGGCCACCACAGAATACTAGGTTTTTCATCGCAAACCGTGATGTCATTTATGGGCGTGTCAACTTGTTCAGGTGTCTTCGAACCTTGGTGTTTTTTTAGAGAACCGGCCCGCGTTTCCACCTGTTGGGAGCCAGACATGCATCATCAACAGTGGGCGTTGCACAATGAAAGTATAGAGTAGTGACATGATGGCGAAACGTGTAGATTACCTGCGAGCATTTGTGCTGTTGTTACAGATGTTCGTTTTCATGCAAAAAGCATCACTCAAATACTGGTGATAAGAAGACATAGACGGTGACTCCGTTCCTTGTGTTTGTTGCCATTGTTGCTTTCTTTAGTGCTTTCACGTGAGAAGCGTTTTGCGCTTTGCTCTCACCGAGACCCTCGGCACAAATAGCCGCTTTGCTCAGCGCTCGGCGGTGAAACATCACTAAAGTGTTCCATGACACGAACATCGAGTTGTGTGAAATAAACATCAAATCCACTCTAAAAGCATCCACATACTTCTGTGTTTAGCTGGATTTACTTCACTGTGGTGGTTATGCAGCTCGGGGTTCTGAGAAATGCTGAGAATCAGCTTCTCGGGGAAATCGAAAAAGCTTAACATAAAAAAGCGTAACAAGGCTTAATGTACTAAATAGGGATGTAACGATACACTCTACCCACAATGCGATGCGATTCACAGTGGTGGGTTCATGATACGATTTTTTAAACAAAATGAAATTGAAGACAAATTATGACAAAGTTTCCTTTTATTATAAAAAAATTAAATAAAATATTGTATTTGTGCTTATCTTTTATTTATCTAAATAATAAATGTCCTTTTATTTCTGAGGTAGGTACAAACTAGGCAAAACAATGCTGCACATTTCCCTTTTTGTGTAAAAACAAAACTGAAATGAAATTTTAAAACAAATCCCACATTAAATAAATAAATGAATAATACAAATAAAGAAAGTATCCTCACATAAATGAATTTGGCTGGAAAATTTAGAACCTGACAACTCTGTAGTGACGTCAACCAGAGGAGGTGAATAGCGCCAGTGCACTCTGCTGTTTAAAGTGAATATCGTTCGATTTGAATCGTTATACATGTGAATTGATTTTTAACTGTCTTGTGGTGCATCGTTACATCCCTAGTACTAAAAGTATGACACAGGAACACTAAACTTCTCTCCGTTATTACTGGTTATAAGTGCTCTGTAATGCACAAATTCATACTCATTGTTTTACTACAACAAGCCACATTACGCTTTATTTTTCACATTAAGCATTTTTCATACTGTCTGGGTCGCTTTTACCACATCATATCAAACAGTTGATGTAATTAAAAAAATATCAGCAGCAAACTAGCTCGAAATTCAATCAGGTGAATCTTAAAAGATGGAAGTGAAGCGTCAAGCTCACAACAGCACAGCAGCGGTTTTGCGGTTTTTATCAAGTTCTTGGGATCATATGTGGAACCCTTCTTTCCCCAAACATGGTTTGCTGACCATTGTTCTGATTGTTTAAATACCCCTGGACAAGTTTAAGAACTTTTGCGTGGGATGGAAGAGCGGAGATAATGGCAGTGCAGTTCATTGCTTACTTTTCATTGTGTAATTGTTATTCCCGCTGGTTTCTGGTCAACCTGCAACTTTTTTTACATTTCTGATTGCTTTTCTGTTAAGTGTGCTTAACAGAAACAACTTGCATCTGTTCTATTAGCTTTTAACTTGCAGATTATCAAACCAGTTGTACCATTTTCTCCAAAATTTTAGCCATTTCCAATTCCACATTGTAATACCGTTGTTGCTTTCACAACCCCCATCTGATCATCACACAAAAGTCCAGGGATGTTGTGTGTATATTTGAAGTAAATATCAGCACAAAAATGATCTCCAATAAAAGTCAAAGTGATTGACAGTTGTTCCCTCTTATGTGGGCTAATCTGCAGGTCAGGGTTTGGATTAACAGTAGTCTGAAGATTTGTGCTCCGACTAGTATTCACTTAGCATTGTATTCCAGCACGTTAAAGACGTCTTTAAGGAGATCTGTTCTTCACACAGAGCAGCTTTTAAAGAAACAGCCCTTCACGTCTCTGGTGAGCACAGAGTCTTTGAATGGCTTTTATAGAAGATCTCCTAATCCCGGTGTAGGTTTGAGACTTTAGGTAACTTGGAGGTAACCTGGGTCGACTCCACACCAGATTTAGGAGTCTGAGCACTGCTTATTGACTGCATTCTAACTCTGTCTCACTCTATTACCCCCCCCCCCCCCCCCCCCCCGTTCCCTAAGCCCTAGGATCAGGGTTTTACCACCTGGCCGGTTGATTCCTTATGCAGGACTCTCAGCCGTGGCACCCTCACAGGAGAACGAAGTGAGGGAGGAAGAGAAAAGTATAGAGCATGGATGAGTAAGTGAGAGGACGAGATGTATAGAAAGACAAAAAAAACTGAACAATCAAAGTGCAGCTTCAAAGACTTTCTCCATCGTCTCTTGGGTAATTTGCTATCGGACATTCTTTTTACTTCAAAGTGCGTCAGAGCGAGTGGGTTGGGGGACAGTAGGGAGATGGCATCTGATTTCTCTAATAATCGTTGACACCAAGCCTGTTTGATATTAGATCCAGTTAACATTTAGGTTTTTTCTATCGCTTTTGAAACCGTTCTGATGACCTTCACACAACGGGATGATTAGCATCGGGGATTTTATACACCAGGAGACTCTTAGCACTCATCTTGGCTTTTAATGCAAAGCCTACCTGGTATTCAGCCTTGTGGGCTTTAAGGAGAATTGCTAAATATTTAAACGTGCAGCACATACGTTTGGTAAGTTGTGTTACCATTGCAGAGTGCTTTTCCCAACCTCCATGATATTGTGTTCTTGGGATCATACTCACAAAAACTCCAAACATAATCAGAAGAATAATTGCCAAAATGCTCGTGCAAATATTTAAGAGGGATTTTGTGTGGGATGGAGGAACGTAAATGATAGCAGTAAAGTTTATTGCTAATTGTTTATTGTGTAATTGTTTCTCCTGCTGGTCATCCTGCAGCTCTTCAAATGCTGCTTTCTCTTAACATCATTATGATAAGTCTTAGAGCAGGAGTGTTCAAACTTTTCTGATTAGGGGACAGACATAGTAAAAAAAATATGCAAACACAATTCTCAGACTCTTTTGTAATAAAACAAATAAAAATATATTAGACCTACCTGATTAGTTTTGCAGTACGCCTGAAATCTGCATTTGCTATTTAGTTTTCGTTTCTTTGGTGCCGCCGTGTTTATCTAAAAACTTGGGAGCAATGATGTAGGTGTAACGTTAATGTTTTGAGTTGTGGAGAGGAAGATGTGGAGCGTTTTTAAATTTGTTTTATGCTATAGCGACACCCAGAGTTCAAAAAGTTCAAGCAGTTTTTTTTACCTGCTTAATATCGGGCCAAATTTCATTTTATTTCTAATATACCTTACGCGCCACACCAAACTCACCCATACCTCCCTGCCAAAAGAAAACCAGCCATTCATTTGCTCCCTTTGTGGATCAAGAACTTCTGTCAAACACATCCTTTATTCATGCCAAAAGATGAACACCACCAGAACAAAATTCTACCGTACAAACAACTACAAGGAAATCTTCACCTCAGCCCCCCCCCCCCCCCTCCGCAAACTGCTTAAATTCTTAAAAGCACTAGCACTTAAAACGCCATATAAGTTTTTAAAAAACAATTAAACTCTACACCCTCATAGTGACACAAACACTTTAACCACTATACACACAAGTAAAGAAAGCAAATCGACCCTCTACTTTGATGTTTAAAATTATTCAGTTATGATAATAGCCATACCAGCTGACATGGTGTTAAGAATTAAACAAACAAACAAACCAAAACTGGCCACAAATGGCCCACGGGCCATAGTTTAGACACCTCGGTCTTAGTTTGTAAGGTAAACATTTGTGGAGGTCCACTACACCACATTTCCCAAATGTGCTCTATCAAACCAGTTCCAACCAGTACAACAACAGTGTTTAAAGTGTCACTCTTTTATGGCTTTTTTTCCTTGCCTATGTTATCATACCTAATTTGGTCCTTGAGAACTTTAAAGAGCTTTATCATTTTATCCAATGGCAACAACCTGTTTTACCTGTTTTATTTTTTGGTATGTAATCTCAAGGCAGTCAGAATATAAATATATATATACAGGGGTTGGACAAAATAACTGAAACACCTGGTTTTAGACCACAATAATTTATTAGTATGGTGTAGGGCCTCCTTTTGCGGCCAATACAGCGTCAATTCATCTTGGAAATGACATATACAAGTCCTGCACAGTGGTCAGAGGGATTTTAAGCCATTCTTCTTGCAGGATAGTGGCCAGGTCACTACGTGATGCTGGTGGAGGAAAACGTTTCCTGACTCGCTTCTCCAAAACACCCCAAAGTGGCTCAATAATATTTAGATCTGGTGACTGTGCAGGCCATGGGAGATGTTCAACTTCACTTTCATGTTCATCAAACCAATCTTTCACCAGTCTTGCTGTGTGTATTGGTGCATTGTCATCCTGATACACGGCACCGCCATTGGATGCACATGGTCCTCCAGAATGGTTCGGTAGTCCTTGGCAGTGACGCGCCCATCTAGCACAAGTATTGGGCCAAGGGAATGCCATGATATGGCAGCCCAAACCATCACTGATCCACCCCCATGCTTCACTCTGGGCATGCAACAGTCTGGGTGGTACGCTTCTTTGGGGCTTCTCCACACCGTAACTCTCCCGGATGTGGGGAAAACAGTAAAGGTGGACTCATCAGAGAACAATACATGTTTCACATTGTCCACAGCCCAAGATTTGCGCTCCTTGCACCATTGAAACCGACGTTTGGCATTGGCACGAGTGACCAAAGGTTTGGCTATAGCAGCCCGGCCGTGTATATTGACCCTGTGGAGCTCCCGACGGACAGTTCTGGTGGAAACAGGAGAGTTGAGGTGCACATTTAATTCTGCCGTGATTTGGGCAGCCGTGGTTTTATGTTTTTTGGATACAATCCGGGTTAGCACCCGAACATCCCTTTCAGACAGCTTCCTCTTGCGTCCACAGTTAATCCTGTTGGATGTGGTTTGTCCTTCTTGGTGGTATGCTGACATTACCCTGGATACCGTGGCTCTTGATACATCACAAAGACTTGCTGTCTTGGTCACAGATGCGCCAGCAAGACGTGCACCAACAATTTGTCCTCTTTTGAACTCTGGTATGTCACCCATAATGTTGTGTGCATTGCAATATTTTGAGCAAAACTGTGCTCTTACCCTGCTAATTGAACCTTCACACTCTGCTCTTACTGGTGCAATGTGCAATTAATGAAGATTGGCCACCAGACTGGTCCAATTTAGCCATGAAACCTCCCACACTAAAATGACAGGTGTTTCAGTTATTTTGTCCAACCCCTGTGTATATATATATATATATTTTTTTTTTTTTTTTTTTTTTTTTTTTTTTTTTAAACCCTTTTTTCTCCCCTTTTAGCACATCCAATTGTTCAATTAGCATCGTGCTTCCTCTCTGTCTATGCCGAACCCTGCCCTGACGGAGGTGATTGAAGCTAACCCGTATCCCCTCCGAAACACGAGCAGCAGCCAGATGCATCTTTGCCACCCACACATTGACGAGTTTGGTGCCACCTAGCGTTGCATGCGGAGAGACGCACCCTAAGGGCACCCCCTCCCATCTCTGTGTAAGCGCCTCCAATCAGCCGGCAGAGAACGCAATCGCATTCTGACAGAGAGAGACCCACATCCGGTTCTTTGTCCCACCCCCCACATGAGCAACCGGCCAATCGTTGCTCATATAGCCACTCAGCTTCGAACCGGTAAAGCAAGGCTGGATTCGATACCACGCTTCTCAGAATCCAGCCCTGGTTGCAGCGCGTTTCTTTTTACCGCTGCGCCACCTGAGCGGCCCTAAATATATTTTTTTAATGCAGCTAATATTTTTTATAGTGTTTAACAAAGTTAAAAGCATCCTTTCATCACCCATACAATCAAGACGCAGCTCACCAAGCTAGCAAAAAAAAAAAAGATAGAGGCCAGAGTGCTAGTGGAATATTGTTGGGTAATATAAGGATTCCATTATGACGTAATGGATTAAGTATATTTTAGAGATGCAGTTTGGAACAAAAACTGCTAGACAGCATAAAATGCAACACAGTTTATTATAGTTTATAAATGAAGCATTATACCTTATTTAATGAAAAACAGCAACAACAAAAAAAGTGAATGTAGAATGGTAAAATAACGGTAAACAAACAGTGAGCAGAACTAGTTCAGCATTCAGAATGTAGATTTTAAATAGTAGCCTGTATCTAACTTGGAGCACACTGGAAAATCGTCAACTTTTGCAGACTATCATACCAGTTCCAACCAGTGCCAACATCAAAACAACATTTTGCTCATTTATGACTCTATAAAGTTTCAGTTGGTATACTAAAGAACTAGTAATATTACTGTAGTTATTACAAGATGCTTTGCTTTTTTCTTTACCTTTATATTGGGATGTGATGCAATATACCCACATCATTTTTGTCTTTACACACAGATCCACATGTGCAGTTTAACATGCAGTCAGACTCCATACTGATCTGTTTCAGCTTTTATTGTTTAATAGTTCCGCCCTTTTTCTCTGAATGAGTTTGTACACCTATCTGAAGCATCACACTGAGGGTGGGTGAAGGCGAGTCTTAAATCAGCACGTTGAACTCTTGCTAGCTCTGTTTTCAGTTTAAATCAACTGTTAGCTTTTGGAAATGAACTTAAAATGACTAGTATTGGCTAACCAATAATTATTAATAGCTCTAGTCTTGTTGCATAGATACTTAAGTGCAGTGTGGCTATTTAGCAAAAGAGTATACTGTTATGTCAATTTTGTTTGGCACATTTTTGTTTCTATTTCAACATTCTAACACTAGCTATGCAAAGATTTTCTCCAATCTAATTAAATATATTCAGATTATAGATCATGACTGAGTTGTTTATTTGTACACTCAATTTAAAACCTCCATTTACGTGCACGCTACAAGTAATCCAAAACAAAATGGCACGCATGTGTAGAGTACCACTTACTGTACACATTATCATGACAACAAGCCTCACGTGAGTCCTGTTTAAAGCAGCTGTATGTTACCTAAGTTTTTTTTTTTTTTAATTGCTTTGAATGTATAGCAGAATGTACTCATTCACTTCACATTCATTATATAAGCGTTCTGGCTCTTAGTTTTGTACTATGCTGATTTTAGAAACTTCCATCTGTTTTTAATTTGCTCTGTAGTTGGTGTGAACCCACTGTCCGTCATTCGCTCATATACTTGTCTGAACAGCTCGTAATTGGGTGCTGTACAGCCTTGCATCTTGCTAGTTTTAAAGTTTGCAGCATGAACTTCGTCACTTAGGCAGAAAAGTTTTTCGCTTCCGCCATGACGTACACTTTGCTGATGTTATACTGGTTTACATAGTTATTACTGTTGGCTATTATTTAAAGGATTACCCACCTCGTTCAATCGGATTGATTTTTTTCCGAGTGGCCTTAATCAGACTAGTATATTCCAAATAAGGTGTATACATGGATGTATTCTAATCCAGTTGAGCTGTTAGTTGGATTATTTGCAGATTATTAGGCTGCATGTATTAGGCTACATGTATGATTGTTTTAAACTAAAGAAGGAAGATTGAACAGTATACTAACATCCAAATGTGAATGATAAATTCAACTCCAACTATAGTGGTACCTTGAAACTCAAAAGGCATTGAGGTTTTAAAGGCATTGAGTTTTAAGATTTTTTTCCATAAAGATGTATGGGAAACCTGTTAATGTGTTCCATTGGCCCATGGAACTGCATATATTTTAGTCTAATGTAAAATAATGGGGTTGTTTTTGACACATGCACTGAAAATAACACACATATAATAAAAAAAACACTGAAATACAATTGAAAACAGTTAAAAATCAATATAAAAATACAAGAAAAACCTGCACTTAACTTCTTTATTGTTTCCTTTTGCTTCCTAATCGTGGAGATGCTTGATCCTGGAATATCGTATTCCCTTCAGTAAAGGCGCACAAAACTTAACGTGATTTATTGTACTTTAGTGAGTGAGTATGAATGAGTGAGCACACGTACGTAAATGGTTGAGTAATTAAGTGGGGAATGAGTAAGTAAAGCCTGTCAAAGTTGCCCCATCCCTGCCTTCTAGAACATATTTCTGCCCTGCTCCCATTCTTTACAGACAGACACATAGACAGACATATAGATAGACAGACAGACAGTTAATAGGTTGAGTGATTGGTAGATGCATACATACTTACTCACTTACTATATTGATCCTGAAGGAAACCAGTAAAAAAGATTCAGTAAGGTCTCAGTAGCTTGATACATAAACAATAATGGTACACATTATAAAGATTAAAAAGTACACAAACAAGAGCTGAAAGTACCTGCATGATACATGAATGTGGGATGGTAAATTAACACAGACATCAAGGACCAAGAAATAGAAATGGAGACTTCATATTCGGTATACAAATAATCCACAGTGCAAAGATAAATGTCATAGAGGCTCACATACAATATACAGTGGGGCCAAAAAGTATTTAGTCAGCCACTGATTGTGCAAGTTCTTCTACTTAGAAAGATGAGAGAGGTCTGTAATTTTCATCATAGGTACACTTCAACTATGAGAGACAAAATGAGAAAAAAAAATCCAGGAAATCACATTGTAGGATTTATTTGTAAATTATGGTGGAAAATAAGTATTTGGTCACCCACAAACAAGCAAGTTTTCTGGCTCTCACAGACCTGTAACTTCTTCTTTAAGAAGCTCTTCTGTCCTCCACTCGTTACCTGTATTAATGGCACCTGTTTGACCTCGTTATCTGTATAAAAGACACCTGTCCACAGCCTCAAACAGTCAGACTCCAAACTCAACCATGGCCAAGACCAAAGAGCTGTCGAAGGACACCAGGAAGAAAATTGTAGACCTGCACCAGGCTGGGAAGAGTGAATCTACAATAGGCAAGCAGGTTGGTGTGAATAAATCAACTGTGGGAGCAATTGTAAGAAAATGGAAGACATACAAGACCATTGATAATCTCCGTCGATCTGGGGCCCCACGCAAGATCTCATCCCGTGGGGTCAAAATGATCATGAGAACGGTGAGCAAAAATCCCAGAACTACACGGAGGGACCTGATGAATGACCTGCAGAGAGCTGGGACCAAAGTAACAAAGGCTACCATCAGTAACACACTACACCGAGAGGGACTCAAATCCTGCAGTGCCAGGCGTGTCCCCCTGCTTAAGCCAGTACATGTCCAGGCCCGTCTGAAGTTTGCCAGAGAGCATATGGATGACTCGTCGTGTTTGGAGGAAGAAGAATGCTGAGTTGCACACCATACCTACTGTGAAGCATGGGGGTGGAAACATCATGCTTTGGGGCTGTTTTTCTGCAAAGGGGACAGGACGACTGATCCGTGTTAAGGGAAGAATGAACGGGGCCATGTATCGTGAGATTTTAAGCCAAAACCTCCTTCCATCAGTGAGAGCATTGAAGATGGAACGTGGCTGGGTCTTCCAGTATGGCAACGAAGGAGTGGCTCCATAAAAAGCATTTCAAGGTCCTGGAGTGGCCTAGCCAGTCTCCAGACCTCAACCCCAAAACATCACTGCTCTAGAGGAGATCTGCATGGAGGAATGGGCCAAAATACCAGCTACAGTGTGTGCAAACCTGGTGAAGACTTACAGGAAACGTTTGACCTCTGTCATTGCCAACAAAGGTTATGTTACAAAGTATTGAGTTGAACTTTTGTTATTGACCAAATACTTATTTTCCACCATAATTTACAAATAAATTCTTAAAAAATACTACAATGTGATTTCCTGGATTTTTTTTCTCATTTTGTCTCTCATAGTTGAAGTGCACCTATGATGAAAATTACAGACCTCTCTCATCTTTCTAAGTAGGAGAACCTGCACAATCAGTGGCTGACTAAATACTTTTTGGCCCCACTGTATGTGTACGTGTGTGCATACACATGCCTGTACGTACACATACATGGAATGGCATGGGGTGTCTGGGGTGTTAAATTGTGTATTTTTATAGCATTGGGTGGTTATATCTACCAAACTCATTTGGATTTTTCTGTTTTTAGCCGTTATTGTGCATCCCCAGTAGACTGTCGTTTGTTGTGTTTATATTTCCTTACGGACTAACTCTTATAGTCTGGCCTGCATCTACAGACTGAATATCCAACGTTGCCTCTTTTTGCTGATTTTAGTTCTGTCTGGTTTCTATGGCTGACATCTTTCTCTAGGCCACCTGGTGGTCTTTTTTCTCTCCTGAGTCTGGATCAGATTCTAGACTAGCACTGTTAAGCAGTATTTGAAGCTTTGGTGGTGATGTGTTCCCGAACTTACTTTAACCGTTACAGGTGAGCAGAGATGAAAGAATGAGTTTAAGATGTTTGAGCCTGGGAGAGCGAGGAATCCTGCAGAGCAGGGTCTGTGTACAGAAATCAACCAGCTACGGTTTAAGTTTACTGTAAAACTTACTTTTTGGCACCTTTGAGTACCCCCTTTAGTGGTCTAGGCCCCAGATTTCTTAATTCACACAAAAAGCATTTGAATTTTTAGTAACATTTAACCGAAACTGTCTAATGTGACTTGCAGTGGCAATGCAGTGGTGGTGAGGCTTAAACCGACCTTCTGATAACTAGTTTGGTACCTTAACCACGGAGCTACAAGGACATACGAGTTTATATTTGTTTTCTCCTCTGGCTGTTTCTCACAGAGAAAAACTGTTTACTGTGGCTTTCTGGATATAGAAACTGACTGAACTGAAAACAACAACCACCACCACTAACATTTTAGTTCAGAAACTTCTTGTACTGGTATTAAGGCATTTTCAAGGTCATGTCTGAGGCTTTGTGGCTTCGAAGCAAGCACTTTTTGGACAGACAGCTGACTGCTTACATTTTATATTGTACTTTTAATATGTACAAACATTGACAATGTATTTTCTCTTTCTCTTTGTAGCTGGATATCTGGGGAAAGTCTAGCTACCAAGTCTTTCAGAAGGTGAGTGAACAAGTGCGCTTACATTGTTTACACAGAGCCAAATTGTGCATATTTTAATATGTTTAGGAAGGAAAAAGTTGATTTAGCCAGTGGGATAGTATGCTAATGGCACTACAGTAAGAGTGCAGTCATTCATCACTGCAGTCCTCTGAAGCATATATTAAGTTCTAATCCATCTATAGTCCGCTATGATGGGCACGTGGTAAAGGTGTTGTAATTGTGTGGCGGTTGCTGGGGTTTTATTTAAGGCATTTGCAAAGCAAAAGTAAATTTTTTAAATCTCTCCATCACTTACAGTGTGTGTAAATACAATTAATGAGGTAACTTGATTAGGTGAAGCTGACTACAATGGGTAAAGTGTTTGGCTGTTGTGGATTTGTGTACATTATGACTTACAAACCTGTACGTAGATGTTCTGTGTAAAGAATCTTCACCTTCTGGGGGGGTTGGGTGCAGCCGGTCATCTTGTTAAAGGGGCCAGCTGCATTAGGCCGGTGCTGAACAAGCATTCTGGTGGACCCACTGGAGGGATGCAGGGAAACTGCTGGGGTAAATGAGCAAAATTTATTTTAAGCTGAGCCTGAACTTTTACAGTGTTTTAAAGTGCATTCAATTTGTACACTGTAAATGTACAAAATAAATAATGGTAATATTGCATTTGTGTACATAGTTAAATATATAAATTTATTTCTATTTTCTATTTTAGCATAGCGTTTTTTTTCCCCCATTTTTCCTCCCAATCTAGTTGTATTTAATTACCCTATTGCATTCCTCTCCCCTGTACTAATGTTGACCTCCACTCTGACTGAGGAGAGCCGTGACTGACACACTTGCACGAGGCGAGTTCATATGTGGATCAGCTTTGTGTACAGAGAAACACATCCTGATCTCATTATCCCTCGACCCAAAAGTTTGTTGGACGGCCAGGGCTCATTGAGAAGACATGAAGGCTATGGTGTCTGGTGATGAGGTGAATGTGTCACAACACATGTTGAATGAAACCCGTCTGTGTATGGGGCTGCGCAGCTTCTACAATGAGCTTGCAGGCATCGGTTCTGGACATCAGAGCAATGGAAGAAGGTCGACTGATCAGAAAAGCTTTGCTTTCTTCAGCCGGGCACATAAGCATCGGTCAGCCACAGAAGAGATGGCACTGCCATCTCTTCTGTGGCTGACCGATGCTTATGTGCTCGGCTGGAGAAAGATGCACCTCACAACGTATGGAAGTTGAAGGACCTGCTAGACCTGATGTCCTGCTTGCTGTAATAACTTAAATAAATTTCTTAAAGGTGCATTGGGTAGATTTTAGGCCTTGATGGTTATACGTTTGCCCAGGTAGCGCAGTTGTAAATTATGCTAGCCCACTACCGCTGGGATCCAGGGTTCATAACCCCAGAAGTTCTCCCGGCCAGTCGGATGTCTACATACAGACATGATTGACTATTTAGGATGGGATGGTCGAAGTGGGATGACCGTGATGGATTGGCGTCCTGTCCAGGTTGTTATTGCTTTGCGTCCGGTGATTCCTAGGAAACCGTTCCAGGATAAAGCGGTGATAAAACATGAAAAATGAAATTAAAAAAAAGTTGATTTGTGAAGTGTGTGTAGTTTCACAGCCAGTAGTTAAAAGCAAAGATGCCGGACTATTCCTTTAATGATTTATGTGTGGAATCTTACAGCAGATCCTAATTAATTGTGCGGCGCTTATCCTTATGGCGGTCACGTTTCTCTCTCCCTTACCGACGCTCTGCCGTGCTTTTATCCCTCAGCCGTCGTTTGGTTTTTGATTTTGTTTTATTCCGAACCACCTTCCCTGCGTCCCTCTCGGTGCACCCGCCCCCTGAAATCTGGGTTTGAGTCGGCTGCTTTCTTCCTTTTATGTTCCTTCCTTTCTGAATCTCATTAGAGTGGAATTAAAGGCGGGCAGCCTGTGGGCAGATGGAGCTGCTGTGCCTGGTGCAGTGCTTACACCTTGTTTAAAAGATTGAGACAATGACTGAAGCTTACAGTGGGGATACGAGAGAGAGAATGAGAGAGAAGGGATGAAGAGAGACGATCTCAGCATCAGTACAGATTTGTCGTTCACATCTGGATTGTCCTGTTTGTTTCTTTAATTCTTACTGTGCGTGCGTGCTAACTCAAACATAGCCTTCTAAATTAGATTTTAATAATTACTCTGCTGAATGTTTTTGGGTGGCACTCCTTAGTACTGCCTACCACATTTCCAGTTTTATTGCAGTTCCCCACTCTAAGAAGAGGAAAAAATGTGCAAATAATGCCACAAATTCTAAACCACTTTTATTTTTGGATGCAACAATCATGAAAAAGGCTGCCGGATTAAGGTGGATTGGCTGTTTGCTCCATTTCAGTTATATTTCAGACAAAACAAAGCAATCCCTAAATGTTTACATTAAATGTTTACAGCTTAAAACATTGTTGAGGGCCGCTCAGGTGGCGTAGCGGTAAAAACACGCTGGAACCTCGAATACATCGTCTCTCTTTCTCATGACTGGTGCAATTACGACCTCTGCTGGCTGATTGATGGCTCCTGCACAGAGATGAGAAGAGAGTGCTGTCAGGGTGTGTCTCTCCATACACAACGCTGAGCTGCACTGCACTAGTCAAAGTGTAGGTGATAAGATGCGTACGGCATGCTGCCCACGTGTCGGAGGGGGCGTGGGTTAGCTTCGTTCTCCTCAGTCAGAGCAGGAATCGGCATTGGTGGAGAGGAAGCATGACACAATCGGGCAATTGGACGTACTAAAAGGGAGAAAAAGGGGAGAAAATGCATAAACAAAAAATGCATAAACAAAAAAATAAATATTAAAAAAAATATATATATATATATATATTAGGGCTGTCACACGATTAAAAATTTTAATCAAGATTAATCGCGATTAAAGAACAAAATTAATCTCGATTAATCTCGATTAAAAATTTTAGTCGTGTGACAGCCCTAATATATATGTATTCATCTCAATTAATCGCAAACTAATAATTAAGCAAAATTTTAACAGTTATGCACATTGTTATTGCAAGAACGTGTTTACCAATAAAACATTCATAAAATATGATAAAATGATTAAATCTAAATTCATTGTAGAAAGCACATTATCTGACAAAAGTGAGGATCTTTTCCTGTTCATGACCCTGACACTGAAAACAGGTGCACCAATCATAATGTTTTGATCTAATATAAGGTATCAATAAAGCATCAAAACACAGATATGATTATTTCATAGATCTATTAAGAAAACCCTTTAATACTGTTTGTGCAGAAAGAATACTGGGAAATATTGTTCTAAATTACCATTTAAACATCTATAAATACCTGAAACAGTCAAGTTAGCAAACATTATCTATAAGTAATTGACTGTAGCTATAAAAAAGTGTTAATTAAAACAGTCCATGTAAACGCTTAGTCCATATAAATATCAGATACGAATGTGTTTTTAGAAAACTACAAACATCACAAATATAAATCATGTTTATAACCATGTGATAGAATAACCTGAATAAACTGTAGAGATGAAACATCACACAGAGTTTCACTTCTTACCGGAGGGGGAGGAGGCGGAGCTACACGGTTTTGATGGACAGGTGTAGCAGCCAATGGAGATACTCGTTACAAAGCTTGCGTGATTTCATTCATCTTTTCATCAACACGTAAAAAAAGTGAAAACCGCTAAAAGTAGTTTATCATCGGACAGTTCATGCGCTTTACATCCTAATTCATCTGAAATACAGTTAATTACCACAGAGACACACATGTATGTGGCACAAACAGCCAAATAAAAATAGTTAGATTAAAAATTTTAATCTTGATTTTTTTTTTTTTTTTTCGCGATTAAAGTTTTAACGCGTTAATTAACGCGATTAACGACAGCCCTAATATATATATATATATGTTGTTGAGAATCACAGACATCAAATTCTAAATGTCTTTATATTTACAACATACATCTGTTTAGCCAAAATATTAAAATGACCAAATTATTTTAAATAAAGGCTCAAGATAATTAACAAATCACAGATTCTTCTTTTTACTGCATTTTACCAGCCAGAAGGTCCTGGGTTTGATCCGCAGGTGGAGCGGTCCGGGTCCTTTCTGTGTGGAGTTTGCATGTTCTCTCCGTGTCTGCGTGGGTTTCCTCCAGGAGCTCTGGTTTCCTCCTACAGTCCAAAGACACGCAAGTGAGGTTAATTGGAGATACAAAATTGTCCATGACTGTGTTTGACATTAAACGTGTGAACTGATAAATCTTGTATAACCAGTAACTACCTGTCCCGTCAAGAATGTAACCAAAGTGTGAAAAACTTGATGTTAAAGGGCGCTCAGGTGCAGCAGTAAAACACGCTAGCACAAACTCAGCTCTGCAGTCCGGCTGGGCTGGGCGCTACATGAACAACGATCGGTGTCTTACAGGCCGCAGTATCACGTATGAAGAGTCACTCACCACCATTCACAGTCAATCCAGCCTGTGCAGGCTCCTCAGTCATCCAGAAGAGGCCAGAATTGCTGCAACCCCCCAACAGACTTACAGCTAAATCTTTGTCCATGCAGACACCTATCATGTCAATAACACAACTGAAACACATAAGAACACTGCACTATCTAGATGATCGTGGACTGTTACATTTTAACTTTGATAGTGTATTGGATCAAATTCTTTTTTTTGATTTGTGCTTTTCAGCATGAGATGGGGCCCCCACCTTACATGATGTCATGTAACTAAATTTGTATCTGAGATTGTTGTTCAGAACGACTAGACTGTCTGGTTTCAGTGAATGAATGATGATGGTGTAGAGTGACTGTAGGAGGTCTGCAGGAATAAAAGTATTCATTTGTAGCCCCGATGACAATTACATTAGTGATGGGAGATGAGCGTTTGAAGAAAGTAATGAGGGGTCGTTGAGCTTTTGGGAAATGAAACCTTAACATAATTTCAGTGTAGAAGGAATGGATTGGAAATGGGTTTAATGTTTGATCAAATAACCCATGTGCCCTTGCTCTTTCAGGGCTGTCTTATGCATTGTGAAATGTTTGACTATATAAATCATTTGGTATAGTTATTAAGTAGTGGACACAGTCCCAGAGGGCTCAATAATTGATGTAATTATTTTGTTCAGTACACACAACATTACAGGAAGCGTGTTATTTCATATGCTCGTCATTGGGCCTAAAAGGCTTTTGGTTTTCAGCCCCTGACACTCACTGCAAATAGAATATATATATATCCACAGATCAGCCATAATGTTAAAACTACCTCCTTGTTTCTACACTCACTGTCCATTTTCATATAGAAGCACTTTGTAGTTCTACAATTACTGACTGTAGTCCATCTATTTCTCTACATACCTTTTAAGCCTACTTTCACCCTGTTCTTCAATGGTCAGGACCCCCACAGGACCACCACAGAGCAGGTATTATTTAGGTGGTGTATCATTCTCAGCACTGCAGTGACACTGACATGGTGGTGGTGTGTTAGTGTGTGTTGTGCTGGTATTAGTGGATCAGACACAGCAGCGCTGCTGGAGTTTTTAAATACCTTGTCTATTCACTGTTCACTTCATTAGACACTCCTACCTAGTTGGTCCACCTTGTAGATGTAAAGTCAGAGACGATCGCTCATCCATTGCTGCTGTTTGAGTTGGTCATCTTCTAGATCTTCATCAGTGGTCACAGGTCGCTGCCCACGCGGCGCTGTTGGCTGGATATTTTTGGTTGGTGGACTATTCTCAGTCCAGCAGTGACAGTGAGGTGTTTAAAAACTTCATCAGCACTGCTGTTTCTTATCCACTCATACCAGCACAACACACACTAACACACCACCACCATGTCAGTGTCACTGCAGTGCTGAGAATGATCCATCACCCAAATAATACCTACTCTGTGGTGGTCCTGTGGGGGTCCTGACCATTGAAGAACAACATGAAAGGGGGCTAACAAAGCATGCAGAGAAACAGATGGACTACAGTCAGTAATTGTAGAACTACAAAGTGCTTCTATATGGTAAGTGGAGCTGATAAAATGGACAGTGAGTGTAGAAACAAGGAGGTGGTATATAACCAATATATTGTTTATATTTATACCTATAACGGTATCTTTATTTCTATATTTACATCTATATACAGTGTATCACAAAAGTGAGTACACCCCTCACATTTCTGCAGATATTTAAGTATATCTTTTCATGGGACAACACTGACAAAATGACACTTTGACACAATGAAAAGTAGTCTGTGTGCAGCTTATATAACAGTGTAAATTTATTCTTCCCTCAAAATAACTCGATATACAGCCATTAATGTCTAAACCACCGGCAACAAAAGTGAGTACACCCCTTAGTGAAAGTTCCTGAAGTGTCAATATTTTGTGTGGCCACCATTATTTCCCAGAACTGCCTTAACACTCCTGGGCATGGAGTTTACCAGAGCTTCACAGGTTGCCACTGGAATGCTTTTCCACTCCTCCATGACGACATCACGGAGCTGGCGGATATTCGAGACTTTGCGCTCCTCCACCTTCCGCTTGAGGATGCCCTAAAGATGTTCTATTGGGTTTAGGTCTGGAGACATGCTTGGCCAGTCCATCACCTTTACCCTCAGCCTCTTCAATAAAGCAGTGGTCGTCTTAGAGGTGTGTTTGGGGTCATTATCATGCTGGAACACTGCCCTGCGACCCAGTTTCCGGAGGGAGGGGATCATGCTCTGCTTCAGTATTTCACAGTACATATTGGAGTTCATGTGTCCCTCAATGAAATGTAACTCCCCAACACCTGCTGCACTCATGCAGCCCCAGACCATGGCATTCCCACCACCATGCTTGACTGTAGGCATGACACACTTATCTTTGTACTCCTCACCTGATTGCCGCCACACATGCTTGAGACCATCTGAACCAAACAAATTAATCTTGGTCTCATCAGACCATAGGACATGGTTCCAGTAATCCATGTCCTTTGTTGACATGTCTTCAGCAAACTGTTTGCGGGCTTTCTTGTGTAGAGACTTCAGAAGAGGCTTCCTTCTGGGGTGACAGCCATGCAGACCAATTTGATGTAGTGTGCGGCGTATGGTCTGAGCACTGACAGGCTGACCCCACACCTTTTCAATCTCTGCAGCAATGCTGACAGCACTCCTGCGCCTATCTTTCAAAGACAGCAGTTGGATGTGACGCTGAGCACGTGCACTCAGCTTCTTTGGACGACCAACGCGAGGTCTGTTCTGAGTGGACCCTGCTCTTTTAAAACGCTGGATGATCTTGGCCACTGTGCTGCAGCTCAGTTTCAGGGTGTTGGCCATCTTCTTGTAGCCTTGGCCATCTTCATGTAGCGCAACAATTCGTCTTTTAAGATCCTCAGAGAGTTCTTTGCCATGAGGTGCCATGTTGGAACTTTCAGTGACCAGTATGAGAGAGTGTGAGAGCTGTACTACTAAATTGAACACACCTGCTCCCTATGCACACCTGAGACCTAGTAACACTAACAAATCACATGACATTTTGGAGGGAAAATGACAAGCAGTGCTCAATTTGGACATTTAGGGGTGTAGTCTCTTAGGGGTGTACTCACTTTTGTTGCCGGTGGTTTAGACATTAATGGCTGTATATTGAGTTATTTTGAGGGAAGAATAAATTTACACTGTTATATAAGCTGCACACAGACTACTTTTCATTGTGTCAAAGTGTCATTTTGTCAGTGTTGTCCCATGAAAAGATATACTTAAATATCTGCAGAAATGTGAGGGGTGTACTCACTTTTGTGATACACTGTATCTGTATATATTGTTTATAAGAATAGATACACTACTGCTCCTATTATTATTTTTGCACCAGATGCACAATTTACACATCCTTTTTTTGCATACCGTATATTGTATATATGTATATACTGTACATTGTACATTCGCTACACTTTACTTACTTTATTTGTATTTGTATTTGTATTAGTTTCTTTTTTTTTTTTTGCTAGTTTTAATACTGGAGGCCAATGATTTCCCTCGGGATAAATAAAGTATGTGTATGTCTATCTATCTAGGAAGGTCAGTTTTGGGTTTTTTTGCCAATTAGCAGCCACTTTTATTCAAAGTGACCTATAGTTGCAACAATGCAAGCAATGAAGGGTCTTGCTCATGGACCCAATCAGGGTAATTTGATGATGGTGGGGCTTGAACCACGGACCTTCTGATCACTATTCCAGTACCTTAACCACTAAATCAAACTAATAAGAGCTTAAATGGCAGCTAGAACTCTCTTTCAAAAGTTGACTCCATTTATCTAGCTGCTGTGTTGTTGCACTGCATATAAACAATCTGTAATTAATGTAAGGTATTAAACACAAGTTTCCAGACATTTAAAGCATATGGAGTATTAGTAAAAACAAATAAAATCTGACAAAATTGTTTCGTCCTTCATGAATTGGACAACGTGCAGGTTACAACAGCATAACTGTGCTGTACCGAGAGCGTGTGCTAGTCTAGCCTGCCTGCAGTCTAGACCTTCTTCCAATGAAAATGTGGTGTATTGTAAAGATATGACAGAAAAAATTCTGCTGTTTTAAAACTGGAGCAATATCTTTAGTCCCAAATGATTATAGCGATGTTACTATTGGGTCATGTTAACCCTGATGATGCTTCTGTACCAACTTGTTTGGAATGTGTTGCTGGCATCAAATTAGGAATAAGCATATATCTAAAATAAATACATATAAAGCATCAAATTTTGTGGTATTTTAAAATACATTAAAATAATGCGTTGATTAGCGTTTGACATATTGTCCTAACTTTTTCTTGCTTTCTGCTTGCTGTGCCCAGGTGACTGACCATGCCACCACTGCTCTGCTACACTACCAGCTGCCCCAGATGCCTGATGTGGTGGTACGTTCATTCATGGTGAGTTCTTCCTGTTGTTTCTTTAATTATGTTACTTTAATTATCTTCTCTGTATGTTGGGCATTCCACCTCACTGCCCCTGTCCTGCTGTGGCAGTTAGTGACCTTAATACATCTGTTCTCATGTTCTATCTCTTTGTTTGGCATTGTTATATAAAATCAGGCAGAAATGAGCTTTATTTAGAAGTGACTAAATTATGTTTAGACTCAGCAGAACATGTGAGTTGTAGATTGCTTGTTAATTAACTGCGTGTGTCAGTTATAAAAAAGCTCTGACAATTAGCAGTTATCTGAGACATTCTGAGATATCTTAGACAATTACATTGTCTGAGACCAAAAGTTGCTTCTTATATAACATGTGCTTTGGTCACAAAAACTATAAAAAATAAAAGTGATTAAATGTGTTAAGGTGAAGTGATGGCTGAAGCCCTGCAATGGATTGGCGCCCAGGTGAGGGCATTCTTGTCTTGTTCCCAGTGTTTCCCAGTAAAACAAGACCCGCCACGATAAAGTGATTGAGGAAAATGACATTAAAGAAACATCCCCTAAAGAGCCAAATGTTTGTCTTTGCAAAGTCTATTTAAACATCTTCCATAAAGCTTTTAGGATACATGTAAGCAAAGGTTTAAATCTGTTCTTAGGCTAAGGCTGGTTTTAGTCCATGTCATTTATATACATATACAGTATATAGTACCTGTTTCTGGGCGGCACGGTGGCTTAGTGGGTAGCACTGTCGCCTCACAACAACAAGGTCCTGGGTTCAATCCCCAGGTGGGGCGGTCCGGGTCCTTTCTGTGCGGAGTTTGCATGTTCTCCCCGTGTCCGCGTGGGTTTCCTCCGGGTACTCCGGTTTCCTCCCACAGTCCAAAAAAACATGCCACCAGGTTAATTGGAAACACTGAATTGTCCAATAGATACCTAGCCGCTAGATGCACTAGTGCATTGTAGTGCCGGTCCCAAGCCCGGATAAATTAGGGAGGGTTGTGTCAGGAAGGGCATCCGGCGTAAAAATTGTGCCAAATCAATGAGCGATCATGAGGATGACTCGCTGTGGCGACCCCTGAAAAAGGGAAAAAGCCGAAAGAAGAAGAAGATATAGTACCTGTTTCCATGTTTAGATTAATGTTACAATCTTTGAGTAGAGATTTATACCAGATACATGCACAATACGTGCTAGCTTGATAGAAAAAGTTTGTGATTTTTTTATTGAGCTTTGAGGTCAAGTTTAAGTCCAGTTGGGGGTCCTGAGCCAGTCAGTGAGACACGTCTGCTCCTGATCAATTGCAGGGTGTCTGTGAGATCATGCATGCTGTGCAGAACCCTGATCCCATACCAGGCTCTTGCTGTTCATGCCAATGCAATTACACCAGTCAGTACAGTGTGAATGTGTTACCTCTACTATTTAAATGTTTATTTAGAACCAGGTTCTGGTTTTGTGTTTTGTTTGGAGATTCTGGGTGTGTATAGAGTCTATACACCGACTAGGCATAACATTATGACCACTGACAGGTGAAGTGAATAACTCTGATTATCTCGTCATCACAGCACCTGTTAGTGGGGATATATTAGGCAGCTAGTGAACATTTTATCCTCAAAGTTGATGTGTTAGAAGCAGGAAAAATGGCCAAGCGTAAGGATTTGAGCGAGTCTGACAAGGGCCAAATTGTGATGACTAGACAACTGGGTCAGAGTATCTCCAAAACTGCAGCTCTTGTGGGGTGTTCCCGGTCTACAGTGGTCAGTATCTATCAAAAGTGGTCCAAGGAAGGAACAGTGGTAAACCGGCAACAGGGTCATGGGCGGCCAGGGCTCATTGATGCACGTGGGGGAGGGAAGGCTGGCCCGTGTGGTTCGATTCAACAGACGAGCTACTGTAGCTCAAATTGCTGAAAAAGTTAATGCTGGTACTGATAGAAAGGTGTCAGAATACACAGTGCATCACAGTTGCAGGGCTGTTTTGGCAGCAAAAGGGGGACCAACACAATATTAGGAAGGTGGTCATAATGATATACCTTTTGGTGTAAATCTGCATTTATAGATGCAGCAACAAACTGTGCTTACCTCAGTGCACATGTGGCAGTTTTGTTTACAGACGCATTCAGAGATTGTAACCCAAACAGGAATACTTTGTGCTGATATTATTAAAATATATATTTAAAATGGCCATGGTTTTTTTTGTTTTTTTCTATTTTTTTTTTTTTGCTCTTGATTTAGCTTAGCCAATTAGTCTTCCACTGCTGGAGATCCCGAATGCATTTGAGGAGGGTATATTTTCTCGTCACGCCCCTTCCAACATGTGCGCACTCTTCTTTTTCACCTGTGCTTTGGTGGATTCGCACATGAGGCTCATCCACTTCTGCACAGGTGCATCGGTCTGCTAACCAGGGTCCTTGCACAGTGTTTGAAGACCACACCCACTAATTCCGGCCTTTTTCCCACCCAGCAGACTTGGTGGCCAATTTGGTCTGCTGCAGGCACTTTCAACTGGGCCCGCTAGATGACGCTCAGCCGACCGGTAGCAAAGCCGAGATTCAAACTGGGGTGTTCAGAATCTCAGCGCTGGTGTGCTAGCAGAATATCCTGCTGCGCCGCCTGGGCGTCTGGCAATGTTTTTTTGAGGGAGGGAAGGTCAGACAGGGTCTGTTCCCAATGCTTTGTTTAACATGTGTCTTTCTGCAGACCTGGCTCAGAAGTTACATCAAGCTCTTTCAGACACCATGTCAACGTTGTGGGAAGTTTCTACAGGACGGCCTGCCCCCAACCTGGAGGGATTTCCGCACCCTCGAGGCCTTCCACGACACTTGCAGGCAGTGACCCAACAAGCCCTGAAATTAACCAAGCCCTAAACCCTACAGAGGTCACCTACACGCTCCTGGACACAGGTGGAAGTATTACAAGTGAATCCATGTGCATCAATGCGCTTTTGCAAATGAAAGCCCAGCTAGGTCAGGAGTCACAGGGTGAACATACATGATGATTATATCCTGCAGATGTGCTAAGAAGCAGCAATGTTTCTGAACATCATGTTCCTACAATAAAGTTTTGTATTCATTCATGGAATTAATATTTTTTTATTGTATTACTGTTTTGTCTCGTTAGTTGTTCGAGTTCAGGTTTCTTTCCCTGTAAAAAATGTGGCTTGCTATTGTTAGTAAATGTTAAGATTTGTGCGTACTTGTGCCCTACTTATTTTTCTGTGCTTTTTTTTAGCTGAAACATTACGCTTTATTGAAGTACTCCAACACAGAAGGCGTGCAGCACTGGTGCTTTTTGTTGTTGATGCTGTTTGTGTGCTTCTTTGTAGTCCAATTTATAAAGACAAGTTCTTCAATATTTTATGAGTCAAACTTGTGTGTTTTAAAAAATAAAAAAGTAAACTGCAACAACTTTATATTCCCCAGAGTATTTGATAAACAATATCTTAAATTTTCTTTGCTGTAATAAAATGCAAAAAATTGTTTTTCATTCCCTTCATGTCTTTCTATTTGAAGCTTTAAAATATGGTGTAAGGAACATGCATAAAATTCTGCTTCTGCCATACATGTATTTTTTCTTTTTGCTGTTATTTACATTCTCCTTTACAGACTCGTTTTCAGCAGCTTGTGCTTTGGGTTTTTTTTAAATATGCATGTGAAACTGCACACGACTACACGTTCTGATTCAGACATCAAATGGAAACTTGAACTCAGGAGCTGAGTGTATTTGTAGGCTACGCTGACCTAGAAAATGATGCCCTCACTCCTTATACATAATCAGCAGGTAAATGCAGAGTGTTTGCTGACTGTTTTTTAATAAGCCAATTTGGTGTGGTAGTTCATAGGGTTGTGACGTAGATGAGCTGTTTTTAAGTGGCAGGGCGGCACGGTGGCTCAGTGGGTAGTACTGTCACCTCACAGCAAGAAGGTCCTGAGTTTGATTCCCAGGTGGAGAGGTCCTGGTCCTTTCTGTGGGGAGTTTGCATGTTCTCCCCGTGTCTGCGTGGGTTTCCTCCGGGAGCTCTGGTTTCCTCCCACAATCCAAAGACATGCAGTCAGGTTAATTGGAGATACAGAATTGTCCATGACTGTGTTTGACATTAAAAACTTGAACTGATGAATCTTGTGTAAGCAGTAACTACATGAATGTAATCAAAGTGTGTAAAACATGTTAAAATCCTAATAAATACATTAATATTTATTTATGTATAAAAGGCGCCTACTGCTCATCTGCAACCAAAGAAACTTTAATGAGTTCCGTTATATTTTAGCCAAATCAAGTAGTAACTGGTGTATAAAGTTCATAGACACGCACTGGTAGTAGAATGGTCATACTAATGCTAGTTCACACTACACAACTTGATCTCTTGTAATCTGAAGTCTTTTAAGTCATTGTGGTTTTCACACTACATGACTGATCGATGATAGTGGGTCACACACTACACAATCTATCACTATGAGGAATCTTCGGTGAGTCTTTCTGGTCTCCCAAACTACGTTTCGTCATGAACACACACAAGTGACAAGTGGTATAATGATACCATGTTTCCTTCCAAAAATGCACGTCAGCAAGAAGTGAGCGATCAAAGCTAATACGAACAAATTCCGGATTACGATATATACAGTAAGCAAACATTCGGACAGCAGACGGTTTTTTTTGGTGTTTTCTTTATATTTTGTAAAATTCAATATTAAAAAGGCCCCAAAGAAGGTGCAGAGGAAGCGTAGTGGTGAGAAAATGAACAAATCTATTACTATTCATTATTGTATAATTACTCCTGCCAGTAGCTGTCATTGTGTATCAGAGGGGACAGTGAGTGAGAGAGAAGAAGGAAATCGCTGAGTAAAGTATTCTTTCTTTAGTGCAATTACACCTACAAAATACAATACTGTTGAAATAAAGTAGGAAATAATAGAGAAATATGAGAGTTATTGTTGTTTCTGGTAGATACATTTTATATAAAAAGAAGGAAATGTATTACGGTGTATGATAAAGCACACTTACTGTACTGAATGTGTGTTTTTTATGTACAGTACTACTGTGTATTGTTTATTATTGTTTATTACAGGAATGTCTATTCTATAATTTAAGATTTAAGGGGAAATATAGTTGTATTTATAACAAAACAGACAATTTAAGACATTAAAGGTAAGGGGGTGGTCAAACATTTTGACTTAAGAACAGCCTTTCAGAACCAATTAAATTCGTAAGTCAAGGGTCTACTGTACTGTAAAGCTTGTGTGTGTCAGAGTATTCTGATTGAAACTGTATTATACCCCTGCTTCACACATATACAACTCCTCCCCCGGGTTTCCCTTCACATCGTATCTTGCGTTCTCATTGGCTGTAGTCTGACACCACACTTACTGCCAGTCATAACCTGATCACAACACTTTTCAGACTACAGGTCCGCCAACTGGTCCAGATATTTAGCATGTTAGATATTTTTATAGATTCTTATAGATAAGTCAGTAAACAGTTCGCATATAGTGTTTGAGAGACTACGAGTGAACGCCAATTTGCCTCTGAGCTGGTGCATTTGCGAGTAAAAATCTGGGCAAAAATTGTGTAGTCTGATGTAGGCATAAAGAGTACTGTCCTAAGCCAGTTTCTGTTTTCATTTTGAAACCTCAATCTGCACTTTGCACATTGCATATGTCATTAGAATTCAGTTAACACAACCTGCAGCACATCTTTTTAAGCTGCTGTGTCTGGTACTGCTTTCTAATTGTCCTTGGCTTAGAACTATGCAGTTAAAAAACTGCTGTAAAATAGTTAAACAATTGAGTGCTGTTACTGTTAGATAAAAGAGTCTTGAAGCAACAACAGCTCAGCCACCTCACAATCTCACACAGTGGAACCACCTAGCACTGAAAGCAGTCAGTCCTTTTGCAACACACAATTTTCAGCTGCCTTTGGAAGCAACTCTAGCAACAAAGAATTGCATTTTCAACCCCAAGATCACAGCATCCAATTCTAAACGTCTCAGTGAAAACCTGTTTTTTGGAAAAAGAAGTAGTGGCTCACAAATCTGGGCTTAAATAATGACAGGGGTTCATTACCTATTTAAATGGATTTGGTCTAAACCCCTGTACTATTCACGAGGGAGGACCTAGGAGTCTGGAGATCTGGGGAGATTGTTTTATTAAGGTTTGTTTTTAAATTCTTTGCGCTGGACTTTTTAATCTTAGAATCCTGTGAACTTTACATGTAAGTTGGTTTTTTTTATTATTCATCATGCAAAAAATGAGGTATTGGAAGTGCAACTCTTTACATATTCTTTTCATTTTTTAAGGTGTTTGGCTGTATTACAGCTAATTTATTCTTTTTTCTGAAAACCAGGTGTTAAACAGCCACAGCTGTGTTGCATACAGCTGTTTCTTTTTTATAGTTTTATTTATTTATTTTATTTGTTTTCTTGTTTTGCTCAGCAGTTTTGTTCTTTTTTGGCTATTTTGAGCATTTTACAACAGCTTTTTAACTCTATAGCTCTAAGCCAAGGACAATTAGAAAGCTGTACCAGGTGCAATTTGCAGCTTAAAAAGGTGTGCTGTAGCTTGTGTAAACTGAATTCTAATGGCAGATAGAATGTTAAGTGCAGATTGAGGTTACAAACATTATTATTTAGGTGGTGGATCATTCTCAGCACTGCAGTGACACTGACATGGTGGTGGTGTGTTAGTGTGTGTTGTACTGGTATGAGTGGATAAGACACAGCAGCGCTGATGGAGTTTTTAAACACCTCACTGTCACTGCTGGACTGAGAATAGTCCACCAACCAAAAATATCCAGCCATCAGCAACCCGTGGGCAGCTTCCTGATGAAGGTCTAGAAGATGACCAACTCAAACAGCAGCAGTAGATGAAAGATCGTCTCTGACTTTACATCTGCAAGATGGACCAACTAGGTAGGTGTGTCTAATAGAGTGGACATTGAGTGAACACAATATTTAAAAACTCCAGCAGTGCTGCTGTGTCTGATCCACTCATATCACCACCATGGCAGTGTCACTGCAGTGCTGAGAATCATCCACCACCTAAATAATACCTGCTCTGTGGGCGTCCTGACCATTGAAGAACGGTGAAAGCAGGCTATAGAGATATGTAGAAAAACAGATGGACTACAGTCAATAATTGTAGAACTACAAAGTGCTTCTATATGGTAAGTGGAGCTGATAAATAGGACAGTGAGTGTAGAAACAAGGAGGTGGTTTTAATGTTGTCTGATCAGTGTATATCCATGAGTCCTCGTAGTCTAGCTCTCAGGGATCTTTAACCCTGTGGCCATATTTGTGGCTCTCTTAAAAACTAGTACTGTCTGTTTTTTTGTTCTTTAAATAAAGGTAATTGATTTTTTTTTCAATACCACAAAGGCATTTATTTATTAGCATATTTTTTGTCTCATTTATTCTTTATTCTTGACCATTTATGTAAATAAATTTGAAGCTGATTTTATATTGACTTCATTGGGTTATACACCGTTGAGTGAGGATCTCTGAATGATCCAAAGTTGACCTAAATGACTGATGGTGATAAATAGAATCCACCTGTGTGTAATCAAGTCTCCGTATAAATGCACCTGCTCTGTGACAGTCTCAGAGTTCTGTTTAAAGCGCAGAGAGCATCATGAAGACCAAGGAACACACCAGGCAGGTCCGAGATACTGTTGTGGAGAAGTTTAAAGCCGGATTTGGATACAAAAAGATTTCCCAAGCTTTAAACATCTCAAGGAGCACTGTGAAAGCGATCATATTGAAATGGAAGGAGTATCAGACCACTGCAAATCTACCAAGACCCGGCCGTCCCTCTAAACTTTCAGCTCAAACAAGGAGAAGACTGATCAGGGATTTAGCCAAGAGGCCCATGATCACTCTGAATGAACTGCAGAGATCTACAGCTGAGGTGGGAGACTCTGTCCATAGGACACAATCAGTCGTACACTGCACAAATCTGGCCTTTATGGAAGAGTGGCAAGAAGAAAGCCATTTCTCAAAGATATCTATAAAAAGTCACCTGGGAGACACACCAAACATGTGGAAGAAGGTGCTCTGGTCAGATGAAACCAAAATCGAACTTTTTGGCCACAATGCAAAACGTTATGTTTGGCGTAAAAGCAACACAGCTCATCACCCTGAACACACCATCCCCACTGTCAAACATGGTGGTGGCAGCATCATGGTTTGGGCCTGCTTTTCTTCAGCAGGGACAGGGAAGATGGTTAAAATTGATGGGAAGATGGATGGAGCCAAATACAGGACCATTCTGGAAGAAAACCTGTTGCAGTCTGCAAAAGACCTGAGACTGGAACGGAGATTTATCTTCCAACAAGACAATGATCCAAAACATAAAGCAAAATCTACAATGGAATGGTTCACAAATAAACGTATCCAGGTGTTAGAATGGCCAAGTCAAAGTCCAGACCTGAATCCCATCGAGAATCTGTGGAAAGAGCTGAAAACTGCTGTTCACAAACGCTCTCCATCCAACCTCACTGAGCTCGAGCTGTTTTGCAAGGAAGAATGGGCAAAAATTTCTGTCTCTCGAGGTGCAAAACTAATAGAGACATACCCCAAGCGACTTGCAGCTGTAATCGCAGCAAAAGGTGGCGCTACAAAGTATTAACGCAAGGGGGCTGAATAATATTGCACGCCCCACTTTTCAGTTTTTTATTTCTAAAAAAAGTTTAAAATATCCAATAAATTTCGTTCCACTTCACGATTGTGTCCCACTTGTTGTTGATTCTTCACAAAAAATTACAATTTCATATCGTTATGTTTGAAGCCTGAAATGTGGCAAAAGGTTGAAAAGTTCAAGGGGGCTGAATACTTTTGCAAGGCACTGTATACTATCCACCCACACACTGAGCCAAACTAGAAAAGACAATCCACCCTCTGAATGAAATTGATTGCTGATTAGTAAGTGAAAGAAATTATATAAATGCTGTATGTTCAACTTTGTAGCAACAATTATCAGAAAACACTTTCCTGTTTTGGTATTACTGTACCCCTGTGCATGACGTGTAGTCCATAAAACATGGTTGGATCAGTTTGGTGTGATTTTTAAAACCAGGTGTAAATCAGCCACAGTTGTGTTACTTACAGCCATTTCCATATTTGTTTTTATTTTTATTTGTTTGGCAGTGTTAGTTCTGTGGTTAAGGTACTGGACTAATGATCAGTAGGTCACCGGTTCAAACCCCACCACCATCACGTTGCCACTGTTGGGCCTCTAAGCAAGGCCCTTAACCCTGAATTGTTTAAATTCTACTTGGTCACAACTGTAAGTTGCTTTGGATAAAATCCTCTACAAAATTATGTGAATGCAATGTATAAATGGAACTCCAGTGGCCTGACACAAGCCTTGAACTTATTTCCAATAAACACATTGTGACTGCTGGACAGAAATTCCACCAGTCACACTCCAAATCTTTGTAGAAAACCTTCCTAAAAGGGCGAAGGCTATAATAGCCACAAAGATAGAATCATCTCCAAATTATTGCCTATGGATCTGGAATAACAGGTGTAACAAGCTAATGCTCAGATGACCACATACATTTGGTCATATAGTGTACTTTTATGTACTATAATAAATGCTTTGCTCTGATCAGGGTTACAGTAAATGTAGAGGCTATCCTTAAAAAAAAACGTGAGAGCTGAGTTTGAATGCAATCTTGGACAAGGCACCAGCATATTTTAGGGCATTACACACTCACTTACTCATTCACACTTCAATAATGGATGGGCACAAATCATGCATCTAACGAAAAATGAAAGCTATCATCGCTTCTCATGCCCAGAGCCTGGTTATTTGACCTTTTAAACACTAAGTCACCAGTGACGTGATTCTATGACCATGTGCAGCGCAAACATTCATGTACATGGATGAAAAACATGTTTAAAAATGTATTGTCTTGTGTCAATTGAATCCTTAATTAATGAAGTTTTGTCAGGTTCTGTGTCTATGCCTTTGCATTTTTCTAGATATTCTATATGCAAGCTTATCTAGCAATGTCCTGGCACACTGCTTACTGGTGGAATCCTGGGATCAATCCTTGATGTCCTTGATGGGTTTGTTAAGGGTGTCACTTACCCCTTTTCCACCGACACGGATCCGGCTCCGTTCAGGTTCATGAACTTGATTTTGAAACGGTTCCTTGTGTTTCCACAAATAAAAATGAGGTTCCAGACAGCGAACTATCGTTCTAATCTGGCACCACAGAATACTTCGTGAAGTCATCTGTGGGCGTGTCACAGTGTCGAGGTTTCCCCGCTGATATTTTCAAAGCGATGAACTGTGTGATATGATGTGGTAAAAGTGACCCGGACAGTATAAACACTTAACGTAAAAAAAAAAAAGGGTTAATGTGGCTTGTTGTACTAAAACAATGACCGATGAATTTGGGCAGTACAGAGCACTTATAACCATTAATAACGGAGAGAAATTGAGTGTTACTGTGTCGAACTTTTAGTACATTCAGCCACGTTATGCTTTTTTTAGGTGAAGCTTTTTCGACTTTCCCAAGAAGCGGATTCAGAACCCTAAGCTGCATAAACACCACGTGTGAAGTAAATACAACTAAACACAGATACACGTGGAGCTTTTAGACTGGATTTGATGGTTATTTCACACGAATGGATGTTCGTGTCATGGAACTTTAGTGATGTTTTATCGCAAAACACTTCTCACGTCAATGAACTAAAGAAAACAACTGCGACAAACACGTCACGTCTTCTTATCAGCAGTAGTTGAGCGATGCTTTTTGCATAAAAAAGAACATCTGTAACAACAGCACAAATGCTTGCACATAATCTACAAGCTCCACCATCACATCACTACTCTTTACTTTCGTTGTGTAACGCTCACCGTCGATGACGCAGGCTTGCAAAAACTGGTGGAAACGAGGGTCGTTCTCTACAAAACACCAAGGTTCAAAGAAACCTGGGGGGGGCACAGTGGCTAAGTGGATAGCACTGTTGCCTCACAGCAAGACGGTCCTGGGTTCGATCCCCAGGTGGGGCGGTATGGGTCCTTTCTGTGTGGAGTTTGCATGTTCTCCCTGTGTCTGCATGGGTTTACTCCGGGAGCTCCGGGTTTCCTCCTACAGTCCAAAAACATGCAAGTGAGGTGAATTGGAGACACAAAATTTTCCATGACTGTGATTGATATACCCTTGTGAACTGATGAACCTTGTGTGAAGATAAACTACCGTTTCCTGTCATGAATGTAACCAAAGAGTGTAAAACATGACGTTAAATTCCTAATAAACAAACAAACAAAGAAACCTGAACAGAACCGGTTCAAGAACCAGAGTTCTTTTGGTGGAAAAGCGCTATTTGGGTACTCAAGTTTTCTTCAACCTTTCAGTAGGTGTGCTGGCTACCCTAAGTTGTCCCTTATGTGTGAGGATGGCCAGGGTGTATTCCTTTCTTTGCCTTGAGTTTCTGGAATAAGCTCTAGATCCATTGCAGCCCTGAGCCTACAGACACGTGATGAAAAAAATGTGTGGTGTTGAGTTTTCCATGCATTATTAGTTGTTTTATGTACCATTACGTACTATTGTTTGGTGTCGCAGGCGTCTCTAAAAATTGGTCTTTGCAACAATTTATTTAGCTGGCATTGCTAATCAGCCTTCTTCAGCCAGTGTGGAGGCAATGCTAGCAGCATGATTCATTGTAAGACTAGACTCTGAGAAAATTCGGAGGAAATTAAAAATAAAAGCAAAGGTAATGCCAGAGATCAGTCTGAGAAACCGATCCAGTCTGTATATGGCTTGATTTTAAAGAAACCCTAAAGAAACCCATCAAGTTCTAGATCCTTTTTAGCCCTGAGCCTACAGACAGGTAATGAAAAAAAGTGTGGTGGTGAGTTGTTTTATAATGTACCATTGGCTGGTGTAGCAGGCATCTCTAAAAATTGGTCTTAGCGACAATTTATTTAGCTGGTATAGCTAATCAGCCCCAGAAATTCACACACCAGATTTTGTCCTTTATCTGCATACTGTATATGATTCATTAATAGTTACAACCCGAACAACTGTTTGTCTCCTCCAAACCGAGATCCAAATTTTATTACTGTATCAAAAATCTGGCCGATGAGTCGTGTCCCGACGATAACATGTTGTCATCTGTTTTCAGAGACTCGGCAGGTGGTGCACGCTGGGGGATGCAAATAGAATTGTCTTACGATTGTGTCAGTAGCCGTGTTCTACTACCTCTCTTGTAGCTAAGTGACACGGTCGTCAGTCTTTTACACCAACGTGTTCAGTGGTGGCAGAGGGGGCCGAGTGGCTCTGTGTTAGTAGGTCGTCCTGGGAGACAGATGGTGATGAGATCCCCGGCGGTGCCAGGATGGGTCTGGAAGCTCTCCATGCTAAGCGGCCCGGGTGTATGTGGGAGGTGTGTACATCAGCGCCGTGTTCAGACGCAAGCCGCATCCACGTTCCATCTGTTCCCTGCACCTCACTGATAGCTGCAGCACACTATACTCCTGTCTGAATGTACACTGGGCACCTGTGGCCGTCCTGCCAGGCTCTATTCTTAGTGTGCCCTAAGTCAAGAGTAACTACAGGACTGGCTTATGTTCCTGACCAGCCTGTATGCCAATAGAGACACTCCTTAGAGGACATATGCCTACCCCTTCAGATCTCGCACACACTTCACATGGACAGTTCTGCCAGGGTTCATTTGGGAGGTAGAAAAATATTGTGCAAACATTGTGATTTTTATTAAGGATAACAAAGATGGGTAATTTATTCACTCAGTTTTTTAACGACTTTGGCACCAAGACGTCGCCTTGCACCAATGTGTCATCTGATCTGCGCGGTGAGCCGAGAATCGCGCTTCATTCTAAAACGATGGAGCTCATCCTCTTGGCACAATGAATCACCAACCGCTCTTGCTAGTGACAAAACCCACTATGCATCAGAGGCTCGCGAAAGGCTCTTGGACTGAAGGAAGGAGAATTGTTAACAGCTCATCGCAGATGGTAACAACTTTCTCATGAACTAAAGTTAAGTGCAGACTTCAGGCGGAGTAGAACCAGCGTGAGTCACATGGTTAGTCAGGATCTGGATTTAAAAATGTCTTGGTTTTTTTTGGAGTGTGATATCGAAATTTATTTGAGTCTAAATGACCTTTCCTTTTTTTAAACCTGGACACGTTACATTATCAAACACTGATAAAGGTATTTTACATGTTTCTGGAACTGCTCTCGAGGAAGGAAACATGATTCTGTTAGAAGACATTCCCTTTATTGGTATTTTGATGATGGTGAAAAGCAATGTTTACCCTTCCAGTCCAAAATCTACCACAGGTGCTCAACTGAATTATGGTCTGGTGACTGAGAAGGCTGTATTTCTCATATAATTATAGGGGTTATTTACTGACCCCATGAGGGCAGCACGGTGGCTAAGTGGGTAGCACTGTCGCCTCACAGCAAGAAGGTCCTGAGTTCGATCCTGTGGTCCGGGTCCTTTTTGTGTGGAGTTTGCATGTTCTCCCCGTGTCTGTGTGGGTTTACTCCGGATGCTTCGGTTCCCTCTCACAGTCCAAAGACATGCAAGTGAGGTGAATTGGAGATACAAAATTGTCCATGACTGTGTTCGATATAACCCTGTGAAATTATTAATCTTGTGTAATGAGTAACTACCATTTCTGTCATGGATGTAACCAAAGGGTGTAAAACATGATGTTAAAAATCCAAATAAACAAACAAACAAACTGGCCCCATGAGCCCTGTGAATTAAGGCACCACTCTCATCAGGATAAAACGTCGCCTTATTTTGATCATTATTTTCTCTGACAGGCTGAAGGGACAAGTAGACCCAAGCCATAATTTTGGATTAAGTTGGCAAGAAAAATTAACCTTAAATGAAGATTCTTTATAAGGGCACAGACAACAAGAGCTGCAGAGCCAAGAGAATGGCGCAAGCAGGAAAGCTTAGAGTTATAATTTCTTATTCTTAATATTTCTTATTCTTATAATTTCTTATTGGGGTTGGGTTCAATATTTCCTGTGGTATATGTGTATAGAACACTATATAGACAAAAGTATTGAGACACATCTTCTATTTACTTTAATTTATGTGTTTCAGCTACAACAATTGGTAACAGGTTTAATACATCAATTAGATAAAGGAAATTTTAACTTTGCAGCAATAGTTTAGGGAAGGCCCTTTCCTGTTCCAGCATGACTGTGCCCCTGTGCACAAAGCAATGAAGAAAAGCTTGGTTTAAAGAATCTCCAGTGGCCTGCACGGAGCCCTGACCTCAGCTCCAAAAAACAGCTTTGGATTGAAACATCATTTGAAGCTTTTCTTGACCAACATCAGTGTCCAGCTATACAAATACTCTTTTGACTGAATGAGCACAAAGTCTTGTGAGAAGCCTTCTCAAAAGAGTGACGGCTGTTATAGCTGAAAAGACCACATAAAGAACAAACTCATGGAAAGGTGTATATACTGTATATGACAGTATACAACCCCTGGCAAAAATTATGGAATCACCACTCTTGGAAGATGTTCTTTCAATTGTTTAATTTTGTAGAAAAAAAAGAAATCACAGACATGCCACAAAACTATCATTTCTCAAACTGTCAACCCTCTGGCATTAAGAAACAATAAAAAAAGAAACAAATATAATAGTTGTGGTCAGTCACAATTGCTTTTTTTTAGATCAAGTAGAGGAAAAAAATATGGAATCACTCAAATCTGAGGAAAAAATTATGGAATCATTAGAAAACACTGCACCATTATTACTTTGTTGCACCACCTCTGGCTTTTATAATGGTTTAAACTCTCTGAGGCATGGAGTTAACTAATGACAAACAGTATTCTTCATCAATCTGCCTTCAACTGTCTCTTGCTGTTGCCAGATCAGCTTTGCAGGTTGGAACCTTGTCATTGACCATTTTCTTCAATTTCCACCAGAGATTTTCAAATGGATTGAGATCCGGACTATTTGCAGGCCATGCCATTGACATTATATGTTTTCTTGAAGGAAAGTTTTCACGTCCTTTGCCCTATGGCAAGATGCATTATCATCTTGAAAAATGAAGTCATCATCACCAAACATCCTTTCAACTGATGGAATAAGAAAAGCGTCCAAAATTTCAATGTGGACTTTGGCATTTATTGAAGACCATCTCCCCTGTGCCTTTACCCGACATGCAGGCCCATATCATCAACAACTGTGGAAATTAACATGTTTTCTTTAGGCAGTTATCTTCATAAATTTCATTGGACAGACACCAAACAAAAGTTCCAGCATCATCACCTTGCCCAATGCCGATTCGCGATTCATCACTGAAGATCACTTTTATCCAGTCACCCACAGTCCACGATTGCTTTTCTTTAGCCTACTTTAACCTTGTTCTTTTCTTTTTAGGTGTTAATGGTGGCTTTTGTTTGGCTTTTCTGTATGTAAATCCCATTTCTTTTAGGTGATTTCTTACAGTTCAGTCACAGACATTGACTCCACTTTCCGGCCACTTGTTTCTCATTTGTTTTGTTGTGCATTTTCTGTTTTCAAGAAGTTTTCTATCTTGATGCTTTGATGTCTTACTTGGTCTACCAGTATGCTTCCCTTTTACAACCTTCCCATTTTGTTTGTACTTGGTCCAGATTTTAAACACAGCTTACTGGGAACAACCAACATCTTTTGCGACATTCCACAATGATTTATCTTCTTGAAGGAGTTTTATAATCCTCTCATTTGTTTCAACTGACATATCTTGTGTTGGAACCATGATTCATGACAATCTGCTTTGTGCAACAGCTCTCCGAGGTGTAAGCACTCTTTTTAAACTGAAGAATAATTAGCAAATCTAATCTGCTGCAGATGTTTTGTTTTTAAACTGCAAATTACAGAGTGATTCCATAATTTTTTCCTCAGATTTGAGTGATTCCATATTTTTTTCCTCTACTTGATCTAAAAAAAGCAATTGTGACTGACCACAACTATTATATTTGTTTCTTTTTTTTATTGTTTAAATAATGCCAGAAGGTTGACATTTTGAAAAATGATAGTTTTGTGGCATGTCTGTGATTTATTTTTTTTCTACAAAATTAAACAATTGACAGAACATCTTCCAAGAGTGGTGATTCCATAATTTTTGCCAGGGGTTGTATAAGATACTTTTTATATATTACTACCAGGATTTATATTCCTATGATTACTGGACACATGCCTAAGGACTTAATATTAAAACAAGGATGTCTAATAAAGACAGACATGTTCATCTCTGAAATATTCCTCAGGAGGAGAAATCAGAGAAGGTTGGTGTTATTTAGAGGGATTATCACAGACAATAATCCAGAGCGAGGTAGACTGACCTGTTGAACTGAACCATATTAGAATATTCATTACAACAGTGAAGAAAAATATCAGTACAGAATTATTTATCCTTCTGATTGTCTAATATTATTAAATCACTTTAAATGTCATTACTTTCAAATACAGGTTCAAATGTTCCAATATTAAAATATTATTTCTTATTATCCTGTGTGAGCTTGTGGTTTTTGCTGGACTAAACATTTAGGATAACTAACAATGTTCACACAGGTTTCAATGTACACCAACTAGGCATAACATTATGACCACTGACAGGTGAAGTGAATAACACTGATTATGTGTGGGATATATTAGGCAGCAAGTGAACATTTTATCCTCAAACTTAATGTGTTAGAAGCAGGAAAAATGGGCAAGCGTAAGGATTTGAGTGAGTTTGACAAGGGCCAAATTGTGATGGCTAGACAACTGGGTCAGAGCATCTCCAAAACTGCAGCTCTTGTGGGGTTGTTCCTGGTCTGCAGTGGTCAGCATCTATCAAAAGTGGACCAAGGAAGGAAAAGTGGCAAACTGGCAACAGGGTCATGGGAGGCCAAGGCTCATTGATGCACATGGGGAGCGAAGGCTGGCCTGTGTGATCCGATCCAACATACGAGCTACTGTAGCTCAAATTGCTGAAAAAGTTAATGCTGGTTCTGATAGAAAGGTGTCAGAATACACAATGCATATATATATATATAAATAATTAAAGCACTAAATAAAACCATGGTAAAAGTATTTTATTTCTAGTTTGTTTAGAAAATGTTGCATTCATTATAATAATAAATTAAATGTTTTGTAGCTACATTATAAATGGATATTCACTGTGCTGTACAGCAAACACAAACAGATGCAATATATATAACCAAATTGCAGTTAATATCTAAAAATCAAATCTTAAACAGCTTAAACAGAAAAAATAAGTATAAAAACAAAAAGTACTGTAAAGAGCTGTAAAAAAAGTATTTGCCACATCCCTTCTTGATTTTTTTTTATATTTGTGTATTTGTCTTATGTCATTGCATACAGTGGGGCCAAAAAGTATTTAGTCAGCCACTGATTGTGCAGGTTCTCCTACTTAGAAAGATGAGAGAGGTCTGTAATTTTCATCATAGGTACACTTCAACTATGAGAGACAAAATGAGAAAAAAAAATCCAGGAAATCACATTGTAGGATTTTTAAAGAATTTATTTGTAAATTATGGTGGAAAATAAGTATTTGGTCAATAACAAAAGTTCAACTCAATACTTTGTAACATAACCTTTGTTGGCAATGACAGAGGTCAAACGTTTCCTGTAAGTCTTCACCAGGTTTGCACACACTGTAGCTGGTATTTTGGCCCATTCCTCCATGCAGATCTCCTCTAGAGCAGTGATGTTTTGGGGCTGTTGCTGGGCAACACGGACTCCACAAATTTTCTATGGGGTTGAGGTCTGGAGACTGGCTAGGCCACTCCAGGACCTTGAAATGCTTTTTACGGAGCCACTCCTTCGTTGCCCGAGTGGTGTGTTTGGGATCATTGTCATGCTGGAAGACCCAGCCACGTTCCATCTTCAATGCTCTCACTGATGGAAGGAGGTTTTGGCTTAAAATCTCACGATACATGGCCCCGTTCATTCTTCCCTTAACACGGATCAGTCGTCCTGTCCCCTTTGCAGAAAAACAGCCCCAAAACATGATGTTTCCACCCCCTTGCTTCACAGTAGGTATGGTGTTTACTCAGCATTCTTCTTCCTCCAAACACGATGAGTTGAGTTTTTACCAAAAAGTTCCATTTTGGTTTCATCTGACCACATGATATTCTCCCAATCCTCTTCTGGATCATCCATATGCTCTCTGGCAAACTTCAGACGGGCCTGGACATGTACTGGCTTAAGCAGGGGGACACGCCTGGCACTGCAGGATTTGAGTCCCTCTCGGTGTAGTGTGTTACTGATGGTCCCTTTGTTACTTTGGTCCCAGCTCTCTGCAGGTCATTCATCAGGTCCCTCCGTGTAGTTCTGGGATTTTTGCTCACTGTTCTCATGATCATTTTGACCCCACGGGATCAAAGGAGATCATCAATGGTCTCGTGACTCTTCCCAGCCTGGTGCAGGTCTACAATTTTCTTCCTGGTGTCCTTCGACAGCTCTTTGGTCTTGGCCATGGTTGACTGTTTGAGGCTGTGGACAGGTGTCTTTTATACAGATAACGATGTCAAACACGTGCCATTAATACAGGTAACGAGTGGAGGACAGAAGAGCTTCTTAAAGAAGAAGTTACAGGTCTGTGAGAGCCAGAAATCTTGCTTGTTTGTTATTGACCAAATACTTATTTTCCACCATAATTTACAAATAAATTCTTTAAAAATCCTACAATGTGATTTCCTGGATTTTTTTTTTCTCCTTTTGTCTCTCATAGTTGAAGTGTACCTATGATGAAAATTACAGACCTCTCTCATCTTTCTAAGTAGGAGAACTTGCACAATCAGTGGCTGACTAAATACTTTTTGGCCCCACTGTATATGTTTTAGAGCATCATAATACTTAAGACAAAGATAATTCAATTAAACACACAATATTTTTTTTTCTCCAATTTTTCCCCCATTTTTCTCCCCTAATCTACTCGTATCCAATTACCCTGGTTGTGTTACGCTTCACCTCTACCGATACAACCCTCCACTGCTAACTGAGGAGCTTTGCAACTGACACACGCCCCCTCAGACACGTGAGCAGTATCGACTGCATCTTTTCACCTGCACGAGGCGAGTTCATGAACCAAATTCAGCTCGGTGGGTAGCACTGTCGCCTCACAGCAAGAAGGTCCTGTGTTTGATCCCTAGGCGGGCCGGTTCGTGTCCTTCCTGTGTGGAGTTTGCATGTTCTCCCCGAGGTCTGTGTGAGTTTCCTCTGGGAGCTCTGGTTTCCTCCCACAGTCCAAAAACATACAGTCAAGTTAAGTGGAGACACTGAATTGCCCTATAGGTAAATATGTGTGTGTATGTGAGTCTGCCCTGCAATGGACTGCCCCCCCCCCCCCCCCCCCCATGGTTAAGAAAGTGAGTGAATGATTGATGTAGGTTCTTCAATAAATCAAAGAAAATCATTTAAAAGCTGCATTTTGTGTGTACTCATGTTGTCATGTTTATCTTATGTGAAAAATTGTGGAAAGATCTGAAACATTTAAATGAAACAGTGAGCAAAACTACATAAACACTGTCCCAGCACTGTACATTGAGAATTAAATCAAACAAAAAAGCTAATCAATTATTAATAATGATATAAACACAAGATAAATACAATTACAAAACCTGACATAACAAAAACAAAGATTAATTTAATCATTTATATTGTAACTTGAATTGTTTAGAAGAATCTTGGAGGCTGTGACCAATAACATCATGCTACATGTTGGATATTGCATGGCAAAGAAGAGTTGACGAAATCAAGTATTCAACCTCTTTTATACTTTATATTTAATATAGTGACAGTGCATAGATCTGCTTCTGATTTATAACTGTTATTTGTCTTTGCAAATAAAAAATGATATTTTTTTTCAAGCATAAATAAATGTATGTTAATAGCATTACACTTTGGGAATTCTAACTGTATGCCTAACTGTAGCGTTAGCACTTAATTACTGGACTTAAATCACTGCAGTAATGCTCCAAAATATAATTGAAATAAAAATTTACCAGAAAAGGAAAAGCTTTTATAGTAGCAAAGGGAGACCAACTACAACCCCAAATGAGAAAAAGTTGGGACAGTGTGGAAAATGCACACATTATAAAGGTATGGCTGCAGAAGAAGAGGGTACAGGTACTGGACTGGCCTGCCTGCAGTCCTGACCTTTACCCAATAGAGAATTTGTGGAGAATTTTGAAACAAAAAATGCAACAGCGACGACACCGTACTGCTGTACATCTTAAGACGTGTTTGCAGGAAGAATGAGACAAAATAAAAGCTGAAACACTAAATCACTTGGTATCCTCAGTGCCAAAACGTCTTTTAAGTGTGATGAAAAAGAATGGCAACGTTACAAAGTGGTAAATGCTTTACTGTCCCAACTTTTTTTGGAATGTGTTGCAGGCCTGAAATGCAGGAATGGATGTTTATTAATAAATGAAATGAAGTTGACCAGAAAAAAAATTAAATATCTCAGGTCCATACTGTGCAAAGTAAATGTAAGTGTAATGTATTTTTCATGCTGTCCCAACTTTTTCTGATTTGGGGTTTTATATAGTTAAGCCAAAAAAATTTAGATGCATACAGTCGGGATGTTTAGTGCCATACTGTACATTGGAATATCGTTATCATATTGCCATATCAGCCAGGAAGGGTGGCATGTGAGGCGTACAGTATAACCCATTTGTTTAAAGGGCACTAGGGTCAGGAATTCAATTGTTGCTGTGATTAAATTCAAATGTGAAAAATGGGGCACGCAATATGAAAGTGTGTGGTGTGTCCGTTGGGGGTAAATAATCGTATTCCATCGATTTCTGGCACGGACAAGCGTTCACAGATTTTCTGTCTCTGGCCGAATTGTTATGCTTGTTAATCTATTTGAGGTGGAGCATTTCGTGTCTCAGTAGGTATAGGTCATGGCTAATGGGATGCTAATAAGCATTCGCTAATCAATTTGTGCTTAATCAGCCAATCAATGGGGACTGCAGCAGGCTGGCTCTGGGTGGCGTGAGAAACTGAGAGACTTCCTGCCCTTGTTTCAAACCAGACTTGTTACTTTTCAGTGGCCTGTTTTTATTCCTGGGAAAATGAACACAAGGTTTCTGCTATGAGACTGCCTTCCTGCCTACAGAGAACCAGAGAGAGTTGTTTGAAAATGGATAGAGGAATGTTAACCTCTACATGTTTGCTTAGGAGGATGTTTGATGGTCTGATTGACCATATTTTTAATGTTTTAATTATATTTTAGTACACAGAATGTTTTTAGAACTGTTTTAATCATAGTTCATGTGTCCTCTCTACATGCCTTTATACTGCTTTTAGAGTGTTAATGTTAATTTTTTTATTTTATTTTATGTGCCGACCTTAATTTAGTTCTCCTTGCATTTCAGTTCACCAATAGATTCAGGGCAAGTTATTTACCAAGTATTCAAAAAGGATAAATAAATTTAAATACCCCATATGGTCAAAAGTATGTGGACACTCCTCCTAATTATTGAGTTCATGTGTTTCAGCCACACCCATTGCTAACAGGTGTATATAGTACATGTGAATTACCATATAGTATTGTTGCGGAAAAACAGTTACAGTTGACTGAATTGGAGAAATTTATTGGCACAATTGTGGGTTCTTACAGTAGTGGAATAAACGAAGAACAAGGAACAGAACCATGACCCTCCCTTTATACTGCTCTAGTCATATCACATTGGGTGTTGGACTTTGGAACCTCCATTCTGTGCTAACTGTTGTTTTTTATCTGCTTATAACAGCTTAACAAATTATATCTGTACTCAAACAACCACATGACTAAGAATTTAGTACAAAAGCAGCATAAAACTAATATTCAGCGACATTAGTAAGCATAAAATCAAAATTTTCTATAACACTATATATGTAGACAAAATGAAGTAACTTAAAATTTCTTCACACTTTTGTGCAACAATGGATTGTGGTGACATTAATGCAGTAGAATTACTGGTCTCAAAGACTAGTTGTAGGGACTTAACCCTTATATTACACTATATATTACATTCACAGGAAGATCTGCCATTTGCTTTTTTAATCTTGATACACTAGTGTAGAGTCATGAAAAAGCATGATGGTAACATTTATTCATAACTGTTCTGCCTCAAAAGATATAAGACTCCCATAGGACTCTGAAGGCTGAAAACATGTACCTTCAGAAAACTGTTCTCACTTAACACAGTCCACCACTGCATTAAGAAATCCAACCTGAAACTCTGTTACACAAAAAGAAGGCCATACATCAATTCTAAGCAGAAACACTACCAAGTTGTCTGGGACCGAGCTCATCTCAGATGAACTGAAGGACAATGGAAATGTGTTCTGAGGTAAGATTAGTCAGCTAGTTTCAGCTTGTTTTCTGAAAAAAAGAACATACTGTTATCAGTGAAAGCTACAAAAGCCAAAAACTGTCATGGTATGGGTGTGCATCAGTGCCCATGGCATGGGTGACTTGCATATGTTCGAATATACAATTGGAATGAGTGTGTATGTTATAATTTTAGAGAGACGTGCTGCTATCAAGTCAAAGTCTTTTCCTGGGAAACCCATAGTTAAGAAGATGCCAGTTCTCATTCCATACTTGCAACAAAAGTGTGGTTTAATAGACACAGGATGTGGGTGCTTGACTGGTCTGCAGTACAGATCTGTCTCCTATGGAAAATGTGTGATGCAGCATGTTGAGAATCAGACAATGGTGGCCACGGACTGTTGAGCAGGTGAAGTCTTGTATTAAGCAAAAATGGAGAAAACTTCCTCAGGCAAAACTACCACAATTAGTGTCCTTAGTTCCCAAACTATTAAAGCTGATGGAACACAGGGAGATCAAGCCTCTGTCCCAACGTTTTTGTGTTTTGCAAGCATCAAATTTTAAATATGTTTATACTTACAAACTACAATGAAGTGAATCAGTGAAAATCTCTCTCTTCTATCACATATTTTTCTTTTTATTGCATTTAACAAAATGGTCCAATATTTCTGGAAATAGGATTTGTAATTATGGATTTGTAATTTTCTGGATTTTCCCAACTTTATCTCAAAATCTAGTCATTTCAATTTCCCAACTGTGAATCCGCTGTCACTTGCACAACCCCTAATCTGATCAAGAAAAAAACAGCCCCAGAGATGCAGTGTTGCATTGTTAGACCAATGTGCCACCCAAGCACCCTGCTTTAAACAATTTATTTTAAAGATTCAGGTAAGGATTGGAAATTTACCTTACAGGTGATTGCTATAAATACTGCATTTAAATACACAATAATAGCTTCTAAATTGCCAGCTATTTCCTTATTTTATGAACACAAAATTGAACTATGCACAAAATTCTGAAAACCTGAAGCTCGTATATCAACATGATTTTAAACTGCTAAATTCTATGCACAATCTCTGAACACCTTAATTACCAGTTAGTCTTAAATGTTGGAGGCTAATTCACAAGCAAATGTTTGAAATTCACAGACAAACAAGATACCACCATAGTCAACATGGTTTTAAAAAATGCCATCACCCTGAGGAAAATCAGAGACAGTCGTGGAAGACGATATCCATTTCACAAACACTGACCAGGTCAGCCTGCCCATAATAGACCATGTCTTGAATCAACACCACCTGATGAAACAGGTATATTGTGTTCAATTTAAGTGCAACTCTGACCAATTGAAAGAGCAACAATAACAATATGTGTGTTAGTACAGTATACTCTCAGTACTCAGTGTATGGACACACTACTATTTACCTCAGTGTTCCTGTATGTAGGTTTATCTAATATGGTCATTCACCTATTTTCAAAGTGTTTGAATTTGATGCCAGTTCTGTTCCTTGTGAATATATATCTTTACTGACGAGAGAGGGTTCAACCTGCAGAAGACCAGGCAGCATCACTGGCAACCAGGCCATTGTCAATGTCCCTGAGCAGCTTGGTGGAAATGTCACCATGTGTGCTGCTGTTGGTCAGCATGGGGTCATACATCACCATGCAGCATTTGGTCTCTATAACATTCTCCGTTTGCTAACATTCCTTGACAAACAAAAAAAAAAGTCATTTGGGATAAAGTTATCACTGTGTCACTCCGGTCCATTACCAGTTGGCCAACAATCCACATTTTGAGTGCTGTACCTTCCACCATATTCCCCATTTCTAAATCCAATAGAGCAGTGGTCCCCAACCACCGGGCCGTGGACCAGTATCGGTCCGTGAGTCATTTGTTACCTGGCCGCACAGAAAGAATAAATAAATAGAGATCACTACAAGAGCAATTACATTTCCAACACTCTTCACGTGTTATTGTCTCCAATCACCACTAGGTGGGAGCAGCATCTCGTTGCATTGAAAAAAGCTTAGGATTCACTCTGATTTTCCATTCTATAGTTATTCTATTTTAGATCCTCCCACCCCCGTTGGTCCGTGAAATTATATCTTATATGAAACCAGTCCGTGGTGCAAAAAAGTTTGGGGAGCACTGCAGTAGAGAATGCATGGTGGTGGAAAGTGTACAAACACAGCCCCCATGCGCGTGTGACACTACTCATGTGAGTACATCCACATACATGAATACCAAGGATGGATCGTTTTTCCGTAGTTGCTTGGCCAAGGAGAACATCACAGCCAATGTGATCATGAGGTCTTTTGGCCTAACCCTACACTCTTTTTTCCACACACTTGTATGCTTTTAAACATGTGACGTGGCCTCATAAAGCCAAAACATATCTGAACACTTTTGATGGTAGTGTTGAATTAATCACGTCAGTGTTTTGTAAGAGGTATGCACATGACTGTGTATATTGTTTTGCAGAAGAGATAACATGGAAACTGATCAGGGCGTAACTACCGGGGAAGGGGGGGGGGCAGGTGCACTGGGGCCCATGGCGGGGAGGGGCCCTCCATGACATGAACTCAACCCCCCCCACCTCACTGCCCCAACCCCATTGGCTGCACTCACTAGGTCGCTATTATTATATTACAATATTGTAGTGGTGATATGTGAGTGACATTCAGCTCAGCCAATCAGAATGCAGCACCCGGTTTATACACGTGCGTTTGGACGTTCTGCAGTTAGTTTTGTATATGAGACTCGCCGTATGGCCCCAGCATTGAACCCAATAGGTAGTTCGGGTGCTGAAGCTAGGCAGTCGTAAGTGTTGTAACACTTATTGAAGTCCTGACTAAACAGTTAAAGTAAACTCTACCTTGTTGTGTGCCTTTATTCCCAAACCTCCACCACCGCACGCAGCAAAAGACCCGTATCATCCCCGCCGGACGAGCAGCACTCGCAGCGGCTAGGTGAGCCGACCCTCTACAGTAGCAAGTGGCTAATGCTAGCGGTAAAGTGTGGTGATAACAAAAGTAAAAATACGACAATATTTTCGTTAAGTAAAATATTAAAATAAGTAAAAGACAATTAAATATCAGAATAGCAAGGCACAGCACAGGGATTTTGGGAATCTGTGTAACCTGCTTAATGTTACTAGGTATTTATATATATATATGTGTGTGTGTGTGTGTGTGTGTGAGTGTGAAATTTGTTGAGGGGGCCCAAAATTCTATTGTGCACTGGGGCCCATGAGCTCCTAGTTACACCACTGAAACTGATGGAGTTTTGACAAACCAAGTAACTCTTTTCAGTTTGTGTTTAGAGTTTTGAGGAATCAAGTCCCTGTTTCTGTAAATGTGTTTAAACGTTTGGGTGGAAAACTGTTATTACAAAATGTGAAGTTTTTTTCATGAGTGTATGTTTAAGCGTACCCCACTCTGAAAAAGAAAAAAGAAAACAATAGAAATAGCAAATCAGACCGGGTCTTGACCTAACAAGCTAGAGAAAGGAAAGCAATGAATTGATCTTGGAAATAGATTGAAAATAAAAACTAGGAGAAAATCACTCAGTCCCCAGCAACTTTTTCCTATTTCCTTGAAATGAAATCACAAGCCACTGTTGAATCTAATCATCGCTGAGCTAAACGTAGAAGAGAGTGGGAGTCACTTCCTCTTAACCACTAATCTATAAAACCCTGAGAAACTGTGGCTGAATCCCAAATGGCTCTGTATTGGCCAAACAGTACACTACATCTGGTAGAAAAGCCATTACTTTCTGCCCTATTCAGTGCACTTATACAGGCATGAAAGAACCTTTTGGGATTTAGGATGGGTGAGTGGTGAGAGCAGAGCATTTCAGTCTTTCCCAAACATTTAAACACATTTCCAAGTTCCTCAGTTTCTCCAAACTCTAAACACAAACTGAAAAGAGTTAACTACTCTGTCAAAACACAAACTCCTGCAAAATGAAACACAGCCGGCGCTCATGTGGCGCAGCAGTAAAACACACTAGCACACCAGAGCTGACACCCCGAACTTGTGAGCTCGAATATTAGCTTTGCTACCGCCTACATGGACAATGATTGGCTCATCCAGTGGGTTGGTTGCTGGAGGGGATTCCTGATAACTGATGTAATTTTGACCTCTGCTGATTGATCGATGGCGCTGCATCAGGGGCGAGGGATAATGGAGATCGGTGCCTGACTGTTTTTATGAGAGACCGTACCCTATATGGATTCGTCTTGTGCAGGTGAAAAGATGCAGTCGGCTACTGCACAGGTGTCGGAGGAGGCGAGTGTTAGTCATGGCTCTCCTTGTTCAGAGTGGAAGTCAGCAACAATAGGGAGAAAGCGAGATGTGATCAGTTTTCTACTGACCTGGGATGTCAGCATTGGTTTGGTTTCTGGAAACTGCCCCTGGTCTTGCAGCATTTTGGACCCTCACAAGTGAGACACACTGGGAGAGCGGATTGCCCCAGTAGTGCTGCGACGTGCCTGTTTCCAAAGCAGAACCACTCAGGAGGTTCCACTCTTCCCTTACTGTTTTGTTTCTGAGGGCTGGCTTGTTGTGGCCCACCATATCACAAGATCCAATTCTTATTCCTGCACTGTCTCTACTCTGCATCGTGGATGGTACTGTGTCTTTAATTTGTTACTTTATTTTAATGATTTGGACTTATTTATTTGCAGTTGTCCACTCTTTTTAGCCACAGTATCATTCTACTTTGATTGCAAATGGGATCTATTTCCTATCTAGCAGGTGTGTGAGGATTATTTACTTTGATGGAGATTATATATATACGGGTGCTGGTCATAAAATTAGAATATCATGAAAAAGTAGATTTATTTCAGTAATTCCATTCAAAAAGTGAAACTTGTATATTATATTCATTCATTACACACAGACTGATATACTGTATTTCAAATGTTTATTTCTTTTAATGTTGATGATTATAACTGACAACTAATAAAAACCCCAAATTCAGTATCTCAGAAAATTAGAATATTACTTAAGACCAATACAAAAAAAGGATTTTTAGAAATGTTGGCCAACTGAAAAGTATGAACATGAAAAGTATGAGCATGTACAGCACTCAATACTTAGTTGGGGCTGCTCAGGTGGCGCAGCGGTAAAAAGAAACGCGCTGCAACCAGGGCTGGATTCTGAGAAGCGTGGTATCGAATCCAGCCTTGCTTTACCGGTTCGAAGCTGAGTGGCTATATGAGCAACGATTGGCCGGTTGCTTATGTGGGGGGTGGGACAAAGAACCGGATGTGGGTCTCTCTCTGTCAGAATGCGATTGCGTTCTCTGCCGGCTGATTGGAGGCGCTTACACAGAGATGGGAGAGGGTGCCCTTAGGGTGTGTCTCTCCGCATGCAACGCTAGGTGGCGCCAAACTCGTCAATGTGTGGGTGGCAAAGATGCATCTGGCTGCTGCTCGTGTTTCGGAGGGGATACGGGTTAGCTTCAATCACCTCCGTCAGGGCAGGGTTTGGCATAGACAGAGAGGAAGCATGATGCTAATTGAACAATTGGATGCGCTAAAATGGGAGAAAAAGGGGTAAAAAAAAAATTTTTTTTTTAATTAAAAAAAATAAAATAAAAAATAAAAAAATACTTAGTTGGGGCTCCTTTTGCCTGGATCACTGCAGCAATGCGGCGTGGCATGGAGTCCATCAGTCTGTGGCACTGCTCAGGTGTTATGAGAGCCCAGGTTGCTCTGATAGTGGCCTTCAGCTCTTCTGAATTGTTGGGTCTGGCGTATCGCATCTTCCTCTTCACAATACCCCATAGATTTTCTATGGGGTTAAGGTCAGGCGAGTTTGCTGGCCAATTAAGAACAGGGATACCATGGTCCTTAAACCAGGTACTGGTAGCTTTGGCACTGTGTGCAGGTGCCAAGTCCTGTTGGAAAATGAAATCTGCATCTCCATAAAGTTGGTCAGCAGCAGGAAGCTTGAAGTGCTCTAAAACTTCCTGGTAGATGGCTGCATTGACGTTAGACCTCAGAAAACACAGTGGACCAACACCAGCAGATGACATGGCACTCCAAACCATCACTGACTGTGGAAACTTTACACTGGACCTCAAGCAACGTGGATTCTGTGCCTCTCCTCTCTTCCTCCAGACTCTGGGACCTTGATTTTCAAAGGTAATGCAAAATTTACTTTCATCAGAGAACATAACTTTGGACCACTGAGCAGTCCTTTTTGTCCTTGTCGCCCAGGCGAGACGCTTCTGACGCTGTCTCTTGTTCAAGAGTGGCTTGACACAAGGAATGCGACAGCTGAAACCCATGTCTTGCATATGTCTGTGCGTGGTGGTTCTTGAAGCACTGACTCCAGCTGCAGTCCACTCTTTGTGAATCTCCCCCACATTTTAGAACGGGTTTTGTTTCACAATCCTCTCCAGGGTGCGGTTATCCCTATTGCTTGTACACTTTTTTCTACCACATCTTTTCCTTCCCTTCGCCTCTCTATTAATGTGCTTGGACACAGAGCTCTGTGAACAGCCAGCCTCTTTAGCAATGACCTTTTGTGTCTTGCCGTCCTTGTGCAAGGTGTCAATGGTCGTCTTTTGGACAACTGTCAATTCAGCAGTCTTCCCCATGCTTGTGTAGCCTACAGAACTAGACTGAGAGACCATTTAAAGGCCTTAAAGGTGTTTTGAGTTAATTAGCTGATTAGAGTGTGGCACCAGGTGTCTTCAAAATTGTACCTTGTCACAATATTCTAATTTTCTGAGATAATGAATTTGGGGTTTTCATTAGTTGTCAGTTATAATCATCAACATTAAAAGAAATAAACATTTGAAATATATCAGTCTGTGTGTAATGAATGAATATAATATACAAGTTTCACTTTTTGAATGGAATTACTGAAATAAATCAACTTTTTCATGATATTCTAATTTTATGACCAGCACCAGTATATATATATATATATATATATATATATATATATATACTGTTGTTAATGCATTTTCTCCCTTTTTTTCCCTTTTAGCGCATCCAATTGCCCGATTGCGTCATGCTGTCTCTCCACCAATGCTGATTACCACTCTGATTGAGGAGAACAAAGCTAACCCACGCCCCCTCGACACATGGGCAGCAGCCGTATGCATTTTGTGACCTACACTTTGATGAATGCAATGCTGATCAGCACTGTGTAAGGAGAGACACACCCTGACAGCACTCTTTTCCCGTCTCTGTGCAGGTGCTATCAATCAGCCAGCAGAGGTTGTAATTGCATTAGTTATGAGAGAGACCATATCCAAGCCGTAGCCTAGTGGTTAAGGTACTGGACTAGTAATCAGAAGGTTGCTGGTTCAAGCCCCACCACTGCCAGGTTGCTGCTGTTGGGCCCCTGAGCAAGGCCCTTAACACTCAATTGCTCAGACTGTATACTGTATCTGTAATGTAGGTCGCCTTGGATAAAGGCGTCTGCTGAATGCCGTAAATGTATCCAGCTTAATATCCCACCCCTATCTGAACAACAGGCCAATCGTTGTTTATGTGGTTGCTCAGCCCAGCCGGCAGGCAGAGCTGAGACTCAATACGATGTATTTGAGATCCCAGCTCTGGTGTTCCAGCATGTGTTTTTACCGCTGCGCCACCTGAGTGGCTTTGATGGAGATTATTAATATTAATTTTAAAATAATTGTTTAAAATTCATTTTTAAAGCTGATGATTAGTTTGAAATAAGAGCTGAGCTACAGATCTCTCTCATGCACAAGCGGTTCAGAGTGCCGAATTGTGATTGTCAAGGTTGTCAGATTCATAAATAAATTATTTGCTTTGCCAAAAAATTTATATGCATAATACGCATGATGTGTGTAACCAGAACTCAAGCCTTGTTTCAGCTCATCATTAGTCCTAATTCAGATCATGTGTTGTACAGCAGTCCATCTAAAGCTAGTTGGCCTCTAAATTGCTGGGTTAGCTTCTTTGTAAATCTTTGTTCTCATTAATATGACAGTGTTGCACTTCCTGTCTCATTCTCAATGCATACACATCACCCAAAGCGAGTGAAGCCTACACACCAGAGAGAGCATTTAGATGAGCCGTAAACATTACCCATTCCTTTTGATGCAAAATGAATTTGAATTTCTTTCAAGCTATATATATATTTCACATCTATCACTGTATGTAGTTTCTTTAGTTAGAAAGAATTTATACACAGTGGCAGATTAAAAGAAAGTTAGAATCAAGTTGGTAGGCCTCCCAAACATGCTTCTGGAGGCTGCCACCCACACAGTCCCTGAAAAGTGGCTTTAAACTGAGCATGTGGGCGTTTGGACCTGAATCGCTGTCCATGTGTGAGTCTATTCTTGTGATTTTCTGCATCAGTTATTCATTTATACTTACCCCCCACTGCCAAAAAATATCAAACATATTAGTAAATCATTACATAGAGGCAGCAAGGGAAGCTGAATGACAATACAGAGACAGCAGAATAAGAGTGGTATGATTGCATCTGGATTAGGTTTTTAATTAAGAAATAAATATATGTGTTGTGCTGAATCTGTCAATCATCACCAACCAATCCAACCAAATGTAGTGAAACATAGTGGGGAAAGTAGTTATTGCAGTGCCATCTAGTGTGCCAGTGCATTTACGCCCAAAAACCCAAAAACTGTTTATGTGGTTACAGATTTAATGCAATCAGTGATATTAGCATTTTCTAAATATATAAACTAAAATTGGTTCTCCTGGTATATCAGTCCATGAAGCCACATATTCTAACCAGGTTCTTAAAACCTTTAAGGAAGAAAAACTACCTCAAAACATCAAAGATCCTATAAAAGATTTTTTATTTCACCCTTCAATTTAAGGTTAAAAAACCTTTTTTATGGAATGTGTTGGAAGGAGTTTCACCTCAGATTTCTCTATCACTTAGTTTAAAAAAAAAAAAGTATAATAAAATAGGCATATGCTTTAGTTACATTTTAAATTGTATTAGATGGATTTTTTTAAGGTGGCTTTTTTCTTAAAAAGGTTTTACAATTTTCCTTTGAATAAATGTAATTAAAGGCGCAGTAAAACACGCTAGCGCACCAGAGCTGACATGTCAAACTCGTTGGTTCGAAATTCAGCTCTGCCATCCCGCTGGGCTGGGCACCTACATGAGCAATGATTGGCTGTTGTTCATATAGGGTGGGAGCCGGATAAGGACTCCATAACTGAGGCAATTACGATCTCTGCTGGCTGATTGATGGCACCTGAACAGAGATGAGGGATAATGAGGATCAGGGTGTGGCTCTCCGTACACAAAGCTAATCCGCATATGAACTCGCCTCGTGCAGATGAAAAGATGCAGTCGGCTACTGCACACGTGTCGGTGGGGGCGCGTGACAGTCTTGCTTTCCTCAATCAGGGCGGGGATCGGCATCAGCAGAGACGAAGCATAATGCAAGTGGGTAATTGGTTGTGCTAAAAGTTGGGAGAAAAAGGGGAGAAAATGCATAAACAGAAATAACAATAAATAGATAAATAAATGTAATTAAATGCTAGATTTCTGTCATATAGTTTCTTGGGTAGTGCAGCATAGACTGTTATTTATTTTTAATTAGAGCTGGCGATTTGTGATGTAAAGTGGGCGGAGTCAGTGATGCAAAAAAGTTGAGAAGAAGTTTAACTTTTTGCAATTAGGAGTGAAGCGATATGGTGATTTCCAATAGGAACTGAGCACTGAGCAGAGCAGTACATGCATTTCTATGTGTCACTGTAAAACAGTGAGCTCCCTTTTTGGTTTCTACTAAAGATGGTAGGGAAACTCATTGTCACGGCATTAAAATTCTGCAAATAGACAGTGATTGCTAAGAAAAAGCACAGTTTTCTTGTCATGTTGACTCCACAGTGACTTTGCAGAGATTAAATTTACAGAAGAACGATTTCCCTACAGGAGTTTTATTTTTAGCAGGAACACTTTTGTAGTACAAACTGTGTGGTAAGGAATATGGTTCGTGATTGTTGTCTGTTGTTTTTTTCTGTACGCTCTACAGATACTAATCAATAAAGTATGCTCTACTGACGTTTTTTCTTTTGCTTAGCGTCAGTTACACCATGGCAAATCAAATGGCCACAGGTAATGATGATGCTTCCAGTGTGAACACAAGGGTAATATGCGATCGGCGATTCAGGCAGCAAGAGGCGAAAAATTGCTGCCGGTCTGAACGTATGGTAATACATTAATCCTCCACAGTAAACACGTGAGTATCAGCAGTGTCAAAGGCAATCGGGTTCTCAACAGACAAAATTAGCCATATATGAGAGAGGGGTGGCTGGATGGGGAGTCACCTCCTTGTCACTACCACAGCGCCACCTACTGTCTTCACAAACACAGAACAGTACAAACAAAGAAGAGCAGCTACCATGTATTGGGGAAATCCATGTGCTAGCCCTAAAAGATGAACGGTGTGTCGGTTTCTGTGGGTGGAATGCACAATGACCAAAGTAGGTAGTAGTTCCACCTTTAAAAAGATAAACAGTTAAGATTTCAAGACCTACAGATGACTTTAACTGAGTAGTTTATGAAAATACAGGTTTAAATCAGTGTGAGTCTCGACTGCTCTTAGATTTTCATTATCAGCAAGCTTAAATATTTTTTCTGTTCTTTTATCAGTGCCGTAAAATGTGTTCCTTGTGAAAAGCAACACCTCTGCGTGGCACGACATGGCTCTATTTAAATGAGATGCCCTGGGGCTTTTGCTTTGCCCGCTGGTCCTGTCAAACCACCTTTATGCGCAGGAGTTACCGTAGGGACCCGTGGTGCTCTGCCCATCAGATCCAGTTTAATCTCTGCCTTTATGCACACTGACTTTCATCTCGTCTACCCCTCCTGGGAAGGGCCGGTTTTGGAGCATTGCTGAGCTGTTTGACTGGCCAAGGTCAGAGAGGACTTTGCTATTTTATCCCTCTGATGGCAGCAGTAAGGTACTGATGTAGATATCAATGCCATTCAACAGCAAGGTAGAACACGGGTTGTATTTTTAGTGTAACGTTACCCATTCAGTTAACTTATTTTATCAACAGCAAAGCTAGTGTTGATTTAACAAGGTCACGAGGCCGAGTGTAAATTATACGGTGACAATTGGGGGGTCAACTTTAAATATAAAGTCACCTTTACTCCCATTACTGGTCACGTCTTCGTTAAGGTTGCAGTTGTGCGAGCCAGAGAAGGCGCTGTATGTTAATGTAAGTAGCTAGCTAGCTTGTTTAATACACTTTTTGAATTTCTGCATATTAATGAATGCTAACATCAGCTAGTTTTTAATTCATTAATGAAAAGCACACAACAAAGTGAGTGAATTACAAGCTTTTAAATAGTTTTCTGCTGTTCAGGGACCCAATATCTTTCAAATATACTGTAACAATATGTTTTAACTGTTTTAACATGATTCTTAACTTTTCCTATTTCTCGTATGACCCCCTTTTGAACCAAAAATAACCCCCCCAAACACACACTTCTCAAAACACATGCTCATAAAAAGGTAGTAAATGTAGAGATACGCCTAGGTTCACCTATGCACTATGTACATTTATTGATTATTTAAAAGTTACACCTAGCACACAGATGAAGTTTGTTTGTAATTTCCTAAAGCTGAATCCAGTGGAGGGCGGCACGGTGGCTAAGTGGGTAGCACTGTCGCCTCACAGCAAGAGGGTCCTGGGTTCGGTCCCCAGACAGGGCGGTCCGGGCCCTTTCTGTGTGGAATTTGCATGTTCTCCCCGTGTCTGCGTGGGTTTCCTCCGCGAGCTCCGGTTTCCTCCCACAGTCCAAAAACAGGCAGTCAGGTTAATTGGAGACACTGAATTGCCCTATAGGTGAATGGATGTGTGTGTGTGTATGTGTGTCTGCCCTGCGATGGACTGGCGCCCCATCCAGGGTGTTACTGTGTGCCTTGCGCCCATTGAAAAGCTGGGATAGGCTCCAGCACCAATCACTGACTGTAGCCCATCTATTGCTCTGTTCATTTTGACACACCCGGCTTATCATTTATTAATCAAAATAAACCTCCATAAGACCTTACTGGTCATTTTTTTGGGTGGTGGACTATTCTAAGCACTGCAACAAAATCTAACATGATAATGGCATGATAGTGTGTGTTGTTCCAATATGAGTATATCAGGTGCAGCAGTGTTGTTGGGATTTTTTAAATATTAGGGATCATATAGTCTTAGACTTTTTGTCTCCCTGACATCATGCCAAAACATAATTAGTCAGTGTTGGTCGACACGTGTTAAAAACTGATTCACTAAACTGATTTTTAAATCTGACCGTGTATATACACTCATTTGTAGATGTTTGGATTGGCACAGCACATTAATCTAAAAAGCTTTGTCATATAAAAATATGAACAGAAAGTAAAGCCTACTATATGTACACCACAAGCTATCAGTCTAATAATAGAGAATAATTGGTTTGAAAGTTTTCTGTTAATATATTAAAGTACTCATTTGTAATTCACACAGATGATCTCAGAATGAGATGCTTTTCAACTCTAATTATGCTTGTGGGTATATTTATATACACCGCTGATGCCTATGGGAGAGCATTTCAGCTAGATCTGATTTTAGAACTGTGCATTTTACACATAAAAACACATGAAACCGTTTGGAACACAAGGGGAATATACTTTGTGGAAAACTTCAATGCTTCAAAATTTCTAGGCTTACATTTCAATGTTTGAATTTTTGTTTATATTCAGTGTAACACTGACATTAACAGTGCTATGAATTGCCTAATACAAATGTTTATTTCTTCTTAAAGTTGTTGCTACAATTATATAATTCATCCAAAAACCATTCAACTCAACTATAAACTTAACTGGTTATGTAGGCTATAGAATCTCTAACTGAATAAATATTTCACATCACTGTGGGCAGGTCTTTGGCAAGTCTTCTTTGCAGAATTGTTATAAATCAGCCACAATGGAGAGCTTTTGAGCATGGCCTGCCCATTTAAAGTCCTGCCACAAGAGGTTTAATGATTTGCTCTTCTACTTTGTCATTTTTTTGTCACACAACAGAAATGCAATTGAGCTTTGAATCACTGACCGATGACCAGACATTTTTCTTCAGGATTGTATGACTTTATTTTCTGTGAGTAGAATTTATGGTTTTGTGAGTTATGGCAATCATCAGGCCCTAAGGCATCCTCATACCATCATACTACCACTACAGTGTTTTACTGATGGGATGGATGAATGGATGGATGGGATATGACAGGATGAGATGGGGCAACAGACACATGGATATACAGACGGACAGACAGACATTGATATTTATATATATTAGATAGACATGGATGGATGGATGGATGGATGGATGGATGGACAGATAGTTTGATATACAAAAAGATATATAGATAGATAGATAGATAGATAGATAGATAGATAGATAGATAGATGGATGGATGGATGGATGGATGGATGGATGGATGGATGGATGGATGGATGGATGGATGGATGGATGGGTGGGTGGGTGGGTGGGTGGGTGGGTGGGTTGGATGGACGGACGGACGGACGGACGGACGGACGGACGGATGGACGGACGGATAGACAGATAGCTTTGTGTAATTCTCATTAAAAATCAGTGTGGTTGCTGTTAAATAATGCATCAATCCTGGCCTTGTTCCTAATTCCCCTGTTAAAGCTTTGTAGAGAGTGGATGTGGCAGTTCTTGATGGATGAGTGCTCAGGGCCTGCTGTCTGTTTGCTTTGACATAAAGGGTCCCAGTGCATCAGCCTTCTCCCCGACTGTCCTCTGTGCCTTTCAAAAAAGCAGCAAAGGACAGTACAGTTTGAGCTGCCAGTTTTGTTCAAAGCGACATAGACAGGAATCAAAGTTGCACCTTTTTTCTTACCAGGTGGTGAAGTCTCTCCGACCATGAAGTAGAATTATTTCTGAGAGGGACACATCACTGAGGTTCTACATCAGTGAGGCTCTACGTTACTTCAACTTGTCCTTTTTTCCCCTTAAAAGAATTTTTGCGGCCAGGTTAAATTTCAATTTAGTTTTTTCTACGTTATTTCTAACAAACAGTAACAATCTGGTGTATTGATAATTACCATGAGCAATAATTCACATAATTTCCTTTACTTAGAAGTGAACAAATAGTTGTTAGCAGAGGTGGGTTAGGGTAAATTAGGTGCAATCATTTATATATAGTGAAGATGCATGGGATGAGGCATGTGTTGAAAAGTAGTCCTGCAGATGTGTGGAAGATAGCAGCCTGGCAAAGTAAGATGTTGTTTGACATTGAACTTGAACTTCACGTGTAACCAGTAACTACCTGTCCTGTTATAAATGTAACCACAGTTAAACATGATGCTGAATTGGGCCACTGTTGGGCCCTCAGCCACTGTTTGAATCCCAGCTCTGCCATGCAGCCACTGTTGGGTCCTTAAGCAAGGCCCTTTGCAAACCCTCTCTGCTCCAGGGGCGCTGTACAATGGCTGGGATATGCGAAGAAAGAATTTTGTTGTACTGTACATCTGTATATGTATATATGACAAATAAAGGCATTCTATTCTATTTTAAATTTTAATAAACAAACAAACGCTGGCTTTTGAACTTTGTGTTGGTAACAGTCAGGATGTTAATTTTCAGATTTTGTGTGTGTGTGTGTGTCACATCACAAGAAATCTCCCGTATGCCAATAGACTATTAATTTTCCTATCTCACTATGTGCAAGTCCTACTTACTCTCCTCAATTAAACACAACGAAACGGTACCCCTCTCCAGGCTCAACAGCCCCCTTGTTGAGAACCATTGAACTAGATGATATTTACTATATTTAAAAGTAATTTTGTTCTTTTTAAAAGTATGGTTACTTTTAAAACCAAATGTGTTATCATTTATGTATTTATTTGCTTAAATTACTTTATCCCTGATGTAGGGTTGAATTTGTGCCTGTACAAAACATAACTTTACACAATTACTCACTTATTTTCCTACTTGTTTAATTGCTCACTCATCCATTACCCTACATTACTTTACATTTGGAAAAGGCAGTGTGTGTTTTTTGAAGGTGACAATTTGTAGACAAAAAGTAATGTCAGGCAAAATCTAAACCCAGAAAAGCTGTGCAACTGGAGCTGTGAAACTTTAATAATAGCTGAAATACAAAAATACAAAAATGTGTTGATTTTTTTTTTGTGCTAATAACACACTTGCTAAATATTTATACAGAAATCAGTTTGAAAAGGGGGGGCAGTTTAAGCTGAAGTAAAGTTTTAGTAAGTCCAGTCTACCCAGGAGGTTTTATGTGATGTAATAACAATAAAGAATACAGTATTAACATAGTATTTTTGTTTGTTTTAATTCTGTATTTAAATGCTGGCACAATATACAAGTATGCAATGTTATTTTTAATGAAGGGTATGTCTATTGTATCCCATTTCTGAAAAAGTTGGGACATAACCCTGGACTTCTTGAGAAAGGACATTGCCTAATGGGCAGGATTTTGCACCTTTTATTTTTGTCTTTGGCACTAAAAACTCAACATCTGTTTTCCAGAAAAGCAAAAAAACTAAAACGTGGATTAATCTGACTACTGCACATACTTCCACTGCCAATGTGGCAATATTTATCACAATAGCATGACAGTTTCTCAAGGAATTCTATCTGAAAGCTGAAAGGTCATGCATATTAACAGTGGTTTTTAGCTTTGTCCTACATGTACTGAGATTTCTCTCACAATATTATGCAACAAACCTCAAAACCTACATTATTTGCAAATGATTGACAATTCTTTCAGTTTGGCAAGTTTGGCACAAAGTGTTAAGTCATGACCTATCTTTACTTGCAGAGACAGAGCCTTTGTTGAATCATTCTTTTATACCCAAGAATGATATTAAGTTACCTATACATGTTTATTGTGAAATGTTATAAAAACGATTTGACATGAATATTCTATAAAAATTTCATTGTATTTTGCATCAACCTTTTCATTTTTTTATATTTACAAAGAGCAATAAAGTTGCTTAGCCAAAACGTTAAGGGTACATTCTTCATACTTTTGTAAATAAACGTTCAAAAAAATCAGATTCTTGTTTTTATAGCATTTTACAAAATGTACAAACTTTTCCAGAAATGGGGTTTGTATTTGTATTTTATTTTATTTTAAAATAATTCTGAGATCAATTTATATACATTAAAAAGACATTTAAATTACTTATTTAAAAAATATATATTAAAAGAAATATTATCACTATGCTTGTGCTGTCGGTTATTAGTTGGCCACAAGATGGAGCCAGAATAAAACTGATCAGAACACTTATGAGCTTTTTTGATTGAATCTTTTTTAATTGAGAGGTAAAATATGCAGTTGCGAGGATAACATACTAAAGACAGGAGACTAAAATCAAACCTGGTCCCTCATTACCAGTGTATCTACCAGCACGACTAGTTAATAATGTTTACTTTTTTGGTAAAAAAATTAAAATTGGGTGGCGCAGTAGGTGGCGCTGTTGCTTCACAGGAAAAAGGTCTTGAGTTCGATTAAAGGCCAGGGTTCTTTCTGTGTGGAGTTTGCATGTTCTCCCCGTGTCCACGTGTGTTTGCTATTAAACTAATAATTGCTCTAAGTGTGTGTGTGTGTGTGTGTGTGTGTGTGTGTGTGTGTGTGTGTGTGTGTGTGTGCGTGTGTGTGTGTGTCCGGGGTGTTTCCTACCTTTCGCCCTAGAAATCATGTTCACCGCGACCCTGGCCAGAATACGGCTCTGGTACAACGGCCAATAAATGATTACCTTCTCTGTATGTTTCAAAATGTGGCTTTATAGACTTTTAAATGTATTTTCCAAACAATAATAAGGTGCGTTCTGATAACTATTTTTCGAATCCTGTAGTAGCCTATATTTACATTTTTGTATTTAGGTGGGTGACATGACTTCAGATTTTACCCCAATCAAATAAAAAATATATATTTTTTTTTTTTTTAAACTGCAAGTAATGCAAATGGAATGTTTTATGTATAAGGTTTTACTTTTAGACTTTTTTATTGTAAGGTAAACATGCATAATGTCATGTGGTGTTACCTAATTGTAACACTTAAATAAATATAAATACATAATAAGTATAAATACAGCACAATAGTGCACAAGACTCCACAATAATAATCACAATAATTTAAGTGTTGTCTGTGGTGTGGTGTCATGTGGTCACTTTAAAGGAATTTAAATAGTTTTTATGAAGGTACAGTTAATCCAATCCTTATGTGTTTTTTAAGCATAATTTAACTATAAAAAGAAAACTGATTTTTTTTTATCTGAATGTTATCATTTTATAAGATAGTTTCACTTGTGTGAGTGATAAAAGGGTACAAGTAAAGAATGAAATTGAAAAACAGCTATGAATAATGTACATACGAGAGATCTTCAAAATGTTTCTGCACTTTTATATTTTTGTTGGAAACTGAGAGACCTTATAGTCCGGATTTAGTACCATCTGATTTCCACCTTTTTGGACCACTCAAAGAAGCTTTAAGGGAAAGAAGATTTTCATGTGATGCATCAGTGGCTACCTGCTCAACCAAAAACATATTTTGCTGATGGCATTAAAAAGTTGGTACGACGCTGGGGAAAATGCATCGGAAGGTGACTGTGTAGAAAAGTGAAGTCATTTGTTTTTGAAATCCTCTGTTACGACGAATCTTTTTGTCGAGAGGCTCTGAAGAAGCAGTCGGAGAATCCAGAAAGTACTCTTCAAAAACACTTTATTAAGTGAAAGAAATGATCTGTGAATATATGTCAGAGCTAATCCGATCGGCGCTCCTTTTCTCCTGCAATCCAGATCCTCGCCAGCCAAAAAGACTCTCTCTCGTCTGAGCGCGCAGTTTTTTTAAACTAAGCTAGGCTCCTCCTCCTTCGCTGCTGGTGGAGCCAATGAAATGTGCTAAACAAGCCCAGGGCTCCGCCCCTCCACCCCCCTACGGCAGACATCTGGAGGGTCCCTAACGGGGGTACATGGTAGGCGCCATTTTGAGTGCACCTACCAGACAAAGAGCCACGTGGGGAAATACCGTACAACTTCTCACATTGAATTTATGTTTAACCCTTTACAGCCGGCCCATTCAAATTTCGAAACAATAATTTCGATGGCTTGAAGCCTTATATCTCCGCCGTCCAATCACTGATTGTAAATCTGAAAACTGCCCCAGGTAGCTGACAACCCAGGCTAAAAGGCAATGTTATTGGTCAAGCGGTTTGTGTCGTGGCTGGTTTGCATATTTAATGAGAATGCGGAGAATTTATTTTTTTCATTCGCCCCGCCCTCACACGGAGCGCTGCTGAGACAGTCGACTGGATAACAACACAGAAAGAGAAATTCTGTCAGTGAAATAAGGTAAGATTTATTTTAAAACTGTTTATTAGTGTTATTACTTTTCATTTCTACTCAGAAAACTTCGCTTTAATGGTAAAATTGTAATATTATTAGTGTTTACGCTTCGGAAAAGCCGAGGTGATTCTGAGAGTTGCGTTCTAAGTTTAGTCAGTCAGCTGCATAACTCTCCTTTCTGAATCGATTGTAATGTTTTTAATGTCCATCTAGATGGAAATAAATACGTGTGGAGAGTTTATCAGATACCTTTTTAGTCTCGTTTGTTTAGTAGTTTGTAAAGTATGCAGCAGTTTTACACAAATAAGTGATTAGTAGTGAACCTAAGCTAAGCTAAGCTACCGGAGCTGTTTGTTGCATCCTGCAGCCATGTGGTTTGAAAAGGCTGCTAAAGGCTGCTCTCAAACTCCAAAGTTAGATTTTATGCATGTAATCTTGAAATCAGTTATAGCTTACTTGTTTTACTTCAATACTGTCTAAAGTCTGCTTAGAAATCACCTTAGCTTTGCTCATAATATCATTACATTTTGCATTGCATGCATTTAGCATGACTGGCTAAAGTAAGCTGAGGCAGAAAGCATAAAGTTGTGGATAATATGTCAGTCTGGGCAATTTATAACCTTTATTTCCATGGTATATTTTATCTGTGGTAATTTGTACTTATAACAGAGAAATATTATTTTATCTATAAAATATTTCTGTCAAATTTGCATAATTTTCTAAAAAATTGCTGCATTTATTTGAAAGAGACTAAAGTATGCTATGCTACCATATAGGTGCATATAGGTAGATAAAATGTCAGTCTGGGCAATTTATAACTTCTTTTTTTACCATAATATTTTTTTTTCTGTGGTAATTCTTACTTGTATCAGTGAAATATAGTTTTATCTATAAAATATTTCTGTCAGAGTTGCATAATTTTCTAATGTATTGCAAGAGATATTTGAAAGGGACTAAAATATGGTATCAAACTTTTTTTGAAAGCTTTTTTTGAAAGCATACAGGTGCATAACATTTCAGTCTGTGACTATTTACAACATTTTAAATATAACCATAGAATCAAGTTTTGTCTTGTATTTATTGCTCCTCTTAGATAATTATTGTTTTATGTGTAAACCATGTGCCAGATTTGAGAAACTTTTGTCATATGTATTGGTTCAGTGTACTTGAGTTTACTTCTAAACATGAGCCTGTGGACATTAGCTTCTCTGGCAAAAACATATAGAGTATTTGTGATTGAATTCTACATATATGTAATTATTTTTTAAAATAACATCACTGTCACCACCTTTATTCACTGTAATCTCTTTCTTTTATTATTCTGAGATGGATGGAGACAAGGCTCAATATTCACGCCTTATGGAGTCTCTGAAGAGGAGACAGCGGCTAGGCCCTGACGAGCTTAGACTTATTGCTGAACATGACAGCGATGAAGATCATGAAGGCATGACCATTGAAGAGGAGGACTTCATGGACATGGAGCTCCTGGATGAAGGGGAAGAAGAGGATGAAGAGGAGCAAGATGAGCAGAGGGATCAACCAACAACCTCCTATCGGTAAATGCATGTATTCCAATAGTGTGTATTTGTAAATGTGTGTGTGTACATATATGCTGACAATAAATGTCAGCATTTGCACCCACACACACAATCGGGGCTGCCAACAAAAAGTTAAAATTAACAAAAGAGTACAAACTGAGATTATGATTTTTACTAATGTTTGTTTTCTTTTATGGGTTTGGTTAGTCTTTCTTGTCCCATGTCAGGTAGGAAGCGGAAACGCTTTCCTGACTCTGTATCCTTTCCTTCCTATGCTGATGTAGACACAGAAGCACCAAAGCCCATACCATTTAATCCTTCTCGTCCAGTAGGCATAGATCTGGGAAGTGTGCGTAGGGCTGTATGGTCAGCCACAAGTAACTTGCGTGAAATAGACTTCTTCAAGTTGTTTTTCACGTACACCATCGTTGCCGAGATTTGCCAGTTTACAAACTCTAAGGGGTGGGAGCTTGTACTGAATAGGCCGTCTTATGCGAACCATCATGGGGCATGGGAAGAAGTGACCCCGGATGAATTCTACCGGTTTCTTGGGCTCCTTATTTACATGGGTTTCACGTCCCTGCACAGCATTCACAGATATTGGGGAACCAAATCTCTTCAGGGTTCATGGGCCAAGTTATTCATGTCCCGTGACCGTTTCAAGGAATTGATGGCAGCCCTCCATGTTGTAGATCCTGCCACAGAAAATAATCTTGATCGTCTTAGGAAGTTGCGTTACCTGATGGACCACCTCAAAACCAAGTGTCAGCAGCTTTTCCAGGCTAATGAAAATCTGAGCATAGCATAAAATCAAAAGGTCGATCAGGATTCAAGCAGTATATGAAGGGCAAACCTACTCGCTGGGGTTTCAAATTGTGGGTCATTGCAACTTCAAATTCGGGATATACCTTAGACTTTGATGTTTACACAGGCAGTCTTGATGGGCGCATAACTGATTTGGCTATAAAAGTGATCGAAGACCTTGTGCAACCATTTAAAAATCAAGGTCACACAGTTTGGTTTGACAACTTCTATACATCACCAACTGTTATGGTCCGACTTAAGGAGTGGGGAATCAATGCTTGTGGGACATGTAGGATTAATCGTAAGAAATTCCCAGTGGATTTCAAAGATGTCAAGAAATGGGAGCGGCAAGCTAACCGTGGTGATATGAGGTGGTGTAGAATTGACGGAAATGTCTTAGTTGTTCAGTGGAAGGACACGCGAGCAGTTACATGCCTCTCTAATTTCCACAATGCTAATGATTCATCAGAGGTTTCTAGGATGGTAAAGAATGGTGCCACGTGGGACAGGAAAGTAGTCCGTCAACCAGCTGTAGTAAAGGACTACAATAAACACATGGGAGGTGTTGACAGATCTGATCAAATGTTAAACACATACAATCTGCTTCAGAAAACTCAAAAGTGGTGGAAAACACTTTTCTTCCATTTTGTGGACATAGCCGTCGTTAATAGTTTCATTTTGTTTCAGGACTGGCATCATTCCAATCCAGCATCACGTTATGGGTTTAGTTCAGCAGGCTACAGCCAGATAAACTTTAGGGAAAATCTGTCGCGCCAACTTGCAGACATTTCTGTCGATTCAATTTTGCCATCTCAGCTTTCAGTAGCTCCAACCACTTCCTCATCGTTTTACGTCACCCACATTCCTCAGATAGAGCAAGTATCAAGAAATTGCTGGCTTTGCTACAAAAAATTCAAAAAAGAAAATAAAACAAAGATTGCATGCATGGCTCCTGAGTGCCAAGGTAGAAGATTTTGTTTAGTTGGCAATCGAAACTGTTTTCAGTCTTGGCATTCTAGCGAAGGAGATGAGTTTCGCAGTTAGACCTACACAGGGCTTCTGTCTTCTACTGTCAGTCCCTCTCATCCTTTCTCAACCCCTGTGTTTGTGTATATGTTCTTTGTTTCTCTTTCTCTTCACAGGTCAAAGTTCAGTGTGCATTGTTCATTGGAAGGAGGTAATTTGAGGTAATTATCCATTGTGCATTGTCTGTTAAATATTTTGTAGTGAATTTTTGGCAAAATGGCTTAGATGAGATTTGATATCCTGTTGCCTCAAAACTGTTTACTGAATTGTTCAATGATTATCCTGAACAAATAATTGCTTTTTCTTGTATTGTTGAATTGGATTATTTGAGAGTTTGTTTTATGGAGTGATGTTCTTCAATAGTGCTGAACTATATTGTATTGTTGTTTTGAAATTATTTATAGAATGAGAAGTGTATATAATTCTAATAAAAATCTTTAATGTTTTTGAACTATACACTGTTGTTAGAGTGCTTATTTTGTCAAATACATTTTATCTGCTGTCTTTCAAAAATATGGATGTTGACAATTTAGTAATAATTAAGAAAAAAGTACACTTTCATTGGTTTATAGTGTATGCTGACATTGGTAAAAAGTGAGGTAAAAAAGGAGCTACACGAACATTCTAAATTGCTAAATGACACCTTCTGCTAAATTGATCATAACTTTTGAATAGAAGATGATAGATTCAAAATTATTTTCTTGACAAATGGCTCACAAAATTGCAAACATTTCATATACTCTATATTTTTCTCTAAATTGCACAGAAATGTGTTAAAAATGTAAGTATTTATGTATGAAATAAAAATTGAGAGTTTTTTTAGGTTGATTTTGAAGGATTTTTGTATAGATTTGTTTATATTACACTTAAATAACCATACTGAGTTTTATATCATTTTAAAGAACTGATTCTTCTGGTTATAATGGTGTGTATATATAGTCTATGCTATGTACGGTATTTACACAATAAGGTTTTTTCTATGACCATGTTACATAGTGTCCGAAAATGGAATGTTCCACTCAGGCATGAAAGGGTTAATAATGATGTTATGTTCCAAAAATCCTAACAAGCCCCCCTTGAAAGCATCTTAATGCTTTCACATTAGCTTTTAACTTTAGGTTAGGTGTTTCTAGGTTCCAGGAGAAAGGGATAGACGTCAGCAACCCCCAATTTAACCCCTTCTGACTACATGGCCACTGGGCTGAATTTTTATAATAAAAGGTATCTAAAAATAAAAAGGCTGCCAGTTAAACTAAAGGAACCGTACCTTTCGCAACAGCTCCTAACCCTAAAACGAACAAAAAAAAAAAAAAATAAAAATAATAGAATAGGAAATCAAAATAAAGGAATTTAAAATTGGGAAATCAAAAAGAGAAGAGAAGAAAATAAAAACAATGGGTGCATAGCTTCTACAGGAAATCCGTTCAGGTTGCCCTCCACAGGACGGAGCTGCAGATATTCAGAAGGGGCCCATAGCCTCTGTTTCTCTGCATGGCTCTTACTGTCTCATGGATTCTCCCCTGTCGGTCTTACCTGTTTCCGCCGCAGCACAAACATTTAAACGATGACGCACAGAGAGTATCATTCATATAAATAGCAGAATATCAAACATATATACATCGTAAACAATCCTGAGCTACCCCTTGCGTTTTGTAGCTAAACTATGTGTGTTGCACTTAACTAGTGTTTTCAAAGATGGTCTGTGTCTGCGAACTATATGTTTATGTTTTTCTCTCCTAGTCTGACTAAATCCTTCCTCATCTTCTTGTTTCGTTCCGTTGGCTCTACTGGACTCTTCTTCCACATAGTCGGCTTTGCCGGGCTTTTCTGCTGTGGTTTGTTTCCTGTAGGCAGGTCCAGTTGGTGGCACTTCTGTCCCTTGGAGTGAGTCTTCCAGTTCCCACAGAGTCTGCCTTTGCCAGGCCTTCCAAGTCTCCTTCCTTCATCACGGTGTATGATCCGTAGTGCTGGTCCTCTCTCCTCATCTTCTCTGGTCGGTTTTACCTTTAATTAAGCAGAGTTAGTAGCACTTATGCTGCTCGAAGTGGGTCTTCCGGCCCACCTTCAAGGGTATCTTCCACCTCATCATCTATATGATATTTAGACAAATCAGCCAACACCATCTGGATAACTGGTGGATCCTGCCCCCCTCTGCTTCCTCTACTCACTACTTCTACCACAAATTTTTCTATTAATACCCTGATACACGGGACACCACAACAACAACATACCACTAAAATTGCCAATCCCACACACACTAACATCACCAAAACTCGTAATAACTCCCTTCCATGGTCCAAACATCTTTTCTAGTCACTTGACCCATTAATTGTCTATCCCTGAAAGTTAACCACCTCATGGTTATTACTGGGCTACTTCCGTACGTAAGGCCAAATCTCGATTTGCGTTATACTCACCACCTTGGTTTGCCTACCGCTTTTCACCTTTTCCGTACCAGTCTGTCCCACTTTAAGCAGAATTAGGAATCACTCTCAAGGATGGGTACCTGCAGATCGTGTCCAGTCCCTGCGAGGGTTCTGGTCGGAGGTTCAGCACGGACGCAGTGGCTCAGATGATACCAGTTGTTACCTTTCTTTCCTCTTACTCGGACTGCATGTGAAGTGGCTTCAGACACCTCCCAAGGTCCGGTCCACCTCGGCTGATCCCACTTTCTTTTGTGTACCTTGATCCTGACCCACTGTCCTGGTTCCACCTTAGACAGCAATGGTGCTCGTTCCTCTCCTTCTTCCGGTTTCTGGGGAGAGATACTGATAACAAACTTAGTTAAAGCTTCCATGTAATTGTCTAACTCTTCATCCCACAAATCTAAAATTTTGCCTACTGCTCGATCTCGTGGCGGACCTGGCATGGGTCGACCAGTCAGCAGCTGGTGAGGTGAGTAATGAGAGTCCCCCCTAGGGGAGCTCCTCATGGACATGAGCACTAAGGGTAATGCTTCAACCCAAGTCATCTTGGATTTATAGCAGGCTTTGGCCAATTTAGTCTTAATTGTTTGATTGGCCCTTTCTACAACACCCTGTGAACTCGGATGATAAACTGAGCCAAATTTATGGGTTATACCCAGGGCTTTTTCCACTTCTTGTAGTTGCTTGTTGCTGAAGTGGGTCCCATTATCCGACCTGATTGTTGTAGGTACACCATACCTTGGAATCAATTCTGTCTTAAGCCATTTCACTACAGTTTTGGCATCTTCACGCCTGGCAGGTATGGCTTCCACCCACCTTGTGTATCTGTCTATCATTACCACTAGGTAACGATAACCCTTCACCACTCTGTCTGGACCCATGTCAGTGTAATCAATACAAATTTCTTTAAAAGGTGCGTCTGGTACTGGAAAGTTTCCGATAGGTAACCTGTAGGTTGGTTTCGGATTATTTTCCTGGCACGCCCCACACTCTCTCACATGCAACTGAACCATGTCTGCTAGATTTGGATGCCACCAATTGGCCCTAAGGTGGTGCAGCATGGTTTTTGTCCCTACATGGGTGGGACCATGGGCTTCGATTAAGAGTAGCTTTAGTACCGCCCCTGGTGCCACTATCTTCCCTTCATGACTTCTCCAGATTCCGTCTACCTCTTTTGCTCCTTTCAGTAACCAACTGTTCTTTTCATACGCTCCTGCCCTTTCTTGCATCTGTCTAAGGTAAGTGTCCGTAAGTTCCGGCAGACTCGATGTCGTCAGTGCTACCAGCTGTCTTACATAGCCCCCAGCTGCTTTAGCTGCTAAGTCGGCTGCATTGTTTCCCTGGGCTACCTTTGTTTTCAGATTAGAATGTCCTTTACACTTAATTATGGCTACATGCTTTGGTAGGTGCACTGCTGTTAACATCTCCTGTAACTCAGTCATGTGTTTAATAGGGGTGCCCTGTGAGGTGACTAGGCCACGTCGGAGCCACTGAGGTCCATCTACATGTATGGCTGAGTGTGCATAGGCTGAATCAGTGTAGATGTTAACCCTTTTACCAGCTGACAGCTTCAGTGCCTTAGTTACAGCAGTGATTTCTGCCAGCTGGGCGGAAGCTGGTTGCGGTATGATTCCATCCTCTAAGGTCTCAAACTGTCCCTGTTTTTCACTTACCACAGCATATGAGGCTACCAACCCCTCATTGCTCTTGTAGCAGCATCCGTCGCAATACAGGTCCATGTCCCTTTCTCCTAGAGGTTCGGTGCTCAATTCCTCCCTAACCCTTAGCGCTTTACTAGCTACTAATTCCCAGATGTGTAACTCATCTTCGTCTACTCTACCAGGAAGTGTGCTGGTCATATTAACCGTTTTTGCAGGTGCAAAGGTGATGCTTGGCTGAAGCAGGGTGTCACTAATCTTTGCCCGCCTAGCATTAGATAGTGTAAACGCAGCTGAGGTCAAGAATGCTACCACCCCATGCGATGTGTTGATTACCAAAGGATGACACATAACAATGTGGGCTGTTTTGTCCACTGCTGTGGCTAATGCTGCCAAATGTTTAGTACATTGTGGTTGTCCCTGTACTACTGGATCCAATTTTGAGCTATGGTATTGGAGAATTTGTCTTTCCCCATTGCTCCCCCCTCTCTGAAAAAGAACAGCATTTACAATGCCTTCTTTTTCAGAGACATCCAGATAAAAAGGTTTAGTGTAGTCAGGGGACTGCAAATGCTCTGCAAGTGCGAGTGCTTGTTTTACTTCTACAAAACTGGCTTCCAGGTTGGTACTCCACTCAATTAGAGCAGTGTGGTTACGTTGACCCAATCTGGTCACTTCAGACCTCAGTGGTGAGGTTAGGCCTGTGTAATTTGGGATGTAATTTCTACTATAGCCTGTCAGACCTAAAAAAGATAACATCTGGCTGACTGTTTTAGGTTTAGGGAAGGCTCGGATAGTTTGTACAGCTTTCAAAGTCAATGTGTGTCCCTTTGGAGAAATGCAACGACCTAAGAAGGTGACAACGGGTCGGCAAACCTGTAATTTGGATTTGTTGACTTTATATCCTGATTGTGCTAGCCTACAAAGGACCGTCTGTGTGTCTGTCAGGCAGGTGCGTGAGTCAGTGCAGGCAATAAGTAGGTCGTCTACATACTGAATTAGTGCTGTGTCATTGTCCAGCAATTGGTTAGTCAGCATCTGGGAAAGATCTTGTTTCAGACACTTGTTAAAAATACCGGGACTGTCCTTGTAACCTTGTGGTAATCTAGTGTAGGTGTATTGTTGTCCCCGATATGAGAAAGCAAAAATATTTGCTAAATGCGATGGTACTGGTATGCAGAAGAAAGCATTGGCTAAGTCAATAACTGTGAAAAACTTGTGCTCAGGGGTCAAGTTCTGTAGTGATCTGTAGGGGTCCGGGACCGGTATGTTTTCAGTGACAGTCACCTGATTGATCAGTCTCAAGTCATGTACCATCCTGTATTCGTCCTTGTCCGGCTTTTTAACTGGAAGTATGGGTGTGTTCCAATTTGATTGGGTTGGGACTAAGACCCCGGTATCCAATAGGCCTTGTATAGTAGGAGCAATGCCAGTCTCGGCCTCAGCAGAGAGTGGGTATTGTCTTTTATACACGACCTCCGCCTCAGGTTTCAGAGAAATAGGGGCGACATGATGTTTTACGTGCCCTACGTCTATTTTGGAGGTGGTCCATAAAGAAGTAGGGACAGTCCTTAGCATCTGATCAGTCAGGTGGTGATCTGTGTGTTCTCGTCCATGGTGACGTGGGAGGGAAACCTGCTCATAATGTACATTGTCCACACACTTACAGTCAATTTTCCAATACTTACTGTCCTGAGTTCGTGACAGGTATGGAATGTCCGTCGGTGCATATGTCAGGGTCTGAGCAAGACATACCATAGGACCAAGGGATCTAGCTTCAAAACCTTTAGCCAACAGCAACGAGACATGTGGTGCCTGCGAGATGTCCGGATCCATTCTGAAGTACTCTTTCTGCTCCTGGTTTAGCTGCACCGCTGCTGCTACTCCCTCTGGTCCTAAGAAAATGGCTACACTACACAATTGGTTATTTAATCCTTCCATGTTTTGTTTCCATAAGTCATCGTAAAGGTCATCAGGGTCTCTGGTGTAGTACAAGGTACAATGGTATGGGTCTTGGGGCGGAACCAAGCAGGCTTGTGCCATCAACCAAGGTTTCCACATGTTAAATACATATATTAAATTGGATGTGGTACCTTGTTTGTCGGGTGCGGTCAATCTAGTCCAATAGATATCGCAGGACTGAGGTTTTGGCTCAGTAACAGGTTGCATTACAAAAATTCTGGCCTCTGGAGGAGGCTCCTGGCCTGGTAAAACTAACTTTGTACCTTGTGGGGTACAATAGACAGTGGCCGATAACTTGCACAATACATCTCTACCCAACAGACAAATAGGACAATTTGGAGAATATAAAAAAGAATGGGTTAGTCGTAGCTTTCCAATTTCCAGAACCATTGGGGTGGTGAAATATTGGGTCTGCGCTGTTCCCGAGTATCCAACAGTGGTGATTGTGTTTGAGGTAAGCGGAGGAATCCAATTGGGCTTACCAGTGATGACCGAGGCTGTAGCTCCAGTGTCAATCAAAAAGTCAAACTGCTCACCACCTATACCACAGGTTACAATTGGTTCTGGGAAAATGTCACGACCTGTGGTGGACACTGGGCAGCATCAGTAAGGGCCTCCGGAGTTTCCAGGGCCCTGGGGCTGGTAGACAGGTACTAGGGTTTGATTTGGAATGAGTAAACCGCAGTTGCGGTGTCCCTGCAGGCTGGCTGGGGTAGGGACAATGTTTTGCCCAGTGGTTTGATTCACCACAGTTAAAGCATCCTGCCCTATCTGATCGTCTAAACTGGGAGTGTGGCATACGTGGGCCTCCCTTTTGTCCATTATGTGGGGTTGCCCACTGCTGTACAGGAAGGTTTGGATAATATTGTGGCTGGTACTGGTGCTGGTATTGGGCAGGGGAAGGTTGTTGTATGTACTGTTGTGGCATCTGCAATGTCAACGGCTGGGCGGGAGGTGCGGTTTGGACCGGTTGTTCATTATTGTTGGTAAATGCCTCACTTACTACCAATTGCTTCTTTTTATCCTTGGTATCCTTTTCTGCCAGTTCTAACTTAACTAGGCGTTGTTGCATATGTTGTAGAATGTCCGCCTGGTCTGACTCCTTTTTATTATGTTTGGTGATGCAATGGACCACAATGGCTGTCCACTCGTCCTCTGGTTTATTCAGCAGTCCTACTACATCGTCTAGTTTGTCCTGTATAGCAGTTGGGAGTGCTTTGACAACTTGCGTCTTAAATAATAATGTGTTTACTGGATTATGGTCATGTCGCTCTCCCGTACACTGTCTCCAGGTCTTCTGAGCTCGCCTCAAAAATTCACCTCCCTCTTCACCCTTATTCATAGTCATACCATCTAACGCCTGTAGGTTCTGTTGTGTGGGATACATGCTGCGTAACGCATCCCAAACATCTCCTCTATGGCGTGAAAAAGGGGTACGAGATGACAACGCGGTAGTTCCTAGCTGCGTTTCTATTCGCCCAAAGGGTTCCTTGTAATCCATTCTCAGCATTATGGCTCTAAGATCACCCATACATAAATTGTCAGCTGCGGTTAACTGTTCAAACTCCTCTATCCAAGGTTGGGCTCCTTTAACTAGGGGAGGTAAACTATTCACTAACGATTGCATATCGCGGTGAGACCATGGGACAAAAACCTGACCCCCGGAGGCAGTTTCAATTAGTGGGAGTTGCAGGTGTTTCCCGCTTCTTAGTCTGAGTCCGTCGTCAGGGTGGTTGATGGGCTGTCGATGCATTTTATCTAACATATAATCGTCTTCTAGGTGTTCCGAGACTGACGAATCAATGGGGTTCACAGGTGGTGGAGTTACAGTCATAGGAAGTGCCCTATAGTCTGTACTAGGGGATTTAAGTGGTGCAGTGGGCATGGCTACAGGGTGGGTCCGTGTGACAGTCAATGTGGTGGGGTGACAGTCCTGCTGGTTTACCTGGGGGTGTGTCATTGGGTGGGGGCCAGCTGATGTCAAGTGATAACCAGTCACTGTTATCTGTTCAGGGGGTTCAGGTGGCTTGGATATGGGGGATATAGTTGGGAGAGCTTGAAAAGAGGATCTAGTCTGGTCAGAGCCTACACTATCTTGTTCTGACTCACCACAATCACTACGATTGCCTTGAGGTGAGTGTGTAGGTACCTGTTCGGGGGAATCTTACCGTGTTATTTTCGGGTCTCTGTCGTTTTGTGCCAGCTGGTGACTGTTGTAAATCAGCCATTCTATCTACGGTTTGTTTGTGTTTTTTCCTTAGGTTAGCCATTTCGGCGTTTAAGTCGTCCAACATGGCCAAGTGTACACTTAACTGCCCTCCGGTCACTACCATAGTAGTCTCTTGGGCTTCCGGACGGTGATGTGTGGGTGAAGCAACATCCTGCTTAGTGGGATCTGAATGCTCCTCATCCCTTAGCGACATCTGCTGGAGAACTTTTAACATATTACTTACATTTTCATATGGAGGAGGGGCCTTAGCTAGGGGTACTGCACCAGAATTCAAAACTGATGGATCAGGGACTGGTAATTTAGGCTGAGGTGCGTCAACGTCTGGAGTCACAAGTCCTTTGCTCATTTCTCTATCTGCCTTGCTTATTACAACTTTCATATGTTGCAAAGCCACCTTAGTTCTAACTAGTTGGTCCTGCAGCTTTATTAGCCGTCTTCTGTAGGCTAAAGACTTCAGTAGCCCTCCTTGATCTAATTTCTCCTGCTGTGCCCCAACTTCTCCCTGCTGGTGTCCCAAGATTTGTAATCTCTGTGCAGCTGGAGGAACAGGCTCACTTGAAATTGGATACAATCCCCTAGTTACCCAACTATGAAATAATTTTTTATATTTCTCCCCTTCCTTGTCTCTACCTTTTGCTGGAGTGGTGTCTTTAATCCTATTAATAACTACCTGCTGCAATTGTCCTGCTGTTAGATCTCCCATTTTAGGTTAAGTTTACTATATATATTGTTATCAAAGACCTGTGCAGTCAAAGTCAAACACAAGTGTGATGGACTGGATAAAGTGTCAAGCTAAAAGGCAACGCACATCAAGTTATTCACCTGGGGAAGAACTGGTCTTACTCAGAGATGGGGAGTCGCAGATAATGTCAGTCACTCGTGATGTCACTTTAGCTCCGCCCCTTGAGGGTCGTCCAGGGCCCCCGGTGGGATTCCTCCAATTCACTATCAACTACAGAGGGGAGCACATACCGTATTTCTAAAGTTTATCATTAACACTACAATGGAGGCCTTAAACTTTTGGATCACGTAGACATGTGTTCCTAACTTCACAACCCCCACACATTAGAACAAAGAAACAATAGAACAATCTCTCAACAATACATGCACCAACACACCCAGCAAATCTCTTATCACAATCAACAAGCACTGTGTTACTCTCAAATAATTTTAATCTTATTCATTTACATTACATTTTCAGCATTTAGCAGACGCTTTTATCCAAAGCGACTTACACAATGACCTGAACACGATGAGCAATTGAGGGTTAAGGGCCTTGCTCAGGGACCCAACAGTGGCAACTTGGTGGTGGCGGGGCTTGAACCGGCAACCTTCTGCTTACTAGCCCAGTACCTTAACCACTGAACTATCACTGGCCCCTATTCACTATAACAACCCTGATTAAGGAGATTTTCCTTAATTATTTGTGAAAATGTTTTACTCTTTTCAGTTGTGAGGGATAATACTTTTCACAAATGGATGAATTCTACTCTAAGTGCCCCCCTTCCTAGTTTAAGAATTAAAACCTATTGTTCGGATACAATATGCTAGGGCTTGCAAGTCAATGGATTCTTCCAGACACTACCCACCTTAAAACACACTTAATAAGGTACCATATCATATACTTCGTCTCAACTCAGTTATTTTAAGATTATAAATTAAATTAAATTATAAAATTATCTACAACAACTTACACACCCCAGGCATACGAAGACAAAATAGCCGATGGACAAGAGATACGGCAAGCTGCGCACATAGAGCCAAAATGGCGCCGACGAACAAAAGAAAACACGCTGCGCATCCAGAGCCAAAATGGCGCAGACGAACAAAAGAAAACACGCTGCGCACCCACAGCCAAAATGGCGCCGACGAACAAAAGAAAACAACACGTGGGCAAGATGGCCGACGAACAAAAGGTAACACACAGACAAGATATAGACCAAAATAACACAAAGCACACACACGGTTTCACCCGCGGTTCGCAGACAAATATACACAGAGATTTACTGACAAACAAAACTCCTGATGTACTATTTTCGAACAGAATTTAGAATAATCAAATTACTCAAGCCCCGCTACCAATACAGACAGACTCGTTAAATTTAGAACAATTAAATTAGTCGAGCCCCGCTACCAAAACAGACAGACTCGCTAAAGTTTGTGACAATTGAATTAATCGAATCCCGCTACCAAAACAGACAGACTCGTTACATTTTGAACAATTAAATTAGTCGAGCCCCGCTACCAAAACAGACAGATTCGCTAAAGTTTGTGACAATCGAATTAATTGAATCCCGCTACCAAAACAGACAGACTCGTTAAATTTAGAACAATCGAATTAATCGAATCCCGCTACCAAAACAGACAGACTCGTTAAATTTAGAACAATTAAATTAGTCGAGCCCCGCTACCAAAACAGACAGACTCGCTAAAGTTTGTGACAATCGAATTAATCGAATCCCGCTACCAAAACAGACAGACTAGTTAAATTTTGAACAATTAAATTAGTCGAGCCCCGCTACCAAAACAGACAGACTCGCTAAAGTTTGTGACAATCGAATTAATCGAATCCCGCTACCAAAACAGACAGACTCGTTAAAATTTTGAACAATCAAATTAATCGAGTCCCGCTACCAAAACAGACAGACTCGTTAAATTTAGAACAATTAAATTAGTCGCAATCAGGAAACATACATTTTAGCTCCAGCATATATTCACAGTTTTAAACTATCTAATTATACTTTAGTAATTTAATCAGACACTTACGGATTCTGAGATTCAATTTCACACTCACTACGCTAAATAATAAGTGCAGCTAATCTATATAGAGAACGTCTGTTTACCTTGTGTAGGCGCGCCTTGTATTGAGTACAACAGATTCTCAGAATCCAGGTCTTAGCTCAGTCAGCTGAATCAATTTGATGCTATTTCAGGCCTCTTCGAACCATCCTCTGCTACCATCTGTTACGACGAATCTTTTTGTCGAGAGGCTCTGAAGAAGCAGTCGGAGAATCCAGAAAGTACTCTTCAAAAACACTTTATTAAGTGAAAGAAATGATCTGTGAATATATGTCAGAGCTAATCCGATCGGCGCTCCTTTTCTCCTGCAATCCAGATCCTCGCCAGCCAAAAAGACTCTCTCTCGTCTGAGCGCGCAGTTTTTTTAAACTAAGCTAGGCTCCTCCTCCTTCGCTGCTGGTGGAGCCAATGAAATGTGCTAAACAAGCCCAGGGCTCCGCCCCTCCACCCCCCCTACGACAGACATCTGGAGGGTCCCTAACGGGGGTACATGGTAGGTGCCATTTTGAGTGCACCTACCAGACAAAGAGCCACGTGGGGAAATACCGTACAACTTCTCACATTTATGTTTAATAATGATGTTATGTTCCAAAAATCCTAACACCTCACAGCAAGAAGGTCCTAGGTTCGATCCAGGTGGGGCGGTCCAGGTCCTTTCTGTGTGGAGTTTGCATGTTCTCCCCGTGTTTGCGTGGGTTTCCTTCAGGAGCTCCGGTTTCCTCCCACAGTCCAAAAACATGCAGTCAGGTTAATTGGTATGGGTGTGTGTGTGTGTGTGTGTGTGTGTATGTGTATGTGTGTGTGTGTGTGTGTGTGTATTTGTGTCTGCGCTGCAATGGACTGGTGCCCCGTCCAGGGTGTTACTGTGTGCCTTGCACCCATTGAAAAGCTAGGCTCCAGACCCCCAGGCGACCCTGATTGGATAAGCGGTTAAGACAGTGAGTGAGTGAGTGAGTGAGTGAGTTTACATAAAGGGATCCTTAAACAGTTTATGTTCCTTGCTGTAAGAATAGATTATAAATTGGTGTAAAAAGAAAATATATCTAACACTAGCAGTTAAAATAAATAGACTTTGAACATTAGAATTTTATAAAATCGTTAAAAAACAAGTAGTTTTTTTTTTTTAATCCACCTTTATTTGTCAAGTACCTATTTATATTTTTTTAAATTGTATTCTCGTCCTGTGTGTTTTGGGATGATACTGGTCAAATGTATTTGGGTGATTCTTCAATTGCGGGCTCTTTTGACCATCTTAACTTTTGAAAAGTAAAATTAGGAATAATTTAGTTTTAATTATGTCAAGATAATGCTAGAGCAAATACTTAATGATGGCTACAATTGAGCTTATATAGAATTTTAATATTTCATATTTATTTGCGAAGTGGCATAGCAAAATGTAATTATGTGTTGGTAATGACGTGTTGCGGTAATGACAATTTTTACTTTTTTTAAGAAAAAAACTAGATAGGCCATGGATTTGCTAAAGCTAGTCAACAGCTAGTACAAGGTGCACTTTAAATACATATAAATAATGTGTAAATTTTTTTTTTGGTAAAGAACTGCCATATTGATGTAAATTGTAATGACGCTGAATAAATATACTCTATGATCAGGAGAAATACATGATTAAATTACTCACATTTCCAGACATTAAAATGTTAATCTTCTCTCATGGCTGGCATGTGCTTCCTTGCAAGTCTTTGTTTCCATGGTTACAACATAAACAAGTGTTACCTTCAAATGATTCCCTACAGAAACCATACACTGTTGCGGTAATGACGATAATGCTGGGGACAGTAATATATTGCTCAAAAATATGCATAGGTTGTAGAAATATGAAAAAAAAAATTACATTTTGTTTATTTTTAAGTTATTGTAGCGTCGCCACTAGGGGGCCGCTACGGGCTTTACCCAGAAACCCTTGCGGCCATGCTGTCCAGGCTTACCGTAGCCGTGTAGCCCAGTGTTGGGGCTGGGGTGGCTGCAGTGAGGGTTGGATAGGCAGCTTTTATGTTTGTCTGTTGTATGAATGTCTCTGTGTATGAATGGGTGTCTGCCTCAAATCACTGAGTGGACTGCCAAGGGCAGCTCACTCGCGGCCCTGGCGCCACATTGGTGTCAGAAATGGGATTGTTGTGTTTGGGTGGCTCTGGTGGTTCGGTGGGCCAATGTGCCCAGTCTGTCTGAGTGTGCTAGCCCAGGTGGCTGTTGGGGCAGGGTGCCCGGTCCAGCAGTGGGTGGAAGGGCAGCTCAGCAGTGTTAGGGGGCGTGGTGTGGACAAGGAGCCACCCAATGAACGCTGGTGAGTTGGTCACTGGGTCGTTTGACCATTAGGGAGGGGGCAATGTAGCATCGCCACTAGGGGGCCGCCACGGGCTTTACCCAGAAGCCCTTGCGGCCATGCTGTCCAGGCTTACCGTAGCCGTGTAGCCCAGTGTTGTAGTGATGGGAATTTCGGCTCCTTTTAGAGAGCCGGTTCTTTTGGCTCGGCTCACTAAAAAGAGCCGGCTCTTTCGGCTCCCAAGTGGTTCCATAAATTTTTTTGTTGCTTAAATTAATTTATTACCAAATTACATGTAAAATGAATTAATAATGTAAAAAAAACATTGTATCAAATGTTTATTATTTAAATTGCTTTATTTATATACTCAACATGGAACAGAGTGCTCCAACAATAAATTATAAAATACAAGATCTGATTGTGTATATTATTTGTAAGTTTGCATCTAAAGTGGGACAGCATGGTGGCTAAGTGGTTGGCACTGTCACCTCACGGCAAGAAGGTCCTGGGTTCGATCCCCAGGTGAAGAGCCCGGGTCCTTTCTGTGTGGAGTTTGCATGTCTTTCCCGTGTCCGCGTGGGTTTCCTCCGGGTGCTCCGGTTTCCTCCCACAGTCCAAAGACATGCAAGTAAGGTGAATGTTCCTGTCATGAATGTAACCAAAGTGTAAAACGTGACGTTAAAATCCTAATAAACAAAACAAAATAAACAAGCATCTAGAGTGAAACAACACAACATCAACGAAGCATCACTCACACTCAACAAAATATAAATGAAAATGTGCAAAACAAAAAGAAAATCCAGGTGAAAGCATCCAGGTGACAGTATTTGTAAGTATTTAGTGAAGATTGGCATTCAGAAAAACCAAGGAGCTCATCTTTGATGGCTTGATCCTGTTTCTCCTTTCTGTTATGATCTGCCCTGTTAAAAAAAGATTCTCTCTGAGGGGACAGATACACAGTCTATGTGCCATCACATGTATAAGATGTGGGTAGACTGAACACTTGGTCTCCCAGTGGGTCTGAACTTCTCTGTAAAAGGGGCTTCTCGTGTCCAAAATTTACTATGTCTCCTCTCACTCATTTTCCTCACCTTTCCAGCGTGTAATGTCTGGCTGTGTAAAGCGCTGAGTTCTCTCGCTCTCTCTCTCCCTCCTGTTCGTGTGCACGCTGTCTCTGTGTGTGTGTGTGTGTGTGTGTGTGTGTGTGTGTAACCCCTCCCCTCCTGCTCAGTGTAAACACACAAACGCCACCACGTATCTTGACCAATCACGTGCGGGTTTGACAGAAAACAAAAACCGGAAAAAAACGAATCGGCTCCCAGTCAGGAGCCGGATCCCGTCGTTCACTTTAAAGAGCCGGCTCTTAGAGCCGGATCGTTCGCGACCGACCCATCACTACAGTGTTGGGGCTGGGGTAGCTGCGGTGAGGGTTGGATAGGCAGTTTATAAGTTTATGAATGTGTCTGTGTATGAATGAGTGTCTGTCTCAAACCACTGAGTGAACTGCCAAGGGCAGCTCACTCGCAGTCCCGACGCACTCGCCGGCACTTTTTAGCGTTTTATTAGAGCAGAGAAGTTTTAATGTCTGGGTTGGGGACAAGGCCAAAGTAGCAAAATATTGATGTTTAAATCATCATAAAAAATGAAAATCATAATTATTTTGGTATGTAATTTTTTTTAGTGATGCAATGAATGATCTTTTTAATACCTAAAATATTTGATTTGTAATAAAGTATTTTTTTAACACAAATTTATAACTTAGGGACGTAAAAGTTCCCCCAATTGAAGAATCACCCATTTATTCTAGAATATATGAATAAATTAAAGACTATAGGCTACTACAAATAAACATTCTGGCTATAGCTTAGTATCACGTGATAGAGTGATGTATGAAAGCACAGTTTATTATTACTGTGCTTACATTTACAGTTTTAATGATGATTATGATGATGATTATTACTCTTATTTGGATCCTATAAGCTTCATGTATTCTGCTGTGAGGTACGAGTGCGAGTTTTGGTCTGTAATGACTTGTGCAGCTGTTTGTACAGGTAGAGAAACTGTATCCCGAGGCTACGGTTTTAACAATACTGCAGTACATCATACCAGCCGCTAAGAAGCGCTGTGCTCACTTTACACAGTTTGAGAGTGAGTGAGGACAAACCCGCTCAGTGAGGTACACAGAGAGAGAGAGACAGAGGCACAGAGGGAGTGAGACTGAAAGCTTGCTCCTCTGTTAGAATGCTGGAATAACGGAGGCTAATCATTCTGTATCTAATACAGCTTCAGACCTTTTAGGAAAATGTCGGGGAAAATCGACAGCAAACACGGTAAGCGCCATAGTTACTCTGTTATGGTTGTAGTAGCTAGCTGGCTAACTGGGTTAGCCTGTGGTGCTAGTTAGCGAGTTGACACAGAACCTGTGGTCAGACTGTTCAGCTACCGTCTGCCTTTTCTTTCTTTTTTTCTTTCTTTGATTTCTAAACAAGACTTAACTAATAAAACAAACTGGTTATGAGCAATGCGTACAGGAAAGTGACTTCCTAGTCAGCTAGCTAACACACTGAGCAATTGGTAATAATTACGGTTAAACAACAATGGTTCAGTCGCTGTCTGGTTAGCATTAGTGGTTAGCTATGTCGCCGCCGGTGGGTGGGGACGTCGGCGCCCCTTTAGTTAATCTCAGTTTAGTTAGATATTGATGATAATAATCTGTTACAGTGAATAACTTATTGAATAAAGTATTGAATAAACCACGAATGTCTGTGTGTGTAGTTAAGTGTACGTTAAATGTCTCAGTATGCGGTGATGTAGAAAGTGTATGGCTGCGTCCCAAACCGCATATTATTGAACATAGTGTGTCAGATTGGTGGTTACAGAATTGGTCAAGTTCAAGCAAATTTGTTGTTGTTTTTTGGCACAGACTTGGCATTTAAGTCCACTCTACGTATTTTATAGGGTTGGGTATTGTAAATGTCTTCGTTAGCTTGATTTTAGCCTGATTTACACCCTCTAAAGTAATTTTTTCTTCCAAAGACATGTTTTTGGGTCATTATCTTGTTTACATACACAACTTGATTTAAGATTCAAGACTTTTGATGTTATCTTGTTTCTTCATTGTTCTTGTTTCATTGTTCCACATTCTGCAGTAGAACAAAACAAACAGTTGCATATGTTATTAAAATCCTTGGATTTGGGCTTTATGTAGGGTGTAGATACCAATTTGGGGCTCAGTTCTATATGTGTGACTGCATGTTTACTGCTTCACAATTCACAGTTTAAGAAAACATCTAAAGGAGAGCCAAATGCAAGAAGAAACTAAGCTGTGAGGGTGTAACATTTGACATCTTCACCATATTATTTGTTAGTTTGATGTTATGGAAGCAGTGTATGTTTTGCATTGATTGTTAGGGCAGTGTGGTAATATCGATTAGTGGAGACAGTTTACGAGCCATCAGAAGTGTTGTTTTAAAAGTGGAAATAGGATCTACAGAGGATATAAAAAGTTGTTATAATGGCAACTTTTTGTTATTTAAAAAATAAGACAAAAATAATTTATTTTAGTTGTGGTCGTTTTCATATAGATTATGAGGGCAGCACTGTCGCCTCACAGCAGGAAGGTCCTGGTTTAGATCCCCAGGTGGGGCGGTCCGGGTCCTTTCTGTGTGGAGTTTGCATGTTCTCCCCGTGTCTGCGTGGGTTTCCTCCGGGAGCTCCGGTTTTCTCGCACAGTCCAAAGACATGCGGGTGTGGTGAATTGGAGATTCAGAATTGTCCATGACTGTGTTCAGTATAACATTGTAACCTTGATGAACCTTGTGTAATGAGTAAGTACCGTTTCCTCTCATGAATGTAACCAAAAGTGTAAAACATGACGTTAAAATCCTAATAAACAAACAATATAGATTATGACATCTAATCTATACCAGCGGTCCTCAATTTTTTTTGCATCGTAGACCAGTTTCATATAAGATATTATTTCATGAACCGGCGGGAGTATTTAAAATAAAATTCTACGACAAGCATGATAAAAAACAGAAAATGCAAAACAATACTACTCACCAGTGATGAAAAATCAGTGGGAACCCTAAGCTTTATTCGCTGCAACGAGACACTTCCACCTAAGGGTGATAGGAGACAATAACACCCGAAGTGTGTTCCTTATGTTCAGTCTACGCGGCAACTTTGTTTTGGTTGCCGTCACTGCATAGAATCCCACTTCAGAAAAATAGGATGTTGGAAATGGAAGCAGTGTTTTCATTGCTTTTGTAGCAATCTCTTATTATAATTTTTTTTGTGTGGCCTGGTAATAAATTACCGGTCCATGTCCTGGTGGTTGGGGAACACTGATCTATACAATTCAATTGAAAAAACAAACTAAAACCTGTTGAGAAAAAAAAACTTGCAATAATGTGGTTGCATAAATATAAACGTCCCTAACTGAATACTTTGTTAAAGCAACTTTTGATTTCATCACAGCATTCAGTCTTTTTGGGTTGAAGTCTATCAGCATGACACATCTTGACCTAACAACCTTTGCCCATTCTTCCTTACAAAAGTGAGCATCTCCTGTGCACAGCCCTCTTCAAGTCACCCCACAGACTTCCACTAAATTCATGTCTGGGCTCTGACTCGGCCATTCCAAAACATCTTCTGGTAAAGCCATTCTTTTGTTGATGTGTAAGTATGTTTTGGGTCGTTGTCATGCTGAAAGGTAAAATTCCACTCCGCTTTTTAGCAGAGGCCTGGAGGTTTTGTCCCAAAATTGACTAATATTAGGAACTGTTCATAATTCCTTCATCTTAACTAAAGCCCTCGTTCCAGCTAAAGAAAAGCAGCATCAAAGCATAATGCTGCCATCACCATGCTTCATTTTGGGTGATTCACCGTGTTGTTTTTGCACCAAACATACCTTTTAGCAGTATGCCCAGAAAGTTCAACCTCGGTCTCATCAGACCATAACACATTTTCCCACATGTTTTTGGCAGATTTGATGTAGGCCTTTCCAAAATGTAGTCAGACTTGGATAATTTCTTGACACCCTACCCAACCCAACATAGCCCATACATATGAAAAATATGAGAGATTGTTGTCACATGTACACATCCAGTACTTCCCAGGAATTCCTGCAATTACTTTTATGTTGCTGTAGTCCCCTTGAAAGCCTCCCGGACCAGTTTTCTTGTGTTTTGTTTTGGTCAGTTTTTGGTAAAGTCACTGTTGTGCCATTGTTCCATATTTTATTCTCTGGTTGATGGCCATCTTCAATAGTTTATGTAATTTCCCTGGATGATTTTGTAACCTTCTCCTGACTGATACCTTTCAGCCATGAGATCCCTTTGATACTTTGTAAGCTCTTTGCGGACCACAGCTTTTGCTGCAAGACACAACTAAGTAAACGTCAGGAATCTTACTAGAACAGCTGAACTGTTTATATGGGGTTAACCAGAGTCACTTTATTTTAGTTTCCCCCCTCTAAACGAGTTTTTCAATTAAGGTAAGATAAGATTCCTTTATTGATCCCCATGGGGGAAATTCGAGAAAACAGAATTTAATTGAAAATTTAATTAAACAGTCAAATTAAAGGTGGAAATAAATCTTAAATGATTTATCTTAGTCTGTTTTTATTTTTTTACATGTCAGTGGTGTTTTACCAGGGGCTTGTAGACTTATATATGCACTGTGGACATCCCTGTGACCGAGGACCCAGTAGAAAAGAAATTGCCCTGACATATTGAGCCCTCCCTTCTATTGAATTTCCAGTGAATTTAAGGTAGTAGTCTGTAGTCAATACAACAAGTACTCGGTAAAGGGGTAGGAGAATACAAGCTAGCTGAACATCCTAATCTTAGAATAAAGAAATTGCTGGTATATTAAAGCTTTTCATGTCAACATTGGTTTAGTTATTATACACAGATAAGGAGAGTTCCACCTTTATACCTTCGATTTTATTGCTGAGGATAAGAGAGTTGGAGTTCATCCTACCGCTTATTCAGGCAATAGCATAAGATCATTCATTTCATTTTCATGTTTTATCAGTGCTTCATCCTGATCAGGGTTTCACAAGTAGGTCTGACTTTTCCATTTGGTGCAATGCAGTAACACAGCCCGGACAGGACGTCAATCAGTCGTGTGGCCTCGACCTCCAGCCAATCATGTCTGCATGGAGATTGCCGATAGCACTGTGTGGGATTTGAACCCTGGATCCCAGCGGTAGTGGACTAGCTCAATTTACCTCTGCACCAGCATAAAGTAATGTTAACAAAAACCGAAAACAAGTTAAACATTATGAATACATAAGGTGTTTGGGTGGATAACAGTGAAATCAAATGCAAATGATTTTTGTAAAATAATATCACACAGATCCACATATGCTGAGTTAGGCATGCAGTCAGAAGTCACATTGATGCAAGACAGTAATACATAACTAAAAAGGTTTTCTAAGCACTTGGGTCTTGGCACAGTGGTCCAATGTGCTCACTCACCACCGCTGAGATGGTTTCCTCATTGCTATTGCAATTGCAGCCTCTGCTCACTGGTTGAGCCACTTGGGTGAGGGTTAGCAAAACTGCACACTCTCCAAATATGTCTGTAAACAACTGGAATGGGGGTCTGGGTGAATTTTAAATGTAATATTCAGGGTTACTTGTGTGTTTGTAGAAGAGATCTGGAATTCTACTTTCAATTTAAATCAAACGTCAGCATAAAATAGGCTAGTCTTTACTTTTACAGAAGTTCCTATAGGACTTCATAGCTTGGATTGCGTTCTTACAATGCTGTGTAATTGGTGGGCTCTTATAGACTTCCAAAATATGTCCAGTCAATTCATATTGCATCTGGCGGACTCCAGTTAAATTGTAGACACATCTCAAACATAATTGAAGCAGACAGGATTCACCTTCAGCTTTCAAAGAAAGTTTTCAAATCCTCATTATGGGTAGAATGACAGATGGAAAAGGCAGTTGTGTCCATTTAAAGTCAAACCCTCCAACACAATGAGGTGGCTGAAAGTCAAGGGATCTGAATACTTTCTGTAGCCACTTGGATTTGAAATCTGAACAAAATCGAGCATGTTTCTGGACATCTGTACAAAGTTTGCTGAGTAACTCCTCAGAAAATGTGTCAGAGTAAAAAACGTACACTTTTTATCTGCGCTGTGTGTTTTGTTGTTTGCACTTTTGTTCTGTGTTGCACAGCGATCCTGAAGAAACGTTGATTTGTTTCAATTTGTACTTTTATATAGCGGAAACGACAATAAAGTCTCTTGAATTTTAAAAATAAAATCTAGCTTAATCTTACGCATTCAAATCCAGAGGAATTTGCTGTACTGCGTTTCAGTTATAGATGTCAAACACAGTTCCTCATTCATTTACAATTTTTCTCATTAGTCAAGGGTGCTGCTCTCGGTTAGACATTTCAGGAAGTTAGCTTTCCTGTAAACAACAATGCACAAGTTTCCCACACATTTTAGTTCATAGTATGTAGTACTTCATTTAAACATGCTTTTTTCTTCTTTCGGCTGCTCCCACTTTTCAGGGGTCACCACAGAAGATTGTTCTGTTCTGCATATTTAATTTGGCATCGTTTTTTAAGCCGAATGCGCTTCCTTTTTTTATCTGGGCTTGTGACCAGCATTGAGAAAGCACTGACAACTGCACCCCCAGACAAAGCCAATCATTTCTGTCATATATAACACTGCTAAGTTTTGAGCCCCTGATCCCAGATGTATTTGGGTGAGTGTAGAAGATAGAAGATATCCTTTATTTGTCATATATACATATACAGATGTACAGTACAATGAAATTCTTTCTTCACATATCCCAGCTTGTTTTGGGAGCTGGGGTCAGAGCTGGGGTCAGAGCTGGGGTCAGCCACCTTACGGCGCCCCTGGAGCAGACAGGGTTAAGGGTCTTGCTCAAGGACCAGACAGTGGCTGCATAGCAGAGCCTGGATTTGAACCGCCAATCTTCCGGTTGATAACCCAAAGCTCTACCCACTAGGCTACCACTGTCCCAAATAGGCTACCACTGTCCCTGCACTGTACATGCACTGTACATGCATGATGTAAACTCTAGCAGTGTACAGCTCAGTAAAACTCAAAACATTACCTTTCAACACACTGATCCAGATCATTTTTCCAACCTTTAGAAGCTAAAAAAAATATGCCATTTATAAGGTCATGTCCTAAATTTCAACTGATTGTTAATGTCACTGTGGCTTAGATCACTTAGGTGGGACTACCCCTTTTAATGTTAAGTCACTGTTAAGTGCTGTAAGCTAAATGACTAACTGTAAATGTCATCTGGATAAAATGCATCTGTATGGATAGTGCAGCTATGTGATGTAATACAGGGACTGTCTAAACCTAGTGAGCTCTCTACATAGACAGCGTTTTACAACATCCTACGCACGCTCCTAGAAGAAGGCTGTCTAAATTCTTAGATGCCTGAAACGGCTGTTTACTGAGAGGCCTTTATCTGACTAAAATTCTGACCAAATAACGAGGGAGCATTGAGTGCTTTCTCAGCAGCAGTACAGCACAACTTTTTACAAAAAAGTTTTAAATATGGATGAACAGAAGCAGAGCAGCAAGCAAAGTTTTTTTCAAATGTAAGTGCAAATAAATTTGCAATTTTTTCGGTACATAAATGAAGATGTTAGCTGGCATGCTAACAGGTTTTGTCACTTCAGCCTATTAGTGAAGTATAACGGGGGTGGGTCAGTACAGCTGATTACGCAATCGCTGTCTAACTAGATCGTCTCAGTTATCTGCCTTCAAAAGTTTGATGTCCGTTAGAATCCTTTTTACTTAGGCAGCTGCCTAGGTAGGCAGCTCATTAGGTTTTGAGACAGACCCATAGTCTATAATAACAGAGAGAAAATTTTTTTCTTTCCCACTTACTTTTAAAAGTAATAGTTGAATTAGTTGATATTCAGAGTCATTAGTTCAGTTAAATAAAGGGCACTAACAATAAAAAAATTTCATTATTACAGCTACTAGTTCCTAAATACTTCTTGTAAAAGGTTTATTAGCTTTATTAGCATTACCAATGTAGATGTTAGGTGCTTGGATGGTTTAGTGGCAAATCACACTAGCCCACTACCTCTGGGATCTGGAGTTCTAATCTCAGCTGTGCTATCGGCCGGTCGAGCATCAACAGAGAGATAATTGTCTATGGTAATTAGTGCACTTGTCAGTTCACTCTCAGTGCCGGTCCTAAGCCTGGATAAAAAATTAGCAAGTCAGAAAGGACATTCGGCATAAAAACTGTACCAGATCAGGTATGCTGACATGATCCTCTGTGGCGACCGCTAAATACTAGAGCAGCATGAAAGAAAAAGATGGTTAGTCATTTATTTTAATTTTAAAACTATGCACCATTTAAATGCTATTTCTCTGTAAAAGTAGTGCAGAGGTTCCCAAACCTTTTATGGTCATGGCACCTTAGTGAATTTTATTTCAACAGTGGTAATATATGTATTATGAAACATATAAGTTATAATAATTTATAAGCTGAAATGAAAACTTTTGTAATTCTTTACTCTAACTTGTCTTGTAACCCATCTATGTGGGCTTTAACGTGAAACTCCACAGAACACCCACACTAACCGCAAGCTCAGTTAACTTGAAAGTGTCGAGGAAATTTCCCCCTCAGTGGTTTTGTTCACAGTGTTGGCACCATCAGCACTGCAACATGACATGCTTAATTTGGAGCATTTGTGCAGAGACCAACTCTTCTCACACTCAAGGAGGATTGTAGTAAAACCTCGTTTTGTCTTCCCTCATGTCTGTTCCTAAACAGAATAACAGGCTGAAATATCACACTTTTTATTCTACACCGAGCTGCAACGGCATCTTAGGGGCTTGGAGTTAGACCAAAACAAAGCGTTGCATTCTGGACTGACTTTATGTGTAATTTTGTTTACATGAATTGCAGAGTTAGCACTGAGAGCAAAACCAACAGTTTACAGTAGATTTTTTGATGAAGAACTTCACAGTTGTCTGTGATTTTTCTTGGTGCCGGCAAGCTTACAGGAACAAGGTATTTACTGTCAGACTGCTAAGGCATATGTAGAATTTTTAGGGAAAAAAAATAAACATTTGTCTTAAAGGATCCGTGCAGACTTCCTAATTTAGAATGAAGTACTGATTCAGACCCTTCTCTTACCTTTGCAGCTGGGCATGACATGATTGACTATGTCTGGCGGAGACGGGCGTGGGCGAAGCCCTGACATGTATTGGCGCCCTTTCTAGGGTGTTTCTGCCTTGTGCCCAGTGTTTCCTGGTGGAAACAGTAAGGATTGGCAATAATTTAGGGGTAAATATGTACAAGATGTACAAATGTGCAGGCTTGTCAGCTGTGGGTTTTATACCTCCGTGAAGCTGGCCCCCCATGTGGTCAGAAATGGAATATAAATATTATTATTCGTTTGTGCTGCGTTTGTGCTGGTTTGTGCCGTAGGAATCATCGTTTGTGCTGGCACCGTTTTAGAGAAATTAAGTATTATATTTTATTACCCGTGACGTCACTCAGCCCCCCATCAGAGCCCAAATTGCACCAAAAGCATCTCATTCGTTTGTGCTTCGTTTGTGCTGGTTTGTGCTGCTAAAAGAAACATTTGTGCTTTTTTCATTTTAAAGTTATAAAGCTATAAATATTACACATGTGACGTCACCAGCCCCCCATTAACGTCCAAATTGCACCAAAACCACCTCGTTCGTTTGTGCTACGTTTGTGCTGGTTTGTGCTGCTAAAAGAAACATTTGTGCTTTTTTAATTCTCAAGTTATTACGCTATAAATATTACACCCGTGACGTCACCAGCCCCCCATTAACGTCCAAATTGCACCAAAAGCACCTCATTCGTTTGTGCTGCGTTTGTGCTGGTTTGTGCTGCTAAAAGAAATATTTGTGCTGGTTTAATTTTAAAGTTATAAAGCTATAAATATTACACCTGTGACATCACCAGCCCCCCATTAACGTCCAAATTGCATCAAAAGCACCTCATTCGTTTGTGCTGCGTTTGTGCTGGTTTGTGCTGCTAAAAGAAATATTTGTGCTGTTTTAATTCTCGAGTTATAGGCTAAATAATATGTAAAGTGATGACACTTCAATAATTCACCACCATCAATAATTTTAATGTCAAAACTTATGTGATAAACCTATTCTCTCTATGTGACTTCTTTATGAGGGGAATCTTTATTTTAAGCCATGTTTCCATGTGGACCCCAGTCCGAGATGCAGAAAAGGGGTGGGGACCTGTTGACTGTAAGCAGTCATTTTCAGACAGCAGTTCTTCCCAACCCCCAAAATTTATTTTCCAGGTAAAAATATAACTAAAATAACAGTAACATAACCTATTTTCAAGATTTTAGACTTTGTCACTTAATGAAAAGTCTCTAGTAGACTCAACATCAGTGATAAAATACAGAAAATATTATATGAAAAATGCAATGTATGTTTGATTTGTCATGCAGTTTAATGGGGATCAGCAAATTGTTTGCTGTGGGAAATTTATCAAGTTTTCATGGTCATTGCTTGGGGCAATGTATTCCCATATGTGTATCACTGTAATGACACTAGAAAGAAGTAATATCCTTAGATCATTAACATTGTTAGCAAAAATTTACTGCAGCATCCACTTACAAAACACAAAAATATATAACCCTCACCATATAACGTCATATTAGTCATTCAGGTTATACTTATTTATCCATCTGTCTCCCTGTGCAACTTGCTGTCAGTTCTGTTAGGTCTTCACACATCATCATAGATTACACATTTATACTTTCCACCATGCTGCCCTGCATATTTATTGTATTAAGATGCACTGTCTTGTCTAATAACACTGCACTCATTCATTTTGTACTTTACTTTGTACCCTTTCACTAGATAGCATGCTGCACCAAAACCCTGGCAGAATGTCATTCTGCTCCACTATACACCACATTACCACATTATGAATACCTACATTTTAATTATGCTCACTGGCCAGTAAATTGGGCTTCAACAATCCAAGGCATGATAAAAAAATTATTTTTATGCAACCTTTATTTAATAAAAAAAAAAGAAAAAAAAAAAAAAAAAAAAAAAAGAACATTGTCCCAGCAACAAAAAGTTCATTGTCACGTTTGAGGGTCTGAGCATACTTTTCTTTTGTCCTCTCCTCAGGCGACTGTTGACAAAAAAGGAAAGTGTTTTTATAACACAAACACATAATTCTCATTTCAAGGTAATTTATTGCTTCTAATAAAACCCTGTAATAGTCCTGTGAGAATTTAAATCATATTAATGACATTTAAAACAAGACTGGACAGTTCTGTGAAAAATATAAAACAAACATATGCTGTACATATATATTAATAGACACGTGGAACAAAAAAAAAACTGAAAATGATTGCATCAAAAATAACTGATGTTCTTTTACATAGATGCCGAAGCTGCCAATTTGTAACAAGGATGATGTCATAAAACTCATCCAAGCTGCTAGGGATACAATTGTCAGAGCACAGTGTATTGCCCACCCCTCTGAAAAGGTGTGGACAGAACTTAGTGAACAGCTTGGTGGAAAAATGACTCCTAAAAGCTTGTACACATTCGTCAAGATGGATCGACACAACATTTGGCAAAGCCTAGGTATACAGGTAAATGAGGACAGTGACAGCTCTGATTCTGATAAACATTCCACACAAAAGACAAATAACATCAACTTTGAACTTACCATCCCCTTTCAAGAGTGGACTGACATCTGGCAAGAAGAAGCAGTCTACAAGAACAGAGCTGCACAGTCAAATGAAAGAACTTACACCATCTTGAAACATGGCACATGGTCTAATGTCCTAAATGAAAAGATCTGGAACATGACCAAATTAGCCTGCACACTTAGATTTAAAAGAGCAAAAGTGTACCCACAGAGTGCATCTAAGTGCATTGACATCGCTGGCCACTGTACTGAGTGCAATGCAAAATTGTGCATTTCCAGTGAAAGTCTACCAGAGGTGAGCACACCAGCAGTGCTAAAATGCAGAATAGATAACATTGATGAAAGTCTTCATACTGGGAAGGCAAAACGCATGCTATCTGGAGAGAAAAGACTGCAGGTCTCTAAAGAACTCTGGGAGGGTAAAAAACTGCCACATGTGTGGCGAGCCGCAGAGGCTTACAAAATAATGGCACTCGGTGACCCAGAGCCTAGCCACCTACCAAGCCTGAATACATTAAGAAAAGCAAAACAAGAGAGAGGGGATAAGGAGTTAGGACACAAAGACCCCATCCTTTCCCTTCATCTGATAAAATACAGTGTGCCTCATAGGGGCAGTATTCATGACATAGGCCTTGACAAATTTTTTTGCCATTATTGGACCCCCTCTCAACTACTAGTCTACAAAACATTAGTAAAGACTCAAGGTTCAAGTGTAAGTTTTGATGCTACAGGTACAGTAGTCAAAAGGCTCACTAGACCAACAGAAACATCAGGACATATATTTTTGTATCAAGGAGTTCTGTCCTCACATGGAGATACTTCTGTTCATATCCCAGTGGTGCAAATGCTGTCTGAGCGGCATGACATTAATGCCATATCAAACTGGCTCTCTGAATGGCTAAGAGCAGGAGCATCTGTACCAAAAGAAGTTGTTTCTGATTTCTCCCTTGCATTGCTGGGTGGTCTTGTTAAGGCCTTTACTCCTTACTCTGATTTGAAGACCTATATAAATGAGTGTTTTGGTGTACTAAACAGCTGGAAGTCAACAAAACTGCCTCCTTGCTTCATCAGAGTAGATGTTGCACACTGCATAAAGATGATTAGTCAATGGGAATGTCTCCATAAGAAAGCAAGGCGGGTTAAAGATTTTTATCTAAGAGCCATGGCACAGCTTCTTCAGTCTGTGACAATCCAGGATGCAAGGCAGCTCATACACTCTATTGCAATTGTTGCACTGAGTGAGTCTGAGGGTAATGACAAAAAGGGCATGCCTGTCATCTCAGAGATTTGCAAAACAAATCTGAAAAAAAGAATTGCTGATGGATACGATCCACTCACATGCACTGATGACAGTCTGGACACAGTGAAGACTCAGGAGCCTGTGACAGAATGTACCACTGATGTTAAGAAGTGGGTGATTGACATCTGCGAGGAAAGCAAGATTCTGGCTGTTCACGACGGTGATCGGGATAATTTACATTTTCTTCCAGAATTTATTCCCCATCTAATAAGACTAGGTTCTTATCTACCTCTCTGGACAGGTGTAATGGTTCCACTTTTCAAAAGTGACAGCATCACAGCAAGCTCTGCCCATGCTGAAGCTGAATTCAAAAATTTGAAGTACGGCCTCTTCAAACATGAAAGTTTGCCAATTCGAGTAGACCGCTTCATCACTCGACACCTTGGGTTCATTGAAGGGACCATGAGACTTTCTTCAGCAGCCACATCTGCAAATAATGAGAAAACAATATCAAAGTCAAATGAATGTGGACATCCTGCAAACATGAAAGATCAGTTGATTCAGGAGAACAAACAAATACAGCAGTCTACAGAAGACTTAATGGAACAGGAGTCTCCGATTGAAAATTGGAGAGGCCTTGGTCTGCCATTGAAAAAGAGAAAATCATCATACCTTGTACACTGTCCAGAGTGGCTACATGTTGATTCATCTCTTAAAAAACAAAGAACCCAAATTGGTGTTTTAAAAAATGGCAATTACTCTGCAAAACAGCCCATTAAAGTAGACAAAACACTTGTGAGCGTGATCAATACCTGTGCCTTTGACTCCTTCTGCCAGTGTCTCTGCTGTGCCTTCTGTGACAGTGAAAATTTTAGCTCCTATGTAACTGAACAGCAAGACAATGTTGAATTGTTCAATTTGGTTAAGACCACAACCATAAGAGGAGTACAACAGGGTGTGTACAAACAGAGGGCAAAATTGTTGTTAGACATATTTAACTCTGTTCAACTTAAGTCAGGTGTGGAGCAGGTAAATGCAGAATGCAACATCGCTCACATTATCACCTCAACAATGAAGCATACGCCAAGTGTCACAAGCAAAAGTCAGTGCTCCTCTCCATACTGCAGCCGTAGTTTGGTACGCTCAAGAGAAATTCCTCTGATTCCAGTCAATGTCGATATTTTAAATACAGAAGGAATGAGAGGGCTTCAGGCTGCACTTGAAGCAGGTCTGAGGCTGGAGCCATCAAAATGTCTTCAGCCACTGAAGTCTCCTGAAAAGTGTCCAGACAGTTTAAAAACAGAACATCCATCAGCACTGAAATTTATGTGCAATGGTTTGGTCACGCACAGTTATGCAAGTGGTCCAGCACTGTACATTGAAACAGCAGCAGAATGCAGTTTCCCACTAAGTGAATTCCCCATCAACATTAGTCTGAGCAAAGACTCGTTCACACTCAGAGGCATTGTGGCATTTCTCCCAGGGCCAAAAGACACTCTTGGACACTATGTGGCCTACTGCAGGAGGTCATACTTTGTCTGGGAGCGATATGATGACTTTTGTAATCGCGTCATGACAGCCCCTGAAAACACAAAAATTCAACCACATGTTGTATTTTATACAAAGGACTGATAGTCTTTACTTTTATGGCTGGATGCCATAAAAAAAATGATCAGTCATCAATTGTGAACTAGATTGTTTAACCTACAATGTTTCTATTTTGTATCACATGTTTACGTTCTGTCTTTAACAATTTTGTAATTAATTAATTGTAACTGTTTTTACATTCATACTAAACATAACCCACTTCTTGATATTCTGTGTCTTGCATTTCAATTAGTATTGCATTCATCATTGGTGAGTGACATCTACTGAATACACTACCTGTCAAAAGTTGACACACACCTACTGACGCCACTGGACCAATATTTGTAGAATTAAACCAGCACAAATATTTATTTTAGCAGCACAAACCAGCACAAACGCAGCACAAACGAATGAGGTGCTTTTGATGCAATTTGGACGTTAATGGGGGGCTGGTGACGTCACAGGTGTAATATTTATAGCTTTATAACTTTAAAATTAAAACAGCACAAATATTTCTTTTAGTAGCACAAACGCAGAACAAACGAATGAGGTGCTTTTGATGCAATTTGGACGTTAATGGGGGGCTGGTGATGTCACAGGTGTAATATTTATAGCTTTATAACTTTAAAATTAAAACAGCACAAATATTTCTTTTAGCAGCACAAACGAGCACAAACGCAGCACAAACGAATGAGGTGCTTTTGATGCAATTTGGACGTTAATGGGGGGGCTGGTGACGTCACGGGTGTAATATTTATAGCTTTATAACTTTAAAATTAAAACAGCACAAATATTTCTTTTAGCAGCACAAACCAGCACAAACGCAGCACAAACGAATGAGGTGCTTTTGGTGCAATTTGGACGTTAATGGGGGGGCTGGTGACGTCACGGGTGTAATATTTATAGCGTAATAACTTGAGAATTAAAAAAGCACAAATGTTTCTTTTAGCAGCACAAACCAGCACAAACGTAGCACAAACGAACGAGGTGGTTTTGGTGCAATTTGGACGTTAATGGGGGGCTGGTGACGTCACATGTGTAATATTTATAGCTTTATAACTTTAAAATGAAAAAAGCACAAATGTTTCTTTTAGCAGCACAAACCAGCACAAACGAAGCACAAACGAATGAGATGCTTTTGGTGCAATTTGGGCTCTGATGGGGGGCTGAGTGACGTCACGGGTAATAAAATATAATACTTAATTTCTCTAAAACGGTGCCAGCACAAACGATGATTCCTACGGCACAAACCAGCACAAACGCAGCACAAACGAATAATAATATTTATATTCCATTTCTGACCACATGGGGGGCCAGCTTCACGGAGGTGGGTTTTATTATTATTATTTTTTGGTTTATGTATGTTATTGTAATAACAGTATTGCTTTTGCTGTTTCTATTGAAGGCATAAGTTAATACTGTATGTAGCATAAGTAGAACTTTATGAGAGAAGCCTGGCCATTTTTCTCCCATTTATGTATGTATTTCATTTCTCTTAGCATTCTATTAGCACTAGCATTTCTCTGCAGCTTTGTTGGCTCCTCAACCAGATAGTACGGGTCAAGTTGCAGTGTCCTGAAAATGATTTTCCATCCTGCCCCCTCTCCCTTAGATATAACCAGTTGTGGGCCCAACCAGGCCGATGGTGGCACCACTGAGACTTAAACTCATGTCTCAGCGATTCTGTGCTGAATATTTCTCGGAGATTCTCTTTTGTGTTGTGATTTTTACTTTCTTTTTTTCTCTTTTTCTTGCTTGCTATTTCTTTATGCCTCTCAGACTCTCAGCGCTCCAACTTGTCAACCTTCACAATGAAGTTAATAGACAAATTTCACTCCCCCAAGCCAAAACGAATATCTTCAAAGAAGCCACCAAAGCCTTCAGCAGAGCGAAGTGTCAAGACTGCTGAGAAACATGGAACTAAGGCAAGTGCACTGCTTTTACACTTTTTACTGGTGTTATGCTTTTACTTCTATTGCTCTTTGTGCTAAATTTATGGTTCTCTGTGTTTTCTGCATACAGCCTCTTAGTCGGTTGGAAGAGCTGGAGAAAGAGGTTGTCAGTGCCTTGCGTTACTTTAAGACAATAATTGATAAGATGGTGGTGGACAGAAAAGTTCTGGAAATGCTTCCCGGTTCTGCCAGTAAAGTATTAGAGGCTGTCGTGCCTATAGTACAACTAGATCCCAAGATTCAAAACAGGTGCATATTTTTCTTATATTGTTTAAGAGACATTATCTTTCTACTTGCATTATAATTATTTTATCAGGTGCACAGATCCACGTCATCTCTAAAGACAAACACTTGCAAGGAAATGGGTTGTACTTTAATGTAGAGCCGTCAGCCTTCAAACTTTCAGTATTTTCAACAAGTTAGTTAAATTTCTGCCCTGCTAATGTCGTCCCGGTCAGCGGTAAGCACTGTTGTCAAAGTCACTCACTCACTCACTCACTTTCTTAACCGCTTATCCAATTAGGGTCGCAGCTGGAGCCTATCCCAGCTTTTCAATGGGCGCAAGGCACACAGTAACACCCTGGACGGGGCGCCAGTCCATCGCAGGGCAGACACACATACACATACATATACACATTCACCTATAGGGCAATTCAGTGTCTCCAATTAACCTGACTGCATGTCTTTGGACTGTGGGAGGAAACCGGAGCTCCCGGAGGAAACCCACACAGACACGGAGAGAACATGCAAACTTTGCACAGAAAGGACCCGGACCGCCCCGTCTGGAGATCGAACCCAGGACCTTCATGCTGTGAGGCGACAGTGCTACACGCCTGAGCCACCGTGCCGCCCCAGTTGTCAAAGTGAAAGGTCAAAGTGAAAGGTCAAAATGAAATGGGAACTTTCTATATACTTTTCCTTTTTTTTGAGCCTCTAATTTTATACATTTTTACAACTTTGTGAATTCAAACTATAAACCACATTTCCAGCAAACATTCCAGTTTAATAACTTTAACTCACATTAACAAAACATTTACCCATTTGATTGTGGTTTTGTAGGCACGTCATAGTCGGTCTTATAAGTTCCAGCTGCGTGCCACACTATCTGTGGTTAGCACTTATATTCTCTGTTTGGTTTTGATTTGCATGAATTAAATTATGTGGTAATATTAGTTCCCCCTTTCTGACTTAACATTCGGAGTTGTTCTTGCACAGTTCGACCGTGTCTTCATGCCTCAGCCGAGTGTATCAAAGTCTAGGGAATCTGATCCGCTGGTCCGACAAGGTGATGCTGGAGGGAGTAATCCTAGAGGACAAGGAGACCATCCAGACCGTAACCAGCATCATAAAAACGGTCCTGGATGGAGTAAAGGTAATCTGTTATCACCACACCCTGTTCAGGAGCACTTTCCCCTTGAATCCCCAAGTATATGCACACATGGCCTTTGCTTTCCCTGACATGTTTATGTAAATAAGCACATATTTTACTTTTTTAGTATTATTTAGCTTTGTGTTTGGTGAGTGGCCAATTATGTTGCTGTTGTGGTTTTCTTGCAGGAGCTAGTAAGGCTGGTCATAGAGAAACAGCAGCACCCATCCCCAACTTCACCCACAGCCAAAACAGTCCCATCCGTATCCAGCTCACAGAGGTACAAAGCAGTTTTTAATATCTGTGTTTTCACATACAAAGGTGCATGTGCCTGCTCTACTTCCATTCTTTTCCCCAGACAAATAAAAAGTCTTCTGTTGCTGAAATGAATATGGTGCTAACTACAACAGGTATTCCCCTCATTGTGCATAGATTGCAGTCAATGCAGGTAGATGTACAGGACAGACTAGGACACCAATACATTTAAATTAGAAAGTTGGATTCTGTTTATTTGGAATAAATTCTCACCCTCCCATCATTCATCTGTGCTTTAAAAAACATTAGGTTTTAATCTCTACCTATAAATGTCTGTAGTCATACTGTATCATCACTCAGCCTGACTGTGAGCTTTATAAGTAAGGATGCTTATTGTCTATGTTGTTTTGAATTTGATATTTCACAAAAACTCGCTTGATCAGATCAGGTCTATCCATCAAGTACTGTAACACTCACAGAGAGCCGAAATATCAAATGGCATTATGATCCTGTGGTGTTCACTTTGCAATAACAGGCTGTTTTAATATGAAATCATGTTTGGAATTCACATGGCTGTATAGGAAGCCTGATGTAATTGCACCCGTGATGTATTGCGATCAAATAAATAAAAATAACACTTATTATTAATATGGTCAACATGTTTTTTTTCTTTTGGCTGTTCCTATATAGTAGCCAAATGCCAGATGGCCTTCATGACACACCCCTTCTTATTTTTATCCAGGCTTGAAACTGGCACTTGGCGCACACTGACAAGTGCACCTCTCAATGACAAGGCTGTTCGGCCACCCCTCCTTAACATAGGCAGAGGGATCCCTGCAATGGATTGGTGTCCTGTTCAGGGCTTGTTACTGTGTTGTGCCCAGTGATTATAGGGAAATCAGACCTACTATGACCCTGATCAGGATAAAGCAATGGTACAACATGAAAATAAAGCTTTGTGATCATCTACATCACAAAGTTACAATACTACCACATTTGCCATTAGTCTCTTTTCATTTTATAGAGTTGAACGACTTGTTGACAGACACAATAATTTAATATTTGGTTGCTGTAGTCTTGGTGGTTAGTAGCAAACAATGATATCTGTCTGTTGTAATGCATTGTCAACACCATGCTAATTTGCTTATTATAATTACAGTGTTTTGGAGCCTCCTGTTATAGAGACTGAAGATGAGAGCTCAACAAACTGCTCTGCATTGAGTCATTCCACTGAGGCTCTGGCAGATGCACCGTCTACTAAAGAGCTGGCACCTCCTAAACCCCCTCTCCCCGGACTGAAAGTGCCTGAGCACTAGTAAGAGCTGCCTCTGATTCACAGGCTTTTCACACACACTTCCACCTCACTTATTTTCACTGCTCATCAGACAACCGCCAACTACTGCTTGGCATAATAGGTAGGTTACATGGCCAGACATGTTTGCAGATGATCTGGCCGTGGTAACCTGCAGTTTTTGTTTGGATGTATACCAAACAAATGTATGCCAAACAAAAGTAGATCATTTACATTTTCAGCATTTAGCAGACGCTCTTATCCAGAGCGACTTACAGAAGTGCTTCTAAAATAAGTACAAGTCAGCCTAAGTGTTTAGTAAAAAGGTGGGTTTTTAATCGTTTTTTAAAGACAGCAAGAGACTCAGATGTTCGGACAGACAGAGGAAGTTCATTCCACCACTTCGGCGCTAGAACAGAGAACAGCCTTGATGCTTGTCTTCCTTTAGTCCTGGATGGGGGCTCAAGTCGAGCGAGACTAGAGGCTCGGAGGTTGCGTGGTACAGAGCGGGGTTTGATTAGGCCACGAAGGTAGCTTGGGGCTGGCCCATTTTTGGCTTTGTAGGCGAGCGTCAGTGTTTTAAACCGAATGCGTGCAGCTACAGGAAGCCAGTGAAGAGAACGTAGCAGTGGGGTGATGTGGCAGTGTTTAGGTTGGTTAAAAACCAGACGTGCAGCTGCATTTTGAATGAGCTGTAAGGGTTTAATCGTGGACATGGGAGCTCCAGCCAGAAGGGAGTTGCAGTAGTCCAACCGTGAGATTACAAGTGATTGCACCAGAATCTGGGTAGCTTCCCTGGAGAGAAATGGACGAATCTTCCTGATGTTGTACAGGAGGAACCGGCATGATCTTGTCATGTTGGCTATATGAGGAGAGAATGTCAGCTGGTTATCAAGGACAACACCAAGACTTCTTACCTGGTCAGATGGTCTGATCTGGGAGTCATCCAGAGAAATTACTAGGTCCTGGGTTGGAGACTGATCTCCAGGAATGAGCAACATCTCTGTCTTGCTGGGATTAAGTTTCAGATGATGAGCTGACATCCATTGTGAGATATCTTGCAGACATGCTGAGATGCGAGCTGAGACTTGCGTGTCTGAAGGAGGAAATGACAGAATGAGCTGAGTGTCATCAGCATAGGAGTGGTAGGAGAAGCCATGGGAGGCTATGACCTTGCCCAGAGAGCGGGTGTAGATAGAGAAAAGAAGTGGGCCAAGTACAGAGCCCTGAGGAACACCGGTTGAGAGAGTGCATGGGGGAGATATGGATCCCCTCCATGACACTTGGTAGGAGCGCCCTTCCAGGTAGGAGGCCATCCATTGCCATGCTGAACCTGTTACTCCAAGGTTGGAGAGAGTGGACAAGAGAATGCTGTGATTCACTGTGTCGAAGGCTGCAGAGAGGTCAAGAAGAATAAGGACAGATGACAGTTTGGCTGCTTTGGCTGCATGAAGCTTCTCAGTTCAGTGCTGTGTTTCTCGGAATAGTCGCCTAGCTCTTGTCTGGAACGGAATTGATAGCATTAAGCCTGCACAGGAAGGTGTGAAAAGGGTTTTTTTAAATAGTGAACTTTTTTAGAACTCACGTCTTTGTAGATGTGCAGCAAAGCAAGACGAGACAGGCACAACTTCCTCTAGCAAACTGATGTTCTTCAAGTCTTTTCTGAGAAGTCTTTCTTCCACAATGCTATTTAAAGTAAAGAGTACTGTGAAGTGTAAGGAAATAAAAGACAAGATGACCGACTTAAAGTGTTTTTCGGCGGCACACATAAATATACAAATGTAAAAATGCTTACGATGGTGGTAAATGGTCACTGGTTGAGTACCAAACTTGTGTGCATTTGCAAGAGCAAGTTTGTGATTCTTTTAGAACCAACAATTAATAAATTTTAATTGGAGATACTATAGTCTCCTTAGGTATAAGTGTGTGTGTGTGTGTGAGAGAGAGAATATGTGTATGTGCCGTGTCCTGTGATGCACTGATGGGGGTGTTTCCTACTTTTCACACAGTGAATTGGACCCCGAATAGTATAAAGCAGTGGTAAGACAGACAATGAGGGAATAAATGATTTACAGTCCAATTATTCTTTAATAATTGCAAGCCATATAGGCCCGAAGGCAGCAGAACTACATCTAACTTCAAAGCATGGTGGAGGCAGCATTATTGTTAAGGGTAAAGTCTTTTTAAAGCATTTTACATCTTAACATGTCACTCCCAGGTAGTTTTCCCCAGAAGAAGCACTTTAAAAGTGGTAAAATTTTTTACAGTTGTCTGTTTTTCTGCTATTTGTTTTTTGATGTTCCTTTGACATTTCATTTGATTTGAAGAGGGTTTGTCTGAGCATATCTCTCTTAAGACAGTCTCACCTGATTTCCTGTCAGGCCAGACATGCTGCATTACAGCCACTACAGATCAGCCGAATGCTTTGTATGCAGCTCACTCGGTTTGAGAATAGTATGAGTTAAGGAAAGTCGGCATGCACTGCCCTCTTTGCCCTTCTGAGTGCTTCAGTTCGCTGCCAGCTGCATGATAATGAGTATGTGAAGATACCTTACCAGCTTTGCCCTTTATTGCAGGAGATACCCAGTATTTAATTTCAGCTTCTTTTATTATGAATACTGAAATGCATTCCTCCTTCAAATCAGTTTTTTTAAGCGGGTGTATTCGTGACAACTGTCTAGTTTCAAAGTAGAGCTGCATTTGATCAGGATTTTACTGTGGAAGTCATTAGGACTGGAATTGAGTCTAGGGTGGTTCTGATTGTCTGCAGGACAGCTGTTGCACACTGAATGTCGATTATCAACTAGCATAGCGTAATTTACCACTGTGCCACCAAAACGCCATATAAATAATAATGTAATTAAACTAACTAAAATACACAATAAAAGGTCACTGAACCAGTGGTTGTTTTATAGCCAAACCTTATATGCCATGAATTATCAGTATGATTCTATGGGTTTTCACCCATTTTTATTTCAAAGGTTTAAATAAATTTACCTAAACCATTCTTTCCTCTTTTTTAGTCCCCCTGCTCTTCCTCCGAAAAAGCGTCAGTCGGCTCCATCCCCTACACGAATTGCTGTGGTTGCACCGATGAGCCGTGCAACAAGCGGATCTAGTCTTCCAATTGTCATCTGCAAACAGGTGTGTATAATGCGTTTGATTGTATCTGACTTTGTTTTGTTTGTTTTTGACATTTATTTAAAAACACAACTGCATGAAAACTGCGTCTTTGCATTTTACATTTGCCTTTTTTTAGAAAAAGAAAAAAAAAAAGTAACCCAGCTGCAGTAACAATGTAATGTACAATAACTTTTATTGATTGTTTGATGTCCAGAATTACGATGCAGATGGATTACAGAGGCGTTTTTCTGGCGGCAGTCACTCCTTTGGTGGCGAGTCACCACGTGTTTCGCCGTGTGGCAGCATGGGCAAGCTGAGCAAATCTGACGAACAGCTGTCTTCACTGGAGCAAGACAGCGGGCAGTGCTCACGCAACACCAGCTGTGAAACGCTAGGTGAGGCAATTGAAAACTTTCCCTAACTTTTCCTAGCGAACTCTACTCTGCCAACTTTGTGTGTGTAATTCCAATCATCATCTGGCATCTGGTTTTCTCATTTAGATACAGCTGACTTCTACGACCCAGACTATGACTTCCTTCGAGAGGACCTGTCCAGCGTAGATCAGATCACTTTGTCTGCAGGAAGCTGCCTCAGCCCCCTGCCCGAGTCCTATCGGGAGTCCTCTTCTTCTTGTCCTGGCCAGTTTCCCTGTGGATCACCCTCAGTCCTTTATCCTGGTTCTTCTCCTTACTCTGTCAATAATCCACCTGCTCTTCCAGAAAAAAAACGACGCAGCGCTAACCCGCAGACCCCCTTCGACGGTATGACACCTCAGACTTTCTTTGAGCGCCACCATTCCCACTACGATAACGTTACTGATGACGAAATGCCCGTACCACCTTTCCCTGTTTTTCCTCTGATTGCCTCCGGCACCCCCACTGGCTATGAGGTGGACTATGTTGCTTCAGAGAATGCTCATATACCACAGTCTCCTCCACCTCTGCCTGAGAAGAAAAGCAAACACAGTGAGTATCACCCAAAACAAGCACATGCATTTTGCCATTAAAGAAAATCTAATATTTGTGGGAGGAAGTGCTGTGGCCAAATGTATATGGATTCTTTTGATTAAGTTCAGGTGTTTGAGCAAGACTCATTGTTAACAAGTTCATAAAGTTAGTATGATATAAAAAAGAATTATATGCTAACTTGTGGCAACAGTTAGGGGAAGTCCTGGTTTTTCCTGGTTGTGTGTATGTAAATGAATGTAGTTTTTGAGAAATAGAAACAGTGCAGTTCTTCAACTGTATACAAGCTAACCGATCAAAAAAGGAACAACTCTACCACCTTGCTACTTGAAAAATGAGCTTTGTATATGATTGCTCCATATACAGCAATCAGCCATAACATTAAAACCACCTCCTGGTTTCTACACTCACTGTCTATTTTATTAGCTCCACTTACCAAATAGGAGCACTTTGAAGTTCTACAATTACTGACTGTAGTCCATTGTTTCTCTACATACTTTTTTAGCCTGCTTTCACCCTGTTCTTTAATGGTCAGGACCACAACAGGTATTATTTGGGTGGTGGATCGTTCTCAGCCCTGCAGTGACACTGACATGGTGGTGGTGTGTTAGTGTGTGTTGTGCTGGTATGAGTGAATCAGACACAGCAGCGCTGCTGAAGTTTTTAATTATCGTGTCCACTCTATTAGACACTCCTACCTAGTTGGTCCACCTTGTAGATGTAAAGTCAGAGACGATCGCTCATCTATTGCTCCTGTTTGAGTTGGTCATAGTTGGTCTAGACCTGCTGTTTGAGTTGGTCTAGACCTTCATCAGTGGTCACTGAGAATGATCCACCACCTAAATAACACCTGCTCTGTGGTGGTCCTGACCATTGAAGAACAGGGTGAAAGCAGGCTAAAACATATGTAGAGAAACAGATGGACTACAGTCAGTAATTGTAGAACTACAAAGTGCTTCTATATAGTAAGTGGAGCTGATAAAATGGACAATAAGTGTAGAAACAAGGAGGTGGTCATAATTTTATGCCTGATCAGTGTATATATAATGTATAAAACAGTGTATCATAACAGTAGCAATAACAGTAACATACTATTTAGGCATACTGTTTGGAAATACCTTTTTATGTATCAGATACGAAACAGTTGATCATAACACTTAATATCAACGATTTTGTACATTTTGGAAATATTTTTGTGGTTTTGGCCTCATGTGCCATTCTAATCAGTCAAATCTTCCATCCACACCTGTTCATAACTTTATTAGTCATAATCGTTGTGGCTGTGGGCGTCATCAAGGTATTTCCCTGATTTATTTAGGGCTTGTATGATGGGAGGATTTACAGTGCCTGTAGAAGAAGAGGATGGGTTGTAAAAGTCTGCTAATTATGCTAGACTTCATTGAAACAGAATTCCAATTCCTTAAAATGGTTTGGCTAGCTAAGGGTAAAGTAAAAGTACAGTGAAGGTGGCAGGAAGACCAGGCAGTCTTACTGTTAGTTCACACATCATCTTGTTTTTTTTTTTAAGTATTATGTTTGGATTGCAGTTGTATGTCAAGGGGAAACTGTGAGCTTTTCACTGTGGCCCACCTTAAAATGACATTGATGGAGAAACCCCTGCAAGTTAGGACTCGTCTGGAAACAGAAACATATACGGTGCCTTACACTAGTTGCACTTTACATTAAGATGAAACGCTGTGACCCAGAGTAAAAAATCTTTTTTTATTGTTGTTATTATTTCATCAACCTTTAAAAACTGGGCGCAAGACAGGAACACCCTCGACAGGGTATTGACAGTAGTTACTTATGGAGCTTAGGGTGACTCTCTGTATGTGATACGACTCTCTGTAAGAACCCAACACCATTTCTGTAGTGATTCAGGACTTGTTGAAGATACATTAATAACCATGACTAGACATTCTGCCCTCATGTAAAACACAATCCACTGTGGATTATCCAAGTGGTAGCAATCAACTGGTTGTCTTTTGCCCCTTTCAAACTAATTTGCATAAATACACCTGCTACATTACCATTGTAACCAATTTGGCACAAAGAGCAATTGTGACTACAGTAAGACCAGATTAATCAGATTTGGCCCCTTGTCATTTTCAGTTCTGCTGCCTGACCTATAGATCGGATTTGAGAAAGAAATTTGACTGTCCCTGCTGTCTGATTGCAGCATCAGAAGACACTTAAATCCTCTAAGACGGTACTAGCATTGTGTGTTTAAATTGGATAAAACTTGACCCAGATTTCCTCTCGGGGATTCTGAACTTAATTAAGCTCCAGTGGAAGATCATATGGTATATGTTTGAAAAAGTCAGGGGTGTAACCCTTGTCACACAGGAAATAACTTTGCACTGAACTATGCTTTATGCGAATAGTGTTTAGGAGGGGATGGGGTGGAGGGTGTGGAAGTGATATAACACTTTACACTCTGACTATGAGCTGAATAATGAAGTCTAAAGGGAGTATACTGAAAGTATACTGAGTAAGCAGGATGTGATGTTTGGTTTGTTTTGGTATGCTGGCGATATGTTCAGTGATTAAGACTCAACAGGGGAAAATGTAGCAGGGGTTTCATTTAAAGTTTGCTCAGTCAGAATGTACCTAAATCTTTTAAATGTACTGGAGTGATGGACATATTTATTACGTACATTTACATTCCATCAGGCATATTTCGGCACAGTTAAAGCTGGAACAGTACTCAAACTCTTCACGAATATAAAACTGAGGTCACACATATGAAGATAAACAAAACAAAAACAGAACAAGGACTATGACTTGATCTTTAAAAAAGAAAATATTCAGTGATCTTGCCATGAATGTAACCGTGTTGACATGGCTAACTAATAAATAAACTAACAAACATTTACATAATTTAGTTACCTATAGAGTGACTAATGACTTGCCCAATGCCATGGTCATATATTTAACCAACTTATATAAATTAGTGCATGATCATGCAGGTGGTGGTGCTTTGGCATTCTACATCACCACCCACTTCGGTTTAAAGTTCTGGTCGGCCATCATACAGTGCCTCTGGATCCTAAGGTAGGTTGCACACTTAGTAGGTTGCACAGTCAGTAGTCCAATTAACCCTTTGATGCGCAAGCTAAGCAAACCTCTTCTAATGCACAACATGGGTCAAAAATGACCCATATTCATCCATTCAAGAATATTTTCATGTGCACATTTGTCAGTTATTCATGTATTTACTGTCTTAGCTAATAAAAGCTATCTATACTAGAATATTCACAAAGTTGAATCAGTTCATCTTGACACAAGTTTGTTGTAGAGATACGTTTCGTCACTCAATCCAAATGACTTCTTCAGACTGCAGAAGTCATTCGGATTGAGTGACGAAACGTATCTCTACAACAAACTTGTGTCCAGATGAACTGATTCAACTTTGTGGATTTGTGTACCTGGATTATTGAGCATGCATCAACATATACTAGAATATGTAAACAGCTAGCAAGCAAATAGTATTGGACATATTCAAGATTCAAGAGCCTAATCTTTGGTTGTCTTTTAAAAGATCAGTAAATATGTTTTTGACTACAAACACTTACAAGTGTCAGTAGTTCCTGTCAAATTCCATAGTAAATACATAAGGGTCATTTTTTACCCATGTTGTGCATTAGAAGGGTAGTGATACAAAAATGATTTTTATTAAAAAAGTAAAAAATATAAAACTGAAATAAGGATTTGTGATGATCAAAAACAAGTTAATTGAAAAATTCATGGAAGCTTGAATGACGAAATTAATTTATTGCAAAGATATAGAAAATAAAAACTCAGTTGGGTCATTTTTGACCCAGGTTGTGCATCAAAGGGTTAAGGCCAGTTCTTGTATATCAGACATTTTAATGGATGTCACTATGATAAAACGGGGAAGGGCTTTATCTACAGGTACAGCATCAAGTCAAAACACCAGTAAAAAACAGCTGCATAATAATTTTAAGCAGTTTTAAGTTGTGTAGACTGGGTTTGATTTTTGGGTGGAGCATTTTGGGTGTTTTGCATGTTCTCCCCATGGCTACGCGTGGGTTTCTCCCAGGAGCTCTGGAGTCCAAAGACATACGTGAGGTGAATTGGAGATACAAAATTGCCCATGACAGAGTTTAGACATTTGACTTAAAGCACTGAATCATGGGTAACCTGTAACTACCTGTCTTATCACGTACGTAACCAAAGTGTAAAATATGACAATGAAATCCTAATAAATAACTACTCATGTGACCGAGAAGTTAACAAAGCATTTCACTGCTAGTTGTACTGTGTAGTAGTATGTGACAAATTTTGATTTAATACATTCTTCCCTCTTACCCACAGTCCAAAAATACATGCAGGCAGTGGAGGATTACTCGGAACCACAGCCATCTGTCTTCTACCAGACCCCACAGAGCGAGAGCATCTACGAGCAGCGCATCAGGCTCTTACAGGAAGTGTACGGCTTCAACGACTCCTTCAGCAGTAGTGACTCTGTGCACGATCCTCTCCCTCCTCCTGCGCTCCCACCCAAACAGAGACAGCTGGTGAGCTCCACACACATCGTCTTCCTCTCATGGCCACTCTCAGTTTCCAGCTAAATGGTTGGTCATGCATTTAGCATGCTGCATTAGTATTTCAGTTTTGTAAAGCTAGAAAACATTCTGAAATAATTAAGCAGTGTTTTCTTATTTACTCAATGTAGGATAGTTGTGCAAATTGGCTATTAGGAAAAACAAGGAACAATGTTACAATACTCTCTTGGTTGGAACTAACATTAGAATATTTTTCCAGGACTATACTAATGCAGCCACTTTTACTGTCATCACTGTGTTAGTTTCAGTTTCTTTTACACTAGTGGAATACTAGAGCTAAAAAGCTAAAACCGGAACTAGACGTTTCAATGATTTTCTCACATTGTGCTGTACATCTGTATATGAAAGTGAACACTGAAATGCAGTGGCACTTGTTTAAAGAAGATGATCCACAATCAGGTCAGAGGTTTGTCATTCAGCAGGTGTTCCCATGTTTAAATTTGGTGGATCAGACACAGTGTTTTTACTTTACTGTTAGAAATCTGTTGCTTCTATTTTAAACCCCATTACGGACTGTTCTTCCTCTGTGCTGTGGTTGAAAGTCATGCATTGATCATGCTCATCAGTATTGGAGTAGGCCTAGATTTGTGTCAGTGAGGTGAGTTTTGCTTTAAAACCATACTTCATGGCTTACACTGTGCCATTAAGCAGACCTTTTTGAATTGAATTGAATTGAAATAATTGGGGCCTAATTCTACCACTTTGTTTATAATCTTTCTATCACAGTGGGATAAAAATGAATGGGTAAGGTGACAAAAAATCATCCAAGTCTGACTACATTTAGTCTGCCAAAAGCATGTTAGAAATGTGTTATGGTCTGAAGAGACCAAGGTTGAATTAGTTTTTGGCCATAATTCCAAAAGATGTGGTTGGTGCAAAAAACAACACCATCACCAAAAGATACCGCACATCACAATACCCACAGTGAGGCGTGGTGGTAGCTGTATTATGCTTTAGGGCTGTTTTTCTTCATCTGGAATTGGGGCTTTAGTCAAAGTGGAGGGACTTATGAACAGTTCCAATAACCAGTCATTTTTGGCACAAAACCTTCTGGCCTCTACTAAAAAAAATTTAGTTTTTCAATTGAATTGTAAAGATAATACATCGCAATAAGGGTAGAAAACATTCTGAAATAATTAAGCAGTGTTTTCCTATTTACCCAAATGTAGGATGGTTAAACAAATTAGCTATTAGAAAAAAGGAACGATGTTACAAGCACTTCCCTGGGTGAAACTAACAATAGTATTTTTCCAGGACTATAATAATGCAGCCACTTTTACTGTCATCGCTGTGTCCATTCCAGTTTCTCTCACACTGGCGGAAAATGAGCTAAAACCGGAAGTAGACGTTCCATTGGTTTCCTATTGTGCTGTACACTGAAATGCAGTGGCACTTGTTTAAACAAGGTGATCCACAATCAGGTCAGAGGTTTGTCATCCAGCAGGTGTTCCCATGTTTAAATCTGGTGGCTCGGAAACAGAAATTCATTACTTCTAATTTATATTCCCTTACGTGTACTGTTCCTGCTCTGTGCAGCATCAAAGTTTGTGGATTCAGAGCACCTCTGTGTAATCTGCTGCTTACAGAGGCTTGGTTCAAAAGAGTGATTTATCGTTGTCATGCTGGAACTGACTCTGAGGTTTGAGTGGGTTGTGGCTCTGTTCTTTTAGTTCCTCATGACCCTGAGGCTTCAAATAACCATCAGTACACTTGCTAACTGCTGAGCTTTGCAGAAGCTGGACACCAATTCTGCTTTTTTTTTAGCCCTACTGCAACTGATTCTGTTTGCTTCTGTTTTTTGTTTTTTCTCACACTTGAGCCCTAAAAGGCTGTGTTTAATCAAGTCTAGGCAAAATATTAAAAAAATGTGGTTCATTTTATCACTTTGGTTTTGCACTGAAATCTCTAAAAGCTTTGCTGTACATACTTTAATAGAGTAGCAGGCACAGTAATAATGGTACATCTGTAGTGTAGATATACAGTATATGGATTAAGAGTATTCAGTTCAGTTGTTTCAACTACAACTGTTGCTAACCAGTGTAGAAAAATTAATTATATTAAACCAGTGCTTATAGTTAGCTTCTCAAAGACATGGTTTGACTAGTCTGGTGTGGAGGAACTCCAGCAGTCTGCACAGAGCCCTGACCTTAGCCACATTAATCATTTTTGCGATTAATTAAAACGTTAATTGTAAGCCAGGCCTTCTCAGCGAAGTCAAAATCTGACCTTATAAAGGCTCTTTTAATTAGGCACAAAGTACCTCTCATACACTTTCAAATCTTGTTAAAGATTATCAGAAGAGTACAGGCTATTATGGGTGCCAAGTTGATGGCAGCTCACAGGCAGGATTTCACATATGTTTGGCCTTGTGGTATATGTGGACACCCAGTTTATCCAGTGGATTTAGCTATTTGAGCCACAGCCATTGTAAAATTGTGCATAGACATCAAGCATACAGCCATACAATATCCACAGACAGACCTTGGAACATGACAGACTTCATATTAATGGCCATGGATTCGATGAGTGAGGTAGCCAGTGTTCCTAGGTGCCGCTGGTCAAGTGGTGGTGGATTCACAGAAGGCATAGCATGACTCTCTGTACATAATGCTTTTTTCTGCATTGCTGGAAGGTGAAAATAGGGAGCTGGTGACTGCACCCATGTCAAATGTGGCAGGTGTTCTGCAGTCTGCAGCTCTCTTTGGTCAAAGTGAGGGTGGTGCACATGACAAAAGAGCTATAATCCAAATCTGGAAAGAACTAGATCAGAAAAGGGGGAAATGCTACAATTAGAAAAAGTGATGAGATGTTCAACAAATTAATATAATGTGACTTTTTGGGCCCACATGCATGTTTTCTCTTAAAATAGCCATCCTAACATTTTCTTACAATTCTGTAACCCCTTTCTTTGGCATCTTTGTTTACTTTACACCCCACCCCAACACACACACAGTAACACAAGTTCAGCAAATGCTATTTCTACCTTGCACAATCTCTTCTGCTTCTATAACTCGACTCTCTCTTTTTTTCCTATCTCTTCTTATCTTCAATGTGTTCCCACCCTAGGCCTCCTCTCACTCTGCTTCTCCCTCCTCATCCTCCTCTTCCTCTCTGTCGTGCCAACTGCAGCCATGTGCAGGAGGCCTTGGTTCAGCTGAGATGGATGTTGCTCTCAGTCTGTCCACCTCAAGTCTCTCTCTGGGCTGCCAGGCCTCTCTTCCTGCCTCCACGGTGAGTCCTGCCTGCCTGTCTGCCTGCGTCATGCTTACACCTTTCACACCAACCCTTAGTGTCATCACGAGCTTGATCCGGTGTGTAGGAGCAGGGAAAACAAAATACTAAGCTGGCATTTGGGAAATGCCATAGCACTGAGTGAAATGGAAAAAGTGGCTCATCCATTAAGTCAGAGTTTTTTTAGAGGCTGCAGACGTGCCGGCACTTGTACACACTCATTCACGCCAATCACTCCATACATGAAGGTAAGTACAGTCACTCTACTGGTCATTAATCATGACTTCTCATCCACACACCCACATGCACAGACAAAGTAAGGGCTGGGAAATACTGACGTCACCTGGCTTTATTAGAATCCAGTCTGCACAGGGCCTGTTAGAATGTGTTAGAAAGTCTGTCCCGAGTGCATCCAGACAGGAGCCTAATTGTTTTCCTTGTGTTCCCTGAGGTTGGTCTCAGCACGCTTCAGAAGATATTGTTCAAAGGTGTAATCATGGCACTGATTTAAATAGAAATGTTTTCTTTCTGTTTTGATGATTGATTTGCTCAATTGGGGTAAACAGCAAGTGATTAACTTTTTTTAGTAGCTTCTTGGATTTTTAAACATTTGTACAGTCAGAGCAAGGCACTGATTTCATACTAGCATGCTAACTGTCGGTACATGACAATACATTTTTTAGGTGCTTTTGTAGCCTGCATTTTAGAGCAAGGTTAAAAAAAAAGCAACATTTTCTACACATCAGGCTGGATCATTGCCATAAATCTCCATCCACCAGACTTTCTGTATAAGAAATCTTCACTGTAAGGAGTTTTTGTGGTCTTTGTGCCTTGCAAAACATAAATATATGTAGTGCAGCAAAACATAACCAAAACAAACAGCTCAGCAGCACCTCAAACACGTCTCAACCACTTTTTTTGGGGCAGATCCGGTTCCTTTGGGTCACACTAGTCGCTAGACAGGAATACACTGGACAGGGCTCCGGCCACCCTTTCCAGCCAACCATGTCTGTGCAGATGCTCAGCCAGCCGATAGCAGCACTGAGATTAGAACTCGGATTTCAGCGATGGTGGGCTAGGGCAACAGACCTTTGCGCCACCTGATCACCCCTGCACCGATTTAAACATTTAAAGAAGTGGAAGATTTTCTATTTGAAGAATAATCACACCACAAATGACTGTTTAGAGAAGATCTTTGATAGACAAATGCTGATTTTTAACTGTTTGAATTCAGTGTTACCATCTATTGTTTTCTTCATCCCCTTCAGAGTAAATTGAGGAAGCTGGTAAATGGTACAAAGTGTTTTTGTTGATTAAAAAGGAAGCTTGTCATGTCTAGTGATTCCTGGCTTTGCATGCTTTTGTCTGGCTTTTCTAATTTTTCCATCTTTGCTTATGCGTTACTTGTCACAGGGGCCTGAAAAAAAAGTTTGTGAACGCTCTTTATAAGGATATTCCACTGTCGCACTAGGGCTGGGATTCTGAACTCATGTTCAAATTTCAGCTCTGCTACTGGTCGGCTGGGCACTCCCGAGAGGGCACAATTGGCAGTGTCTGCAGCAGACAATAATTGGCCACTAAAGTCTGCTGGGGGTGACCGGACTAGACCACACGCGCAAATCCACCGAAGTATGGGCGAATAAGATAGAGTTCACAAACTGTAACTCACCTCCAACCGAACTTCAGATTTACAGTGAGGAGACCAGAGTGGGCTCCAGCTCTGCATGCTGCTTTTGCTTTCTCTCTGATGGCTCTGCACCTTTCCTTCTTTTCTCTTTAGAGCCAGAATTCTAGTAATGAGGGTGGCGATGGTGAGTACGTCAATCTGTATTCATCCAGTCAAGCCAACGGAGACCCACCACACCCGAACGGTGTAAGTAGCAGGAGCTGATTTTTAACCTTGTGTGCTGACTTGCTTAAGGCTATAAGGCTATCTTTCTGCATTCTTGGGCGTCTGTTTGTATCTTGCAGCTTGGCTAACTTGGGCAAAGAGTATCAGGGAGATAGATGCAGTGAAATATTCGTTGCTCTGAACAGCTTCTCAGTTTTCATTGACATTGAGCTGGACCTAGTTAAAAGCAATTCTAGCAATTAAGCAATGTCTGCACATTTTGGAATGAACAACAAGCGGTGAGGCGTTCACACAAATACAGTTGGTCGTGTTTGAGGAAGGGAAGGTCGGACAGGGTGTCTCTTTAAAGACGCTGATTTTGTGGTGATTCAGTTTTCCTTTATCAAACAGTATGTTGTGCAAGCAGCAGCAGATTCATGATAAGGAATCGGAAATTACTGGGAGATAGAGGGGGAAAATCCAAGAGAACAAGAATGAAGAGCTGCAACCTAAACGCGTACTTCACACTAAACAGTATCTTTGATAGAACATCAAGAGCTCTTGGTGCTCTGATCTTCTATTCCAGTATCGTTCGCTACTATGAGTCTGACAGAAAAAGCCCTGCAAAATCTGAGTGCGCACAGGAAGAAACTCAGTAACACAGACATTTAGAGTAAGCTTCCAGTTTATTACAGGAAGGAGCGTGAGAATGTAAGCCTATGTCCAAGCTTAGTGTCTGGGACCAAAGAGAATCATTTATAAGAAGAACCAAGTTAATGGCTAGGGGTGTTGGGGTTGGGGTTGTTTAACTCTTAGAAGGGGAACAGAACCTATTGACACCGGTTCTGTGGTTAACTATAACTAAAATGAGTACCTGTGTTGTAACAGAGGAAAAGGACAAGTTACCAAAAGTTTATAGACACCTAACTTTTTTACCTAATGATCTCTAAATGTTAATTATACAAATGCTGTTCTGTCTTAACTGTAAAGTATGGTTTTATGTGGTTTGGGACGCAGCCCAAGCAATATGTTTGCATAAATAAGATTCACATAATACAAGGCAAAACTGTTTTGTGCTGGCACTGTCATTGCTTACTATGAAGTGATGCGGTGCTGCTGCACTTCGCACCACACAGATTTGCCATGTTGCGTGCCTTTGTGCTCAAAGTTAAATCTCATTCACTGACTCAAGTTTCACAGTTTCTTATTCGTGTTCTGAAATACTCTTGCACAGTACAGTAGATTGTCATGTTTGCCAGCAGTGCTGTCAAAGGAAGTGTGTAGAGACTGCTAGCTGACAGGTGACTTGATTGTGCACTTTTGACAGTGAGTTAGTCAGAAATCTGTAGGCATCAATCTGAGGGCTGTGAAAGTTCAAATCTGCTTAGAAGTTGAGTGGTTTTTTTACTCTGAACAATGCTACATGAAGATGCTTCTTTTGTCCTACAGACATTTCTCCTGATTCTTAACACTGATAAGGGAAATATCACAGCTAGACGTTTGATTCACTAGGCAGTCGTGTTTTTTTTTTTTAACTAGGTTGAAGTTTGTGGGCTTGTTGTTTTAGCAAGTTTCTGTTATTTCAGGATCCCAGCTGTGGAGCAGAAGATTCACTCCAGGACTCAACACTGGACCAAAGCAAAGAGCAGAACGACATGGAGAGGTAAGACTTGTGGCTAATCATGAGCATTTGAATATTAAGTTAAATACCATAGTACTAAGTTGTATACCACCAGTCTTTAGTCAGAGATGTTGCAGTTTAACAGTATTGACGAGGCTACCTTACAGTGGAGTACTTACTTGTGCAGTGCATAATACTGTACATCAAGGTGTAGTTACAATTTCTGGTTTCCTCCCACAGTCCAAAAACATACAAGTGAGGTGAATTGGAGATACAAAATTGTCCATGACTGTGTTTGACATTAAAGACTTGAACTGATGAATCTTGTGTAACCAGTAACTAAATGTCCTCTCATGAATGTAACCAACCATCCATGTGGAATCTCAGATGGCTTCCTAGTTACTGTGTAAACTGACTACAAATACTTAACATAGTGGTGTAGACTAAAATTCACAACCAATTGCAAAATGCAGCCCACCCAGCTGACTACAAAAACCATCACACTGTTTGTTTTAAATACACAAACACAACAGTCACTGTAGTGCACAAACCCAGTTTCTGGAAATGTCCAGTTGAGACATTTTGTATAGTGCAATAAAAACAAGAATATGTGATTCGTTCATTCTCCTGAACCTTTATCTTGGCTTAATTTATAAAGATGATTTCCAGTGTTTTCACTGACCAGCTTTCATTGTATTTTGTAAATATAAACAAATTTAGAATTTGATGCCTGCAACACAAAGTTGGGTCAGAGTTGTGTTGCATCTCCCTTTCAATTAATTACAGTTTTTAATTGTTTGGGAACTGAGGATATTATTTGATGCCGTTTTGCATGTGGAGGTTTTGCCCATTCCTGCTTGATAGACTATAGCTGCTCAACAGTCTGTGGTTGCTGTTTTTAGATTCTCCTCTTTATGATGCATCATATATTTTCAATAGGAGACAGATCAGACAAGCACATGCACTTTGTGTCTTTGAAGCCACACTGATTTAGCCTGTACAGAATGAGGCCTGGCATTATTTAGCAAAAATAACCATAGACCTCTCGGGAAATTATGGCAGCATATGTCTCTCTAAAATCCCTATATACCCCACCGCCCTCAATAATACCTTGACAAAAATGCAAGTCATTCATATACTAGGCATTGCTGCATTGTCATACCACGACTGGTGCTTTTGCACCTTTATCTGACAGTCTGTATGGTGTCTTTCGTTTTCGATATGTGGACCGAAACGTGGACTCATCTGAGCACAGTACACATTTAAACTGTCTTTTGGTCTATGTAAGATGAGCTTGGGCTCAGAGAACTTTGCTCCGTTTCTGCAAATAATTGATGTTTGGATTGCTCTTTGTGTAATAGAATTAAACGTTGCATTTCTTGAGGCAGTGGCAGACTTAAGTGTGTTAAGTAATAACTGCTTTCCCAAGCCCCTGTGTATATAAAACAGTAGCATGAAGGTTTCTCATTTATTGCCATCTAAGAGCACCAAAGTCACACTCATTTAACAGAGGTTTCTGGCCTTGACCTACATGGCCTGAGATTTCCAGCAAGTCAACCTCTGAATGCCTCAAAAGAAACAAAATCATGATTTCGAAGTGGACTGACTTGAATATTATAGAGATGATGTGGCAAGACCTTAAAGAGACTCCAATGTAGCTAAATTAAAACAATTCTGCAAAGAATTCCTCCATAGCTTTGATTGCAGTTGTTATTGCCAAGGCTTGCACAACTACTAAGTTAGCTTTGGGGAGCAATTACTTTTTTGCCTCGGTAATGAATGAATTTTGGATAAATGGAATGATTATTTTTAACGCTGCATTTGTGTTTAGTCTTGTTGTCTTTATATGAACATTAGTTGGAGGATCTGAGACATTTAAATGTGACAAATTAGCACAAATAGAGAAAAATTGGCAAGGGGCCAAATACTTTTTCACAACACTGTATTACAATACTCACTGATTTGCCCTCACAGACTAGGCTTGTTCTGAACCAAATGCACATTAACAGAAAGGTTAACTGACATGGTTTATAGGATTTTCGTTGCACTTGCTGTTAGGTAAAAAAAACACTGATTGTTTCTCTTTCAGCTGGAAGCAGAGGTGTACAGACTCAGACCTGAGCTCTGAGGAGCTGGATGAGCTGTCTCTGCTGGACCACAGTGAGATCATGTCACGCATTACACTAAAACGAGAGGTAACACACTGTCAGCGCCGCACCCTTAAATTCATCACTTATTTTAGCACGTCAGAGTTGGAGAGCAGCATGTTTATGTCCTGAGGTCTTAATGCATGATTAAATATCTGCTACGTAACAACTAGCTGGAAACACAAGGTAGCGTTCTGACTCAGTGGCAACATGTTTGCTGTCACTCAGGTTGCTCTTGTGCATCGTACAAGCCATCCGTGAAATGCAGATGCTTGGACTTCAAGGTCAAACAGGCTACACTTTCTTCCCCAGAGTACAGACCCATTCCAAAAAATTAGAATATCATGGAAAAGTTGATTAATTTCCATAATTCCATTCCAAGAGTTAAACTTTCATAGATTATAGATTCAGGGCCCACAATTTAAACGATTTCAAGTATTTATTTGTTTATTTTTACATAATTTGGGCTTCCAGCTCATAAAACCCACGAAAACAGGATTTCAAAAAATTTGAATACTGTGGAGAAATCAGCCCAAACTACTTCTCAGTTTTTGCAGAAAAAAAAGAAATTAGGATCACATCAAATCAATCAAAATATGGTACTTTCAAAACGATATGTCAATCTTCAATACTTGGTTGGGAATCCCTTTGCTTTAATCACTGCCTCGATGTGACGTGGCATTGAGGCAATCAGCCTGTGGCATTGTCTGGGAGTTATGGAAGCCCAGATTTCCTTGATGCTTGCTGTCAGCTCTTCTTTGTTGTTGGGTCTGGTGGCCCTCATTTTCCTCTTGAGAATACCCCATAGATTCTCAATGGGGTTTAGGTCCGACGAGTTGGCTGGCCAGTCAAGCACTGTGATGGCATGGGCATCAAACCAGGCTTTGGTGCTTCTGGCGGCATGGGCAGGGGCCAGGTCCTGCTGGAAGATGAAATCTGCATCTCCATACAGATCCTCAGTAGAAGGAATCATGAAGTCCTCTAAAACATTCTGGTAGACTGTTGCAGTGACCTTGGATTTAAGAAAGCAGAGTTTACCAACACCTGCACCAGACATTGCACCCCAGATCATGACTGACTGTGGATATTTCACACTGGACCTCAAGCAGTTTGGGTTCTGTTCCTCACCCGTCTTCCTCCAAACCCTTGGACCTTGATTCCCGAATGAAAGGCACACTTTACTTTCATCGGAAAAGAGGACCTTGGACCACTGGCCAATTGTCCAGCCCTTCTTCTCCTTGGCCCAGTTGAGACGCTTCCTACGTTGGCTCAGGTTCAGAAGTGGCTTGACCCGAGGAACCCGACAGTTGTAGCCCATCTCCCGGATGCGTCTGAATGTGGTGGTTTTTGAAGCTGTGACTCCTGCCTCATTCCACTCTTTCTGGAACTCTGCCAGATTCTTGAATCTTCTCTTTTTGATAATCCGCTGAAGCCCACGGTCATCTCTTTTGCTGGTGCATCTTCTCCTGCCACATTTTGTCCTTCCACTAGACTTTCCATTGATATGCTTGGACACAGCACTCTGTGAACAGCCAGCCTCCTTAGCTATGAACTTTTGTGGCTTACCCATCCTATGGAGGGTATCAATGATGGTCTTCTGGCCAGTTGTTAGGTCTGCAGTCTTCCCAATATTGAACCGAACTGAGACAATTGAACCAAACTGAAGCAGTTTAATGACACCTGGGGAAACCTGTGCAGGTGCTTTGAGTTTAGTAGGTGATTAGTGTGTCACACTCAGTTTAAAACATTCATGCCCTGCAAAATTTGGGCTGATTTCTCCACAGTATTCTAATTTTTTGAAATCCTGTTTTCGTGGGTTTTATGAGCTGGAAGCCCAAATTATGTAAAAATAAACAAATAAATACTTGAAATCGTTTAAATTGTTGGCCCTGAATCTATAATCTATGAAAGTTGAACTCTTGGAATGGAATTATGGAATTAAATCAACTTTTCCATGATATTCTAATTTTTTGGAATGGGTCTGTACATATAGACAGATTTCTGCTGATCAATAACAGTCTGTCTGACAGTAGGGCTGTGTATTTGCCGTACAGCAGAGGTGTCAGGTGTCCTGTGATGAACCAATCAATACAAAAAGCAATGTTTAGGTGTATTTGCTTATCAAAACTCATCAGCAGTGTTCTGTTTCCTTCTGTCTCTTGACGCAGGTTGATGATGGTCCAGATGTCCGAGCCGGATCGGAAGACATTTTATTAGTTCATGCAACAGAAACGGATCGAAAAGGTACGAGAGTGTCGGGATATTTTAATGTATTTAATGTATTTTTTAAATGTTTAAATGTGTGCAATGCATGTGGTAGTAGGTTTCCTTCAGTTGCTTTTAAAATACTTTACTTAAAAAATGTTGCAGGCTCAGGATGACTTGCTCTTGATTACCAAGCATTTCAATAACAACTGGAATACTCAAACTCTACTACTATAAAAAATATCAACATGATGGACATTAACGATAATTACCCACTGTAAAGCTCATTTTTCCAAAGATGCAGATGTGACGTCAGCAACAGTTGCTGCATGTAAAGGACATCACCAGTTATTTCTAGGCTTAAACCATATACAGTAATTTTCAGAAGTAGCCAATCATGTCAGTATATAGCTGCCTGGCTGGTTGATAGCACCACTGGGGATTCAAACTCTGAATCCCAGTGCTACTTATTTTATACTGGGGGCCCAAATGTCTGCCAAGGAAACGTTACCCCACACCATTGTACCAGCACCTTTATCACTAACCTGAACTGTTGACACTTGTCAGCTTGGGTCCACTTGGGTTGACACTACCATCTTCATGTTGCAGCAGAAACTCAGATTCACCAAAAGAGCCAGTGTTTTTACAGTCTACAAATTAACTGATATGCTCAAACCAGCCAATCTGACAACAACCATCCATGCCAGGGTCACAGTTGTGGAATCCAATTTCTGTCTCCGTTCAGAGGTTTAATATGAACATCACTTGAGTCTGTATGATCTCATGTACTGCACTGCTGTCACATATCTGGCTGATTGCTATGCCTGCATACTTTAGCAGGTGTTTCTGATTGTGTATGGGTCTGAGGATGGTTCTGGCTACTCAACAGCATCAGAGAAACATTCAATCATAAAGAATTTTTATCTTTGATCTCAAGGATTTCTTTATCTTTGATACAAAAGATTTTTTTTTATCTTTGACTGCAAAAGTTTTTTTGTTTTTTTTTATCTTTGATTCTAAAGATTTTTTAGTTTGATCCTAAAGTTTTTTTTTTGTTTTTTAAACATTTTTTTTTTAAATCTTTAATCATAAAATTGTTTTTTTTATATTTGGTCCTAGATATTTTTTCTATCTTTTATTCTAAATATTGTTTTTTTTATCTTTGGTCCTAAAGATTTTTCTATCTTTGATTCTAAAGATTTTTTTATTTATCTTCGACCCTAAGAGTTTTTTTTTTTTATTATTATTATTATTATTCTTTATTTTTTTTATCTTTGATCCTAAATATTTTTAGCTTTGATCCTAAATATTGTTTATCTTTTATCCTGAAGATTGTATACCTTTTGTAGATTTGTTTGATCCTAAATTAGAATTGAATTAGGAGAAAGTGGTGTGTAGTGTGGCCATGTCTTTATGCTAATCTGGGATGTTTTCTTTCTGGCAGATTTGGTGTATTGTGAAGCTTTTCTGACAACATACAGGACCTTTCTAACCCCTGAGGACCTCATTAAGAAGCTCCGCTATAGATATCCTTTCAGACAACAGAGTGTAAAAAAACAAAACAATACATTTACATACTAGATGATTTACACAAGAGCCTGGACTCCTGGTGGTGACACAAAATAGATTTTTTTTTTACTCTAAAAATAATATGAAATAGCACGCTTGTTATTCCAAACCATTACTTTGGATCAAAGTGGCTGCTATGTGTATAATCACTTACTCACCACTTATCACCATGGGAAATAGTTTTCTGCCTGTGGGTGAGATGTCAGAATGTATACATAATTAATTTGTCTTATTTATGTCAACCGCTGTATCCTGGTCAGGGTCACAGCATGTCACCCCCACCCACAAATCTGTCTGTGTAGATGCTTGGTGTCTGAGATTCTAACCCGGTGGGCTAGCGTAACATACTGCTATGCTGCTCAAGTACCGTCTGTTAAATATATTTAGCATTTTCTTCACCAATAATGCATGAGGATGTATGAAATGTGCTTCTATGAGTATAAAATGTCAGAAACCTTTTTTTTTTCTTAACCATTTGGCACATTTACCAGATTTTCTCACAGTTCAGACACTGTCAAGAAGCGAGTCAGCAAAAACACGTTCTTCGTGCTTGTACGTGTAGTGGACGAGCTTTGGTAAGTTTCTTAGCTGAGTACAATGCTTGCAGTACAACCTTCTTCAAGTAGCTTTACAAGAGTGCACATGCATGTTTACTTTTTTCCCCCCAGAGTAAAACATGAGCACCATTGAAATTTATGTTAAAAATGGGAAAAACATTTTTATTTTATTTTCATGTTTTACCACAGCTTTGTCTTGGTCAGGGGCACTTGGTAGTGTTCTTTTAAAGTGTAGGTATTGATAAGACTTTTTGTCACTTTAGCAACAGACTCTTGAAGTGCAAGTAAACCTGTCTCGTTCATTACAGAAAGCCTTAATCAGAATTGTGGAGGCTAACTGTGATTGGCTTGAGCATAACAAATTGTCAGGTTCTATAATCCTACATTTTCATGCACCAGCAAAAAAATACAGTCCCATGTTTTTGGGAGATGGGAGGAAACCTGGTTTTACCCAGGAAAGCCCATGTGGACAAAGAAAATATGGCAAACTCCTTACAGACCGTGACCAGAGGCAATCATTAAACCATCATGATCAGTGGTTTCTGGTGCTGTGTGGCCCCACTTTACCAGCTGCACTATATTATATTTGGAAACAAAAAATCAAGGTTGGCATAAAGTTTGGCTTAAAGCAAAAGACATGCTATTAACTGCATTTTGTAAAGCAATTTATTATCCACTGAGATTTCACAATTAGTACAGGACTAGAAGCATGCCTATATGCCAAACTTCATGCACAAATAAGTAAATCTGGTAAACAATCGGGAAAAAAACTATAGCAGCCAACTTTATACAAACAAAAACTCATTGACAAATCATGGAAAATGTCATGTTTTTCATTTGCATTAAAAATGGCATTTCCTAATTTTCCTACCCTATATTTAACTGTTGAGTCTTGTACATCTTACACACTTAACTGAAAATTGTTTTGTAGCCACTAGGCAAATTCAGTTGTGCAGTTCTAGGGCCTCTAGGCATTCAGTTTGCCAATTGTGCCTAAGAAACGCTCAGTATTTCTAAGATGCTTTTGCTGTCTCTCTGTCTTTATTTCCCAGTTTGGTGGAGCTGACTGAAGACATTCTGAAGCAGCTGATGGACTTGGTGGTCAGTCTAGTGTGTAGTGGAGAGCTCAGTCTGGCTCGAGTCCTGCGCAAAAACATTCTGGAGAAAGTGACGCAAAAGAAGCAGTTGAACTACACTAACTCGATGAAGACGCTAGCTGCTCGCAGCGTTGCCGCCAGGTAAATCCACGTGTGAATGTTCAACTATCTGGACATCTAAATAGCATTGGAGTAGCTGGCATCTCATTTTGATTTAGGTTCTGAAGATGTGATTGGCTTTGAAATGCTATGTTTTCTGCTGACCAGATTTCTGCTGGTTTAGCAACAGACTGGCTTGTCTCTAAAACTTCTGGTGTTGTTCTCTTCCAACAGACCTGGTACACTTCATGACTTTCGAAGTCATGAAATCGCAGACCAGCTCACTCTCCTGGATGCAGAACTGTTCTACAAAATTGAGGTAGCTGTCTTTCTGTTACATAACTCTTAATATAAAGATCAGATACAATAAGCAGACTCAAACATAATACTGATCATGTCATAAAATGACAAAAATGTGTTAAACATGGCATTAAAATTGGAACAAACAAACAGAGCTCCTTTTACATAGGGGACCCTTCCATTCGGGTCTAATAAACAAAGCTAGGAACATCCATGCAATAGAACTATGTTAAACACTCATCCTGTTATTATCCCAACATTCAGTATATCCTTAACTGTGCAGCTGTTACAGAATAGGAGTGGCTATTTATGTTTTTAGGGGGTGACCATAAGGTTTAGATAAAGACAATCTTCCTAAAAAATTTACAGCACACCTTAGATTCTCTAAACACTTGACTGAGTGCTATTCATCAGTTCAGATTCGGATCAGATAGTTGTTTTAAGATAATGAAGATTGTTTTATAATGAGAGTCATTTAAGTGGCACATTAAAATTTTTGATTTGTAGATTCCAGAGGTTCTGCTGTGGGCAAAGGAACAGAATGAAGAGAAGAGTCCTAATCTCACCCAGTTCACAGAGCACTTCAACAACATGTCTTACTGGTATGATCCTTTTTAATGTCGGGAAAGACTTGGTGTGCACAGGAATGCTGTGTGTGTTTATAAGCTTTTTAGTTGGAGGAGAATGTAGATCTGAATGCTAATGACTAAAATCAAACCACAATTATATCGATACACATTTATTTAGTTATTTTTACTAACAGTGTCAGACTGGACAGGATTGCTTTCTTTGTCACTTAGAAACACCTTCTATTCACTTAGTCTGTTTAACAACAAAAAAGTTCAAATGTATTTTGTCCTTTCTTATAAATGAATAAAAAAAAAAACGATATTTATTTCAATGTATAATTATTGAAAATTTTTTTTTTTTTTTTTTTTTTTTTTTGGCTGCTTCTGTATTAGGGGTCGCCACAGCGGATCATTCAGTCCACATACCTAGTACAGTTTTATGCCGTATGTCCTTCTTGACATAACCTTCATAGATTCGGTTTGGGACTGGCACTGAAAGCGCACTGACAAGTGCACCTCCAGTGGTTAGACTGTTCAGCTATTCCTCCTCCTCAGACATAGTCAGTCGTGTCTGTGCAGACGCTTGCCCAGCTGACGGCACTGCTGAGACCTGAACCTTAGATCTCAGCTGTATTGGGTCAGCTCACTTTACTGCTGCGCCACCTGAGTGCCATAATAAGATTCTTATTTATAAAGGTCAAAATTGACTGTGTTATTAAATTAATAAATATAAAATTAGGTTGTAATGATCTTTTATATCTTTAATTAATGATCGTTACACCTGTGAGAGAGAGTGATGCAAATAGTTAAAACTCCCAATGCGGTTATGTCAATCGTTCACGGTCTGATCTAATTTTTGTAAAATAAGTTTTTAGTTGTGCAATTCTTGGGCCTTTTGATTTTGTTTGTTTTCTATTAGGTTTGGTATTGTTATTTAAAAAATGCCTGCTAGGTAATGGTATTTTTTGTATTAATAACCCACTCTAACCTCTCTCTTTTGTTTTTTTAAGGGTACGGTCCATAATAATCCAGCAAGAAAAAGCTCAAGACAGAGAAAAACTGCTCCTTAAGTTTATTAAAATCATGAAGGTATAATGATGGTGTAGTTTCAAATATCTACTATTATTTTACATACTGAAGGCTAATGTGAATTAACTCATCTTTTCTTTTTGCCACAGCACTTAAGAAAACTCAATAACTTTAACTCCTACTTGGCTATACTGTCGGCTCTTGACTCTGCGCCAATTCGGAGATTGGAGTGGCAGAAGCAAACCTCAGAGGTCAGTTGTAATGCTGATCTATATTTCTCTTTTCATTTAGAAAGCAAGCTGCTGTGTTGCTCAATGTTTGTGTGCATGTCTCCTAGGGCCTGGAAGAATACTGCACTTTAATCGATAGCTCCTCTTCATTCCGGGCATACCGAGTAGCTTTGGCAGACGTTGAGCCTCCCTGTATACCATACCTGTAGGTGCAACAAGCCTTGTCTTTATTTAGCCGTGTGTTTAATCTTCTCCTGTCTTTTTTTGATCAATTTTTTTATTTATTGCAAACCTGCAGGGGTCTCATCCTTCAGGACTTGACTTTCGTGCACCTTGGAAATCCCGACTTTATTAAGGGCAAGGTGAACTTTTCAAAACGCTGGCAGCAGTTCAACATCCTGGACACCATGCGGCGCTTTCAGCAAGTGTGAGTGTTCTCGCTGGAGTGAAGCGATAAGCATTACATTGTCAAAACTGCTGGAGGGAAACAGATTGTGAATATGAGATTGTTGGACGTTGCAATCCAAAACCATTGGCATTAAGCCTTCACGCTATAACAGCCTCCTCTTTTGTGGAAAGGCTTTTTTTGCTAGATTTTGGAGTAGGTCTGTGGGGAATTAGTGCCCTCATAGTTAAAAGAGCATTTCTGGGGACAGGTACTGATGTTTCATAAGAAGGCCCAGCTTGTCACCCCAAAGGTTTTCCAATGAGTCTGAGGCTCCTTGCAGACCACTGGAGTTTTTCTACACCATTCTTGTCATTTTTGCTGTATGCACAGGGACCAGGGAAGAGCCTTTCCTGAATTGTCGCCTCATAGGGGTGTCCACATACATTTGGCCAAATAATGTAACAATTTTGAAAAATATGTGGCAAACAAAATGGAACACACAATGCAAAAATAAACTTGAGATATGTTTTATCATTTTCAACAAAGTAAGAATACAACCAGAGAAACGTATTGATCAGGTGGTCTACACCAGATGTCACACACATTTAACACACTCGTATCTTGTAAGGGGGGAAGCTACCCCACTCTGCGACATTTGCCAACTACCTCTCTTAATCAAACATATACTGACTGAATGCCCTAAATACTTTCAAGAATGACAATATAAAGCAATACCAAAAACTATGGAAAATTTTTTAACCAAGACTAAGTAGAAACAATCTTTAAATTCTTGAAAAAATGTTCTAAAAGAACGCATATAAAACGACATATTAAAACAACACTTGACAAGGGCTATAGACTGATATAAAAATTACCTACCCTTTCCTGCCATGAATGTAACCATTGTGTAAACAACTAAAACTAAAATCAGGTTTGAACTGAACCATAATAACTCTCAGTGCTTTTCTCTTGTAGGCATTACGACCTGAAACACAATGATGAAATTGTATCCTTCTTCAATGACTTCAGTGACCATCTTGCTGAGGAGGCATTATGGGAACTCTCTCTAAAGATCAAACCACGAAACATCACACGACGCAAAACAGAGCGGGAGGAGAAAACGTAGGACTTGGACGTATAGACTCTATGCACAGCAAAGCATTGTGGACTTGTGGACAAGAAGCAGCAATTGGGAAGCGACTGTGACGGCAGCTATGAGACTGGTCGGGAACTGTAATTCGTTTGCATAAGTTTACAGGACCTCTTTTTAAGTCTTGGGGTAGCACTGAATCTTGGTCTATAAATATACGTGAAGAAAAGTGCAGCACACAGACAACATAGCAGAAAGGGAAACTCGTCCAGGGTGAACGTTGGAACAGTTTATGTCAGACATGGTATTGATGGGACTTTAGCTAATCAGTTAATTGATTAGTGATCAACATTTGAACATAAGCCTTTTTGCTAGCGGTGTGCCAGAGCTGTGGGAATTGTCAGCACACTCTTAGCCTCTGTAGCGCCTCCAGCCTGTAACACAGTGCCATAATTTCGGAACGGACAAACTGCTTTTTTGGAGGATCAAAATGCACATAGACAACTGTTTACTAAGAACATTAGAAAGATTGTTGTACCGATTTGCAGCCCCTGTTTTAACAGCATTCAGGACTGGAACTCTGTATCAACACTTAATGACATTATCCAAATGCTTTTGGGAATTAAAACAAGCCAAGCACTTTACTGGGTTACAGATGTTTGCTGTTTTTGCTCCATTGACAATATGTGGCAGGAGCTTGGACACCTCGCTCCATCCTCGTGTTCCCACTAAGGACAAACTGGTTCATTGTCATTGTTCCAGTTTGTTGTGCTGTGACGTTCTCTAGTTGTGTTATTCTGAATAACGGTTCATTGTGTATGCTACCCATCATATTGTAAAATGAGAGGTGCACTTCATGCCAAGTCTTCCAGTTATATTTATTAAAAATGTGTTTACTTTTCAAAGAAATGTACAGCTTTTTGTGTCTTTGTTCTGAAATGTATAGTTTTGTGCACTATAGGGCCAGGGAGGCATTTAAGGCCCATTCAATTGGCCCACCAAGTCAGATATTTACATACACTTGCCATAACAGTCTTGCCGTTGCAATGATGTTATTGTTGGTTTTAAATGCCCTAGCTCTTTTGAAACATATTTTTGCTAAGCCCATGGTGTTATAAAGCTTGCTTGACTGAGAGGAGTGGGGGTTTGTGACCATCCTGACAAATGATCTGTCAGCCTAAGTTGACAATTTGGGTTTTTGTCCTGATATTAACACACACACCACTGATCCCATGTGTTTAACAGGCGGTTGTTAGCGAAGAGTGATCTTGTTCTAAGATTTGTACAGATCTCTCCAGACTTCTTTACTGTAAAACTTCTAACTGAACGTCATTTATATGGTCGCAGAGAAGTCAAAGCCCATGCCACAAAGTTCAAATACATTACAGAACTTTTTTACAACCCCAAATGATTAAAGTTGTATGTATATTTGTAACCAAGCAGTTTTTCCAGAAACGCCAGAAAGAACTAATAAACAAACTTAAATATGTTTATTTTTTCCACATGTACCATTCTTACAGTTGGTAGTGGTTTGGGATGGACATGGGGTATAATTACTTTGCATATTCATAAATGTTTATATTCTTTGGTATTTTAATATGGGTAAAGATTCTTATTTTAATAGAGCTGACTGATTAATTTTTAAAATTCAGTTCTTTATTGTGATCTCAAACATTACTTCAATGACTAAAACCGTGGGCATTATCATGCATTTTTCTCACTCTTTGCTGCTCTAACAGCCTTTACTCTTCTAGGAAGGGGTTGTAGTAGATTTTGGAATATGACTGCAGGGATTCACTTTTTTTTGCCACAAGAGTACTAGTGGGGACATGCATGTAATCAGAACAATGGAAGCATGTAATTCTACAATATGTCATTGTGCACCACTATATTGAAATTTTTCTTACTGGAAGTACGAGATTTGAATCACTAGCATTTGCAAGAGTCGCATGGCTGGATGGAATCTCTAGCAGATGTCCCCTAACAGATGTCTGAGAAAAGTCTTTGGAAGTTTGCTATGAACATGACTCCCCTCTCTTTAGCCACACGCACTTAATAAGCTGGGAATTTCTTACAGTTCTTCTATTTTCAGTGTGCAGTTTGGGACACATCACTTTAACTGGCATTTTTAATTTAGGTTGCCATATAAGCACTCCCGTGCTTTACATCACTTTAACTGACAATGGAGTTACAGCACTAGTATAAACCGATCAGGCATAACATTAAGACCACCTCCTTGTTCTACACTCACTGTCCATTTTATCAGCTCCACTTACCATGTAGAAGCACTTTGTAGTTCTACAATTACTGACTGTAGTCCATCTGTTTCTCTACATACTTTTTAGCCTACTTTTACCATTCTTCAATGGTCAGGACTCTCCCAGGACCACCACAGAGTAGGTATTATTTGGGTGGTGGATCATTCTCATTACTGCAGTGACACTGACATGGTGGTGGTGCGTTAGTGTGTGTTGTGCTGGTATGAGTGGATCAGACACAGCAATGCCAGAGTTTTTAAACATCACTCACTGCTGGACTGAGAATAGTCCACCAACCAAAAATATCCAGCCAACAGCGTCCCGTGGGCAGCGCCCTGTGACCACTGATGAAGGTCTAGAAGATGACCAACTCAAGCAGCAGCAATAGATGAGCGATTGTCTCTGACTTTACATCTACAAGGTGGACCAACTAGGTAGGAGTGTCTAATAGAGTGGACAGTAAGTGGACACAGTATTTAAAAACTCCATCAGCACTGCTGTGTCTGATCCACTCATACCAGCACCATGTCATTGTCACTGCAGTGCTGAGAATCATCCACCACCTAAATAATACCTGCTCTGTGGTGGTCCTGTGGGGGTCCGGACCACTGAGTTCCTGGGAAAAGATGTCTAGACGTCAAATCTCAGCTGTGCTATTGCAGACTGAGCACCTACACAGACATAAATTGGTTATGTCTCAGGGGGATGCCCTGTGATGGATTGGTTGCCTGTCCAGGATACTCCTGTCCTGGTGGGCATGGACTCACTGTGACCCTGACGATGATAAAGCGGTTGATTGAAATGCAGACATCCCAAGTGTCTAGAACCTCTAGAATCTAGAACGAGCGGCCAAAAGCGCACACACGCGCACGCAGGCGACACAGACTTTTTTCCCCGATCGCGTATTAAATCCGTTATCTGATATACAATCTAGCGCACTGTGTAGGAAACATAAATCAATTGTCTAAAATAATGTCTAGTGCACTATGTAGGGAACATAAATCCGTTATCTGGTATACAATTTAGTGCACTATGTAGGGAACATAATTAATTATGTAATACACTAGCTAGTGCACTATGTAAGGAACACAAATCATCCTCTAGTTATACTTTTTAGTGCACTATGTAGTGAACATGAATGCGTTATCTAATACACTATCTAGTGCACTATGTAGGGAACATAAATCCATACCTGTCAAGTTTTGGATTTAAAAATAAGGGAAACTTTCCGCCGCGCGCTTCGAGCCGTCTCACCAGCCCAACCGAGGTTCAGTATCCCTTACATTTTAAGACAGGTTTACAAGAAATCTAAAATAACCACCTGTGAACCACTTACAAACTACAATTAGATGATCAGAATCTGATAGGCCTACCTTTGTTGACACTGAAATGCTGTGGACATTCCTACATATGTAATTCTTATAATACAGCCTAAATGAAAACACAAAAGGGAATTGAAGCATATTTATTTATTTTACATATTTTCAGCATATATACACATATGAAACATTTTATTTTCATTACACATTTTTAGTATCTCATGTTCACTCATGTGGTTCTCTGGCATTCACTGACTTATTATACAGAGTTGTTGCAGACTTTGCATCCTTTAACACTTTTTTGGCAGGAATGCCCTCTCTCTCCTTGCATCCATCCATCTCTCCCTGTTCCAGGTTTGTTCCCGCTGTCCGCACTAACCTCGCGAGAACTGCCACTTGCAGCAGCCTGGGTGGCAGTTCTCGCGAGGTTAGTGACATTTCAGTTTGGAGAGGCACAGGAATGTTTTTTAAAATTATAATATAATACGGGAAATTTACGGGAAAATACTAATACGGGAGGACGGCGGGAAAGAGGGGTAAAATACGGTAGTTTCCCGGCCAAAACGGGAGACTTGACACGTATGCATAAATCCGTGATCTGATATACAATCTAGTGCACTGTGTAGGGAACCTAAATCCGTTAACTAATACGCTACCTAAACCATTATGTAAGAAACATAAGTCTATTATCTAGTACACTATCTAGTGCACTAAGTAAGGAACACAGATTCCTTTCTAATATACAATCTAGTGCATTATGTAGGGAGTGCTGTCTGGAAATGTAAAATCATATAAGAAAATAGAGGATGTGGCGTGAGTTAATTAACTCAGGGAATCGTTGAATCCGTCGCGTTCGGTTTGAAAGAATCGGTTCACTACGTTGAATTGAATTTTAAAGAGCGTTTGGCCTCTCCCTTTTTTAAACGGACTGACTTTTATTTTGACAAGAAAGTGGTTTTCCTACCATTTTGAAAATTTCGCGTTTCGTACATTGCAGCATCATCTGTTGTTTATCTGTTCTGTTAGAACGATTTGTTGTTTCAGTGTTATTACAGTGATTCATTAAAGATGAATGTTATAGATCATGTGAGGGAGATGGCGTCGGCGGGACTGCACTCTAATGTTCGCTTACTGAGCAGCTTGTTACTCACCATGAGCACCAACAACCCGTAAGTGTTAGTAGTGTTAATAACCTGTAAACAGTAATAATTACAGTAGTGTACCAGCTCTAATATAACAGCTTTACTGTTTTATACAGCTGTTAAAACTTACATTTACTACTGAGAAGTGTTTTGTTAGCACAGGTTGCTATCTGCGTGTTAACTCATATTAGCTGAAGTTGCAAGCTTACAACAGTTAATTTTCATTAATTCACAAAGTACCCGGTTGTTTAAGTCAAATTAGGTTCTTTTTTTCTCTCATTGTAACCGTGTAAAATTAATATTTACGCTGGTATTTAAAGTCAGTGTTACATAATAATTTCCGACAAACCTAAACAAATATGAGAAGGTTCAGTTACACTAGGGCTAGGCAATCTGCCTGTAATACACCGTGATATAGACACGATATGTCTTATCGGTAACAAATTGCCAAACAGAAACAATGGTGCTGTTTTACAGAACTTGAAAGTTTGACCTAATGCCCTAGCTGGCTGGTATACATTCAGGATCACTAACAGGCTTTTAAAAGGGTTTAAAGCCTTCGTTGACAGTAATTGTTTTAAATACTGCAGCTGTACACATCTGGTGAGAGGGGACAAGGATCATATCACTTTTTTATTTCACATACCCTCACTGAGCATTAGGTACACCTATCAAGTATGTACATTCATTATAATTTTATAAACACCTACCATACAGATAAACTTTGTGGGTATACAAATACTGACTGTACCGATTGCTCATCTTTTGCTCTGTACATTTTGTCACCCACTCCATTGTTTATCAATCAAAAGGGACACCCACTGACCAGATAATATTTGGCTCGTGGACTATTCTCAGCACCGCACAGAGTTCGTTAGGTGCAGCAGTGTTGTTGGTATGTTTTAACATCTCCATGTTAATGCTGGAGGACATTATTACAAAAGTAAGTCAAAAAGTGATCGAAAAGTGTCCACTGATAAAATGTCCATCTGTTGTTTTGTGTATTTTGGCACCCACATACCCCATTTATCAATCAAAATGAACCCCTCCTGACCAGATAATGTTTGGATGGTGGAGCATTCTCAGGTATAAGTGTAGCAGGTGCAGCAGTGTTGTTGGCATAATAGAATGCTCAGTGAGTAAAAATGGTATGGCAAGTTTAGGTGTTTGTAGTTTATTGATAACCGTTGATAAAAGAGTAAAAATGTAAAATGATTTAAATGCTTTTATATGTTTTATGGACACAGTTTAGAGAAGATCCTTTCCTTTTCCAGCATGAATACCCCTGTCCACAAAGCAATGTCAGTAATATCAAAGCCTGCACAAAGCCCTAATTTTAAGCCCTGATTTGTTTCTGATTAATGTTCCTTTTTAGCAGGACCATTGATTTAAAACTGACATTATTTTCGACTGGTTAGACCTTTTAACTGATGTTCTTGGAATAGTTATTGTAACACCCAGCCCTAGCTTTTAGTGGGTAACATGTAATACTCTTTTACAGGGAACTCTTTTCTCCAGCTCAGAAGTACCAGCTGCTAGTGTACCATGCAGATGCCATTTTTCATGACAAAGAGTACAGAAATGCAGCCTGCAAGTACAACATGGCCCTTCAGCAAAAGAAGGTGCTCAGCAAAACCTCCAAAGTGCGTCCATCTAGTACCGGAGGCACATCTGCAGTTCAAACCCAGGTAAATGGACCCTTTCTCTACTAAATACTAGTCTTAGCAGATACTGGCTAGGCACTTTGTTTTCTTCCCCTGTTCTGCCACACATCTCATTTTGTTTGTATTGTAATTAGATATTTCATTCACGCAGCTCAATAATTTTTAGAAGCTCTAATAATTAGAGCTCTAATTCCTGAAAGTCTAAATTCTTAACTGTGTCTCCTACATGTGTGTCTTTAACAACTGACTGTATGTATATTGTCTGCATTTTTGGATTGATCTTTTTTTCTGCTTTGTTACAATGCACCAGTCAGGTACCAAGTGTAAAAATAACACTTATATAACGGTATACTAAATAACAGTATACTGATGAATAACTAGCAAGAAATTTAGAATCAAATTTGAAGCAGGGTAACCCAGTGAGTACTGAAAGGATTGGAAATGTTGCATTTATTTTAAAACCCAGTCCATCATGTTATGCGGTTTATAAGTGGGGTTTGTAATATGACATGTGCAGTAGGGTTGTGATACATGTAATAGATTTTTTTTCTTTTTGTGTGTTTTGTAGAACTTGCCCTCAGAGATTGAGGTAAAGTACAAGATTGCAGAGTGTTACACAATTCTAAAGCTGGACAAAGATGCAATCTCAGTTTTAGATGGAATTCCCTCAAGGCAGAGAACTCCCAAGGTGCTTTTTCCTTCTCTCTAATTGTGATGAATTGATTTGCTGGCTTAAAGGGTTGTTTAAGGATGAAATTCACATCTAACAACTATAAATACTTTAACCCTAACAGATCAACATGATGCTGGCAAATCTGTACAGAAAGGCTGGTCAGGAGCGATCAGCTGTCACAAGCTACAAAGAAGTTCTGAGGCAGTGCCCGCTTGCTCTTGATGCCATTATTGGTGGGTAACCAATGTTAATCTTCCCCAAACTGGTTAAAATATCATCACTAATTGAGATAAGATTGACATAAAGAAAATTGGCAAGGATTTTATTGCCAAACAGGGGAAAATGTCCCATCCTATTTAAGTAAAAAATAAAAGTAGGATATGTCTGTGTGTTGTGCTGTGTGTGACTAGTAGTGTAAAAAAAAAAACCTCAGCACAAATAATAAAAATATTTCATAAATCATATTATCAAAGTAATGCAGCCCTATTATACACTCACATACATTTATGGACTCCATATATTTAGGGCTCCACTGAACTACAATGAGATTTTTTTCTATTATAAATAAAACAAAAAGCAGTGGTAAATCTACCCAGATTTGACAAGTTTAATAAAATGATTTAAAATAGTAAAGGGCCAGTCCAGGTCCTTTCTGTGTGGAGTTTGCATGTTCTCCCTGTGTCTGCGTGGGTTTCCTCTGGGAGCTCCGGTTTCCTTTCACAATCCAAAGACATGCAAGTGAGGTGAATTGGAGATACAAAATTGTCCATGACTGTGTTTGACAATAAAGACTTGAACCAATGAATCTCGTGTAACCACGAAAAAAACTTTAAAGAGCATGACGTTAAAATCCTAATAAATAAAATAGTAATGGGCTCAAATGACTTTTTTTTCTCTTTAAATGATTAGTGCGTTTTGGATTCAGTATGTGTTAAATGTTTGAGGGTGGTAAACTGTGTGTTGTTTGCAGGGCTGCTCTCTCTGTCAGTGAAGGGAGTTGAAGTGGCCTCCATGACCATGGACGTGATTCAGAGTATCCCCAATCTGGACTGGCTCTCTGTTTGGATCAAAGCCTACGCTTTCATTCACGGTGGAGATAATCACAGAGCCATCAATACTATATGGTGAGAAGTGCACATAATATAGCCTTTAACGTGCCGTTTATTTCAAAATGCTTCACTGTTATGTGTATGCAGGGTTTTGTAGACATGTATTGTTTGACGCTTGGTAATCTTTTTATTAATCTAATGTGGTATTTAAAAGGAGAAGTTGTTTATCTTGTTAGGTTAGTGTTGTAGCTGAACAGCTTCTTATGGAAAACATCTCATCTCTTACAGTTCCCTGGAGAAAAAGTCTCTACTCCGAGATAATGTGGATCTCCTGGTGAGCCTGGCAGATGTTTACTTTAGAGCTGGTGACACCAAGAATGCCATTCTGAAATTTGAGCAGGCACAGATGCTTGACCCCTATCTTATTAAAGGTACACAGTTTATTGTAAATTTGTTAGTGGAGGTGACAATTGTTTTGATTAATGTAATAAATACAGTAAAATGCATTGAACTAAACCTAACCCCCACCACACACACACACACACACACACATGCACTGGGACCAGTCCCGGAGATTACATCATTTGGAAAGACAGATTTGTGATGATTGATATATGCTCTGCTGGTTCATAGGGATGGATGTGTATGGCTACCTGATGGCTCGAGAGGGGCATTTAGAGGATGTTGAAGTTCTTGGGGGTCGACTCTTCAACATCTCAGATCAGCATGCTGAACCCTGGGTAATATCTGGGTGAGTATGATCCACAGCTCACCTGTCACCCACCCATCCACTGGTTGAAAAGCCTTTTTCAAGATAGCTTATAGTTAAGAGAGTGTATGAATATGTAAGAACAAATTTAGATCTTTAGGACAGCTGAATCATCAGAATGTATGTTATGAAACGATGCCCTCATCTTTAACAGATACCCAGTCAGTAAGCTATGAAACACTTTTAATCTATTTGTCTCTCCTTTTTTACCCCCACAGGTGCCACAGTTTCTACAGTAAGCGCTACTCTCGCGCACTCTACCTGGGTGCCAAGGCCATCCAACTGAACAGCAATAGTGTACAGGCACTCCTTCTGAAGGGAGCTGCACTGCGCAACATGGGTCGAGTGCAAGAAGCCATCATCCACTTCAGAGAGGCCATGAGACTGGCACCATGCCGCCTGGACTGCTACGAAGGTTAGAGTTTGCAGCAACTTACTTGAATGTAGAAGGATGCTTTCACTTAGACTTTATCAGGCTTAAATTTTACCAGATTAACTTCTGCACTAACTCTATGCTCTTCTCTGAAGGTCTAATCGACTGTTACCTGGCATCCAACGGCATCCGTGAGGCGATGGGAATGGCCAATAACATCTATAAGACCCTTGGTGCCAATGCCCAGACTCTGACCATCCTGGCCACAGTGTGTCTGGAGGACCCTATGATGCAGGAGAAGGCCAAGACCCTGCTGGATAAAGCTCTCGCCCAGCGGCCGGACTACATCAAAGCTGTGGTGAAGAAAGCAGAACTGCTCAGTACGTAATGTTTATCAGGGCTCACCAGAAATGGCTCTATCAGAATTTCTATCAGAAAAACAAGTAATATTAGTACTACTACAGGCTAGTTACTAGCTTGAAGTTTATATAATTGTACTTTGAGAGAAACTAGATTTCCCAAGAGAACACATGCAGTATTTAGTTTAATGAAAGCTTGAGACGAATAGCACAGTCCGTTCTAAACAGTCCGTCATTACTGTTACCTATTCCCAAAGTCATGCCCAACCCTCTTTATAGGTAAAAGAACAGTGGTAACACAGTGGTTAAGGTACTGGACTAGTGTTCAGAAGTTTGCCAGTTTAATCCCAGCATTACCAGGTTGCCATTGTTGGACCCCTGAACAAGACCATTAACCCTTAATTGCTTATATGGTATTCAGTCACAATTGTGAGTTACTGTTGATAAAAGCATTTGCTAAATGCTGTAAATGTAAAAAAATACCATTAAATGTTTTTAGCATGAATGTCTCTTCTTAATGTTTGAGACATATACAGACTTGAAGAGTCAGTGCTGAACAAAATTTCCCTTGCACCAAGATCAAAGCAATCAATGCAGTACCAAGAGCACAGACAGTTCTTTTGCATTTCCTATATGCGTAGGTGTTTGGGTTCCTGCCTTGCGCCCACAGCACCTAGTTAAACCAGACCTGCCATGACCTTGACCAGGATAAAGCAGTTGATAAAAATAAAATAAATGTTTCCTTTATATAGACCTGATAAAATTGGAGGGGATAAATTGAGGTTAAATCTCATAATTTTATCGCTTAGCATGCTACAAGAATGATACAATTAGCTATTTAGAGGCAAACTGTCTTATTTACTTGGTTTATAAGATTCTTATTAGGATTTTTTGTTAATGTTATAAATACTGCTAATTCTAGTAATATAAAATAGTGTAGTATGTGCACCGATTAGGCATATCATTAAGCATAACATTAACTTCTTCAGCAATTTGAGCTACAGTAGCTCGTCTGTTGGATCGGACCACACGGGCCAGCCTTCGCTCCCCACGTGCATCAATAAGCCTTGGCTGCCCATGACTCTGTCGCCGGTTTACCACTGTTCCTTCCTTGGACCACTTTTGATAGATACTGACCACTGCAGACCGGGAACACTTCACAAGAACTGCAGTTTTGGAGATGCTCTGGCTCGGTCGTCTAGCCATCACAATTTGGCCCTTGTCAAACTCGCTCAAATCCTTACGCTTGCACATTTTTCCTGCTTCTAATATCAACTTTGAGGATAAAATGTTCACTTGCTTTCTAATATATCCCACCTACTAACAGGTGCCGTGATGAAGAGATAATCAGTGTTATTCCCTTCACCTGTCAGTGTTATGCCTGGTCGGTGTATAGTGTGTTAATAATAGTAACGGTAGTACTGTCAGTATTAATTTAAATAACAACAATGAAACCATGAAAGCTGGTAATAGTGTATTCTAATTTTTGGTTATTGCGTAAAGCTTTTTGTGGAGGAGACATCTGTCAGCCTGCATTTGCTATCCATTGTTTTTTAAATTGACAGATGACTTTGCAAGTCAGTTATTTTATCACTTTTATTAAAAGTGAATTTCTTGGTTGTCATCAGTTATTTATAAGGACTTCACAGTGTTCAACCACAAAAATGTTCTGCAATTAACACTGATACTGCCTTTAAATTTCTTTTTCTTCACTACAGTGTTTATTGTGTTTGACGAAAATTTGACTTGTTTGAACACAGCTGGTCCTCTCTGTTTATTCTAAATGCATGTGCTTTCTTGTATAGGTAGAGAACAGAAATATGAAGAGGGAATAGCACTTCTGCGAAGTACACTTACTAATCAGAGTGACTGCTTGCTGCACAGAATGCTGGGAGATTTTCTAGTGGCTGTTAATGAGTATCAGGAAGCCATGGACCAGTACAGCATAGCACTCAGGTAACCATGCTTTATGTTGCTAACCATTCCCTCCTGCGCCGTTTACCTTTACTGGCATAACTTTACACTAAGAGAACGGGACCGTTCACAAGCGGTAATTACTTTGTTTTTCAATTTGCCTGAAAAACAGTAATTATTCAAACAACATGCCTGAAAAACAAAGTAGTTATACAAACAGGCCTAAGTGCATTTTTTTTTGTCCTGAACAAAAATACCAATCAGATTTGTTACCGACTTACATCCTCTCATCACGCCAGGAAAAAAAGTACTGTTTTGAATATCATGCTGGTATTTATCAATTTGCAGATTGGTTTGTACCTATGCAGTTGTATGTAACTTTTAAACACTTCAGGTCAAGTTACTTAACCATTGCTGCAAACTATTACAAAAATGCCTTTCTGTACATTTTAAGGCACAGTTACTTTATATTTAATGAACTTTTATAACCTTTTGAACTTTTTACTAGTATGCACGAAATACTTAAGCTCTACCCATAGATTTTCAGTTCTTTTAAAGCCATTGGACTGTTAGGACCAGTTCCAAAGTTGGCATTTCTAAATACACCTCATAATCCACCACATGGATGACTTCAAGTTTTTGTGCTGTTGTAATAGCCAGTCTCTTTAACTACCAAACATTTTCTAATGGCATTTATTTCTCCAAGTAGCTGTGAGGTTATTTGGCTGTCATTGGCACAGGAAACATAGGGAATAGATCTACCTGTGCTTAACAACATTAACATTTGCAACAAATTGTTTTCTCAAAACAGTAAAATCCAGTAAAAAGAAGAATCCTTGATTTATTAATTATATTTAATCTGTATTTAACTGGCAAAAGTGAAAAGAAAAGATTTCCACTGCATTGCACCCAGTGGTAGCTCAGCAGTTAAGGTACTGGACTAGTAATCAGAAGGTTGCAGGTTCAAGCCTCACTACTGCCAGGTTGCCACTGTTGGCCCCCTGAGCAAGGTCCTTAACAGGGCTCTAGAGTGCGACCAATTTGGTCGCGCATGCGACCTAATTTCTCAATGGTGCGACTGAAAACAATCTGAGGTCGCACCGGTGCGACCAGCCGTTTGAGGCAAAAAAAAAGTCTCTGTGACTCAAAGTCTCCGGTGCAACAACAGACACACATTAGATCCATATCTAATCATAGCTATATATCTATAAACCAATCAGAGATAGTGAAGGGCGGGACCAGCGTCATCAACGGTGGGCATTACACAGCGAAAGTTAAGAGTAGTAATATCATGGCGGAGTGTGTAGAATGTGTGTGAGCATCTGTGCTGCTGTTACAGATGTTGGTTTTAATGTAAAAACATCAATCAAATATCGGTGATTAGAAGACGTGACGTGTTTGTCTCAGTTGTTGTTTTCTTTAGTTCATTGACGTGAGAAGAGTTTTGCTTCGCTTTCACCGCGACTCTCGACGTAAATAACCGATTTGCTCAGCGCTCGACTCGAGAGATAAAACATCATTAAAGTTCCATGATACAAACAAACATCTGTGTGAAATAACCATCAAACCCAATCTAACAGCTCCACATGTATCTGTGTTTAACTGGATTTACTTCACGTGTGCTGTTTATATTTCACGTTAAGCGTTGTTCGTTCTGTCCGGGTCACTTTTACCATTTCATATCACACAGTTCATCTTTTTTAAGGCACTTTAAAAATATCAGCGGCAAACTGACTCAAAATGTAATAATGTCATGTAGCCTATGTCAATAATATGCGTCTCGTTACTGCATTAACCATATGTAATATTCTTATCATTAAATAAGATGTGCAGTTTGAAGCCCTTAAAACACTTGCACTTTTAATTTAGATTTTCTTTTTATTTCATTTATCTTGAGTTTAAATTTCAGCTCAGTGAAGCACTTTAAGCACCAACACTTTTTCAGTAAGTTACCTTTCTTGTAGAATTGTGCTTCAAATAAAGAACTTTATGTTGACCAGATTGTTAGTTAATCATTTACAAGTCAACATTGCCTTTATGGACAGCGATTAAAAAAAAAAAGTGAACCTGTAAAACTGAGGTGTTAAATGCGATGCGGTCGAAAATTTGGGTGCACCTAACTTTTGTGCTGGTGCACCTAAGAAAAAAAGTTAGGCGCACCAGTGCAACCAGTGCAAAAAGTTAGTCTAGAGCCCTGCTTAACCCTCAATTGCTCAAACTGTATTCAGTCAGAATTGTAAATCGCTTTGGATAATGTAAAAAATCACAGTAGTTTTAGGGCAAGTCGTAGCCTAGTGATTAAGGTACTGGATTGGTAATCAGAAGGTTGCTGGTTCAAGCCCCACCACTGCCAGGTGGCTGCTGTTGGGCCCTTGAGCAAGGCCCTTAACCCTCAATTGCTCAGACTGTATACTGTAATTGTAATGTAAGTCACTTTGGATGAAGGTGTCTGCTAAATGCTGTAAATGTAAATGCACCCAGTGATTGAGGAGAAACTGGTAAAATAATTAATGAATGAATGTCACTGATCCACAATTTCATTTCAGTATCAGCTTTGGTAACAAATCAGTGTGTCTCTTCTTTTCCAACCAATTATCTCTCAGCCTGGATCCGAATGATCAGAAGTCTCTGGAGGGTATGCAGAAAATGGAGAAGGAGGAGAGTCCCACAGATGCTACGGTGGAACTTGATGGTGATGATATGGAAGGCAGTGGAGAGGAGGGGGACCTCGAGGGCAGTGACAGTGAGGCAGCACAGTGGGCAGATCAGGAGCAATGGTTTGGCATGCAGTGACCATGTGACAGTCCCTCAGAGTGCCAGCGTCGATCTGGGATCAGTTTGTATCATTACATAGCAAAATTTACAGGACACAGACTGATCCCATGTCATCGTTATGACTCTTGAGTAAAGTGTTGCCTTTCGAAAGGCGTACTGCCTTAAAACTCCTGCAGGCTGACAGAGGTGCATGAGCGCCCACGTTTCTTTAAACAAGTCTAAAGCAGGACTAAAATCATGCCTGAGTTCTAAAATGCACTGTTTTGGCTGGAAACCACTGTAAATGTGTAGAATGTGGTCAGACATGTGACTGAACATACCCAACCCTGCACTGCAGAAACAGATACTAGTATTTCAAATGTGTGTCACTTTTCCAGGTTCATCACCAACAAGAATCTAATTAACGTCATAAACCTGAGCGGAGTCTGTTCTACATTTTACTTTCTTGGCCTTGCAAAAAAATCCCATACAGCCTTCTGCAACTGAATCCTTATTAGGGTTTTTTTTTTCCTTTAACTATAAGAAAATCAAAGCTTCATTATACAGAGAGGGCGTGTTTACTTCCGGTCTAGTAATCAAGGTGAACTATGGTAGCTAGCTTTTTAGAGCTCTTTGTGGTGGTGTGTATTTTATCTTGTGTTCATAACAATGTATGGTATTGTAAACTGTGAATAATACTATTTTTCAATGTTAAGAAATAAATCATGAGATTCTTTACTAACTTCCTTCACACATTTTACATGATTATATTTTTCTGTTGTTGACGTGTAACAATTCCAAGCTGTTGTCTTGTTTGACTTCAAGTTGTGCCACAGAGACATTTTCGTCCTGATTAGGTTTGATTTGGGTTTGAGGCCATCTGGAAACACGGGGTGCAAGCCTGTATTACACCCTGAATAGGCTGCCTATTCATTAACCATGAGGAAAATCCCACACTTTCATCCAGAAGCTTTATCTTTTTAAGACGATATAGAAAAACCCCTGGATGACACGATGAAGGCTGGGACAAATGTGTCAGTGGCAACCATAAGATCATCCAACAGGCAAGGACTTCACAACGCACATCACTTTTAACCAAGAAACAGAGGAAGGCCCAACTAGGAATGTGGATAGGCCTGCAGAGTTCCTGTACACAGCTGTATGGAGTAACGAATCAAAACTGAAACTGTTTGGCCGTAAGGATCAGCAATTTGACTGACCAGAAGACTCAGACCAGAAGAGATCTTGCATGGAGGTGGGTCAGTGATGTGGGGATGTTTTTCTGCTGTAGGAAATGGTCATTCTGACCATGTGACTGGCATCATGGATTCACAGAAATTCCAAGGCGTTTTCACGAGGAATTTATGCCTTCTGTGGTAAAACTGAACCTTGGTGATAGCTAGACTTTCCGGCAGGACAGTGATGATCCCAAGCACTCTTCCAAGTCAACCAAAGCTTGGTTAAGGAATCAGTCCTGGAATATCCCAGAGAAAATATTTGGTGGAATTTAAAGAAAGCAGTTGCAGCACTAAAGCCATAAACCTCAATGGGCTGGAAGCTTTTGCACACAAAGAATGGATGAAGATTCCACGAGAGAGGTGTGAGAAGCCTGTCAGCACTTACCAAAATAGCTAAATAGGGGTTATCAAGGCAAAAAGATGCTCCAACACGTTCTGAGACTGTTGGTTAAATAATAGTGCATATTTTTTATTTTAAATTAAGAGAAATATTTCCAGTTTCAACTGTGAGTAGTCGACCATAAAAACATTAAACAATTCTAACACAGAAGTGCAACCAAATATGCCTCTATCAGAGTCACAGCTTTAAATAATGTGCTATATCTTACTGTTTGGTAGGGTTGGGTGAAATTATGAATTGTATTAAATAGGTTAATAAAATAAACACGAAGTGGTGCAAAGTGGAAGATAAATAGTTCGCATTGCTGTTTATATTTCTATATGTATGTTAACATTAAATTACAATGTTAAACTTTACGGGAGGGTGGCATGGTGGCTTGGTGTAATAGCACTGTCACCTCACAGCCAGAAGGTCATGGGTTTAATTCCCAGGTGGAGCAGTCCAGGTCCTTTCTGTATGTTTGCATGTTCTCTTCGTGTCTGTGTTTCCCACACAGTCCAAAGACATAAATGTGAGGTGAATTTGAGATACAAAATTGCTTGTGACAGTGTTTGACATTGAACATGAACTGATGAATCGTGTGTAACCTGTAACTACCTGTCCTGTCCTGAATGTAACCAATGACTTTAAAATCCTAATTAATGATTAATCTGTATGGGACACTAACCAATTTAAGTCTTTAGGATGAGTTGGTTTTAAATTATATGCTTGCACATGGATAGAGTGCGAATTTGCGCCAGTAGAGGTCGATATAAACACTTAAATCCTGCTGAATGAGTTTGACTGTAATATTGTTTTATCCATTATATTGGAATTTTGTTGGCATCCAGAACACAGGAGTAGTGCATGTAATACACAATGGTTAGTGTTGGCTTTTTAATTACTGCATTGGCATATCAGCACATTATTTGTTTACTTACAACGCGTCAATGTATATCTTTGTCATTTTTACTCGTTTCCATGAATGAACTTTATTAAAATGATTATAAGATTAGTCAAGACCGAATAGTCTTGTATTTCAGTACCTAATAGTCTTTACTAAAACCAAACAAAGGATATTTTAATTGCCGTGTGGACATCTGCTGTTGTAACCCATCCATCTCAAGCTACAATGCTTTGTGAACTTTCAGCTGCTTCTCAGTCCATTAAGAGTGATTATAAAATCTCCAAAGATTACTTTCAAAAACTGCATAATATATAGTTTATAGTCAAGCATAATAAGCTAAAGACAGGGGCAATCCAGCAACATGTAAATATCAGTATCAAGTAGTGAAAGAAGTATTGGTTATCTTGAATCAGATTTAAAATGTACCATATATCAATTTTGGGTACATTCACACTTGCAATTTAGGGCGGCACGGTGGCTAAGTGGGTAGCACTGTCGTCTCACAGCAAGAAGGTCCTGTGTTCGATCCCCAGGTGGGGCGCTCCGGGTCCTTTCTGTGTGGAGTTTGCATGTTCTCCCCGTGTCCGCATGGGTTTTCTCCGGGAGCTCCGGTTTCCTCCCACAGTCCAAAGACGTGCAAGTGATGTGAATTGGAGATACTAAATTGTCCATGATTGTGTTTGATATAAACTTGTGAACTGATGAATCTTGTGTAATGAGTAACTACTGTTTCTGTCATGAATGTAACCAAAGTGTGTAAAACATGACGTTAAAATCCTAATAAACAAACAAACACTTGCAATTTATGGTAAATAAATTCAGTCTGGATACAGTCCTAATAGTCAAGGCAAAAGAAATAAATAGAAGTGTAAATAGGGCCAAACCGTCTTTGTAGTGCAACATTTAGCTGTAATAATCACCCGCTATAACAAAGAAACGAACACCAACACTTTTCATTTCAAATTTATTGACAAGTCAAGGTAATAATTACAGGACTTGAGTGTCTCGTCTGTAAATTGACGGGCCATTTGTTACACCCTCTCCATGCTGAAACCCTACTGCCTTAAATCTGGACCAGCATCACTGGGCTATTAAACATTCCTCATTCACTGAGGAAAATCTTATACAGTTATTTGTTTTACACATCTCATCAAATAAAATCATCTGAAAAAAGAAAACAGGTGCCTGTCACTAATGCCAACAGCTGGTAAATACATAATTTAATCAAGTTGCTGTGCTATGCAAAGCCTTATAACTTACTAGCAACAAATTTACTATGTAACTAGCAACATGGGCATGCACCATGAACAGTTCATTAACATGTAATCAGTTACAATCAATTTATTCTTTAACAATGACAGTACCACTCACTCGGGATAAACAAGTCTTTTAAAATCGTTTTAAAACTGATTCTGGAACTTTTGTTTTTAACACTTGGCACAGGTAACATGCATGTCATGAATGATGTGGTACTGCTCAGAACACACATCATAATGACCTTCACTGCTTCTGCAAGAATTACCGAGAGCTGAGCAGGCTTACAGAGCCCGTCCTGAGGAAGGAAAGAGAAAACGAGGAGACATTTAAGGAAAGGTCAATCCCTTCAAAAGTAAAAGCAATATTTACTTTAAATGTACAGTGCTGTGAAAAAGTATTTTTGCATGTTTGTCACTCTTAATTTCATAAAACTGTATTTTGTGCTTAAACAAAATATTATGAAAGAGCTGTCATTTTTAGACTAAAAAAAGTTTTTGAACACCAACAGTCCCTGTATGGAAAGCATAAGCCCCTAGTTCTGAGAAGTAGGGTTTTAGAAGTGGGGTCTGGGGGCCTTTAGGAGTCTGTGATGTAGTTTAAGGTGTTCTGCGATATATTATTTTTGTATTTAATGAATAATTCTGCTGTTAGACCAGACATGGCCAGGCGGACTACTAGTAGCCATTACTTAAATAGAACCTTTCCAGCAATCTGTCATAAGCTAAAAGATCTCACCGAGCAGCACTATATGCCTGGTGAAAAAAGGATTAAATATTAGCCTCAGATAGTTTAAGTAATCTAAAATACTCAAAGACCAATTTTAAAAAAGGAGTAAAAACACTTATTACAGTAGTAAATCCTGGTAGGACATAATTTATTGCGACCAATTTTAGTAATGATGAGCACAAAATAATAGTGATTGTGTGATAATTATGAAAAGCCTATTGGTGAATTAAGCTCTGTGCAACTTCATTTTACAGATGATACTGTGTGAAAGGAAAGAATCCTGGAAGTGGCCAGCCTACCAAAATTCCACTGAGAGCACATTGGCAACTCATTCAGGGAATCACAAAAGAACACAGATAAACATCTAGGAAACTGCAGGCCTTGATTGTTTTAATAAAGGTCAGGTTACATTTACATTTTCGGCATTTAGCAGACGCCTTTATCCAAAAGGACTTACATTACAGTATACAGTCTGAACAACTGAGGGTTGAGGGCCTTGCTCAAGGGCCCAACAGCAGCAACCTGGCAGTGGTGGGGCTTGAACCAGCGACCTTCTGGTTACTAGTCCAGTACCTTAACCACTAGGCTACGGCTTGCCCATAGCCTAGTGTTACTAGAAATCTAATACATGTAAACCATTTTTGTAGAAAATGTTTTATGTTTTGAGGTATGTTATATGAAGCTAAAATAGTTTTGTGTCATCTGTAATTTCTTCACTTGTTATGAAGTAAAATACTGAATGAACATCCTTCAGGTGTTACGATTCCATAAGTTTTGTCAGGGGTTGTAGTAATGACCATTGTCTGAAGTAAGTAACCATGTCTGAAGTTGTTTGAGGAATGATCTATTTACATACAGTGTATATACTGTATCTACTGTACTGTATTTAACAGAACTGCTCCAATGCTTTTCGGAGCCATCTTAAAAAAAAAGTTCTGACATGCAAAAAAGGGGGACTTTTTCACAGCACTGTATTAATAGTTTTAAGAAAATTGCACTGTGGACAGTTATTGTGCCATTAAGGCCACGGGATTGTTTGCAGAAATACTCTTCATTTTTAGCCTATTTTAGTGAATCTTTAGCTTATGGTAGCTACAGTGGGGCCAAAAAGTATTTAGTCAGCCACTGATTGTGCAAGTTCTCCTACTTAGAAAGATGAGAGAGGTCTGTAATTTTCATCATAGGTACACTTCAACTATGAGAGACAAAATGAGAAAAAAAATCCAGGAAATCACATTGTAGGATTTTTAAAGAATTTATTTGTAAATTATGGTGGAAAATAAGTATTTGGTCACTAACAAAAGTTCAACTCAATACTTTGTAACATAACCTTTGTTGGCAATGACAGAGGTCAAATGTTTCCTGTAAGTCTTCACCAGGTTTGCACACACTGTAGCTGGTATTTTGGCCCATTCCTCCATGCAGATCTCCTCTAGAGCAGTGATGTTTTGGGGCTGTCGCTGGGCAACACGGACTTTCAACTCCCTCCACAAATTTTCTATGGGGTTGAGGTCTGGAGACTGGCTAGGCCACTCCAGGACCTTGAAATGCTTTTTACGGAGCCACTCCTTCGTTGCCCGAGCGGTGTGTTTGGGATCATTGTCATGCTGGAAGACCCAGTCACGTTCCATCTTCAATGCTCTCACTGATGGAAGGAGGTTTTGGCTTAAAATCTCACGATACATGGCCCCGTTCATTCTTCCCTTAACACGGATCAGTCGTCCTGTCCCCTTTGTAGAAAAACAGCCCCAAAGCATGATGTTTCCACCCCCATGCTTCACAGTAGATATGGTGTAACTCAACATTCTTCTTCCTCCAAACACGACGAGTTGAGTTTTTACCAAAAAGTTCCATTTTGGTTTCATCTGACCACATGATATTCTCCCAATCCTCTTCTGGATCATCCATATGCGCTCTGGCAAACTTCAGACGGGCCTGGACATGTACTGGCTTAAGCAGGGGGACACGCCTGGCACTGCAGGATTTGAGTCCCTCTCAGCGTACTGTGTTACTGATGGTAGCCTTTGTTACTTTGGTCCCAGCTCTCTGCAGGTCATTCATCAGGTCCCTCCGAGTAGTTCTGGGATTTTTGCTCACCGTTCTCATGATCATTTTGACCCCACGGGATGAGATCTTGCGTGGGGCCCCAGATCGAGGGAGATTATCAATGGTCTTGTATGTCTTCCATTTTCTTACAATTGCTACCACAGTTGATTTATTCACACCAACCTGCTTGCCTATTGTAGATTCACTCTTCCCAGCCTGGTGCAGGTCTACAATTTTCTTTCTGGTGTCCTTCGACAGCTCTTTGGTCTTGGCCATGGTTGAGTTTGGAGTCTGACTGTTTGAGGCTGTGGACAGGTGTCTTTTATACAGATAACGAGGTCAAACAGGTGCCATTAATACAGGTAACGAGTGGAGGACAGAAGAGCTTCTTAAAGAAGAAGTTACAGGTCTGTGAGAGCCAGAAATCTTGCTTGTTTGTTATTGACCAAATACTTATTTTCCACCATAATTTACAAATAAATTCTTTAAAAATCCTACAATGTGATTTCCTGGATTTTTTTTTCTCATTTTGTCTCTCATAGTTGAAGTGTACCTATGATGAAAATTACAGACCTCTCTCATCTTTCTAAGTAGGAGAACCTGCACAATCAGTGGCTGACTACATACTTTTTGGCCCCACTGTACCATTAATTTTAATCAAGTTTTTCTATATTAGGAAAACAACAGAAAAAACTAATAAACATATTTCTAACTTTAAATGGAAGTCTAAGGGCACTTAAGTGGCCATATATAAACAGTTTCAGCAAAAAGATCTAAACCGCCAGTAATCATTTACTGATGATGAACATTTATGCCTGGGCAATGAACACGTAGGACATAATTTATTGTGACCAACTTTAGTAATGATGAGCATAAAATAATAGTGATCGTGTGATAATTATGAAAAGTCTATTGGTGAATTAAGCTCTGTGTAACTTCATTTTGGAGATGATACTGTGTCAAGGGGAAGAATTGTGGTTATATCAACATAACTGTCTGGATCTGTTCACTTATTGTGACCAGAAAGTAAGTAACTGGATATGTGAATATTAGTTAATCAATCACTACACTATAAAAAATTTTAACAGTAGATTTTCATATCAAAGATTCAACTACTGTTGATTTTATTAATCAACAGCAGCATGTTCTTTGCATTTCTTGGTTTGTCTTGTTCGTCTTTTGTCTATGTCAAATAGAGTTTTCTTAACTAGTCACGACTTCACTTTTATAATGTTTTTTTATTATTATTAATTAGCCTGTAGCACAATAGATGCTTATAGGCTTAGATTTACCAAGTGTTGATAAAAAAAAAATAGGGCTGCATGTACTAGGTTTGCCGGAGTCTGATTTTTAGACCTTATGTGGCTAAAGTCTCATATTAAACAAGAATGGACAAAAATTCCACTTGGACAAACTGCAAAAATTACAATTCTCAGTTCCAAAGTGATTAAACAGTGTCATTAATAGGAGAAGTGACGCAACACAGTGATAAACATGCCTCTGTCCCAACTGTTTTTGAGTGGGTTACAGTGAGTAAATTACTTTATATTTATAAAATATAATTAACTTGGTCAGGAAAAGCAAACCTTTTACCATCTTAGATAAAGTTTCAAGAAATGTAACAGATAAAAGATTATTTTTATATTCATGAACTACATCCCTAGAAGTGTATAATGCAAAACCTCCATCCATACATTGAAGCATTTCGAAATTGTTCATGGCAAGACATTAAGATCAATTACATTTAGATAATGAAATATTTATTAAAACACTTCATTAATATTTGGTTTAATTGTTATCCCAAATTTCTGTATTAATACCAAGCAGTCCTACATTTTAATATCCATGAATGATTCTGTCGAATGTAAATCTAAAACTACAAAATATGAAGGGCCACCACACTGCATAGTTTCACACCATCTCACTTTAGACAGCTGGGTCCTCTGATGAACTACAGTGGTCCTTTATTTCTTAAGTTTAGAGAATCAGACATCAAACCAAATTCTAGCAATGAATGTAACAATTCTTTACAGGGTTAGCAAAATAAGTAGGTGACAAAGTGTACAAGTAGCAGGGTATGTTCGGGTAACCAAGCAACCAGAAGAAAATCTAAGAACAATTATTAGAACACATTTTAAGTGATGCAAGCTCTCAGCATTCATTATCAATGGTTAATTAATTATAAAAGAGATTGTTCTTTGTGTTAAATTACACGTGATATATACAGATGTACACAGCAGCTGATTTTATACATTTAGAAACTAGCCTGTATTGTCATTTGCATACAAAATAAACACACGTGCCCACAGTACAGTGCTTATCTAAATCCACAGCATTGTACCTATTCTCACAACCTCACACTGGTTATATTAAGTAATAAAACAACAAAATGTAAAAAAGTGAAGGTTTACCCTCCAAAAGAACTTGGCAGCAAGATACAACTAGAGTTCATCTCTGTAGTAAACAAAACACATATGTGTATTTTTAAGAAATAATTATATTCATTTCATTTTCAGCAGCCAAGCACAAGGCAGGAATACCCTGGACAAGGTTCCTTATCCACAGGGATTCGACTACCCCCACTTTAGACACAGCCAATCATGTCTGTGTAGACGCCTGGACAGCCAACAGCACTGCTGAGATTCAAACCGCAGATCTTAAAAGTGGTGAGATCTACTGAGCCACCCAATTGTCTTTAAGGAATTGATTGTTTGTATTTTGGACATGTATTTGTTTGCTTTTTTTAGTTTCACACTGAAGCTATAAGGCCAAAGTATCTAAAATTAATGAAAGTGTTTCATCCAAAAAAAAAGTGTTTTCTGCAAACCACATTTAAAGTGATGTTACAGAGACCCATGTGGTTATAAACACAACCTGGCTAGTTGTTAGACATTAAATGGATAGAACTGTACAGTAAGGATTAAGGCTAAATTGTTCTGGAGTAAGTGAGCTCCTGCCATTTAAAGGAATAAGAGTCTGGTCCTGTATGCATAAATGCCCCCGGGCAGTCATTTTTAGATCTCTTTTGTTTAAAACCAGATTGTTAGAATTTGTCCAGTTTAGTCTTGACCAGGCTTTTAATGATTTGGTTCTACTGTCACTTTTATATCATTCCATCCACAATAAAATGCAAAAACAATAGAAAACTTGCTCTAATGTGACCGTAACTTAGTCATTTCCACCTTTTTATTCTCTTTAAATGCTGAAGTTGTGGGCAGCCAAATCCAAATTGGTCTTCAATATCCCACCTGTGCACTACACAGAGTACCACATACTCTGTGTCATTTAGGATTAACCTTGTTGGCTAGGTAGTTTAGCCAAGACCTTCAGATGTTAGTAATGAATACATATTTTATTATGATCAGGATTAAAGTTAAACCTACCGATTGGGATGATGTGCTATTGTGTATTAGGTTTGTTTTAAGACTAATACACAATTAGTGGCCAGGCCAGGATTAAATTCCATGGCCAGGATTAAATTAAACTAAAATAGCTACTTCTCACTTACAGGGTAGAAAGCAATTCTACTTTTTCTGAGTCAAAGCAATGATAACTAATGTATATAGGAATAAAGTTGGGGCAGTTAGTGCTCTCCAAGTGTACTTAGCTGCCGGTGAGAACCATTAAACAAAGTAAACAAAACGTATCTAAAAGATTAGATGGCTGAACACATTATTTAAATCAAGTACATCAAGATTTTGGTATGTATTTGGGTGCACTCGCTCTATTCTTTGCTTTGTAGTTTCAGTGCAAAACTAAAAAAAAACAGGATATGGACAAAACATCAGGTCTTGTTCAATCTTTACAGGAACTGTTTGGCATTAAATGTTAATGCAGCTCAGACAGTAATGTTAGATACAATAATCCCTTACCTGCTTCTTCCCAACCCTCTAGTGGTAGTGGGCTAGACTAATTTACCAGTGTGCCACCCAAGCGCCTGATTGTTAAATAACCCAAAATTTAAACAAAAGCAGCATACGAATAGGCGATCAAATTATTTTATTGGACAGCAGTAAAACTGAGGTAGCTGAATTCTGCTAAATGCAGAAAATAATGATTGTAGTCTGAAATTTAAGTCTAAAAAAGTAAAATGTGTTTATAAATTAAATGACTACAGAAAAGTTGGACTTCTTGTTGTTTCTGACACAAACGAACACAGTGTTATTCTCACGCAGAGTTGCTTTTTATGTAAGACTGACATGTTGAGATTATAAATACTCCATGTCCTAACAAAAACCTCTGCTTGTACAAATAAATAATAGGTAATAAATATAAAAACTGATCCACTGCAACACAGACTGGCTGAATATATCTACAGAAGGCTAACAAGTTGATTTGCCAGTGATATAGATTTTATAGTAGTAAAGCTAATGTGTGCTTTAAAACTGAACTAAATATATATTAAAAATATTACAAAGAAGAATCAGTAATCACACCAAAAGTAGAGTATGTGGATGTTTGAGCAAACCAGGACTTGGTTAATAGTGTTTCTGGGTTAATGTGGAGGGGGGGGGGTTGTGTGTTAGCGTCACTGTAGCTCTCAGTCAGGTAGACCACAGCAGGTGAACTGTGTTAGTGTCCGTACTGTACAACCACACCACTAGAGGTAACCAGATAGCTACGAAGGGCCAGGAAATGCCCTGCAGGCATGCGGACACACTCCAGCCCTCCTGCTCTGTTCCCTTGTCTAAATCTTTACCCGGTTCCAGGTAGTTTCTTGCCACAAACTTGAGGAGCTCATCCATCAGGATGACAGGCAGAGAGATCTTTAGCACAATCAACCACTGCGTCATATTTAGAGGAGTGATCTGGAAGATCACCTGTATGAGAGAAGAGAATTATGACAGCTTTGAGATTACCACTCAATAATGAACACATTTATCAGTACTGAGAAACAAACAAAATGCATGTTTACACAAAACTTACTTTCAATAAACGTCTAAGGGCAGCTGGGACAATTTTATTAACACTTATGAAACATATTTTTAGATGTGAAGCACCTAATGAAAATGTAAAGTAAAACATAATATGTGATCTTGAATCCCAAGTTAATGTGCAACACCCTGTCCTACATTTTATTAATTTAATTTATTTTATTAGGATTTTAACATGATGTTTTACACACCTCGGTTACATTCATGACAGGACAGGTCAAACACAGTCATGGACAATTTTGTATCTCCAATTCACCTCACTTGCATGTCTTTGGACTGTGGGAGGAAACCGGAGCTCCTGGAGGAAACCCACGCAGACACTGGAGGAACATGCAAACTCCATACAGAAAGGACCCGGACTGCTCCACCTGGGAATGGAAACTGGACTTTCTTGCTGTGAGGCGACAGTACTACCCACCGAGCCACTGTGCTGCCCCCCTATCCTACATATACCAACCTTTTTATTTCAATCATCCAGGTCAGGGTTGTGACAGGCCCAATGCCACTGGCAGAAATACCAAAGACAGTGTGTCAATCAATCGATTATACTCCCCCTTCAGACATAGCCACCCTGGACTGGGCAGAATTAATCACATGGCTTTAAAAATGCACCTCACCCCCCTCCCTTATCAACAACTTTCATTAGGTGTTTATTACTAGTTTGAGGTTTACTGGTTTTCTGTTTGTTCTCAGTACAGGTAAATGAGTATAAATTCTTCATCATAATTAAATACATGCTGTGACTACATAAATCTTGTGAGATATATGCATTTAATTATTCTAAAAATGCCATTTTTCTAAGCTTTAGCTCTGGTAAAGACTCTTTTCTATTTTTGCTTGCCATCGTTCTTACCGGCAGTGGCTCCACATACAGGATAAGGAAGTGCAGGGACATGGAGAGGCAGATAGCTCCCAGTAGCCACACGTTTTCCCATGGAGGCATGCGTAGCAGAGACTGATTCTCTGAAAGACTGAACACAGCGAGAGCAAAAATTAATACATTCGAAACATAAAAACTGTTAATTTATGAGAATGTTATGGCTTACTTTTACAAAGACCTGTACACCACAGTGCATACAATGTCTGAAAGCTTTTTTACACCCAGTTTGATATTCAAAATGTTGATGTGCATTCTGGTGACCTCTGCCTGCTGCAGGATGCCCTTGGTGCCCGAGGAGGGCAGTAGGTTAGAACATGTCTCTTCTAACAACTGTCAGACGCGTCATTTGAGCATCCAGTGAGTCAGTGGGACAGTGGTGAGCTAGGGCAGCAGGCAATCTTTTCTCTAAGACCCCTCCCATTCAGAAAAAATTTCTGGGACCCCCTTGAGACAGTTATGATATTTTTCCGACACTTTCAGCAAGGATGACAAAAGGTATCGTGATCTGCATCAACAACTGAATTGTCTGTTGACCTTTGCACATTTGTGGTAGGCATTGACATAGATCTACAGTATATATTAGAGCTGTCACACGATTACAAATTTTAATCGAGATTAATCGCGATTAATTTTGTTCTTTAATCTCGATTAAAAAAAATTATCATGTGACAGCCATAGTATTTATGTTTTGCTTGTGTGTGCATGGTTTAAATGAGACCTGTTAAGAGCATTGCACATCTCAATGGTGACGAGTACAGACAGGGCCATGGTCATAGGGTATGGTGATTCAAAAACGTGACACTCCAGATCCTGAAACTCGGGATTGTCAGGTGCACACTGCAGGAAGTGACTCTGAGAGGGGAAAGAACACACAAGGAGGGAGACAGCAATTCTTTTCAGTAGGAAATTAGTAAACAATACACTTAAAATGACAGAATATTCAGCTATCCAAAGTACTATCTAAAATCAAGTAAATATGTTTAAAAGCAAAGTGGGACATTTGTCAATATTTACAATCGTGACAAAAAATTATTCATCCTATTATAAGAAGTGATGGATGGCAGAGCATGTACCAGCTGATAGAGGGTGATCTGAGGTCCATCTTCAGCAACGACAAACCACCAGGCTGCAGCTCCCACTGTAGCAGCACCCACATAGCCTGGGAGATACAGCACAGACACATCAATTACCACCTAGAGTTTTCTAAATGAGAATTTCCTTCTGCATCTTAGTCTAAATATGGATGTTAAACAAACAGTGTGTGTTTTGTGGTAGCTAAACTCCAAGCAAGTCTGGTTAGTATAACTTACATACATTCTGTTCTTTTTTTTTTTGGTGATTTGACTTTAAATTGGACTTAAGTGTCCAATGTGTATACTAAGCCATTTCTTTCAGTATAGTAACAGAGTATGGTTTGGATACATTCTACTATTAACAATTTGGCGGCACAGTGGCTCGGTGGGTAGCACTGACGCCTCACAGCAAGAAAGTCCTGGGTTCGATTTCCAGGTGGAGCGCTCCAGGTACTTTCTGTGTGGAGTTTGCATGTTCTCCCCAGGTCTGCATGGGTTTCCTCCGGGAGTTCCGGTTTTCTCCCACAGTTCAAAGACATGCAAGTGAGGTAAATTGGAGATACAAAATTGTCCATGACACTGTTTAAAATACTAATAAATAAACTGATGAATCTTGTGTCATGAATGTATGGCTGTATGGTTACATAATGCAACCATAATGTGTTACACTACGAATGTAACCACCATAGTGTGTAAAACATGACAATTAATAAATATTAACAACTGTACTGTAGGCAGTTTCAGAACAAAGACTTCGACTCACAGCCGATGGCCAGGTATCGGAAAAAGAGCCAGCCGGAGATCAAGGGTTCTTTGGCATTGCGAGGTGGTTTGTTCATGATGTCCAAGTCAGGGGGGTTAAAGCCGAGTGCTGTGGCAGGCAGACCATCTGTGACCAGGTTCACCCACAACAGCTGCACTGGGATCAAAGCTTCAGGGAAACCTAATGCTGCAGTCAGAAAGATACTGCAGCACAAAAAAATAAATGCTATTACAATGAGCAGAGAACCCTAAACTCACATTAATCCTGACATTTCAGAATATAAATTGCAATAGAAAGTACAGGACTGCAGTACAATTAGATAAAAGAGCAAAAAACAACTGTTGGACTGATAAATTGACAGAATAATTAGAGACTGACCAGACAACTTCTCCCACATTAGAAGAAATGAGGTAGCGGATAAACTGCTTCATGTTGTTGTAGATGGCTCTTCCTTCTTCTACAGCGGCTACAATAGAGGCAAAGTTGTCATCAGCTAGAACCATTTCCGAGGCTGTCTTGGCCACTGCAGTGCCAGAGCCCATGGCAATGCCAATCTCTGCCTTTTTCAGGGCAGGGGCATCATTCACACCATCTCCTGTCTGGAGAGAAAAAAATAGTATAATTACTTTGGTACCTAAATAACCTAAAACCTTAAAGCTTCACAAAATTAATGACTACTGTTATATTTTCTGTTTCTGAAACCAAGCCATATTCACATGCAAATCTTTTTTATTTTATTTTATTTTTTATATTTTTCCCCTTTTTCTCCCCCTTTAGCGCATCCAATTGTCCAGTTTGCATCGTGCTTCCTCTCTGTCTATGCCGAACCCTGCCCTGACAGAGGAGATCGAAGCTAACCAACATCCCCTCCGAAACACTGGCAGCAGCCGGATGCATCTTTGCCTGACACATTGATGAGTTTGGCACCACCTAGCGCTGCATGCGGAGAGACACACCCTAAGGGCACCCTCCCTCATCTCCTGTGTAGGCGCCTCTTAATCAGCCGGCAGAGATCGTAATCGCATTCTGACAGAGAGAGACCCACCCCCTCCGGTCCCCAATCCCACCCCCCCACCTGAACAACAGGCCAATCGTTGTATATCATATAGCCGCCCAGCCTTCGACCGGCTGAAGGCAGAGCTGGATTCGAAACGACGCACTTTCGAAATCCAGCTCTGGTTGCAGCGCGTGTTTTTACCGCTGCGCCACCTGAGCGGCTTCACATGCAAATCTTAATAACAAAGTAGTGCAATGGTCTATCGTGCTAGATCATCATTGAACAGTGTTCAAACCCACAAGTTTGAATCTTAGCAGAGCCACAAACCTGACCAGGCGTCCAAACAAACGCATTTGGCCATGTTTGGAAAGGGAGGGGGGTTTCACAAGGAGCTTAGCATGGCTCTCTGTTTGTGACACAGCTCTGTGTAGAACCCAACACTGAGTCCTGTATTAGAAAAATCTATCACGTCTGGCACTACACAAAAGATAATATATACAGTGAGCAATATATTGAGATAAATATATGTTATATACAGTGGTGTTCAAAAAAATAGCAGTCCAACACCATTAACCTGATGAATCACTGTTTTTAGTAGAAGTGATATTTCTACATAGCAAAAAATTTACTTGAAAGTGTAGTAGAGTAATGAAAACAAAACAAACCCAACAATTAGGACATGCATGCCACTCATTCTGAGTAATCAAAGCATTGATTTAAAGGGGGGTGTTCAAAATAATAGCAGTGAGGAGTTCAATTGGTGAAGTCATTCATTCTGCAGAAGAACGGGTGTCAATTTTGGCCCTTATTTAATGTAGGATGGTGGCAAATGTTGCACAGGTTGGTCGTAGCACATGTCCTTCTGAAATACTGGGTAAAATGGGTTGTTCCAGACATTGTTCTGATGAACAGCGTACTTTGATTAAAAAGTTGATTGTAGAGAGAAAAAACATACAGAGAAGTGCAGCAAATTATTGGCTGCTCAGCTAAAATGATCTCAAAGATGCGGAAGGAAGCGTGGAACTGCTGTTCGAAAGGATCAAAGAATAGCCAAAATGGCAAATACTCAGTCAATGATCACCTCCAGAAAGATCAAGGAACATCTGAAGTTACCAGTGAGTACAGAAGATGATTAAGTGAAGCCAATTTACCAGCAAGAACTCCTTGCAAAGTCCCGTTGTTAAGAAAAAGATGTTTCCTGAATGGGATTTGCCAAAGAACACATTGACTGGTCCAAAGAGAAATGGCTCAACATTTTGTGGACTGGTGAAAGCAAAATTGTTCTTTTTGGGTCTAGTGGCCATAGACAGTATGTCAGACGACCCCTGAGCACTGAAATCAAGCCAGAGTACACTGTGAAGACCGTAAAGCATGGTGGTACAAAATGATGATATGGGGATGTTTTTTATACCATGGTGTTATGCCTATTTATCACATACGAGGGATCATGGATGAATTTAAATATATCAGAACACTTGAGGAGATCATGTTACCCTATGTCGAAGAAGAAATATCCTTAAAATGGGTGTTTTAACATGACAATGACCCAAAACATCTTGGTTACAGACAAGATTGAGGTAATAGAGTAGCCAGCGCAATCCCCTGACTTCAATCCCAGAGAGAACTTGTGGGCTGATATCTGAAATGTGTTTTTTTGAGGCAAAACCCAAAATTGCAGAAGAACTGTGGAACATAGTCTGATCATCCTGGACTGGAATACCTGTTCAGAGGTGCCAGAAGTTGGTCGACTCCATGCAACACAGATCTTAGAAACAATTGTTCTGCCACTAAATATTAGTTCAGTAATTTAAAGTAAAGTGAAACCTCAAACATTTTTTTCAGTTTATAGATAATTTTTTTGAGTTTTTAAACAAAAATGCTGGCACTGCTATTTTTTTGAACAGCCTAATATTCATTTTTCTTAACTTTCTTTAAAGGATTAACACAAACTGGCTAAATTTTGTTAATGTTTTCAATTTAGAATTGAAAGTGTAGTATTTCCAGTGCTGTTGCATTTATGGAAATAAAAGTTATTATAATGATTTTGTGCTTTATTCGCTTTTTTAAAATCACTACTATTTTTTTGAACACTACTGTATGTGATATGTATTATGACAATTTGGATAGAGCATAGCATTGCTGTAATCAGTCTATATCGCTGTATAAAGAGTACAGCCAAACCTCTACCAGCAGACCCATTTTTATAGTTAGATGAAATATATATACTTCATCACATCCCCCAACCTTAAACTGCCATCAAATCCTAATAGTGCTGCTGGAGGTTGGAACCCAGGATTTCAGCAGTAGCGAGCTAACATAATTAACCTCTGCACCACCTGAGCGCCTGACGATGATATAAAGAGTAGAAATAGCAATGAATGATTCAGTAGTTCTAGTGATTCTAGAATGTTCTAATAAAGTAGGTAGGTCAGTGGTCATTACCATAGCAGTGATCTCATCGAATCCTTGAAGAAACTCCACAATCTTGGACTTGTGCGAGGGCTCTACACGGGCAAAGCAGCGAGCAGCTGTGACAGCCTCGCGCTGTGCATGAGGGGAGAGGTCATCAAACTCGCGGCCTGTGAAGGCCATGTGGTTGACGTCATCGTCTTCAGAGAAGATGCCGATGCGTCTGCAGATTGCCACGGCGGTGCCCTTGTTGTCACCAGTAATCATGATTACTCGGATACCAGCATGGCGACAAAGCTTAATGGAGGCAGCCACCTCTGTCCTGGGAGGGTCAAGCATGCCCACGCAGCCTACAAACGTCAGTTCAGACTGAACACATTGAGGAGGTAAAGAGAAGTCATTAGGTAAGTTGTCTTCAATTTCATCTTTATAAATATTATGGCATTAATTAATTTGGACCTGATGTTCCAGAATTAATTAATGTACACTACAAGACTTTGTAATACAATAAAGCAGCTTTTATCATGGGCATGGAGAGGTACCTCATATTCAGCAAAGCTAGCAGTGTCTGACAAAACCATGTCCTCCTTCCTGAGCGGGTTGTCACGGGTGGCCAGTGCCAAGCAACGTAGTGTGTCTTTTCCAGTGCCATACTCTCTGATCACAGACATGATCTTGTCCTTAATGCCCGGAGTCAAGGGGATGCGTGTGCCACCTACACGCACATATGTGCATCTGTCAATCACTCCTTCTGGGGCTCCCTAAAAGATGACCAGAATGTATAGAATGAATGTCTATGTACTCAAAGGGAAGGGATTGAAGTTTAAAACTCTTAAGACTTTATCAACACAACAGCAGAAAGCATTAATTAGACAAAGTTAAAATGAAAGATTTCTATAGCAGTTTGGTACATGCAGAGGGCATATTTGCCAGGAAACTTTGTTCTCTTGTTCTTTTCTTCTTCATGTCCCTATCTGTTTTTGCAGCTAATTAATTGTCAGGCAAATCCGACTGCATGGATGAAAGAAACAGGTTGGAGCTTCAAGATTAAAAGCCAACAGCAGCCTTGCTACGTTTGTATTCTTGTATTCATATTTGTTCATGAGCTAAACGTAAGCTAAAAAGTTGTGTCATGTATCTTAAAAAACACTTATATAGCATTTTGGGTACTTACGGAGTTTAACAAGACGGAGCACCTTATACACTCAGCCCATAGGTATTTACAATGTCTATGCACACTAGGTAAGAGGGTGTGTGCCTTTGTTGTATTTTGCTTTAGGTAGGAAAGATTAGAGTAGCTGGTTTTTGATTTGTACTGACAGTTCTCAGATCAGTTTAAAGTTGTATTAAAAATAGGTAGGCTTCACCAGAGCTGACATCTGGAACTTGTCGGTTCAAATCTCAGCTCTGCCACCTGGCAGACTGAGCACCTACATGAACAACGATTGGCTGCCTAACTGATGCAATTACGACCTCTGCTGGCTGATGACGCCTGCACAGAGTCGAGGAATAATGGGGATTAGGGTGTGTCTCTCTGTACACAAAGCTGATCCACATATGAACTTTTCCTTGTCGGCTACTGCACACGTGTCAGAGCGCTGTGTGTTAGTCACGGCTTTCCTCCTTCAGAATAGAGATCAACATCAATAGAGAGGAAGTGTAATGCAATCAGGTAACTGGATACGACTAGATTGGGAGGAAAATTGGAGGGAAATTGGTTTTCCAGAGTTCTTTAATTTGGCAGCACCTTGGTGGACTTCTTATCTAAATACTTACTTCAGGTATAACAATAGCCTAATTTTTTTCTCACATTTCATTTCCGTGTTTTAACAACATGGTCAGGGTGACTGTGGGTCCAGTTTGCCCCGAAATCACTTGGCAGGACAGGATGCCAATACATCACGGGGCCCTGGCCACCACTGCATCAGACAAAGCCAATCACGCTTGCAGGTAGACGCCCAATTAGCCAATTGCACCTCTGGGGATTTGAACCCTGGACCCCACTGTGCCACCGGAGCACCTAGCCTTAGTATACCAAATTTAAATGCTAGTTAGAATCAGCCCACCTCTGCATGCAATACGCTTTAACAGGCTAATAATCTAGACAGATGTATTTTCTGGGCAACACGAGATTTTAAGTGCATTAATGTATTATATTAAACATAGTTACCTTTACAAACATCTTGCTGGTGGTGGACTTGCCCTTGCTGGGGGTGCAGTACACAGACATGGACTTCCTGTCACGGGAAAACTCCAGAGTAAATTCCTTTTTCATCAGCTGTTTGATCACCTAAGACACAAACACAGTGTACATGTTAACACACACAGCATGACTTGCTGTTACTAATCACACCCGGGGTTTGTGATTTTACTGTGGTATATTTACAGAGTTGCAGGCGTTGGCTCTCTCAATCTTGGACAGGCTTCTAACTTCAGTGTCAAACACGTTCATCTTCTCCACCAGACAGGTAAGAGCTGTCTCTGTGGCCTCTCCCACTTTCTCATACACACCTTTGGACTGTTGTCAATTAAAAAAAATAAGTTAGGACTTAAACTCACTCCCACATTTAACAGCTGTTGGTCAGTCTATGTTACCTCATTAAAGTCCAAAGAGGAGTCATTACAGAGAGCACAGATTGTTGCTATTTCCACCAAAGCATCATATCCAGAGCACTTTACTGGACGGTTATCCAGATACCTGGAAGAAAATGAAAGACATTGGAAATCATTTTTTTCTACTCTCGTCAGTTTTTGTCACCTGTGTGCTTCCTGATGTTCTTGTGTGTGTCTGTGTGTGTGTATTCTGAGCAAATTAGCAAGCAGAGCTGTAGCTGTAGTGTAATGTAGCACTCACACTTCTCCTTCTGGTGCATATGTGGATCCAGAGATGGTAAACTCAGCCAGAGAGCAAGTGTCACCCTCCACTTTGTCCAAGATAAACATCTACAAAGCAAATCCAAATTTAACTATGGTCACTACTTTTAGACAACGGAGTAGAAAATCTGTACACTTCATCCTTTGTCACAGACAAAACAGATCAGATCAAAAACTAATGCATTGTAAATATTAAAAGTTGATTAAAACAAAACAGAAAGCGATCAAAACAAAACACAAAATTAATGCAATCTAGTCCCACTGTGGTTTACAAGGTGTAATGAAAGCCTCACAAGGGGGCATTTAGGTACAAGTTCATTTATTTTATGTGCCTGTTAAAACTTGTTTATTTAATTACTATTATTTCTCTCTGCGACCCATTTTTTGGTTTGAAAAAACCTGGCCTACAGTACAAATCATCAAACAAGACCATAACAGAAAGCTATGATGGTTCACATCTCAATGTAAACAGCGCCGATTGGTTCCTCATAGTCACAGATCTAATGTGTTGTCATGGTCAAACTATTAACCAGCTGCACTGTATCTATTGAGCTGATCCCTTTTAATGACACTCAATGGATCATGTGATCCAAATACATCAAAAGTAAAACCAGTTTAAAAATAGAGCAAGCAGACTGTGTATGTCCCTCTTTGTCCAGCTAACCACAACAAAACAGCATCACAGAATAAAACCACTCCACAGTACACTACACAAGCTAACACTGTTTTTTTTACATCCTGGACTTCTCAGACCTGTGTTCTTCAATACCACTAAACCATTTGTCTTACTGTTCTCAGACCTGTAGTTCTCACTGCAGTTCTTAGCTGTCCCTCAGACTTTACAACAGTCCAGATCTAAGACTTGTGTTTCTGCCAGCCCAGCTCAGCCAGCTGCCAGAGATCTCCATCTCTACAGGAAGCAGTACAAAGCTACACGATGAGATAAAATACGATGAGAGTACAGTACATCCTGCACCTCTGTCTGCTGTTTTTTCTCTCAGAGAGAACAGATTTCTGGATGCTGCAGTGAAAGAAGACCAGTGAAAGAGTCCCAGAACAAGTAGCAAGATTGACTTAACCCGTACCAAAAAAGGTTTGTGTGCTTCAAAAATTTCAGCATTAGCTAAAGTACGTCAGAATGACTCCAGTGCGTTTTTTACATCTTGTACATGAGCTATTTTTGCAAAGGTTCAACTTTTGCATACTTGGGACATGATAGAAGATTTTACAGCAGCCTGTAATGACATTAGTAGGCATGTTTTTAAAACAGGAGACCTTTTTAGAGATAGAGCAACTACACTTATGTTTATGAAGAAATTATTTAAAATGAAGTACGAGGGTTTTTCCAAATGTTTCCGCACTTTCCAAAACAAATTACCTCACTTTTCTACATAGTCACCTTCCCTTGCATTTTTTCCAGCGTCATACCAACTTTTTAATGCCATCAGGAAAAAATGTTTTTGGTTGAGCGTGTAGCCACTGATGCACCGGTGCTTTCACATCATCATCACATGAAAATCTTCTTCCCTTAAAGCTTCTATGAGCGGTCCAAAAAGGTGGAAATCAGATGGCGCTAAATCTTGACTTAAGCTCCGTTTACTACTACTCCCACCCTCACCGTTTCCAACGAAAATATAAAAGTGCGGAAACTTTTTGAAGATCCCTCATATTAAGCATGATGGTCCTGAACCCCAAAGAAATAAACTGTATTCTGTAAAATTACCTGAACAAGCCTTTACTAAACCTGGCCAGTTTTGCTGTTTACTTTTAAGCCGAAATGAAAAGTAGATCTAAATTAAATCCACACCGTTTACTCAAAAAAACTATTTCCTCATGCTAAAATATTATAACCATTATGTACCTAGTGCCAGCTTTATTGTATATGAGCAAAAAGTAGGAACCATTTATAAAACAATACAAGCCATTTACTTACATTTATCTTTGTTCATATCATGACCTTTTAAAATGTATTTACTTACTTATTTTTTTGTACACAAAGAGCAATGCTACCTGACCTTTTTTATCAAGTAAACTGCACCAGCAGTTATTTCCAGTCTTTCAAAAAAGTTCTACATATTTACATAATTGGCCTATAAGTATAAATATGCCACCTCATTTTTATGTGGCACAGGCCACCAGGGTACAGTATCAATTATAACTTTATTATGATCATAATTTATGTTAATGCAAACACTCACCCGGCACACAGACATCTGGTTGGTGGTGAGAGTGCCTGTCTTATCGGAGCAGATGACTGATGTACAGCCCAGCGTTTCCACCGAGGGCAGTGAGCGCACTATAGCATTTTTCTTTGCCATTCTTCGTGTGCCCAGTGCCAGGCAGGTGGTGATGACGGCGGGCAAGCCCTCTGGGATGGCGGCCACTGCCAGCGCCACCGCGATCTTGAAGTAGTAAACTGCGCCACGGATCCAGGAGCCTCCGTGCACGGGGTCGTTAAAGTGGCCAATGTTGATGATCCACACAGCAATGCAGATAAGTGAGATCACCTTGGAAAGCTGCTCACCAAACTCATCTAGCTTCTGCTGGAGCGGTGTCTTCTCCTGCTCCGTGGAGGCCATCTCATCACGAATCTTGCCAATCTCAGTGTTCACACCCGTGGCCACAACAACACCCACCGCCTTACCGGCGGCAATGTTGGTGCCCTATAAAAAAGAAATCAAAGAAATGGTTCTTTAACACTCTTGTATGTTGTGTGATAAGAGCTCACCTTTCATCATCTTTCATCCCAAAACTATGAAAGGTCAGGCAAGTAAAGTTGGAGCTGATTCTTTTTTGGACCGGCATTTAATCAAAGTAATACAAAGAAGGGCTGAGCTGATAACTGGTGGAAAGGTCAGCATGGCTGTGAGTAAAGGCACTCACAGAGAACAGCATGTTCTTCTTGTCCTGATTGACAGCGCGAGGGTCAGGAACGGGGTCGGTGTGTTTGATGATGGAGACAGACTCACCTGTACAAAGAAAATAAAATGTTAGTCTGTACATAGAGGAATATGTTTATATACTTGGTGATACACACAAGTACATACATTTGAAAGATTTTTACATGAAATACTCCTAACATGTGGTCTGATTTATCTAAACTGTCACGACAAACTCATTTAATGTCTTTATTAAACACAATGATTCATCCTATTCTTATCCAAAAACAGCTTTGGGCTGTGAACCTTTGTGCTAACAGCTTTTCTAAATATAGGTGTTTCATTTAGTTAGGACTGGTGGTGTTAGAACTTTTTATAGGGCAACTGTGTCTGCTCTATATAAAAATGTTCTTATAAACCACTGAACTAAATAGTTGCACAAAGTCACCAAAAATAAAATGACTTAACTGCCCTTCAAGTCTCAAATAGACCAACCATGTACAAATAAAAGAATATTCAATGCTGGTGCTACCTGCACACATTCTTGAAAGATTACACTAAAAGCACAAAGTAAAATGCTGTTAAACAAGGGTGATAAAGAAGCAAAGAGTAATGGCAAGCATTTCGTTTGCCCATTCATTTAAAAACAGCACTTGTAATGCTGGGACAATCAAGAAAGCCTTAATTGATGTTCCAGTTTATTCCAAAGCTGTTCAGTGGAGTTGAGGTCAGGGCTCTGTGCAGGTTACCGGAGTTTATTTAAACCAATTTTTTCCTCATGTCTTTATAGATCTTGATTTGTCATGCTGGGACAGGTAGGGTCCTTTCCTAAACTGTTGCTCTAAACGTGGAAGCATATAATTAATTAAACATGTTAATTATTGTGGCTGAAACACGTTAATTCAAAAATTTGATGAGGTGTCCCAGTACTTTTGTCCATATAGTGTAGTTCAAATTAATCAAAAATTAATTCATATTATATACAGGAAATATGGTATAATCAGATGTGACAAGGAATACAAAGATTGAAATGGAGTATTGCAGATTTCCAGCGTTGTTTGTTGCCACAAATTGTCATGCTTTTCTGTGTGTTGCCCCTTGACCAGATATCCTGGGTAAAATGTTTTCATAAGCAATAGATAAACAGAGGATGGGTGACTGTGTCCAAATAATTCTTGATGCTCTAACTAGACCAGTGGTCACAAGCTCAAATTCACCTGGAGTTATACCCCTCACCAAATCTCTGTTGCCTTGTAAGCATAGCTGTGGGCAAACTAATAGAAACTGAATAACAAAAAACCTAGTAACTCAACAACAAAATGGTTTAGAACATGATAAGAGATACTAATAAAAATGTCTGATCAGCATCTACAGGAAACATATCTGCTGGTATTGGTTCTACCAGTCCTTTGGTACAGTGACTGTTAGCATTATGTGAACCTAGCCTTTGGGGGGGGACACATATCAGTGTACCCTTAGTGCCCGTCCCAAGCCCTGACAAATAGGAGAGTTGCATCTGGAACAACAAGTCATAAAAACTGTGCCAAATTAAATATACATTTGAATGATCTGCTAGAAAAGAAATCCTTCATCCATTCACTTATATTACAATGCTCATCTGTTTACACAATTCAAACAATCTGCTCTGGTATATGCAAATATAAATAAATGTAACCCTTAGTTACCAGTGAGGATAGATTGGTCGACTCTCAGCGTAGTAGACTTGATGGAACAGATACGGATGTCTGCAGGTACTTTGTCTCCCACTGGACAGCAGCAAAACAGAAGAGAGAACAAGACATTAGGTTCAACTTTAAATACTACACCTCTGAGAAGCACTACATGTCTAGAAAATCACTTTGAACTTACATACATACACACATACTTCTAACTTGCATGAATAAAAACAGCATTCTACCCATCATGTTTTCCCAGCAGTTTTAGCCATTACTAGTACTTTAACCCAATATTTTTCAGTAATATGGTAAAATGTAAAGAATAATACAAATGTCTTATCTCTCAAACCATTGCAAAAATGAAAGCAAGGGCTGTGGTAGTTCAGCAGTTATGGTACTGGACTAGCAATTGAAAGGTGGCTGTTGTCACTAAAGCAAGGCCATTACCCTAAATTGCTTGGATTGTATTTGGTCACAATTGTAAGTTGCTTTTGCAGGTGTTCAGGTGGCACAATCGAATGCACTAAAGTCTCAAACTTTTGTTCCAAGCAGCCAAAGTAGGCACAATGGGCTGGTCGAGGCACCTACTCTAGTGGCGGATCATTCACAAAGTTCAAACGTGGATCTCCATGCGCCGTATGGTTTTGTATGAGACTCCCGTGTATAGCATATGAAAAGACGCAGCCAACATAAACATAAAATATGCCAAATAAGTTTGTAGTCCTATATGAATAAACTTTACCGTTAACTTATTCACAAAAAGTGAGTAATCCTTAGGATGTAGGAAAGCAGTTCAATGAGATCTTAAAATGCTGGATGGATGGTAAGGATGTTATGCAGATCTCATAATTTTCTTAAAAACAACAACTAGCTTTGCATTTCTGGATGAAGCATTCAGGTTGAAACCACACCACTGTCTCAACACTGTATATTAGGCCTTTTTTTCCTGGAGGCAAAAAAACTAATCCTGTGTAATTGTCTTGATATCAGGTGTGTACGCTTGCATAAAGTGAACTATAGAGATGATAAGAAAATCATTTACCAAGCAATGATGTTTTACCCAAATGACAAGAACTTAGAATTTAGGGTGGCACAGCTGTCTAATTTGCTTGCCCACCACTATTAACCGGCAAAGTATCGACACAGACACGATTGGCCATGTCTGTGGGGTGGCAAAAGCCCTGCGAAGGATTGGCGCCCTGTCTGGGGTATTTCTACCTGGCACCCAGTGTTTCCCAGTGGAACAGTATCTGCCCCAACTGGTTTATAAAAATGAAATGACAAACATTATTTAAGCTGAGAATTCAACTGAATGTTACATGATTTAATTCTATTTGCAAGCAGTTACTAAATCAAGTGAACAAAGAAAGGCATGAGCAAGAGACCTGAATTTATCATGTTAAAACAGTGAAACATACATCTAATCAAGATGTACTAACCAATAAAGTCCCTGTAGCAAGACCAATACTGAGCTAAAATCCTAGGCTGATACAGAACCAACTTGATGTGTGGGAATGTTTGTGATTTGTGAACTGCCACAGCTCATCCATGTAAACACTAGACACAAAGTTTTGCAGCAAGTAGCTGTCACACATTCGGTGATTTGTAAGGATGATTTCCAAGACAAAAAAACAACAGGAAAAAAATTCCTTTTCAGGACAAAACTGTCAGATTATCTGGCATACTTTCTCATTGCCCTTGACCGGGAAAGAAGAAAATAGCATGGGAGCAAAGATGCATCGGGTCAAACACGGGAAAACTATTTTAATCTGTTCCCTGATGCACCGCTGATCAGGTTTAAATGTGGACGCACAAGAGCAGCTGCCCTGAACAGGAAGAGCTGTGGGAGATCAGAGCAGTGGGCTGTCAATCAAAGACCAAAGGAATATAAAAAATTTTAAAAAAGGATAATAAAAACCCTAAAAGGTGTTGGTGTGGCAAATCAGTCCGTTATGCTAGTCCACCATTGCTGAGATCTGGGTTTGAATCTCAGTGGTGCTATTGGCCAGTTGGGCATCCAAACAGACATGATTGGATGCAGGGCAGAAGTCTCCCTGATCAGGGTGCCAATCCATTGCAGGGCTTCGGCCACCACCCCCAAGGTTGAACCAGACCTGCCGTGACTGACCAGGATGAGACAGTTCTTAAGAATGAAAATAACTAAAAACACTAAACAGAAAAACACTAATCATAGAGCATATGTGTATATAGCATATAAATATAAGCATATAATGGCTTGCATATTCACTCTTAAAGGCTTGTATTTTAGTAGGATAGAACAAAAACATATTAGTATTTGATCCCATACAAAAGAAAAAAAAATATTGAATTAAAACGAAAATAGCTTTTTCTTTTAATGACATCTGCCTATTTCCACACTACCCAGAAAACTGCATCATAATGTTTCTATATTGCCATATCAGTATGTAGTCGTATTGCACAGCCCTAAGAATTATAAAAAAATTAACTTAAATTATTGGACACAGATATTTGTTTATTTATTTAGATGTGTTATGCCGTGCTTGCACAGTGGATTTTTTACGACAGGAAAGGTAATTCATATCTTCTTATATTCATATTTCAGTTTATAGTCCTGGTCAAGTGCTGTTCTTTGGATGTGCTCTTTCAGACCATTTCAGACTGTTTTCATTTTGGTTTGATTAAAGATTTTACTCTTAGTCTCAGGAATTGCTATAGATTGTTGTTACTGTAAGTATTAAGGACATTCAGTTAATACATGTTTGATTGAAATGGGTATACTGCAGGTATCACAGAGTGTAGGAGCTTCCCCTCATAAGAAATGTGTGTTTATCGTGTGTGGACACATACAAATACACGTCAAAAGTATGTACCACTCTGCTTACTGCTGTACATTTGCATTACTTAGTGTTAAGCGTTAGGCTTGGTTATTGGCTTGGTGCTATGGATGGACAAGCATTGGTATTGGCCAGCGTGTAGGTGCACTCTATTCAAACTCGAGTCTGAAACATGTCAATCTGACTGCGCAGAGCTACGGAAGTGAGGGCATTGTGCACCAGTTATACAGCTCTTTTCCCAGAAAGACTTAATGCACTTAGATTGCTAAATGAGGAACAATGTACTGAATGGCATGGGTCACGCTTTTGTGAAGGTCAGTCGGCATAGTTTACAGGCAATGCGATTCCATTCCAGCTGCTCGGGAACGGGCGAACGGGGTCAAATTGGGACCATCATTTCTGAGAAAAGTGCAGTGCACAGAGAGGCGAATACTGCTCATCAATTCTTTCCATGTGTGGACATGACTTAAGAGATGCAGACTGGAATTTGGAACATTTTTGCTAGGCTGTTTTATGCTACTCAACAGGTTCATAATTCTCTTTGACACCGTTGTTGCGGTTGATTTATTATGTTGTGTGTACACACAATCCTGTACAATTTGGCCAGCAGCTAGAGACCTTATTATTAATAATATAAAGACAAACATGTTAAATGTTAAGCATATTAATATCATAAATCACTGATTATTGCATACATTGTAAAGGAATAAAATCAAACATAGGTCCTCGGGTGGTGCGGCAGTAAATTGTGCTAGCCCACTACCACTGGGATCCAGGGTTCAAAATCCCCAGCAGTGCTATCAACCAGTCTGGAGTCTACATAGATACACAAATGGCTGTGTTAGAGAGGGAGGTGGCCGAGGCACCACGATGGATAGGCGATAAATACTTGACTTGAAAAGTACAATAAAGACCTCCAAAATACTGTGTAAAGCCTTTGCAGAAGAGTGGAGGCTGTTATAGCTGTAACCTTAATGTAACCTTAATGCTCATAGGTTGGGAACCATCCAACCACCCAACCACCAAAATACATACCAAGCCCCCTTCCTATTCCCAGACATACCTTGAACTGATTTACTTTGTGATCCACCCACCATCGTACCACCTTACTCTTTAATATCTGCTGCTATATAAACCCTACACTGCTAACTGTATATCAGAATATGTTTTTTACCTCACTTATTATTTACTTCGTACCATATACTGACCAAAACTACTCTTCTTTTTGGTCCCAGACCCTCAGTGTCTTTAGATTACAAATGTCTCTTGTAATTATTGCAGTTCTTATTGTTTTATTTTTTGCACTTGTGTTCTGTGTTGTTCCCTGGTCCTGGAGAAACGTTGTTTCATTTCAATATGTACTTGTATAAAGCTCAAATGACAACAAAGCCTCAAACTCTCTTGAATATTGTATATAGAACCCACCTACTTTGAGTTTTATCACCACCTGCCTACCAATGTACCTACCAACCGAAGTATAATTCTTAGAACCTACCTTACCTTTGATCCACCTACCTAGCACATAACTCAACCTCCTACCCACCTAATAATTCTCTCACCCCCTAATTCTCTCCATCTACCTACTTTGCAGTCCACCAACCCACTTACCACTCCTGTAACTCACACCTATCTGCCTAGCCACTCCACCCACTTATTTATTCATCTACCAAGCCTGTAGGTACAAGCTTGTCCTCTAACCTCGCTTATTTGTCCTCCCTCTCAGCCACACCACTCAATCAAGCAGTTAAAAAGCACAAAGCCCTCCAAAACACCTACACAGGACATCAAGCACCCAGAACCAGTGCAGCAATAGGCATGATTCTTCAAAACCCTACTCACTCTTCAACTTCTGTTTGTGAGAGTGCCAAACAAACCTATACGTGGCTCCTGCAAGAAGAGCCCAGAGCGTCAATCTATCTGCCACAATAACAAATACAAGACACAAACGTAAGATTACTATAGGCTTACAGTGTTCAACACTTATCTTTAGTACACAGTCCTACAGCTTCTGCTAAATAGCATAATGTTTACGATGGCACATCAAACAAACAGCCTTTACCACCTACAGCTAACTGTTTGGGAATTGGCACTGCAGCTTGCAGTCTGAGGTGCTCGTCTCACTGATTGAGAAATCATTTAAATGTGAATGGTTAAGATTTGCAAGTGCAGTAAAAATGTTGGAAATGTTCAAACAACTAAAGTACATAGGAATCATGTTGGAAAGATAATTCTTTAACCACCTGTGGTACAGCATTTTGATCCTTTACATTTATACTGTAATGTATTATTAGCTGCTCTGACACTCATCATGATGCTAAAACACCAGAATGGCCATTAGGCACCTGTCCTGTAAAGTCATTGACAAACGTTTATCCATCTCTCAGCCATTCATGCATGCATCTGTGTCGCCTTGCTGACAGACTGAGGACAAAAGACACCTGGCAAAAGGCCAACTTCTGTCCATCAGCCTCCTCAGTGACGGGAGATGATCGCCAGCTCCGGTGCAATCCAGCGTGCCGGCCAACATTTTTGGAATCCCAGCACCCGTGAGGACAGAGGTTCACTGGCCTCCACAGGACACAGGGAGGAGCGAGAGAAGGTGTACTACGAGGACTTCCTTTTATGGTCATCTCTGTCAGAGCCAACAACAGGAGTAGAACTCAGCACCGTTATCAATCACAGGCCACCAGCAAGCTTGATGTGAGGGGATTTCCTCTGGTGCAGCAGCTGTTTAGCGAATGGCATAAATCACATGTTTAAAACGTTTCCATTACATCTTGCACAGTGTTGTGTGATCTTTTAGTCTGATATAAGACAGATCACACATGTCTACAGTTCTTTAAATATTTTAATGTTATCTTTTGAGATTTCCTAGATGCCAGAATCTATAATCAATCAATTTTAGGGCCATTGCTAGTCCACCCCCAATTTGAACCCAGATCTCAGCATTGGTGGGCTAGCATAAGAGACCGCTCTGCCACCCGAGTGCCTGCAGATTATGTAAATGTTCCAACCCAGTGATAAATTATGTATTATTACTAAAACTCTGCAGTCAGTTAAATGCTCAATTAAATGGTGTTACTATTAATGTTGTGCCTTTTAGTGCTCGTTTGCCAAATTTTAAAACAAAGGCATTTTTCCAACAAGGGTTAGACTTAGCGTGGCTCTCCATATCCAGATATGGCTGTGTGTAGGAACCCAAAACCGGCAAGTGATAAGATGCAGACGCAGATTGGACACGTGTTGGAAAGGACATGGTGTGTTGGAAAGGACAGCTCTCAGTGATCAGATCGGGGGGTTGTGCAGGTGGCAGCGAATTCCCGTTCGGGAATTAACTAGAGTGGGAGATAAAGGGGGAAAATCCAGAAAAACAGAGAGTAACAGTTTTAATGTTGACCTATTTTGTAGCCAAGTATTTGAAATAATACTGACAAAAAAACAACAACAACAATTACATTAAGGCTTTTATTAAAAGGACAATTTGGATGAACAGTTTTTTGTTCTTTTTTTAACTGGAAAGAATAATACCCTAAATACGCTAAAGTGAAGTTAATAAAAGTTTATACATTAATTAATAAAAGTGTTCTTGGGTGTGTCTGGTCTCATTGTGCAATGGCACCCACACAGACACATTTGTCTGTGCCTGAGGGAGAGCTGGTGAAATGAGTTCATTAATGCTGATGCAACTGTGGCTTCTGCTGGCCAGTCAAGGCACCTGGTTGATTCACAGATAGTGGTGCAAGACTCTCCGTACGCATTACTGCTCTCTGTGAGACCCCATCTCTGACAAGTAAAAAGAAGCAGTCAATGACTGCGCGGAGGGGGCATGTGATAATCTGCAGCTTGGTCAGGGTGGGTGTCTACAGCAGCAAGGAAGTTACAAATGGAAATTGGATAAGACTAATTTAGACTGAGATGATTAAAACAAAAGAGCAAAAATAACACAACAATAAAACAATACTTACTACCAGCATTTATAGGTTGTTTTACTTGTAATTATGCCTTCATCTTAACATTTAAGAGTAAGTGGTGCTAAGTGCACTTTTGAAGGTGACTTTGCCCTCCGTGTGAACTGCCACTCACATCACACACTGCATTACTGCAACAATCGGCTTCTCTAACGTCGGTGTAGGGCTGGACGATATGGCTAAAATTTATGTCACGATATAACTCCTAATTTTGGTCGATATGATATAATTCCAATATCGATATGAATAATACAAATGTCAGAAAAACTGCCAACATTGAAACGCTGTACCTGCAAACCTCTGAAAAATTTATTTGCAAAGTCTATAAAATCTCACCCTTTACAACTACATAATATTTTAGAAATAATAATAATAATAATAATAATAATACAAATCAATTAGCTTTCACCTTTTACTTGTATTCAGCATTTGTATACAGACAAAAACACGACTTGAAAATATATAATATAATATATTAACATGTCTTAACCAGAGGTGGAAAGAGTACTAAAATATTGTACTTAAGTAAAAGTACTATTACTTTAATCAATTTTTACTTAAGTACGAGTAAAGTTACTAGTCTAAAAATCTACTCAAGTAAAAGGTAACTCATTTAAAATGTACTCAGAGTAAACGTTACTTAGTTACTTTATTAACAGCAGGGGGGGGGGTCTCTTCTGTGTAATGCAAACAGGACAAGTGGATATAAATCTCACAATAGTTGTTTTTAATTCAAATATAATAGAAGAAACATGTTGATACAACATTTAAAACATTTAGGGGTGTGTAATGTGTCATTTTAGTCCCATAAAACTTTTTTAAACTGTATAACCACTAGTGATGTGTCGTAGAATTATTTGAATCTATTGAACGGCCCTTTAAACTGAAATAAAGGAATCGATTCGCGCTTTATGTATATATACGGCTCTTTAAAAGGAACTGAGACAAAAGATCCGTCTCCCCGTGGGAGAATTCACTGCAGCAGTTTCCCAGACGCGATTTCTTTAGCGTTTATTATTTTACTCAGTAACGGATCTTATTTAAAATGTAGCGAATTACAATTCTTAATACAAAACATACTGAAGTAAAAGTAAAATTACAGGCTGTGAAATCTACTTTAAAAAGTAGAAGTACACAAAAACAAAAGAGTACACTCAATTACAGTAACGCGAGTAAATGTAATTCGGTACTTTCCACCTCTGGTCTTAACTAACTTTAATCCACAACATGGACTGATTATTATTTGTACGCAAACATTTTCGAACAAAAGTTCTCGACCAGGATAAAGAATACAAAAAGTGCTTAAGAGTTGCTGCAGAATTTGCTGCAGCAGATGTTGTGCTTAAAGAATACATTAAAAAAAAGATTCTAGTCTTTACTCTCTTATCAACTATTTCTACTGCTTCTTTTTTAACTGTGGATGCTCGTTTAGCCGCTAACATCCACCGTGTTGTAGCGGAGTGTAATCAGAGCGGTAACGCTGAGCACTGGCTTCGTGCCTGTGGCGCACGTCATCACGTACTGACGTATGCATATCGATCGAATTTGTTTATAAATCATATCACCGTTATTGAAACATTTTCTATCGCGATATATATCGATATCGAATTATTGTCCAGCACTACGTCGGTGCCGGCTATAAATAAAGCATTTCATAATCTCACCACACTTGTTAAAAATACCATCTACAACTACTCTTTAAAGAAGGAAAAAAGCAGTTATAGGTAGGAGTACTTTAAAAATCATGCAGCAGCCTACATACTACAGCCCACTCTCATTTTCTCTGCATAATGAACCTCAGCCAGTAAAGATTTCAGCCAGGTTTAACTCATTTCTCATGAAGCCTATAGCAGCTAAAACCTGCAGCGTCATCATAACACTCAGTTATGACTAACTGCGCCAGACAAATCCAAGCTCCCTTTCAAGCTGGAAATAAATCAGTCTCAATCTTCTTTCAGTTCCAGCATTGGTGTGTGCTGTTTTGTGTCTGTGCTGACCGAGCAAAGAGCTTTGTGAAGGATGTGTGAGCAGCATCAGCAGGACGTGTGTATGGAGGAGTGTAAGTATAAGCTTATAAGTATAAGTATAAATGTATTGTGGAGGTGTGCAGCTCGTCTCAGTATTTAAAGCAGTTATCAAGCAAAGCCTACATTCATAACTACATAATCAACTCTGCAACGACAGTGATATGTGCACTAAAGGTGAAACTCTATGTCATGGTAAAGTCATGCATCCTAGTTAGGGCGCATTCACATGAGAAGCGTTTTGCGCTTCGCTCACCGCAGCATCAGTTCCAACCGCCGCTTTTACGTCATCAAAGTGCGAATATGAGACGAATCTGCATTTGTGTGGAATAACAGTCAAATTCACTCTGAAAGCATTTACATACATGTTTAGCCGGATTTTCTCACCGTTTTACTTTTAAACTTGTGTTATAGCTCGTGGTGCTGAAAAATTGTGAGAATCAGCTTTTCCGAGAGAGTCTAAAAGGCTTATTGTTAAAAAAAAAAAAAGTGTTTTAGTGTACATCATACTGTATGTGCATCATATTGGCCATCACTATGCAAAAGTCATTCTACCCTTGTTGTCACTGCAAAACTGACTGCACCTGTCTACTGAAGACTATTACTGAAGCAAGAGTTGCATAGGAGTATAGCTCATTTCTCTATTTATTCACTTACTTGCTCACTTCTAGGGACAATTCAGAGTAGCCAATCCACCTTCTGTATGCTTTGGGAAGGTGGAAAAGAAAAAGTAAACTCATGGACACAGGTATGCAAAAGTTCCTACAAACAGTAATTGAAAACAAGGCTTGAAAACTTTTATGTTGTCAAGACCCGAGGCTGCTGTGAAGCACCTGCTCAACAAGTTGAACCCCCCTAACTTACTATTAACAAAGACATGTCATTTAGATTTTCATGGATAGTCATGATCTAGATCAGCCTTTCTCAGCTGAATACTTGCATACTTTTGGGTTAAAAAAAAAAGTTTGACAAACACAGATCTAGAGGTTTTAATAAGATTATGATTAAGGCCCTACCTCATTCATGGCCGTGAAAATCGTGTCCATGAAATGAGCCGTTTCCTGTGTAATATGCAATTTGCATTGCAGTATGTGGCAGTCTTAGCAATTCTACAGCAATTTAGTTAGCAATCGATTAGTCAAAATGTTCAAGGTGTCCAAGTGTAAAGCAGCTAAAAACACTACTAGGGTCACTGAGTGTGGAAAACTCCCAACCAATTCTGTGGACGCGGTGGAGGAGGGGGGTCAAAACACGGACAAGTATTTTTGTATTTAAGACAGAGCCTCGCACCTTTACTGAATGTCCTAGGTTCACATTCAACTATTAAAGTAAGCTGTGCTGTGTATTGTAGTTTCTATTTATTCTGTCATTCAGTTTATGAGAGTTATTTAATGACTGCCATTAAACAGCAGTGTTAGCAACGTTTGTGTTTCTCTGCTTACTCATACCATGACCAGTTAAATGGGTCTTACCAGCTACCTCCACAATGTCTCCAGGCACAATGTCCTTGGCCTTGATCCTCTGCACAGTCTTTCTGTCCTGTCTGTAGACTTTTCCCATCTCCGGTTCATACTCCTTAAGAGCTTCGATAGCATCTTCGGCATTACGCTCCTGTAAAACAGAGAACTCTTACAAGCAAGAAAGAGCCAAATCTGTTCTTCAGCTAAGAAAGCTACGTTTTAGTGGTACTTCTAAACCAAGCAACCACAAATAAAAAATAATAAAACTGAACAAGCTGCATGTACAAACTCACCTGCCACACACCTACGATGGCATTGGCTATGAGAATTAGCAAGATTACAAAAGGCTCCACGAATGCTGTGATCGTCTCCTCTCCCTCCTCAAACCAGGCTAAAACCTGAAAAGTAAAAACAGAGTATATACACACTGTCATACAAGCTTTCCAGACATAAATAATTGGATGTGAAAATGTTTCAATCTCGTCTTCGCTACACTATATGGCCAAAATTATTTGGACACCTGACCATGAGATTGTTGGACAATTCGTTTCAAAAACAAATGCTATGTGAACTTTTCAGCTTTAACAACAACCACTCTGTTGAGAAGGCTTGTCACTAGACTTTAAAGTAGGTCTGTGGGAATTTGTGCATATTCAGTCAAAAGAGCAATTGTATGGCTGGACACTGATGTTGGTCAAGAAAAGCCAGTTTATTCCAAAGCTGATCAGTGGGACTGAGGTCAGGGATCTGTGCAGGTCACTGGAGTTTCTTTAAACCAAGCATTTCTTCATGTCTTTATAGAGCCTGCTTTGTGCACAAGGGTACAGTAATGCTGGAACAGGAAAGGAACTTCCCTAAACTGTTGATGCAAAGTTGGAAGCATATAACGTCCTTTGTTTAAAACACATGAATGCAGAAATGAGAAGGGATTAGGGCTGGGTATCGCCACCAATTTCCTGGATCGATTCGATTCCGATTCACCAGGTCCCGATTCGATTCGATCTTCGATTTTCGATTCGATTTTCGATCCAATTTCGATTCAACACATTTAGGCATATTTGAGTTACATTAACAGGTTTTGTTTACATATGTACAGATGTTCAGAGAACGAATGTGATAATTGTACAAAGAACACTCATTATTAAAAATATTTGTGTATTTTGTTTACATAAATAATTAATCCAAAACAGAAAACAGTAACATTCAACAGCCAGGTGTATGTTTACATTACATTTACAATGTTGTAGCATGTCAGACAAATGAAATAATAATAAAAAATGAATGTTACTGTTTTCTTCCATTTGTCTGACATGCTACAACATTGTAAATGTAATGTAAACATACACCTGGCTGTTGTACAGCTTATGCCAAGTTTACGCTACACGACACTCTGATTAACACGTGGTCACTGTAATGTTCACACTACACGACTGATCGGCGATGGGGAGTTTTACACTACACCATCTATCACCAGGGGGAATCACAGGCGAGCTTCTCTGGTCTCCAAAACTACGTTTTGTCACGAAAACACACGTGAGAAGTGATGAAAGGTTTAATGATACCACGTCCAAACATGCACATCAACAAGTAGCGAGCAATCAAAGTTTGTGCGCTTATGAAATAAATGAATCTGAGTGGATTTGGCAACACGAGCAGCATGGATCGTTCTGTAGTGAGTTGGAGGTTAATAAATATTTTGTTTTGTAGAGAACGATCTCGCGTGTGCTGATGTATTCTGATAGAAACTATATTGCGCTCCACCACCTGTTTCCAACCTCTCCCCTGTGTTTCCCCTCGCTGTTTCTCACATTGATTGAGAGCCGAGTTTTGATCGCAGAGCGAACACCGAGTTCCTCCCGAATCCAGAGCCGAGCGAAAATCAGTGCAAAAAGTTGTGTAGTGGTCATAACTTGAGCTTCTGCCATGCTAAACTGATGTGCAGGTCAGATCTCGTTGCATGAAAAAACAGTGGCTGGTCACGCGAAATTAAAGGGGGTAACAATAGTAATAGATTTCCGTGTGCACCGTAAAAAGGGGCGTATTTAAAAAATCGATCTCGCATTTATATGAATCGATATCGGATCGTTCAAATAAAGATCGATTAAAATCGAAAAATCGATTTTATAAACCCACCCCTAGAAGGGGTGTACCAATACTTTTTTCCATATTGTGTAAATATTAGAGGTGGCCATTTGAAAATAAAAATAAATAAAACATTATTAACAAATCTGTGCATAAGTTTTACATTTTAAAAACAGTGCTAGGTGACGGTCATATTCTTAGTGGTTGCTGCACTTGGCAAAGGGTTGAAAGAAAGCTGTAATAAATAGTGTAACATAGACTCCCCCCTCAGACATAGCCAATCTGGTCTGTATGTAGATAGCACAGCTGGGAATTTGAGCCCTGGATCTCAGCAGTAGTGTGCAAGCATCATTTACTGCTGCATCACCTGAGCGCCAGCAAACAAATCAACAATACTAAATATTCAGAAAGGTGTCAGCAAATTTCTACTCATAGATTACTAAATATTACACTGGTCCTGGAGTGTCCTTGTCTATGACACTAAATTCAACATTTGATCACATGTAATTAGCTATGAGGGTTCTCCAAAAAATGTCCACACTTTTTTTAAAACTCTATTTATTAAAAATTTCTAAAACTAAATAACATTACTTTTCTACATAGTCACCTTCCTTCGCGATGTGTTTTTCCTAGCAACGTACCATTTTAATGCCATCAGCTAAAATGTTTTTGGTTAGGCCACTCAGGTGGCGCAGCGGTAAACACACACGCTGACACCAGAGCTGGGATCTCGAATACATTGTATCGAGTCTCAGCTCTGCCTGCCGGCTGGGCTGAGCAGCCACATGAACAACGATTGGCCTGTTGTTCAGATAGGGGTGGGATATTAAAGCCGGATAAGAGACTCTCTCATAACTAATGCAATTACAACCTCTGCTGGCTGATTGATGGCACCTGCACATAGACAAGAAAAGAGTGCTGTCAGGGTGTGTCTCTCCGTGCACAGTGCTCTTCCGCATCGCACTCATCAAAGTGTAGGTGACAAAATGCATACGTTTTTGGTTGACCGCATAGCCACTGATGCACTGCTGCTTTCACATTATCACATGCAAATCTTCTTCCCCTTAAAGCTTCTTTGAGCGCTAAAAAAAGTTGGAAATCAGATGGCACTAAATCCGGACTATAAGCTCTCTCTCGGTCTCTCAGACACGATCAAATACCACTACTCCCACCCTCACCGTTTCCAAAGAAAATATTAAAGTGCAGAAACTTTTTGAAGATCCCTTGTAGTTAATGTGTGCGTCAGGTGTGTTGCTACCTGATAGAGACTAGCAAAAGCAGCTAACGTGCCTGCATCCCACACAAACAACTATTATTACCAATTATTAAGTAATTATTCACAATAAATGCAACATGGCTGTGTGCTCTGTGATTGATCTTTTTTAATCAAAACTTTTCATTCAACCTTATGAACCTTACTGTACCTGCTTATGTTTGTAATCTTTCAGAGACTAAGACTATGATTAAAATGTGCACATTCATGTATCACTGTTCTGTTTAGTTGAGCCATCAAGTGATGCCAATTTTGATACATAAAGCCAGCAGTCGCAATGGTTTTCTGTTCCTCACAGAAAATGCAACACACTTATCAAAGCATGACCGAGCTAATGAGCTGACAAGTCACAGGCAGCATCAAAATCTGTAGCACAGAAAACTGCAAATGCTGCCACTGCAGTCTGGCTTTCTTCACTCACTATTCTCATATAAAGATCACAATCATACAGTGGGGCCAAAAAGTCAGCCACTGATTGTGCAAGTTCTCCTACTTAGAAAGATGAGAGAGGTCTGTAATTTTCATCATAGGTACACTTCAACTATGAGAGACAAAATGAGAAGAAAAAAAAATCCAGGAAATCACATTGTAGGATTTTTAAAGAATTTATTTGTAAATTATGGTGGAAAATAAGTATTTGGTCTCCCACAAACAAGCAAGATTTCTGGCTCTCACAGGCCTGTAACTTCTTATTTAAGAAGCTCTTCTGTCCTCCACTCGTTACCTGTATTAATGGTACCTGTTTGACCTCGTTATCTGTATAAAAGACACCTGTCCACAGCCTCAAACAGTCAGACTCCAAACTCAACCATGGCCAAGACCAAAGAAAATTGTAGACCTGCACCAGGCTGGGAAGAGTGAATCTACAATAGGCAAGCAGGTTGGTGTGAATAAATCAACTGTGGGAGCAATTGTAAGAAAATGGAAGACATACAAGACCATTGATAATCTCCATCGATCTGGGGCTCATCCCGTGGGGTCAAAATGATCATGAGAACGGTGAGCAAAAATGCCAGAACTACACGGAGGGACCTGATGAATGACCTGCAGAGAGCTGGGACCAAAGTACCAAGGCTACCATCAGTAACACACTACACCGAGAGGGACTCAAATCCTGCAGTGCCAGGCGTGTCCCACTGCTTAAGCCAGTACATGTCCAGGCCCGTCTGAAGTTTGCCAGAGAGCATATGGATGATCCAGAAGAGGATTGGGAGAATATCATGCGGTCAGATGAAACCAAAATGGAACTTTTTGGTAAAAACTCAACTCGTCGTGTTTGGAGGAAGAAGAAGAACCCAAGAACTCCATACCTACTGTGAAGCATGGGGGTGGAAACATCATGCTTTGGGGCTGTTTTTCTGCAAAGGGGACAAGACGACTGATCCGTGTTAAGGGAAGAATGAACGGGGCCATGTATCGTGAGATTTTAAGCCAAAACCTCCTTCCATCAGTGAGAGCATTAAAGATGGAACGTGGCTGGGTCTTCCAGCATGACAATGATCCCAAACACACCGCTCGGGCAACGAAGGAGTGGCTCCGTAAAAAGCATTTCAAGGTCCTGGAGTGGCCTAGCCAGTCTCCAGACCTCAACCCCATAGAAAATTTGTGGAGGGAGTTGAAAGTCCGTGTTGCCCAGCGACAGCCCCAAAACATCACTGCTCTAGAGGAGATCTGCATGGAGGAATGGGCCAAAATACCAGCTACAGTGTGTGCAAACCTGGTGAAGACTTACAGGAAATGTTTGACCTCTGTCATTACCAACAAAGGTTATGTTACAAAGTATTGAGTTGAACTTCTGTTATTGACCAAATACTTATTTTCCACCATAATTTACGAACAAATTCTTTAAAAATCCTACAATGTGATTTCCTGGATTTTTTTTTTCTCATTTTGTCTCTCATAGTTGAAGTGTACCTATGATGAAAATTACAGACCTCTCTCATCTTTCTAAGTAGGAGAACCTGCACAATCAGTGGCTGACTAAATACTTTTTGGCCCCACTGTATGTTAAAAAATAGCTTATACATATATATATATATATATATATATATCATCTTATATAATATCTTATTTCACTGTCCTATGAAACATTCTAATGAATGTCAAATTTCACACATAGAAGATGAAGAAGAAGAGTACCTTTATTTGTCATATATACATCTACATGTGTACAGTACAATTAAATTTGTTTCTCCACATACCCCAGCTTGTTTGGAAGCTGTGGGTCAGAGCGCAGGGTCAGTCATTGTACAGCACCCCTGGAGCAGACAGGGTCAGGAGCCTTGCTCATGGACCAAACAGTGGCTGCATAGCAGAGCATGGATTTGAACCGACAATCTTCAGATTGATAGCTCTACCCACTAGGCTACCACTGTTCCAGTACAGCCACATGTACAGTGGTAGGGGGAAAACCAAAAATTTTAAGCAAATAGCATCTTGTGATCAGAAAGTGTCCACTGATAAAATACTTGAGAAAGATTTAACATGTTGTGCATACAAAAGAAAACAGTTCTAGTTTCTTACTGTGTACCTACAACGAGAGCTAATAGGGCATGCATTCCTAATAAAAAAGGCCAGCACGTTTAAACAGAATCTAAAAATTGGGGGTACACACATGGTCTAGTCAGTCATTGTATACCCACAAAGTTCATCTGCACGCTATGTGTAGCTCAAAAAATAATCCATCACACACATACTTTTTTCCCTATAAACTGCATAAACAGTTTATCCAGGTTTGAGACTGGCACTGAGAGCGCACTGATGAGTGCACCTCTCAAAGGCTGGACTGTTTCGACCAGCTCTTCCACTAAGACATTAGCCAGTCATGTCTGAAAAAACAAGACCTTTGTTTTTGGTCAAAGAAAGGCAAGAATGTTCCTTGCAGCCAAGTAAAATCTGTTACACTGGTGCCCAAGCCGGGGAGTTTGGAGAACAAAGAAACAATGCCATAAATCAGAGAGTGCAACCACGTAACCCCTAGTCAACAGCAACAACAAGTGCATATTCTGCCACAAAAAGTGGATCGAGTGGCCATCCAGAGACTCCTGAACACCAAGCCCTCCACTGCCGAGTCTGAACCAGACACTATGACAGTCAGTGAACCTTCTTTCTCTCTGACGTGAATAACATCAGCAGACAACAGAGGTCTAAAAAACAATTTGGCCAAAAAGTGAGTGGAGACTGCACGTTCAAGCCTGTTGATCGGGAAAGCATACATGGCTGCCCAAACGCTTCCCAAAAAGGCTGTGCTGTAGCAGTATAACAACAAGATTTCCAGCACTTTCATAAAATGCTAACTTAGATTTTTCTGTTTATGTCTTTATTTCTTCAGGTTACAGACAGCACACTGAACAAATGGCTGGGGGTCATTTTATTTCAGGGGTGGAGGATCATTAGGAAGTCTAAGTGCAGCACCACTGAGAAGTAGTGTCTAGCAAATCAAATGAATGGTCCTCACGATCCAATATTACCTGCTGGGAAACCCTTTAAGTCCGTTTGGCCCACGTCCCCCTGCAGTGGAGCCACAGCATTAAGGACACCAATGCGCAGATTACACGTTGGTGCCTTGCTTTACTGCTATTTAAATTCAATGTGGTCCAAAAGCTGCTTGTTTGAGGACACAGATGGTGGTGGCAGATTTCCTCTCCTGTCAGGTGGGGGTGTCAGTCAGCCTGTGTACCTAGTTATCCTGTCTATTTAACATCTTTTTTTCTCCGTCTCCCCTCTTATATGTTTGTGTCTAGTAATAATTGAGTTGAAAAGGGAAGCCTAAAAGCCAAACCATTCGTGTTTATTAGTCTTTTTACCTCTTTTTTAAAAATGCCTTAGGAGAGAAAACAAATGAACAGCCCAAAAAAGGCAAAAACTTATGTGCCTTTATAGTTCTCCTAGGTGCCTAATACAAACTGTTATGGCCACATTTTTTACCTCCAACCTCTGGCCAATTTGTGCAGCTGTTGGAAAAATTAGCATTGCATTGAAGGTCAGAAGCTAAATTTGGTCTGTAGCAATGCCCTCTGCCCTAGTATGTTCTGGGGAGCTGTCAAAAGCAGAGCCCAACACCTTTTTATCAGTAAACTGGGTAATGGGCATCTGGCTAGCATGCCAAGGCATGTCACTGCAATGCACTGGAATGCAGAAGTTACTGACTTAGCTTGACTTTATTAGCTTAAGTTATTGACTTAGGTTAATTCTTAGGCGACAAGTTTAGAAACCAAATGAAACACAAATAAGGAAAATAAAAATATATGTATGCTAACAAATAGCATAAGTATTGCTGTGTAGACAAAACACATGAATACAGTATTGCATATACACCGATCAGCCATAACATTAAAACCACCTCCTTGTTTCTAAACTCACTGTCCATTTGATCAGCTCCACTTACCATATAGAAGCACTTTGTAGTTCTACAATTACTGACTGTAGTCTGTCTGTTTCGCTGCATGCTTTGTTAGCCCCCTTTCATGCTGTTCTTCAATGGTCAGGAACCCCACAGGACCACCACAGAGCGGGTATTATTTGGGTGGTGGATCATTCTCAGCACTGCAGTGACACTGACACGGTGGTGGTGTGTTAGTGTGTGTTGTGCTGGTATGAGTGGATCAGACACAGCAGCGCTGCTGGAGTTTTTAAATACCGTGTCCACTCACTGTCCACTCTACCTAGTTGGTCCACCTTGTAGATGTAAAGTAAGAGACGATCGCTCATCTATTGCTGCTGTTTGAGTTGGTCATCTTTGAGATCTTAATCAGTGGTCACAAGACGCTGCCCACGGGGTGCTGTTGGCTGGATATATTTTTGGTTGGTGGACTATTCTCAGTCCAGCAGTGACATTGAGGTGTTTAAAAACACCAGCAGCGCTGCTGTGTCTGATCCACTCATACCAGCACAACACACACTAACACACCACCACCATGTCAGTGTCACTGCAGTGCTGAGAATGATCCATCACCCAAATAATCCTGACCATTGAAGAACAGCATGAAAGGGGGCTAACAAAGCATGCAGAGAAACAGATGGACTACAGTCAGTAATTGTAGAACCACAAAGTGCTTCTATATGGTAAGTGGAGCAGATAAAATGTACAGTGGGTGGGTGTAGAAACAACGAGGTGGTTTTAATGTAATGGTTGATCAGTGTACAATTACAAACCTCATTTCTGAAAGTTGGGATAAAAAAAAGAGGCAAAATAAAAGTAAAAAATGTCATAGAATATTCAAGTTATGGCTTTTTACAATAAGCAGGTGAACTGATAACAGGTTAAAGAATTAAAAAAATTTAAAGTAAATCGAGAAAAAAAGAATCTTTTCAAGCAATGATGCAAGCAAGCAAATTATTTAGTATTTTACATCTACTGTTCATAATACTGTGAAAATAAAAAAGCTGTGCAAAGCTGAAAACCACTGTTGAATGTGTCTGACCTTTGAGCTCTCAGACAGCATTGGTCTGTAGATGTGTGTGGGGAAAAGCTTGCACACACATCTAGATAATATCTAAAAATAATAAAGAGTAACAATGTCTAAGGTGGTGTAAAATTTTGGCATATACAGTCCACAGGATGAAGTACAATAGACTTACAATTGGTCTGTTTTTTAAGTTGCTTTACTGGCAAACATGGATAAAAATACTTTCTAGGTCTTAACCTACAGTATCTTGATTTTAAAGATACAAAAATTTACTTAATGCACATGTAAATGAAATGAATTACAGTCGCAATTGTGAAACTGGATATGAACTGGGTGGCTAATAACACTTTACAGGGCACAAAGTACATAAACTACACAAAAGTGTGTAATTACCAATGTCAAAAAACTTGGGCCAACACTTTTAATGGTTAATGGCGAGAGCCCCCTGGATATTTTCCATTTCAATTACTAGACTACTCCTCCTCATTTGGTGGACTCGACATGAAGGTCAATACAGAACCTGACAAGCTGTGCAGAGCCTTTTGACATTTAAAACTGACAGTCTGATAGCATCTTCAGCACTGCAAGCTTCAGAATTACTTACCACCAAAAGTAAACTAATCTATGTCATCTTAACGCCTCAAGTCTGAGAGAGCAATGCCCAGCACTGACTTCTTGTTTATTGCATAGTGACAGACACTTAATCTTAATAAACGCTGTTCTCACCATTCCTGAGGACACCCAGCTTTCTCAGCTGTTTAACCTCTTGATCTGGGAGCAACTCAAGACATGACGAAGGTATGAGATGCCAACACGCTCAACATGCATTTCAAGCAGCAGGAGAATGCAAACACACACATATCTCATTTCCTCTAGCCTGTTATGAAAGTGGAGCACACAGCTCGTAAGCTTTAACTCCCGAATACACATCACATTCATATCAAAAGTATATTGCGTAATCAAGTATTTATCAGATCCTATGGTCGCTGAAGATACAGATAAAACGGGGAGTATACTTACAAATGAAATACAAGCAGCCAGCAGGAGAATTCGCACAAGTAAATCTTCAAACTGCTCAATGACCAGCTCCCATAATGACTTTCCTAGAGACAGGTGGAGAAAGTGTAAGTTCAACAAAACTGATTCATAAGCAAAACAATTTAATGTTTGATTAAATCCAAGATAATTACCTTCTTCAGCAGGTAGTTCTGCAAAAAAGAAAGAGAATAAAAAAGAAAGAGAATAAAAAAGAAAGAGAAGATTCTATTAAAACCCTGGAAATACTTTAGGACATCACTAATATTTAAATCATCATGAAATTAAACAAGTACTGACAATACAACAATCAAATGTTGAAAATGTTTCAAACAAACAGCATAAATCAAACAGTGACTTCTTTGGGGGTCATAAGGTCATTGTTAACATCTCAAGTCCTAAGACCGTTACAAAGTTTTATGGACAATAATCTTAAACAGTCAATTACTCACCTACAGATTCTCATGGTAATTAAATTACCATGTTTTTTTTAATGTTTTGTTTATCTTCAAGCATCCTACCGTTGCAACTTGGTAGCCAAGCAAGCTCAAAAATGGTGGCAATTTAGGTATTAGTTCAGTATTTGGTATAGACTTATCTGGTGTCTGTAACATATTAAAATGGGGAAAATAGATCAGGAAATTCTCAGGATATTCTCATTACACAGTAGGACCTGAAACTCAGGTCCTATTATCAATACCCAGTATCAATATACTCTTGTATAGCAAAGCCCTATTAAATCCAGTCTAAACAAACAATGATGACACCGAAGACTGTGAACCCGGTTAAACTGTTTTATTCCCAACAATGCCAGTTAGGGGTTTCATCCTGTGGAACATTTTGCACAATTTGTTTGCTATTACACACAATTTTCACAATTTGTTTGCAATTTGTTTGTTCGCTCATTGTGTAAGTCGCTTTGGATAAAAGCGTCTGCTAAATGCTGAAAATGTAAATGTAAATGAAAATGTAAATGTTTTACTGATCTATGTTTGTACTGATACTAATAGGTACTGATATCAGACTTATGAAACAGACAGCAAAAAAAATCACTGTGTGAGTTTAATAACAAGGTGCAGTTATTTTGTTATATTGTTATTGTCATGTTTGTGTGTGGGTGGGGGGTGTAATCTAGGTTGGCCTAATATCAACAAACACACACTCTGTTAATCACCAAAAAAAAGTTGGGTTTTTTTGCATCAGTGGATCATATTGGTACACAGTTTTTGCACCAGATGCCCTTCTTGACACGACCCTCCTTATTTCATCTGGCCTTGGGACTGGCACAGAAAGCACACTGACAAGTGCACCTCCCAATAGTTAAACTGTTCAGCCATGTCAATCTCCTCAAACATAAACAATCATGTCTGTGCAGATGCCCAACCAGACGATTCAAACCCCAGATCTCAGCAACAGTGGGCTAACGGATTTTACTGCTGCACCACCCAAGCACCCCTACTTTTTTCATTTCCAGTCAACTCCATTTCTGACAGAAAAATAAAAATCTGTCTACATGAATGTGTCTAGGTGAATGTCTACATTTTTCATTTTTATATTAAATCAACGCTTTCATAGCGGTCAGGCTAGTGGGCGTAACGGACCGCTGTGCCTACAGTGTTTAATAAATATCTGCATGTTTTAGACGCTGTGGAAATGGGGTAACCATAAGAATGGCTGCATTCTATTTAGGAGACACATGTAGGTTCACTGTTAGTATGACTATCAAACACTTTAAAGAAAGGGTTGGTAAATCTTTTTAGAACCTTTTCCTTAAATTACTTTTATGACTTGTTGATTCCTTGGGCCCCCAAAACAACTGGCTTTCTTCCAAACTGGGTAATTTAGATAGACTGTAGACTAAGCAGACCAACCTTCCTATACTATATACTGTCTACAGCCATACAAGGTTCTTTATGAGTTATTATTGTGGATAAATCAAGTGGTTTGGATGATAAGAAGTTGTAAATGTTCCACCAAAGCCTGTAAGTGGACGGACTCTTAAAAAGTCTTAGAGAAATACTTTTAAAAAATAGAAATGACTAGGAATAGTGAATATCCATTATTTAAGGTCATACACTTCAGGATGCCTAATATGCAGTCAAAACAACTCTGGTTCACTGTAACACGGACTCCAGACCTCTGGTACAATAACAGGATATTACCAGTAGGTCCTTTAACTTCAATAGGTTGTGAGAAGGATCTTCCTACACTGCAGCCTGATGCCATGCAAATCACAAGATCTTCGGAAAAACAGAATTTGATGGACCAGTCAACCTTTTGTTAATCCAAAGTCCAGTTCTGATGCCAGCATGCTCATTGTAGGTGCTTTCAGCAATAGACAAAAGTTAGCATGGACACTACCTTTCCAATGCACTGTGTGGAGACATTCTTCCAATCACCAGTATTAAAATGATCTGCCATTTAAGCTCTTGTGTTGGTCTGTACCACAAGCTCTAGCCTTTATTCCCTGACACCAATAAGTCTTGGCCACCCAACATCCCTATCTATGGATCATGGGTGGTCTCATTTCAGGTACTGCAAACAGGTACTCACAATGGCTGCCTGTGATTTAACCAAGTTTCAGAGATACTTCTCCCAGTTTTCTGTCTATAATAATTTGGCTTTTAATAAAGTCGCTGAGGTCTTTATCCTGATCGCATCTGCTGCATGCAACATGTTTCCTATGAGTAACAACTACCATGGTCCAAACCTTTAATAAATCCCTAACCATGACATGCATGGCTGTTATGAAATAAGCACTTTCATTTGAATTTTTGAAGGGTGGCCCTAATGTTAATGTTGTAAAACAATAAGTAACAATTTTCCCCAAGTCCGGCATGGACATCCATGGACACGACAGGTTATGTCAACAACAGAGAATAGACGAAATGGGCATACTTTCCTAAATTTTCTGCACTATATGATGCACTTCTTTTGCATCGACTGTTAGAGCTAGGGAGATGAAAGTTAAGTGACTGAATTCCAGCTTAGTTGGTCCTTAAGCAAAAAACTTAAACCTCATGGCCTCACTACACCACTTTTTTAACAAGCTAAGAAGGGTGAAAATGAATGTCATTAGTCTTTCCTGTATGTGTATATGCACAATGGCGTATACAATGTTTTTATTTTATAAATAAAGTAAGGCTAGACATGCTCAGTAGTCTTTTAAGGCCTATGGTTAAATGGTGCTGCTCAGTAAAGCTGTCACTACAAAATGAAACCTGTTAATTTAAAGTAAATTTTACATTTACTTTTTTGGCAGTTAGCAGACACTTTTATTCAAAGCGACTTACAGTATACTACATTCTAAGCAATTGAGGGTTAAGGGCCTTGCTCAAGGGCCCAACAGTCGCAACCTGGCAGTGGTGGGGTTTGAACCGGCGACCTTCTGCTTACTAGTCCCGTACTTTAACCACTAGGCTACAACTGCCCTATTTTAAGGGGTAAACTACAGAACCTGTAAACACATAAATGTATGCCTGATTCATGATTCAAATGACTCAACCTGCTTTAGTTCACATAGTTATAAGTCAAAACGTACATAGTGCGATTCATTTATTAATCAAATATGTTAATTAAGTAAGTCATAACCACAATCTGAGTCAACTGAGGATCAGATCTGATTAAGATTTTAGTGCGTGAAGGTGGTAAATTAAATGAGTCAAGATTCGAATGACTCATTTAAGAATCATATCGGCGAATCTTTGCGTCAATTAAAAGAGTCAAAACTTACAGTGGGATTTACATATGGATTTTATAACTCAGTTGAGACACAATTTGTATCGTTGCATACATACCACGTACCAGTGCTGATTGAAGCTAAAATGTGTATGAAACCCGGTTCTTATGTGTTTAAATATACGCACCGTTTGGACCCCACTTCTCTTTCTGTCTCTTCACTTGGTCTAGAGAAAGTCCTGTGCTCTCGTTCACACTGAAATAGCTGTAAACTTCTTCCACGCTCTTCGTGTGAGCGTTCTCCATGGTCATACTGTGCTCGTCAGTGCAGAAAAATCCTTTCAATCAAAATATACCGTCTGCTTTAGGACGTCTCTTACACATGTACGTGAACACAGCGCACAATCAACCGAACCGCCCAGAAGGTGTGCTGCTGGGAGAGGATGCACCTGAAGGAGTTTATCCAGTAAAAAGATGGTTAATGTCTTCTGTTTTTCACCCAGAGAGACGGGGGTAAGTCGTCCCTGCTCAGTCTATCACATATACTAAGCCCGAGAGTGCGCTGGTGGTCTGACTGGAGCTCTAACAGCACGAGAAACACCGGCCGTTTACCCGCTCAACTGGAACTTATCGCGCAACCTTGTTTTATTATGGGTACAGTCGTCTGACCCCTCCTATCTGCACGCGCCACATTCGGAGAGCGCTGATTGGTCAGTGGGCGGATTCACGCTTTACCTCAGAGGTAGCATCAGGTTAAGCATGGGCAAGAAGCCTCGTGGTAGTGGTGTGCGATACTGCAAAATTTGGTATTGATCCGATACCAAGTAAATACAGGGCCAGTATCGATCCGATACCGATACTTTTTAATAATTAAGGTAGATGCATCATCCAATTGCTAAATCTGAATTTTCATGAGCTTTAGGTGTATTATTGTAATACATATTTTAAGCTGCTCTCAGTAGGGTTGTAAATAAATTCAGTTGTTTAAAGTGGTCCAAATTTTGTCCTTGTTCATTTAAAATAAAAAAATCAATGCTATTCTGTTTACATTTATAAGCACAAAGTCAAAAGAAAAGAGTGCTCATTTACCAAAACACTGAATAAGAGCCTCACTACATGCTCCGATTCATTTGCGTACGGTGCGTAAGGTGCATCCGTACTTTAAGTACATATAGTTTACACTATTATTTCCATAAAATTGCCCCAATTTCTGCAAAACAAAGTTTTTAAAAACTTACAACCTTCCAATGCCTACCAGCGTACCTATGTCTGTTAGGATTTAACAACGTAACAATGTGACGGTACCACAGTAAAACACAGCAGAGCAGGAGTTGAGAAGCGAGGTGAGCATGTAAGATGTGAGAGGAGTCTTACAGACATGATCTTTACTTTCTGATGAAACAGGAGAAACGTGCTGAATGTAGCAGAGAAAAAGTAAAACTAAAGTATCAATCCCATCACACTAGTATCGATCCGATACCAATACCAACGTTGGTATCGATGATATCGATATTTGGATCAATCCACCCACCACTACCTCATGGTTAGAGCCCTACTAAATTAATGGATTAACGTGCTTTATTTCACGGACCTTGTTTTTTAAAAAATCACAGCTTTTTAAAGCAAAATGCCACATTTAACGGCTGTCATTGAATAACACTCATAAACTGAATGTGTCTGATAGAATAAATGGAAGCTACAATACACAGTACAGTCTACCTTAATGGCTGAATGAAAACCTGAAACATTCAGCGACTATGCGAAGCTTCATGTTAATAAAAATTCTCGTAAGTGTTTTGACACCCCAATTCCCCCCTGCGTCCACAGAACTGTTTGGGAGTTTTCCAAACTCAGTTACCTGAGTAGTGTTTTTAGCTGCTTTAGACTTTTTGACTAAACGATTGCTAACTGAACTGCTGTAGGATTGCTAGTATTGCCTAATAGTGCATATTACACCGGAAAAGGCTGATTTTACGGTTTGTGGCACGATTTTCACAACAGTGAATTAGGTATGGCCTTACTCATGGTATACTGTTGAAGATAAAATCACATATTAATTTAAAAGGTTTGTAAACTATTTTTATTCATTCTCCTGGTAAGATCCAATGGATCTCATTGGATCCAGCACTACGCCAAAACACTAGATGCATAGCAGTAATACATATGCATAGCATAGGATTAATATCAAAGCAACTCAACACTCACAAATTTACTTACATCTAGTAGCAATTTAGATCAGTCAATCTACCTTCTATATATTTAGGGATGGAAAAGAATACTGGAGTACCAAGAGGATTGCCATACAGTGAAAATAGTCAAAACTCCTCACAGACAGTATCTAACAGCAGGAATCAAACCCAGGTCCTCAGAAACAATGTTACTATGCGGCACCCACTCTATTAACTGCACCACTGTTAATATTGATAATATGTCAACATATTTATCATCAGTAAAAAATTATTCATGGTAAGAAGCACAGTGGGATTAGAGCCTACCCTGGAAACTCCATATGCGAGGGTCCATCACAGGAAATGACCTTATACGTACCCATTAACACATTCACAACTAAGAGTGATTAAGGGTCCTCTGTTCAACCACCAATTTTGGGAAAAACCTAAAAAACAACACACAGGCACATGAGGGCATGCCAAGCTCCACATACTGATTAATAGGATATCTGGATCAAACCCAGGTCTTTATAAGCTGTGTAGCGCTCACATTGTTCAGTGGATAACTTTTCTTCTCTAATAATATGTTTATAGTATTAAATAACAGGGTATCTTTACACAGAAATTAAATTCCATCACATAAAATAAATATTATATTAATTTATATTAGTATAAAATATTGAAGATATTTCACATTTACAAGTATTGTTTCACCTTATCAACTTTTGAACTATTTAAACTATTAAACTACTGATTTTTCTTTTCACGTTACTAAAAAGGTCAAATTTATGTGATGTTTAGCTTTGGTCAGGCTGGTAGTCATTAAGCTGAGTGTATCTAGTCAAATTAAACCTCTACAGTTAATAACTTAAGAACATTAACATGTTTCACCACAGTTTTGAGGCTCTGTACTCCCTCTAATACAATGGTTCTCATACTTCTTTGACCAAGTATAACCTTAAAACCTTGATGTACCAACTAATTCATTTTACAGGAACACATGGAACAGACATTTAATAAGCCTATGTGTGCAGTAAGCACTTTTTGTTTTTGTAAAAGAGATGAGCCTGATAAGAAATGCAATCTTGATTCTTTCTCTATCCTGGTAAATAAATTTTAAACGAGGGTAAAATGTGTATCTTGTTGCTGCTGTTCAAAGCTTACCGACACTAGTCATCCTTTTTATGTTGATATTATCTGTTAGGGTGTTATTTTAATATCTCCAAAACATACATTTTCAGAGGTATTTTTCAATTAAAAGTGGTAGATGTGAAAAAATACCCAAAAGTCTTCAAATTTGGAAAGGAAGTGTTAACTTTTATTTAACTGACAAAAGTACAAAGAAATAATTTGTAATGTTTACACTGATCAACTTGACTGTCTTTAGTAAATATAATTCCTGCAACACACTGAAAAAGTCTGGATGGGGCAAAAGAGAAAAGTAAAACAGTGAAAAAGTGATGGGTCGTGGCTCACCACTTTTTATGCCAAACTTCATGTGAGAGTTGTCAAGTATTTTTCAATACATTATCTAAAGAAAATAAAGATACATACAGCCACATGGACGTAGGAGTACTTCAGAAAACCATTGTCACTTAACAAATTTCACAACAAGGCCACCGAGTTTTCTGAACCAGAGCTCATCTCAGATAAACCAAAAGACAGTTAAAATGTGTGCTTTGGTCACGAATCCACGAAAAAAATTAAAGGAGGATGAAAAGGAAGCCAACATCTCTCAGGGTATGTGGTGCATCAGTGCCAACCACATGGATGAAGGAACAGTTGACAATCAGGCATTATTTGGATTTTAATTATTTATAATGTCTTTTTTTCTGGGAGGTGCATAGTTATTTCAGCAAAACAGTGCCAGGACTCATTCTGTATGCACTACAACAATGTGGGTTTGTAGACAATGAGTGCATGTGCTTGACTGGCCTGCCTGCAGTCCAGATGTCTCCTATTCAAAATGTGTAGCGCAGCATGAAGAGGAGCATCAGACAACAGCGAAGCGAAAATTACTGTCCTTAGTTCCTAAGTGATTTGAAAGTATAATGAATAGGACAGGTGATGAAATGCAGTGGTAAACATCCCTCTGTCACAATGTTTTGTGAGTGTGTTGCAGACATCACAATATACAGTATTTGTTTATATCTACAAAATACAGTTAGGCTGGTCAAAACATTGGAAATATTTGTTACTTAAACAAAAGATCAGAAATTTACAAAGATTTTTAACTTGATTGCATTTGACATGCATATTCAGTTATGGGGGCGCAATAGCTTATAGGTGGTCATAATGTTTTAATGGTCCTTCATTCAAGTCAAGTCAACTTTATTTATATAGCGCTTTTTACAATAGACATTGTCTCAAAGCAACTTTACAAAATCCAGGACCAACAGATACAAAAACCCCTGTTGAGCAAGCCGAGGGCGACTGTGGCAAGGAAAAACTCCCTGAAAATTACAGGAAGAAACCTTGAGAGGAACCAGACTCAGCAGGGCCCATCCTTCATGGGTGGCCTGGAGGATACTTTAAATAAATACACGATTTACACAAATCATACAAACACAGAATTAAATGATCTAAAAGTCATAACTGGTAATAAATAGATAAATAAACAATTAAATAATAATAGAGTTGTTATCCGCTCTAGTCTTCAATAAAGTCTGTAGTGATTTCTTGTCGTTGCAATTACTCCAGACCCGTCACATCTGACAGGAGCAGCATCGTTGTCCCGGCAGTCTCGACTTTAATCCTTAACCTCGGCGGGTAAACAGGTTTCCATCAGAATGCCCTCGGGGTAAAACAACAGAGAATGTAGTTAATAATGTACAATGCTAGTTGACAAACAGTTTTACAGAGAGTTTTAGACTCCGGCAGCCCTAATTATTACAGCATAACTAAAAGGGAGAGCGAGCAGGTAACAAGGTCATGAAGGCTTTCACAGGACATCAGCGCCCATCTCCCCACCGTCACCAAACCTGAGTGATCGGACAAGAGAGGCAGAACGACAGCAACCCAACATCCCTGATCACCACAAGTTTCTATGACCAAGAACCCCCAAGCTCTGCGCCTTTGTCTATACTAATCAAAAGCCTGAGAAAATAAATATGTTTTCAGTCTAGACTTAAACATTGAGACTGTGTCCGAATCCCGAATAGAGGCAGGAAGATTATTCCAGAGTTGTGGAGCTTTGTAAGAAAACGCTCTTCCACCAGCCGTGATCTTTTTAATTTTAGGAACTATAAGTAACCCTGCATCTTGTGAACGAAGTGGACGCGCTGGGCTGTAGTGATTAATAAGTTCACTCAGATACTGTGGAGCCAGACCATGTAGCGCTTTATAAGTTAGTAAAAGTATTTTGTAATCAATGCGAAATTTAACTGGCAGCCAGTGTAGAGACGATAGAACAGGAGTAATATGGTCAAATTTTTTAGTTCTAGTTAGCACTCGAGCTGCTGCATTTTGAACTAATTGGAGTTTGTTTAAGGATCTACCAGAGCATCCAGTTAGAAGAGCATTACAATAATCTAACCGAGAAGTTATAAACGCATGGATCAGTTTTTCGGCGTCATTAACAGATAGTATATTTCTTATTTTAGAAATGTTACGCAAATGATAGAAAGCAACTCTAGTAATATTATTAACGTGTGTATCAAATGAGAGATCTGAATCTATTGTGACACCTAAGTTTTTTACATCTGGGCTGGGAGTAACAGAGAACGTGTTTAAGTTTAGCACCAGGTTAGACAACTTGTCTCTTGCAGCTTTAGAGCCAACAAGTAAAACCTCTGTTTTATCTGAATTAAGTAAAAGAAAATTACATGACATCCAGTTTTTTATGTCGTTTACACAATCTTCTATCTTACTGATTGTGTCAGTATCATTTGGTTTGGCTGATATATACAGCTGTGTGTCATCTGCATAGCAGTGAAAGTTTATGCCATGTTTATGAATAATTTCACCTAGTGGAAGCATATAGAGTGTAAATAATAGCGGTCCCAGTACCGACCCCTGTGGAACACCATACTTTACTTTTGTAGTTTCCGAGCATTTATTATTTACATAAACGAATTGAGAGCGGTCAGTCAGATATGATTTAAACCAAGAGAGTGCGAGTCCTTTAACACCTACTGTATTTTCTAGCCTCTCCAGTAAAATGTTATGATCGACCGTATCAAACGCTGCGCTAAGATCTAATAGAACAAGAAAAGAGACACATCCATTATCAGAAGACATTAACAACTCGTTAACTACTCTAATTAATGCGGTTTCGGTACTATGGTTGGGTCTAAATCCTGATTGAAATTTTTCATGAATACAATTTTCATTCAAATAAGAACATAACTGTTTGAAAACTACTTTTTCTAATATCTTAGAGACAAAAGGAAGGTTTGAAATTGGCCTATAATTAGCTAGTACATGTGGATCAAGATTAGGTTTTTTAATCAGGGGTTTAATAACAGCACTTTTAAACAATTTAGGTACATATCCAAGGCTAAGGGATGCATTGATTAATGTAAGCAGGGGCTCTACAATAGCTGGGAGTAAATCTTTAAGTAAACGAGTTGGAACAGGATCGAGTATACACGATGATGACTTCGATGATTTAATCAACACAGTTAGTTCATTTTGGGAGATTGGATTAAAGGAATTTAGTTGGATTAACTCGTTACTATTATCACCAATGCTGCTCGGAGTGAGTCCATACTTAACATTGGCAAGTGACACACTCTGACTCTGAAGTCGTATTTTTTCTATCTTGTCATTAAAGAATTTTAAAAAATCATCGCTGGTACAGTCAGGCGGTATATTAGATTCAGTTTCATTAACGTTTTTAGTTAATTTGGACACTGTCTCAAAAAGGAATCTGGGATTGTTTTTATTTTTCTCTATTAGGGACGAATAATATAAAGATTTAGCTTTTATAAGTGCATGTTTATACTCAGTTAGAGCATCTTTCCAAGCAATCTTATACACTTCCAGTGTAGTGTGACGCCACTTGCGTTCTAATTTCCGTGCTGCTTGTTTAAGTGCGCATGTGTGGTCATTGTACCAAGGAGCAAGTTTTTTCTCCCTAATCAGTTTAGTTTTGAGTGGGGCTACGTTATCTAAGGTTGTGCGCAATACAGTCTCTAGGTTTTGAGTTGCCTGATCTAGTTCTTTAGGTTCTGATGCTGGTATATTTGGTAATTCTGGTAGGCAGTTTATGAACGCTGCTGCAGTTGCAGATGTAATAGTGCGCTTATATTTAAAACGATGCGGTTGCTGTATATTATTGGACAGGGACACTTCATAAATTAGTAGAGAGTGATCAGAGATTAAGTCATTCTGTGGTACAATTTCCAGGTTGTCTATGTTTATACCATAAGTAAGTATTAAATCTAAGGTATGTTTACAGCGGTGAGTGGGTCCTGTTACATTTTGGGTGATGCCTAAGGATTCTAAAATAGAATCAAACGCAGTTTTGAGTGGATTACATTTATCCTCATAATGGATATTAAAGTCACCAACAATTAAAGCTTTCTTAGTTGATAAAACTAATTTAGAAAGAAAATCGGCAAATTCGTTAAGAAATTCTGAGTAAGGACCAGGGGGTCGATAAACAGTAACCAGCTTAAACATACTAGTTTTATCAGATGAACATTTATTGGTTATGTCAGAGATAAGAACTTCAAACGAGTTTGTTATGGGAGTTGATTTTACAGTGAGACCTATGTCCTTGTCATAAATTGCGGCTATTCCTCCGCCACGACCACTAAGACGTGGCTTATGTTCATAACTGTAACCCGGAGGAGATGCTTCATTTAAACCTAGATACTCATCAGGTCTAGCCCAGGTCTCAGTTAAACAAAGTGCACTAAGACTATTATCTGTAATTATTTCATTTACAATTACTGTTTTGCATGCAAGTGACCTGATGTTTAGAAGTCCTAACTTTAGTTTAGCTTTACTATGGTTTTCATGATGCTCATTTAGATTAATTTTAATTAAGTTATTATGACATACTTTTTGATTTTGTTTTGGCTTACACCTGCCACGGTAAACAGACACAGTCTCAATGGTTTGTGACCTAAGGATTCCGGGTGACGTCCGATGGCGACTCGCAGACAGTCGGTTAGGCCTGTTAGTCTGCTGCCTGGTCTTGGCTCTGGATAGTCATTTAACACTATCTGCCGCTACACTAACGCGGTGGTAAAGCCTGTCACCTATGCTGCAAGAAATGCGAGCAGCACCCTCCCACGTGGGGTGGACACCATCCCGCTTCAAAAGACCAGGCCTTCCCTCAAAGGTGGACCAGTTATCTACAAAATCAATGCAGTTTTCTGAGCACCATTTAGACATCCAGCGGTTCAGCAACAACAACCTGCTGTAGGTTTCGCCACTGGGTCGAATCGGTAAGGGGCCAGAGCACACTACTGCCTCAGACATCGACCTAGCTAACTCACACACCTCTTTAACATTACTCTTAGTAACCTCAGACTGCCGTAAACGAACATCATTAGTGCCGACGTGGATAACAATCTTCGAAAATCTACGATTAGCATTAGCCAGCACTTTCAGGTTTGCTCTGATGTCAGGCGCCCTGGCCCCCGGAATACAGGTGACTATGGTTGCTGGTGTCTCTATGGGGGTTGCAATACGCACGTGTCGGAGCTGAGAATCTCCTATAACCAGAGCACTTACATTAACAGGCTGCTCAGCGGGTGGCTCACTGAGTGGGGAAAACCTGTTGGACACGTGCAACTGAGATGGTCGGTGCTTTGCCCTACGACTATGTCGCCGAGATGTCACCCAGTCGCCCCGCTGTGAGGGCTCTAATGCCGGAGTCTGGGGTTCTGTACCTGAACTGCTGGCATTCGGGGCTGCTACAGCTGAATCTAAGCACTCACTAGTAGTAGTCTGTTCTAATGCCCGAATGCGCCCTTCTAACACTGAGATCTTCTCCGTCAGACTAACAACTAATCTACACTTATCACATATAAAGTTATCACTAAACACGGAGAAGGAATAACTGAACATGTTACACTCGGAACATGGATATAATGCTCCTGCTGGGGCCATAATAACAAAGAAATGTACTTAGCTTTACAAGATGAGTTGGAGATGATGTTTATGTTGGATTCACCGGCGCTTCTGCTGGTAGTCACAGAAGAACGGCTTTAATTCCGGATGAAACAGGCGATGATAAGCTGGAATACAAAAACCAGCAACCAAACCAACACAAACGCGCTTCGTTCGGACAAAAGCGGCTGTAATTCTAAAGGAGAACGGTGTTATGCGCTGGTGTACAAAACAAATAACTCCTCACAAAACAGAGGTGTTTTAAGAGCTGAAATACAGAACACAACCAAACACAAACGCGCTTCGTGCGGACCGAAAACGGTTTTAATTCTGGATAATTAAGATATTTATGCGCTGAAGTACAAAAACAAACAAAACCGGCTTCGTTCGGATGCCGGTAGCAGAAGTTTCCTAGTTTCCAACACAGCACGAATTTACGTTAGTAAACACAAGCGCTTTTTTACGATAAACAAAATAAAACTAAATCAACAACACACGGAAGATAAACGTATAAATTATATGTTTAAAACATACGTATATAAAAAGTTATTTAGCTAAAGGCTACAAACAAACAACTAGGCTAGCGTCTCAGCGTGCGTACCACCGGAAGTGACGTCATTTTTTGACGTTATTTTTTAAAAAGGCACTACTGACAATTTACAGCACAATTTCAGTTTATTTGCTCAATTTAACATTTAAACATTGTTAAAATAAACAAAACAATGCAGTATATGTTAACATTTTATATGTTTTATATATTAAATACATTTATTAATGTTTTTTTAAATGTGCAATTCAGCAAATACATATAAACTATGCATTAAACTGGCAAAGGATAAATGTAATAGTCTTATAATGCCTGTTAAGATTAAATAATCCAAAAAAGGGAATCTGAGAGCACTACTTAGTCTCCTCTGAAGCTCACTCACACGTTTTTAGCTAGGCTTGGGTTAGAGTGGACGGTTTTAATGAAATAGAAAATTGCTTTTCAGTTTTCAAAGGGTAGAAAAACAGTATGCTGTTATAAATTACCAGATACATTACCAGATACATTTGCCTAGCTGATTTATGTTAATTACTCTTATAGAATATGCAAATATGAATAACTCATTCAAAATGCAGCTGCCCGTCTGGTTTTTAACCAGCCCAAACACTGCCACATCACCCCACTGCTGCGTTCTCTTCACTGGCTTCCTGTAGCTGCCTGCATTCAGTTTAAAACACTGATGTTCGCCTACAAAGCCAAAAATGGACCAGCCCCAAGCTACCTTAGTGGTCTAATCAAACCCCGCTCTGTACCACGCAACCTCCGAGCCACTAGTCTCGCTCGACTTGAGCCTCCACCCAGGACTAAAGGAAGACAAGCATCAAGGCTCTTCTCTGTTCTAGCACCCAAGTGGTGGAATGAACTTCCTCTGTCTGTCCGAACATCTGAGTCTCTTGCTGCATTTAAAAAACGATTAAAAACCCACCTTTTTACTAAACACTTAAGCTGACTTGTACCTATTTACTAAAAAATTTTTCCATTTCCAAAAAAAACTAAACAAAAAAAAAACACTTTGGTTCTAACAGGTTTCAGCAGATTTGTGTTCTTTTACTGTTGTTTACTAAAACTTGAGAAATGAAATGTTTACTATGGAAGCACTTCTGTAAGTCGCTCTGGATAAGAGCGTCTGCTAAATGCAGAAAATGTAAATGTAAACTATCAAAAACATGGCATGTCAGCTTTGTGCAGTTGTTATCTACAGTATACATGAGCTTTTGTTCTCATTAAAAGTTTTGTTATTCTTCTTTTGGCTCCTCAATAACATATTAAATGATTTTATTCTCAACTTGTCACTGAACTTAATGTCACAGAACTTTTTGAGCAAAATGGTTTGGAAAATTAATGGTTTAATAAGTCAACAATATACTGTAGGTTTTAGTACACAGATAAGTTCTACATGTACAACCTCACATTCACAAATTTAAAATGACATTAATGAAAATAGTCATTGTTTGGTTAGACTATTTATAAATAAAAGAGCTGTTCTAAGCAGTTTGTCAGTTTGTCTAAATAAACTACAGTAACCCCCAATGGAATGGTGTACTCTCTGGGGTGTGTTACTGCATTGCACTCAATGATTTCAATGAAATATGAGCCCACCAACTGTAACAATGTTACTGTTAAACTGTTAAACAGAATTAAAATAGTGTATATATTCAGCATTCATTTTTCTATTTTTATTATATAAATGAAGCTCTAAATTTTAGCTTGCTATGGAAGTTGCACAGTTAACATCAACCAAACCTTGCTAGAATATAAACAGAAGTGCTTATTCCTGAATTCAATTTTAAGAAAACAGTCTAGACACAACCTTTATCTAACATTGAGAAGTTTATTCTGGTGTGCAAACAGTAGAAAAACTCAAATCGAATCAGACAAGTGTCCTAAGCTAAAGAATCATTCATGTGCACTAACAGGTAAGGAAGGATTGTAGATATTGCTCTGCTGATTAACTCTGCCCTTCTGTGATGGAAACAAAAGATCAACCAGCTGAATCCTAAATTGGACAGCTCCTCTGCCTAAGGTCATAGCTGCTGCCTCCAAAAATAACTGCAGGCGTGTTCAAAGAGTAACACTTTGTTCAATGTTATCTTTGGACACATTGATTAAAACTGGGGAAAGGTAATGTTCTTCATTTGCAGTCAACATTGTGGAATGTAAAAGTTGAAGCATGTTTTCACTTTTACTGTTTTTATGTAGCATGGAACAGGAACTGTAACAAGAAACTCTGGTTTGTCTACAACAGGTAACCATAAATCTCAAGAATGAAGTTAACAACAGTCTTTGCTCTTAATAATGAATACTTCATTACACAATATACAACAAGAAAAAAAGTGTTTATGTTGGTAAAAGCTTATATACAACGTATATAGAGGTCACTAGTTTAGCCATGGCTTAGCATTGACTGTGTTTAACTTGTAGCTTCAGAATGAATTTTGAAGCTACAAGATTGTTTTTGATATTACATTTACATTTTCGGCATTTCGTAGACACCTTTATCCAAAGCGACTTACAGTACTGTGACAGAATACAGACTGAGCAATTCAGGGTTAAGGGCCTTGCTCAAGGGCCCAACAGCAGCAACCTAACAGTTGTGGGGCTTGAACCAGCAACCTTCAGGCAGATTGTAGCTTAGTGGTTAAGATACTGGACTAGTAAGCAGAGGATTGCTGATTCAAACCCTACCACTGCCAGGTTACCACTGTTGGGTCCTTGAGCAAAGCCCTTAACGTTCAATTGCTATACTGTAAGTTGCTTTGGATAAAAGTGTCTGCTAAATGGCAAAAATGTAAATGTAAAATTCTTGTAGGGGTACTTAATCAGGTCATAGATGAATATGGTTTGTATGTTGCGAGTTTGTTAAGTCAGCTGCAAACAAACTAGCTATCTCAGCACCCACAATTAAGAACGCCACAAACATTAGCTTTAACATTTGATTCTGCCTTAAAATTGAATAATTTAGAACCAGATTGCAAAGTGTTACATAAAATCTTATTCCTTAGTGCTTTGTATACTTTACGTCTACTGTGTTCCAACATGAAAAATTGCCCCCTTTAAAGATTATGACCATAAGGCAGCCTGATGGTCACTAAACAGAAATATTTAGCTAAACCATGAATTTTTGTAATTTTCTTTTTTTTTTTAATTCTAATTATACATTTATCCCTCTATTTCCCCAACCTAATCATGTCCAGTTACTGGTGGAGCAGAGATTAGATTCATACTGGTGAGTTTGAAATATCAGCTTTGGTGTGCTAATGTGTTTTACCAGTGTGCCACCCAAGTGCCCCAGATTTGTGTAAAATTCATTGAAAAGCAGATTCTCCATCTTATTAACAATTACGGCATTTAGCAGATGCTTTAATTCAAAACACAATTTAATTAACCTACAATTGTGACTGATATAACGCAACCAATTGAGGGTTAAGGGCCCAACACTGGCAACTTGGTCATAGGGGTTTGACTCAGACCCCTTCTGATCACTAGTCCATTATCCCAACCAGTATCTGCCCCTGCTTAATATTGGGTAATACGTTAAAAAGCCCTTTGCTGACAAGCCTTACCATCACACAGTTACACATACTATATGAATATTCTATCATATCATATTAATATATATGTATATAATATTCATATGTACGGTATATATAAGCCTGTTAACCAAAGGGCAAATCAGACAATCAGACAAGTAACAACATTAATCCAAGCATTTATTTCATGCTGTGATGTATTGATACTGAATTTCTTTTAACAGTTCCAGTTGTTTCTTAATTTGGTGACAATGAACTAAAACAAACAAACTAGAAGTTTCTGTTTATGAGTATGCAGTAGAAAGAAGCCAACAAAAGCTGGGAAAATTAGAGCAATATATGAGGGTCCGTTAAAGAATCAAGCGGTCCTTCCCACTCTCCTGGATGACCTGGCCTATGGAGGCCTGGCTCTGGGCTCTTGCATAGCACTGCTTCTTACACTCCATCAGCTGTTCCAGATCTTTCCACATGTGCACCTGCTTCATGTTGGGCCCATGGCTTTCTTTAACCTGCTTCTGCTCCTCACGAAGCTTCTGTTAGACAGAGAAACACAGAAACATAATTAGCATTCTACTGAACTGTCCTTTAAATACAGGCAATACTCAGATTTTCTATTTTTGCATATTTGCACCAATAAATGGTTTCAGATGTTCATGAAAATGTAAGTAACAGCAAAAAGAAAGAGCAAACGTGAAACACAGTTTTTAAACTTTTTGTATTAGTCCACAAGACATTATCCCAAAAAGCTCTGGAATGATCAAAGTGTGTTTTGACAAACATAAGACAGTGGTTTGCAGTTTCGTCTTGCAAGTCTCCCATGGATATCATTTTTAGTCTTCTCTTTTTAATGGTGAGATCATGCTGATCATATCTGAGTCGAGCAAGCCTTGCAGTTCCTTAGATGTTCATCTGTGTTTTCCCCCCTTCACATTGCTAAAAAGGCTCTATCTAAGGGATGTTTAGATTCAAAATCACTTTTAGCCTGGTATGTCTAGTGTACTGTAGGTGAACCCAATGAACCCAATAACATTCACTTAATTGGTTGATTAGTGAACTAAGATGCAATGACTTTTTTCCCACAGGGCTAGATGATGTTTCAGTATATAGCATAATCATTAAAAACTGTTGTGTTTATTTAGGTTGTCTTTATTTCAAATTGTGTTTGAAAACTAAAGCAGTTAAAAAGTGACAAATATAAAAAGATCAAACATCTAAAGAATGCAATTACTTTTTTAACTACACTGTCCAATGCACATTGTACTTGGGTGAGATTGTTTAGTATTTGTACTCTAGTTACATTTTACCTCTACAAACTATATTTCTGAAAAAAATATATTATAGATTTTATTATATATAAAATATATATTTTTAAAACAGACTCTTTATGCTAAAATGAAACCTGACTTTTCAGATAACGTTTATTAATGAGCCGGAGCAACCTCCAAAAGCTAATTTAGCTTAAGTACAAAGCTGTTATTTAATCAAATAAATGCTAAAGAAAACATCTTATCTTAAATAATACTTTTATTGTACATAAATATATAATTAAATGCATTTTAAAACTTTTATTTTAAATGAACTTTATGTGAACTATTAACATGAATTTTAACCTAAATAAGTATTTTGTTGATAAGTATTTGTACTTTTATTTAAGTAACGAATTTGGGGTGATCAGATGGCACAGTGGTAAAATAAACTATGCCCTACTGCAATCCAGGATTCAACTCTCCACAGTACTAGCCATTGGGAGGTGCACTTGTCAGTGCACTGTCAGTGCTGGTCTCAAGTCAAGACAAAAGTAGGGAGAGGTACATAAGCTAGGGTATCTGGCGTAAAAAAAAAAAAACACTGTGCCAAATCAGGTATACGGACCACAATTATCTGTTGTTGCAACCCCTAAATGCAGGAGCAGCTGTAAGAAAATAACGAAAAAAAAATGTGTGTACCCCGTCACCTCTGCCAACAATTACTACAACAATAAGAAACCTAAAACTAATGGCTACACATTTCTCATTTGTTCCTTAAGTAATTTGGTTAAGTCAATAGTTTTATTAAAAACCATTAAGGGTGCTTGGGTGGCACAGAGATGAAATATGCTACCAACTACTGTTGAGACCAGGGTTCAAAGCACTGTGCTGCTGTCGGCCGGTTGTGCATTTATACAGATGATAATAATGTCTGGGGCATGGTGGCTAGCCTAGCTACTGGAAGGTGCACTTGACAATGTGGGCCTCAGGTTTGGATAAAAATAATCCGGAAAGACATCCATGCTAATAACTGTGCCAAATCAGGTATGAGGAGCAGAACAAGAATAATAACATATATATGCAAAAAGAAAAGAACTGAATAACACAATGATACATAGCGTCATGTTAGTGCATCCTCTTTCTGACAGTGGTACGTCAGTAACATCGTATATCATTACTTCACATTCTGAGCTATAACTAAAGTATGACCGGCAACCACAGTACAGCATGCTCCAGAGGCTTTAGCATAGATACGGCAGATACCAATCCCTTGCTGTCACCTACCATCAGCCTGCTCTAGACACATGAGAGTTGGCACAGGGAAGAATTTTGACAAGATTTGACAGACAGATTAGGCGGTCAAATGCCTCACCTTCCCCAAAGATTCTTGCTCTGCTATGTTCTTCATGTACTGCTCTCTGAAAAGAGAATGCTTGTTAAAACTTTATTGTACACAAACGTCACTTATAAGTTACAAGCAGAACAAGTGAACAGTACCACCCATGTTTCAGCACTCATGCTTTCTGACGTTTGCATAAAACCACTGTTTTAATTATTTCGTAATTTGTAAAGTCAAATATGTTCTATTTATAAGGGCACAGAGAAATCTACAATCACTACCAATGAATTAGGAGGCCATTATAGAACTTAGTACATCATTAAATTAATCATCTAAATTGCTGTATGCAAATTCTTGACCCCAGATGTGTTCATAAAATCCACAATAAACTAAAGAACTAAAACTTGCGACTTTTTAAAGCTGCCATTTATCTACTATCTAAAACTTGTTATAACAGATTGTATTCAAAGCTAAGGAAACATGCTGCTTTAGCAAGTAAAGGGTTTTAAACCAAACAATTTACAATAAAGTGCTCGCTCTAAAAAGAAACATTACCATTGGTGGAGAAATAATTTAGCACAATTTTCCCAATAGCAGATCCTGCAGCAATTAAGATCCATCAGCTTGCCCCTGCCTGATATGCACCCTGATAAGCAATGTAGCAATTTGCAGGGCTGCAACTAACTAATTATTTTGATAATGAATCTGTCAATTATTTCCTAGATTGTTTGATTAATAAATAAACAAATAAGACTTTTGTAAGTCATCCTCTAAGTCTGAGACTAATGTGGCAGAGGCAACCATAGGAATATCACTTAACAACCAAGGACTTCATGGCCGGACTCATCATTGACCAAGAAGAACTGGAAGGGTCAACTGGAATACGACAGAATAAATTGAGTAGGCCTGCAGAGATCTGAGACACAGTTTTATGGAGTGACAAATCAAAACTGGACTTGTTTGGCCAAATGGATCATTTGTTGTCTGGTGCAAGAAAGATGAAGCTTCTGTCCAGAAGAACACTAAGCTCAAGGTCAAGCATGGAGGTGGGTTGGTAATAACATGTTGGCTTCATAGTCTGAGTTCTGTTTTGTGGGAAAACATTCATTATTTCTGAGACTGTGTTTACATATGTTTTAAACCAATGACTTGTCATACAAATTTTTTGACCTAAATAATTTGCGAAAGTATTTTCTGATGGGTATGAAGGATAAATATGATAATGAATCCACAAAACATTTGAACAATTTGGGCTAAACTAATTCCCAGCGGTTCAGTGAGAGATATCACATTCCCACTGCACACTCATGTGCAACCATAGCACAAGCTACGTTATAAAGCCAGCACTATTTTAAATAAGGGGGTTTATTTGCCACATTATTACGAACTTACCACGCTTGGCTAGACAGTGCAGCGCTACACAGTGTTAGGAAACAATAACTGTTGAACCCTGTTAGTGCACTGAAGTAGGAATTAGAAGTGGAATTGGGATTTAGTTTCCACAAGCATGACCGAGACAATTCACCAGCAGTTTGTTGATTAGTTGTTAAAAGCCCTAGGGATTATATAAAACTGTTTCTTGCACTCTGTGATATACTGTTCATTCTTTTTTTCTTTTATATTAAGTTGGCCTACAATCAGTGTTTGCTGTTATTTTTTATTTATTTTATTAGGATTTAAATGTCATGGTTTAGACACTTTGGTTACATTCATGACAGGACAGGTAATTACTGGTTACACAAGATTCATCAGTTTAATGTCAAACACAGCCATGGACAACTTTGTATCTCCAATTCACCTCACTTGCATGTCTTTGGACTGTGGAGAAAACTGGAGTAGGAAACCCACACAGACATGGTTTGCTGTTATTCTTCTACAATTAATATTAATGATTTTAATTAAACATTTACATTTGTGGCAGACATTTACATTTTTAGCAGAAGCTTTCATTTAAAGCGACTTACAATTATGACTGAATACTATTGAGGGTCAAGGACCAAAAGTGGCAACTTGGTGGCAGTGGGGCTTGAACTGGCAACCTTCTCATTACTAGTCCAGTACCTTAACCACTGCTCTAAACACCCGAGTTTGTGAAATTACTTTGAAGTATGAACATTTGTTTACCTGATGGATGTTTTTCGTATCTGTGGATCAGAGGACACATAGGCCTTCATCTCATCTGCCGCCCGCTGCATATGATTCTCAGCAATCTGCAAACAGAGTGTGGGTGGCAAACAGAGGTTTCAGAGAGCTGTGGGCTGTTAGAGATGGTTTTGCAACAAGTACCGCTTTTAAGAAAAGCTCAGGTGTCTCACTTCTTTCATGCAGTTAATGTTGTGGTATCGATTCTCCTCCTGAGCTGTCTCATCTCGAAAGGTCCTCACTTCCTAAAACATAACACATTCAACTATTTTATTAGCAAGCCGTTTTACATTCAGCATCAACCACTTGAATGAAAGTGGCGGATGCTTATGTGAAAATTTCCTGAAGTGAATTATGAAGGCTACTGTACCTGATTCAGTTTGGAGCTGTTGCTTTCCAGACCAGCAGCACAAGTGTCATACAGAGCTTTTTTCTCATCATGCTCCTGAGTAAGTTCCTATTTGAAATATACATACATTGACAGAAACTAAAATTTTACACTTAGAAGGTCTAGTTGGAAAAAGCATATCCTGTCTCAACTTGAGAAGTATCCTGTACAGCATATCCATTTGATAGCAGAACTAAATATATGAAGAATTTTTAATCACATTGTTTTCAACAATACTGTAATAAATTCACTATTTTTATATTTATATAAGCATTCCACTGTTACATTGGTTATCAAATTACATTTCTTCCCCCTTTTATTCTGTGATTTCTTCCCAAGTTTTTCCTCATCTGGTTCTCTGGCAATTATGTCTAATTGTATCTATCTGAAATCGGTTCCTGATGTTTTCCTTGAAGACAGGTGGTATGTTCTCCAGGTCATATTTTGGAAACCAGATGGTGTGATCGTTTTAAATCAGTTTTACTCAGAGCTTGCACATTAGATGTTCATGGTCTGTTCCAAAATCAACTCAAGGCCAGGTTTTTGCAATTAGAATCAAGATTTTCTCTCTCTGGTATTTGATTTGGTATCAGTAAACTCTGTCCAGTTATGTCCAGGTGTAAAGACATTGTTTTGGTTGCTTGAAGAATGTAAAATTTTACATTTAAAGCTTATGTGAGATGCAATCAGAGGTCTTGAGTATATGGCATTATAACCCAGAGTTAATCATGAAATACCTAAATAAACTTAAGTTGTGAACTGATTCATTTTTATGTTTATGACCACTTTATCTGGTCAGGGTTGCTCTGGGTCCGGTTACCCTGGAATCACGGGCCACTGGGCGTGACACACAGTAACACACCCCGAGAATAGAACAACAATCCATCATGGGGTCTTGGCCACCAACACCCCCTCCTGCCAGACATAGTCAATCATGTCTGTATGTAAACCCCGGACCGGTTGATAGTACCCCTGTGTATTTGAACCCTGGATTCCAGCGGTTGTGGGCTAGCGTGATTTACAGTTGCCCAATCTGAGCGCCACAATGAAAGTGTGTTCACACAGTTAGTTTACGAGTGTAGTTGGTCGTTCTTTATTTTAGTACAGTACTTTAGTGCATTATTTGCTGTACAATGCTCTACAGTTATGGTACAGTTCATTACCTGGCACTGCTGCCGGAGAGGCCTTAACTCCTTAATTAATGGAGATAGAGCTGATTTCTTCTCTGATATTGCTGCATTGAGCTTCTTTACCTAAAACAGACATAAAGGACCACAATTTCAATACATTACTTTCCCGGATAAATAAACCTGAGGTCATTTATTTTCTCATTAGCATGAGGTTTTTATGATTTTCCTCAAAAAGCAATAATAAGCGTTCTAAGAAAAAAAAAAAAAACAGCACATTTTTGAATATTTGTTCGTGCTGAACTTGCTGCATTAAACTTTTTTAGCTAAAACAGACATAAAGGACCACAATTTCAATACATTACTTTCCCGGATAAATAAACCTGAAGTCATTTATTTTCTCTTTAGCATGAGGTATTTATGACTGTCCTCAAGAAACAATAATGAAGGTTCTAAAAAAAACCAGCAACTGTTAAACTTTGTTAATTGTTACATTATTGTAGTAGATCACAGTATACATTTTTATTGCAAACACACCAAGCCTGTTTTTACAAAGTTAAACATGGCCAAGAAAACTAGTAAAAACAGACAAAAACAAGAGGTAAAACTACATTTGCATTTGTAATTTTAAGCTGTGTCATGTTCATGAGCAACTTGGAGCTCCAGAGATGCAGATCAGGCAATCATTGCATTAGAGAGTCTCCTTTGCCTCTTGTTGCTGTAGCAACCAATAGCAAACTGAGTTCCAGTGCAGTTTGAGATCTCATCAGAGAAGCATCATTCTCCCACGAGTCCACAGCGTGTTCATTAGTGAGCAATAACATTGAGCTGTTACAATAAAGAGCAACAATACAGAACAAGAGTTTTTATAAGTTGAATTATCTGCTTACCATCCCAGACATATCATCTAGAGTGCGACCCTTCATTTCGTCCAGCTCACTCTTGATTGCTGAAACTCTTTCCAGTTCCTCCTGTGTCTCGCTAAACCCTGAAATCCCCCTCTGAGCCTCCATGGTTTGCTGAATAATGAAAAAGAAATAGTAACTTCATGAAAATTTACTTTCTTAGATGAAATCAGCTGAGATTTTATTATTTATAAAGTAAGCATGTGGGTAGTTTACAGAAAGACAGATGGGAGCACAAAATACAATCATAGTTCATAGCTAACAACATAGGAGGCCACTGAGGTTTCATTTGCACTAGGTTTTAAAATGCATTTTGGGGGTGCTCTGGTAGCGAATCTTGTGATGTGATGGTAGTGAAAGCAACCTGGCCGGTTATCCAACACATACAACTGGGCGTGTCTGACAGAGGGAAGGTCAGATGGGGTTTCTGCTTGCTAATCCACATTGCAAAGCCACATTCGGAGGTGGTCAGTGATGCATACAGCAACCTTTCATATGTAGTAAAAATATTAATCCATCTCATGAGCTGCAAACTTGGCAACAATCATTTTTTAATAATCTCCAACCAATGCCTATTGTGTATATTTCTTATGTCCATGGGTTTTACATTCATATAACATTTATTCATTATTTTTTTATAAGGATTTTAGCATCATGTTTTACACACTTGGTTACATTCATGACAGGACAGGAAGTTACTGGTTAGTCCCGGAGCACCTGAAGGAAACCCACACAGACATGGGGAGAACATGCAAACTCCACACAGAAAGTAACCGAATTGCTCAACCTGGTAATCAAACCCAGGACCTTCCTGCTGTGAGGCAACAATGCTACCAAACGAGCCACCATTTTTTGATTTCTGTATCTTGCATCATGTATCTTTTATCATGTCCAGGATAAAAGTAAATCAAGTTACTTTTATGAGAACTGTTATGTGATGGACAACTTACACAGGTACACAGTCAGTGTATTGAGCCAGGAATAAGCATAACCCTAGCTTGCCCTACCACATTGTCTAATGGAAAATGCCACCAGTGACAGTGTATAAAGATATCATTACTGGTGGTCCATGAATGACGTTAAACAAATGATTGAGTGTGTGTGTGGGTAAAAGGGTAATTAAATTGATGGCTTGCCTGCCAGGGGGATAAAGGAACAGATGGACAGCTGCCAGGAGAACCCACCACAAGACTCCCCCACTTGTCTAGCATGTAACCAGGGAGCAAATACTGCTCTCACAAATAGCACTGGCTAGCCTTTTGCGTCAGATGGGCTATCAGCAAGTCCTCTGCTGGGAGGGTTCAGAGGTGTGAAGTCACTTCCAGGAACTTTGTCGTGAACACAGTGAAATTTGAATGGGTACAGCTTTATGGTTCAAAGGTTTGAGGACAGAACATTGTAGTGGTGTTGGATGACAGGGTCACAAAATGCTGAACAGAATTGAATGAAACAGAACCACGTTAAAAATAATCAAGGGTAAATTTATAAACTCATGATAGCAACTTTGTTACTAGACTAGACTGGTGTAGTAGCTCAGTGCTTGGTGTTTGGTGACTGGGAGTCTTCGGATTTAAATTGCAGGGTTGCCAGAGAACCACCATTACACCTTAACTTAGATGCTGCTGGTTTAGGGCATCAATAAATTGAATTTGCAACTTGATTTTTTTTTTCCGGCTACTCGGCTACTGTATTTTTTTTAGGGGTCACGACATAGAGCAGTGGTAGCTCAGCGATTAAGGTATTAGACTAGTAATCATGAGGTTGCCGGTTCAAAGCCCAACATCGCCAGATTACCACTGTCGGGCACATGTGGAAGGCCCTTAAGCCTCCAATTGTATTAAGTCATAATTCTAAGTCACTTTGAATAAAAGTGTCTGCTAAATGCCGCAAATGTAAATGTCATCACCACGGCAGAAGTTTGGTCCGTATACCTGATTTGGCACCAGTGGCGATTTCTCTAAGACTGCAAGTGAAGCTCAGCTTCCCCTAAAATGTCAAAAATTAAATGGTCAAATATGTACAGTTGTGTTAACATTTCATTGACTACAAATGCGTTAGAACACGTTCATCTCGAAGACGAGTTCGTTCAGAATCAGCCACTTATCACAAATCGACTGACTCGATTTTGTTAACTCCCGGAGCGTCAATGCATTTGCCCGTAGAAGCTGAGCGTCTCTTCACTTCAATGGGACTGCGTGGAAAAGTTTTTTTCATTGCTTCGAAACTCGCCGGTCATTGGATAAATGCCACGATTTTGTCCCGCCCCCGGACGCTGAGCAACCCATTTCTTGGTATTTGCTTGGTGAAATTACTTGACCATTTCCATTGTTCATTGTGTAAATAAAACACACTCATAGTATTTGTTTCAGGACACTGGTCAAGTCCCTGGAAAAGACGCCTACTTGGTACGATAGGATCACAGGCCATTTTCTTGAAAAGGAACTGAGGGCAGAATTTATGTATAAATAAATTGACAAATTTTATGATGTAAGCTGACAATGAGCTTCCCCTCTTTGAAAGACCAGCAGCCGCCACTGATTTACACCAGATGCCTCTCCTTCTTATTTTACTCAAGCTTGGGACCAGCACTGAGAGTACACAGTCATGTATGCCTCCCAAAAGCTAGGATATTTGATCACCACCCCCCTCACACACATACACACTCAGATATAGCCAATCATGTCTGTAGATGCCTGACCAGCTGACAGCACAGCTGAGATTCAAACCTCAAAACCCAGTGGTAGTGGGATAGTGTATTTTACCAATGATCCACCCTTAAATCCTGAAGCCACATTATGTCACATACTGTAACTGAGCCACTACGTTGAATATTTAGGCTGTGATTTTGTTTAACATGTAATAGCAAGTAAAGAGAGATAAATATACATGCTATGTAGGTCCCTAATAACTATATACACATATATTAATGGCAAATTTGTCCCGAACTACTTAAGTAAATAAATTATTGCTTGAATAGTAAGTTAATGCAACATTACTTCACTTAAGTACAGTTTCATGACACACTATTAACCTCTCAGGCTGTTCACATTAAATTTAATTGCTCAAGTTGCTGCCATTAAAACAAACAACACTAATCCATATGAGATATGCAGATAAGCAGCATTTTGACACTGGAACCAAAGTGCTTTTATATTTTTCTGCATGGAAAAAGTTTTTCTTGTTTAAAATTATGAATGAGTACTAGAACACTGTGAAAAATGGCCATGTTGAGTGACTAAGCAAACCATCTATGCTTGGACATGTTTGTCTCACTTTTAAATTGCATTGAATGAATAGTATGAACCAAATGTGTGACTAGTAAGTGCACAGAATTACAGGACATATAAAGATGCAGTGGAATAAATAAGAAAAGATTAAGTCCCCATAAAAAAGTGTGCACATGTAGGATTTCACTCCAATTTTGTAGTGAAAGCAAACAGGATGAGATTGTTCAGATTATGAGATAAATCAGAAATAACAGGGCCATTTGGTTACCAGCTGCTGTTGGCTAGCGGTGTGTCGCTGACGCAGGATCTCCTCTGTCCTCTGCAGAACACCAGATTCAGCCTTTAACTCTGCCATTTCTTGCCGCTTCTTTTTATATGTGATGCTCTTGCCACGCATCTTGGCAACATAGCGCTTGAACTGTAAATAACACAGAGAAACAAAGTGTAAAACCATCAACAGTCACTACTGAGTCTAATAAATAATTGAACATGTTTTAGAGAGTGATAACATAATGGGTAGAGTGTTGGGCTATCATTTGGAAGGTTGTGGGTTTGAATCCTGACTCCGACATGCAGTCACTCTCGGAGCATTGAGCAAGGCTTTTAATTCTCTAGACTCCAGGGGTGCTGTAAATAGCCTGACCCTGCACTTTAAATTATTTAATTGGTATTGATAAGTATAATTGATAATAATTACACTTTTTAGTCATTTTGGGAACTGAGGAGACTTATTGTGGCTGTTTCGCAATTGAAATTTTTGCCCATTCTTGCTTGTTCCAAGACTTCAGTCCGTGGTCATCTGATTCTCCTCTTTAAGATGCACCATGCATTTTAAATACGGCACATATCTGAACTGCAGGTAGGTGAGTCAAGCACACATACTCTGTCTGCAGAATTACAACTGGCATTGTCTTGCTAAAATAATCGTGGATTTCTGGAAATGATAGTCAGAGACTTGATTTGAAGATCTGAGGTACAGGAAATGCTCCAACAGTGGAGTAAACATACTGAAACTTCTAGCTAAGACATTTTAGAATTGACCAGCTTTTAAACAAAAATGCAAGGGTGCATGTTTAATTAATCACAACATGCCTTTTGTTTATGAATTATGTTGTAAATCAAGACAATTCAAACAGTGTAAATCATGGACATTTGGCAGAGTAGTTGGGTTTGTTTGTTTGTTTGGATTTTAACGTCATGTTTTTACACTTTGGTTACATTCATGACAGGAACGGTAGTTATTCATTACACAAGTTTATATCAAGCACAGTCTTGGACAATTTAGTATCTTCAATTCACCTCACTTGCATGTCTTTGGACTGTGTGAGGAAACCGGAGCACCCGGAGTAAGCCCATGCAGACACAGGGAGAACATGCAAACTCCACACAGAAAGGACCCGGACCGCCCCACTTGGGGTTCGAACCCAGGACCTTCTTGCTGCGAGGCGACAGTGCTAACCACTAAGCCACCGTGCCGCCCGAGTAGTTGGGTAGCTCACCGATCTCTTAAGTCTGTAACAAAAGACACTGGAAGCATGTGGCCAGGAGCAGAAAGGCCCCTTTTCATGTATCAGCATAAGAACATTGCTTAGACTGCCCTGCTGTCACTAATGCCATGAGCTAAAAATGTAGCAAGCCACCGCAGAAATCACACAGTGTGCCATGTGTCACTTAAAACACGTGGAACTTGTGTCAGAGTTTTCAGTGTATTTTAGGTTGGCAAGGGCAGACAAGGTTGGGGGGATTAAGTGCAACAATAGTGCTGGCTAGTGTTCATTTGGTTTCTCTTGTTACAAATGACTGTCAAGTGACAGTGGGTAATTTAGCCTCTACATGCGTTGATGAGCTTCATAAAAATGATGAGCAACTAAAACAATGCTGAGTGATTAAGACTCTGTCTTTGCAAGCAAACACAGTTGAAATGTGTACTGTGGTCAGATAAGTCCATGTTTTTGCTTGCTTTAGAAAAAATAGACACTATTCTCCATGCAAAGATGAAGAAGACCATCCAGACTGTTATAAGTGAAAGGTGTGAAAGCCAATATGTGTCATGTTATAGGGGTGCATAAGTGGCGACAACATGATTGACTTGCATATGTGTAAACGTACCACTGACATAGCAGGTAAGGTTAAGCCCCACCACTGCCAGGTTGCCACTGTTGGGTCCTTGAGCAAGGCCCTTAACCCTCAATTGCTCAGACAATATACTATCACAGTACTGTGACAGTACTTTGGATAAAGGCGTCTGCTAAAATGCCAAAAATGTAAATGTATTTTCAGAATTGAGAGACACATCCTGCCATTGTGGCACTGTTTTTTCCCCGAGAGGTCTGTGGTTATTTCAGCAAGACAATACCAGGCCTCATATTTGTACTCTCCACAACAGCATGGTATCAAAGATACAGAGTGCGAATCAGTAACTGTTGTGATGGCTCATTTAAAAAGGAATTTCCTGACAGCTTCCTAGCACATGGCACAAGCTGTAATGACAATTACTGATACTGGTACCATAGCAGTCATATAAGATCTGGTTTTAACAGTTATGATCACTTGATACAGCATGTGGCAGCTAGTACTACAGCCGTTTGCTTATGTCGTTTTTATGATGGCGGCTTTACAACAAAAACAACAAAATATTTGATTAGCAACATGCAGTACTAAACAATTGCACCCTAGTCAAATACAGATAATAGTATATATTTCTTACATATTAGCTGCAGAAATAACTGAAAAATGCATCCCTTAAGCAAGTTAGTCTGAGCTGCTTTATTTTGAGCTGCAAACTACACTGATATTCTGACAAGTAGGTTTAAATCTAAGATAAAACAGATTCCCATATCATTTCTCATCCATTACTAGTAAGTGGTTAAAAACCCAAACAAGAGGCTCTGACTGCATAAAAGTTGCTCTCAAATGTTGGTACAGGATATGGCCCAGCTGCTATTTAAAGGCTTTCTGTATTCACAGAGATTTACTTAATGTCGGTTTCATTACAGCAGCTATCAGCCCCTCTCTATCCATTTTTAAACCAGTGCTGTGCTACTGTGACCATACATGGGTATACTCCATCCTAGCAACTCAGACTTAAACATCCTTCTCATTACTGTACACACACACACACACTCACACTCACACATAATCAGTGTGAGGTAGACTCATTGACCTGTGATTTGCTTTTATATCCACCACTTCTTTAAATAAAAACAGAAGTTAGCTTGAAATAAAGGTAGTTTCTTTTATTTCGGCAAATATTTCTAATGAAAACTAAAAAACTACACAGTCCTTTTTTTGTTCCTGAGATACCTAACAGCATCTTACTTAATTTTGTAACTGTTGCATATCTCCACTGCCCTCACTATCTTGTTCCAATACCCACCTCTGCCATAATGTAACAGGCATTTAAAATTGGACAAGCTATGGTCGGAAGCATGCCTTATCAAACGGAGATGATAGGATTGAAAGAATGAAGGGGGTGCAGGTTTATTTTAGCCAGCGTGCCTCTCTGTCTCCTCTGCCTGCCATCTCTATACACAAGGGCAAGTGGAATCTTTTCATAAACCACTCCATCAGACAGGCAGACAGACAACAGCATAAAGACACAAGAGACCAAGATATTAACACCACTGTGCTATTTAGGATGATCTGCAAATTCCTCATTGGGAACACACAGTGCAGTATTAGTTCAGGGGACGAATGTGGGTTAACGTAGGACATGAAGAAATGTTTTAATTCCCAAAGGAAGGTCATGCCAAACTTCTATACAGTCCTCTGAAGAGGCAAAGTGTAACTGGCCCACCTGCTGCAAATGGAGGTGTGTCACGGCCAGATCCTTGCTGCGATGCTGGGCTTCTTTAAGGAGGACTCAGCCGGTGTTGTGGTACCTTTTGGCATCACCCTTCTGCCATCACAGCAAAATCACCACAGATATTTCCATACTAGACATTGGCCGCATCAGATGGTGGAGTGGCTGCTCTGCTTCCTTTTTATTGAGTTTGCTCTCTTTATTATTTTTTTTTTCCAAAAAGTAGGTTGTCACACACTGATGGACTGAGTAGCTGGCACATTTCTAACAACTGATTCTTATCCTGGCTCTATTCCTTTTATAATTTTAGTTTGTCCACTTAGTTGTTATAAGTGACCCACCCTGTTACACTTTTATTTACTTGAGGTGTCTAAATACTTTCCCCTATCAATTTGGCTTTTTAGATAATGAGTACAAAGTCAAAAGCACTAAAAGTATATTAAATAAGAAAGACAAAAGTAGTACAAAAGTAATATCAATCTCTCTTTTTATATGATTAATATGATTCTTTAAAATATCATAACTCTATTGTAAATATTTACAGACTTGATTAAAATACCAAATGTTAAGTTAGGGTAGGTAGGTATAAATGTATCTTGTTACTTTCTCCATTAGCTTCCAGTAACTGCTGTTGTGTTAACTTCTTTTGGCTGCTCCCGTTAGGGGTCACCAAAGTGTATAATTTGTTATCTTTTCTGACATTTTCTTGTGTTTTTAAGCTAAACTTCACCTGATTCCTCTAGAGTAAATAACTTAGTGTGTACCTGAAAACATTTCAACAGCAAAAACCAGCAATACAAATACTATAAAATACCCGCTGAGGATTGTTTGTTCTATCACACATTCTTTCTCACACAAAGACTTTTGAGACAGAGCAGAGACAGTAACAGACAGTGTGTACTTGCAATACAACCTGTAAATTAGTGTAATGATTCATAAGGTGAACATCAGCCCTGGTGCATGTATGCTGAAAGATAGTTCAACTGTAAGAGAATTTGGATTAGTGATGTACCTCGTCTGGGCGTACAATCTCAAGTCCTCCCTGTCCCAGAGCCTGACCCTTAGCATTTAGCTCCTTTGTAATGGTAGACAGCTCCTCTCGAGCCTCCTGCAACTCCTCTGCCTTCACCTCCTTTTTCCTCGCTATGATGGAGGCCTAACAGATAAAATCTTTTTAAGTGCTTTCTACATCAAAACACACCACAAAGGGCTTTTTAAAGCTTCAATTCCATTCAGTGACAACAAGATAACTGTGTTTTACTAAACAATCATTCAGTGCATATGTATCTAATTTCCTTAAATGCAGCCTAGTGTCATTTTTCATTTAATTTTAATGTTTTACTACCGATTTATCCCAGTCAGGGTCACTCTGCATCCAGTTTCCCATGAGTTCCTGGGTGCAATGCAATAACACACCCCAGACAGGATGCAAAGTCACTAGGGATATAAACCCAGGATCCCAGTGGTAGTGGGCTAAAGTAATTTACTGCTGTGCTGCATGAGCACCCATGCAGCTTACTATTTGGCTAAATTACAAATTTCACATCAACATCTTGTTTGATTAAAACCAAAAAAACAAAACTATAAAACTGTTTTATGATGATAAATGTCTGACAACCATCAACATAAAAAACATAGGTCATATCAACAATTTAAAGGCAGTCATGGGTATTAAATGTGATGGGTATAATTGCACAGCAAATAATTCAGAAAGAAAATGACACAAATTTAATTTCATACGACTGCAAACAGGTAAAGAGGATTTAACATTTTACAGTCCCGATTTTCATACCTTATTGAACAGACACAGACCCTGTCTGTGCATGTGTTTTCTAAGAAGTGAGAAAAACAATAAGTTTAGCCTTAAAATGGGGTTACAATCTTGATTTGTGCTGTGCCCTTATTTCCGCAACAAATCAGCCCTGTGTAATTGGTTTGCACTTTTTTCTATCATGATTAAAAATAGTTTAAACATATTATGGTAACTATAGGAGCGTTTACAATATATTTAAAGTTGGACGAATGGTCAAAACTCCTACCTGCTGTCTATACAAAGTAAAATTATCATCCATTGGGTCAGACCTGGCCATCTTCTTTTCTATTGCCTGGTTCATCTGACTGAGCTCTCTAATCTGGTGAGCAGGAGAAGAAACAAAGAAATTTTGGTTAAAATGCATCTCTTAAAAATACAACAAAAAGGAAAGACATATGTGTAAGGGTAGAAAAGGAAAATAATTGTAATAACAGATCATAGTTTTGAGGGCACCAAGATCACAGTCTTATAAAGGGAGCGCTTCAAATGAAAAGGTATTACTTCATCAATGCACTCCAAAATGTGTACCTTAATTGACTGGATGACTGGAAAATATTTAATGTAAAGCAAAGTAAGATTTTTGGGTCTTTCATAAGTTTATATTTATTTTTAATATGACAGAAAAAAAGTACACACATACGTACATTTAATAATTTGTCTCTTAGTTCTTTTTTATTCCAATTAGTTGTTTTTGATAGCCATGGTAACCTTTTGGCACTACTGTGGTTGTTTAAGCAACTGTGTTTTTTCTGACACAGACATGATTTTTTTTACAGTCCACATATTCTCCATAGGGCTGAGGTCAGGAATATTGACTAATATTGCTTACGTTTACATTTTTATCATTTAGCAGACGCTCTTATCCAAAGCGACTTACAAAAGTGCTTCCATAGTAGAGATTTCACTACTCTAGTTTAAGTAGACAACAGTCCAAGGATACAAATCTGCTGAAATTTTATAAGAAATAAATAAGAGCACCCATAAGTACATGTTTGTAGCATAAGTGTTTAGTAAAGTGGTGGATTTTTAATCGTATTTTGAAGACAGCGAGAGACTCAGATGTTCAGACAGACAGGGGAAGTTAATTCCACCAATTGGCTGCTAGCAAAGAAAAGAGCCTTGCTGCGTGTCTTCTTGGAGTTCTGGGTGGAGGACTAAGGCGAGCGAGACTAGTGGCTCAGAGGTTGCATGGTACAGAGGGGGTGTGACGAGTTTTCTAAGGTAGCTCGGGGACTGGTCCATTTTTGGCTTTGTAGGCGAGCATTAGTGTTTTAAACTGAACGCAGGCAGCTACAGAAAGCCAGTGAAGAGAACGCAGCAGTGGGGTGATGTGGCAGCGTTTGGGTTGGTTGAAAACCAGGCGAGCAGCTGCATTTTAAATAAGTTGCAAGTGTTTAATCGTGGACATGGGAGCACCTGCCAGAAGGGAGTTGCAGTAGTCCAGCCGTGAGATTACAAGTGAGTGGACAAGAATCTAAGTGGCTTCCATAGAGAGAAATGGCCGAATCTTCCTGATGCTGAAGAGGAAGAACTGGCACAATTTTGTTGTGGATATTGCTATTACAAAAGCCTCATGTCCAGGATTCAAGAATTTTAAGGGCATTACTACCTCTTCATTATTCTGTCCACTTTCTGCAACTGACCTGTTCATGAGGCAACAAAACAGCCCCAGAGCATAGTATCACTACCACCATGCCTGAAAGTAAATCACAGGCATAAATATGAAATAGCCATCCACTTTTCACGTATAACTGACTTCAGTGCAATTAATGTTCCAGTTTATCCCAGAGGTGTTTCAGGTGGTTGCGGTTAGCGCTCTGTGCAAGCCATTGGTCTTTATGGACCTCCCTTTGCACAAGGGAACAGTCATGACGGAACAGAAAACAGCTTCTCCTAAACTGTTGCCAAAAGGTTATGAGTACACAATTTGTTTTATATTATTAATTTTGTATACCTTAGAAATTAACTCCTAAACTCAATAATTAAAAGATGTGTAAATATATTTTGGCCATATAGTGTGTATTAAATAGCTAAAATGTTGTTCAATACTTTCCCTCACTGTTAATAACAATAATACTTGGAACTATTTTGTAATAAAATTATGGACTACGGAGTTATGCACTATTAAGAACCAGATGTTACAAGTATTGAAATGGCATTTACACTACAGGCAAATAAAAGCAGATGCTGTAATACACAATCTTGGTGCTGACCTTGTCTTCCAGCTCATCCAGCTCAGCCTGACCCATGGCTGGCTCTGATGACACCTTCTGCAGGTTGTGGCTTTTGCGGCGAATGCGCTCCAGCTCTTTGGGCAGCTTGTCAGACATGATGTAGGAGTTAAACTTAAGTTCCTCCTCCAGTCTCTTCACCAGGCCTGCAACAGAGCTGCCTTATACACTGTGCTCACACCAGCAAATGACACACTATATATAAATATGCATACGCAGTGCAGACACTTCAATTGCAAGATAACACTTTTAATCAGAGTAAAATATGATCAGAAGTGCTGAAAAAATATTTTTGGCTGTCTGTCACTATTCAGAGAGATGATATTCTTGTTATAAAGAACAAGCTGCAAAACCAGCTTTCTTACTACTTAGTCAGTTGATGGATGTTTATATAGACTTAAAACAAAAAGTTTGCACACACTTGTAATAGACATGTACTTTCATGGCGAGCTTCATTTTGTAATGGTTCCTGTGACCGTTCCATTTCTGTGACTAAATGAATGAAATATATTTCTTCATCATAAAAGTCAGTTGTTGTTTAACATTTATTGTTGGTTTTTTGTTGGTTTCCTTAATTTCCTTCGGGATTAATAAAGTATCTATCTATCTATCTATCTATCTATCTATCTATCTATCTATCTATCTATCTATCTATCTATCTATCTATCTATCTATCTATCTATCTATCTATCTATCTATCTATCTATCTATCCATCTATCTATCTATCCATCCATCTATCCATCTATCCATCCATCCATCCATCCATCCATCCACATACTGGATTAAATACACATACAGCCATCCGGTGGTGTGTATAAAGTTATATAACTTAATCCCATCGTGCCATCATCTTCAGTTGAAAACTTCTCAGTGCCTATTTAAACAGGGCAGGTTTCACAACACTCATACCATTTAATCACTACAAGGAATTAGAAGGCCATGCCACACAGTTAAGTAACATTATTTAATTTACTACACCACCTGTTCAATACTCCAAGTTTCTGTATGAATATTTCTGGTTCAGCATGTTTCCAGAAAATTTACAATATGGTTAGGAATCGACTAAATGTGTGGTCACAGAAAAGGAATCCCTGAAATTCAAGATTCTGAACTTAATGTGAACTGTACAGTTTTACTATAAACTTTAAACTTAAGGTTCATTAATTGCACATAACTTCGATGTAGATTCTTTGGTTAGTTTCCCAAGGACTGTACAGGTGCACTATTTTCAGTACAGCAGGGACTGACTTTTTAAACACTGTACACACATGCCGGTGGCACAGCAAGTCTCAGCAGTGCCACTGGCCAAACTGGGTGCTCTATAGACACATCTGGATGTGTCTGAGAAAGGTAAAACCAAATGGGGTAACACCTCTGCTGCAACAGTGTCTACTACTGTTTGGTCTTGAAAGGTGCTCTTCTTGGGATAAGAAACAGCTTGGTTACTGGTTATTATCTCTAGTAGGCACACATAATATGGCACACCATTTTCACCATGCACACTTTGTTCACATCATCATTATTTAGAAAGTATTCTCAAACCAGCAGTAATACAGCTTACTGTTTAAATACCCCATTTACCCTGCTGTATCTGATACCCACATAACACCACACACACTACCATGTCATTGTTATTGTCAAAATGATCTTATGGATCTTATTAATTAACAGGGTAAAGGAGGACAAATTATCCACTGGAAATTTTTTTACTACAGTCTAGTCCTACTAAGTGCACCTATAAGTTAAGGGCATCTGACACATTTGCCAAAGAGAGTGTGTAAGTATGTGTCAGTTTAGTGGGAGGTCTGTACAGATAGCATTTGTTTGACCTCTGTAGTAGGTCTGTCAGTACACTATGGCTTTTTCCATAATCAACTCACTCTCCGGTTTGGCATCTGCTGCTGCCTGTCGCATGTCTTTCAGCTGGATCTGACATCTCTGCAGTCTCTGCTCAGCCTGGAATAGCTGTATGTGCAACAAAAAATAGTTACATCACAGAATAAAAACACCAACATGCATCATAAAGAAGAAAACAAGTTAGGCTTATAGTGCAGTGCGATAACAGGTCTTGTAGCCATTCCCCAAATACATTTTTTTTTTTATTATTAATTAGGATTTTAACACCATGTTTTACACACTTTGGTTAAATTCATGACAGGACAGGTAGTTACTGGTTACACAAGATTCATCAGTTTCAAGTTTTTAATGTCAAACACATTGTCAGGGACAATTTTGTATCTCCAGTTCACCTCACTTGCATGTCTTTGGACTGTGGGAGGAAACTGGAGCTTTTGGAGGAAACCCCTGCAGACACTAGAAGAACATGCAAACTCCACACAGAAAAGGACCCAGACCGCTCCACCTGTGTATCAAACCCAGGACCTTCTTGCTGGAAGGCGACAGTGCTACCCACCGAGCCACCCTCCACAAATACAGAAAACTGGACACTTCTAACCTATTCACGTGGCTGGCACAGTTAATCATGTCAAGTGATATAAACCTAGAATTTTTTATTTGTTTTCATGTTTTATCACTTTATGGGTCCAGTTTCCCTGGAATCACTGGGTGCAATGCAGCAACACACCCCAAACAGGACACCAGTCCATCCCAAGTCAACTAAAATCAAGTCCATTTTTTAACAGACAAAACGAAGCTGACTGGTACCTGGCTCTTCTGCTCCTGTTTCTGATGTGCCAGCGACTCTTGTCTCTCCTTTTCGACCCGAAGTTGTCTGGCCAGTTCCAGCATTCGTTGATGTGTTGATACAGACTCCACCTTATGGACGGAATTAGTAAAGCACATTGTAAAAAATACCAAGCCAACTGTCTGGTCTGCCATCTACTAAAATTTGTTTAATGAAAAATTATTTTAGTTAATTATTGTAATAATATCAATAATATCAATTTGAAACATTTATTAGCAGTAATGGCAGTAATACATACTACCATTAATGCAGCAACATCAACATGGTCACAATAGTTCCAATATTTCCAAACTGGTCTTAAATCTTGTCCCATGTGCACATATTTATTTTCATGTAAAAGCACAACAAGAATCCATAGAAAATATGGTAAGATGGTAAGCAACACAGAAACAAAACAACACTGAAGTAAGTATTATGCAAAGTAGCATTGTCATTTTCAGGTATTTCCAAAGACGTTTGATGTGGTTTGAGTCTGGCCTTTGGCTGGTACACACAGGTACATTGAGAGTTTTGACCTGGCTGTATGCTTCAGGTCACTGTTATGTTGAAGGGTGAACTGTAAGCCTAGCCTGGGATTCCCTATGCTCTGAATGAGGTTTTCCTTAAGAACGTTCCAGGATTGGTGCTTTGGTCTTTCTGTCCTTGCTGCTAGAAAGCACTTCCACGCCACCACCACTACATTTCACCAGAGGCGTGGTATTAGATGGTATATGAAGTGCAGTGCATGTTTTTCACCAGACATAGGGTTTGCTCTTTTGCCCAAACAGTTTCCTTTTGTCTCATCAGACCAGAAAATCTTTTTCCATTACTTGCTGTTTCGCAAACTCTAGCTGGACTAACCTATGCCTTTTACTCCGTGGCTTTAGTCTTGCCACCTTGGCATAAAGACCCGAGAACTGCAGTGAGGGTTGTACGTCTCACTGGTTCTTCCATCTTTTCTCAGGACCTTTGCAGCTCACCTAGAGTGACTAATGGGTTTCTCAAAATTCTACCCCACGCATCTTTAATAGAATATGGCTCTTACCCGCTTTTTTAGACGCTCCACACGTTTAATCAGCTGATCTTTCTCTTCTTCCATGGCTGAAATATCCTGCAGGATGAAGTTATTATGTCTTTAGCAGACAAAGTATAATCCATAGAACAAGAAAACTACCTAAACTTTAAAATGTGGACAGGAGGGAGAACATTTAACAGTAGATTTATGGCTTACCCGTCGAATTTCAGCTGTAGAAAACCTGGAGTTCCTTAGCTGTTCACACTCTTTATGGTAATTCTTGAATCCATCTACCAACTCCTCATACTATTAACAGAACCCAAAATTACAATAAATTATAGAATAGAAAAATGATTTTGTAAATCCAGAATCAATACAACTCTACTGTAGAAAATGATTGGAATCTAAATTTGTTTTTATATTTAATTGTGTAAAACATTGTGTGCTTATAGCTTTATGTAGCAAAGTATTTATGTAGTTAATTTATAGCAATTAGGGCTGAGCAATGTTATATTGTGATTGTAATACATTTTGAGAGCATTTTGTCATCAGTCTGTATTTCCTCTGATCTCATTATTCTGTAACAATATGGTCTTCAGTTTTACCAATGATTTTTTTGTTTTTTACAGTGAAATTCAGTTAAAACTAGTGCTGGACAATAATTCGATATCGATATATATCGCGATAGAAAATGTTTCAATAACGGTGATATGATTTTCAAACAAATTCGATCGATATGCATTACGTCAGTGCGCTTTGCAGGTGTTACTTTTTTGCGGAAGCATTTCTGCTCGCAGGTTCCCACAGGGACGCAATTCAACAGCGCACCTCAAGCGAGTAGTTCTTCATCAAAACAGTGCAGTTACACACTCAACATAAATGTCAACCACCAACACAATTACAGAAAAAGTACTAGTACTGAGTACTAATACCAGTTATTAATATTACTTCTTAGTAGTTGTGGCGCGCTACGAATAAAGGCATCAACGGGATAGTCGCGTTCCACTGTTGCCAGATTGGGCTGTTTTCCTCCTAATTGGGCGTTTTTTTTTTTTCAAAAACAATTTAATAGCATTTAAATAACTCTTCTATTGAAAAGATAATATTCAGTTTTAAGAAGCCCCAGCATTGTAGAAGGCTATTAAAAGTAAAGTCAATTTTTAATGCTGATTTGGCTTAATAGTGTTGGTCAGTCTGTATCATATTCTTGAAAGAAAATTAAAATTTGTTTTCCATGCATTCACACTGGCATGTTCTGGGGTTCAAATGAATCTCATCAGTACACACAAGTTTGCAATCAAATGATCAAGTATTGCAAAGGAATATCTTTGAAATTCTGTTAAGGTTATAGGCTATATTTTAGTTTTTCACAGGCTTGATGTAATTCTACATGGCACTCACTGCCTGTATAGGTAAATGAGTGAGTGACCAAAACACTACTACAACCCCTGGCAAAAATTATGGAATCACCACTCTTGGAAGATGTTCTGTCAATTGTTTAATTTTGTAGAAAAAAAATAAATCACAGACATGCCACAAAACTATCATTTTTCAAAATGTCAACCTTCTGGCATTAAGAAACAATAAAAAAAGAAACAAATATAATAGTTGTGGTCAGTCACAATTGCTTTTTTTAGATCAAGTAGAGGAAAAAAATATGGAATCACTCAAATCTGAGGAAAAAATTATGGAATCACTCTGTAATTTGCAGTTTAAAAACAAAACATCTGCAGCAGATTAGATTTGCTAATTATTCTTCAGTTTAAAAAGAGTGCTCACACCTCAGAGAGCTGATGCACAAAGCAGATTGTCATGAATCATGGTTCCAACACAAGATATGTCAGTTGAAACAAATGAGAGGACTATAAAACTCCTTCAAGAAGATAAATCATTGTGGAATGTCGCAAAAGATGTTGGTTGTTCCCAGTAAGCTGTGTTTAAAATCTGAACCAAGTACAAACAAAATGGGAAGGCTGTAAAAGGGAAGCATACTGGTAGACCAAGTAAGACATCAAAGCATCAAGATAGAAAACAAAGCAATATGTCTTAAAAACAGAAAATGCACAACAAAACAAATGAGAAACAAGTGGCCGGAAAGTGGAGTCAATGTCTGTGACTGAACTGTAAGAAATCACCTAAAAGAAATGGAATTTACATACAGAAAAGCCAAACAAAAGCCATCATTAACACCTAAAAAGAAAAGAACAAGGTTAAAGTAGGCTAAAGAAAAGCAATCGTGGACTGTGGGTGACTGGATAAAAGTGATCTTCAGTGATGAATCGCGAATCTGCATTGGGCAAGGTGATGATGCTGGAACTTTTGTTTGGTGTCTGTCCAATGAAATTTATGAAGATAACTGCCTAAAGAAAACATGTTAATTTCCACAGTTGTTGATGATATGGGCCTGCATGTCGGGTAAAGGCACAGGGGAGATGGTCTTCAATAAATGCCAAAGTCCACATTGAAATTTTGGACACTTTTCTTATTCCATCAGTTGAAAGGATGTTTGGTGATGATGACTTCATTTTTCAAGATGATAATGCATCTTGCCATAGGGCAAAGGACGTGAAAACTTTCCTTCAAGAAAACATATAATGTCAATGGCATGGCCTGCAAATAGTCCGGATCTCAATCCATTTGAAAATCTCTGGTGGAAATTGAAGAAAATGGTCAATGACAAGGTTCCAACCTGCAAAGCTGATCTGGCAACAGCAAGTGACAGTTGAAGGCAGATTGATGAAGAATACTGTTTGTCATTAGTTAACTCCATGCCTCATAGAGTTTAAACCATTATAAAAGCCAGAGGTGGTGCAACAAAGTAATAATGGTGCAGTGTTTTCTAATGATTCCATAATTTTTTCCTCAGATTTGAGTGATTCCATATTTTTTTCCTCTACTTGATCTAAAAAAAAGCAATTGTGACTGACCACAACTATTATATTTGTTTCTTTTTTTATTGTTTCTTAATGCCAGAGGGTTGACAGTTTGAGAAATGATAGTTTTGTGGCATGTCTGTGATTTCTTTTTTTTCTACAAAATTAAACAATTGAAAGAACATCTTCCAAGAGTGGTGATTCCATAATTTTTGCCAGGGGTTGTAGATCAACAACTACTAGCCACATACAAAAATAAGGTATCAGACAGTTTCTGTGCCACCCCTGTGTGAGCAATGGTCTCAGTCTGGCCACCCCTATGGAAATTGTCTGGCTTTGCCACTGTCCACAGTTGAAAAAGAAGCAGATGAAATAGCTGATAAGAGATGAAGGACTAATTCAGTGGTGTATTCAGCCTGTATTTCTTACCAGAAAAGAGGTTTGCAGGTACAGCCATCCAATTTTGGTGTTTTTGGCAGTTTTTCTGACATTTGTGTTATTCATATCGATATCGGAATTATATCGTATCGACCGAAATTAGGAGTTATATCGTGATATAAATTTTAGCCATATCGTCCAGCCCTAGTTAAAACATTTAATTACACAAAAGTCTGGAAACCAGACAAATGACATAATTTGTTGATTTTTAATAAAACTATAGTAGACACACTTTCTGCTATTCTGCTGACATCCACATGTCAATGCACAATTATTTTAGTTTTAATGAGCAAATGAAAACAGAATAAATTAAAACAGCATTTGTGTTAAGCATAAGTTATCTACTAAGCCAATACATGGTAACATCCATATGGGAAAATAATGCATTGAATTTCTAATAGTAGCTCATGAAGGGTTTTCAATGTTTATTGTCACTATGTCTTTGTGATATTTTTGACAGCATAATTTGTGAGCTTTTGAAAGCTTTTTTTATAGCTGTTTCCTGCTTTGTAGACATTGGTCAGCTTTATTTCCAGATAGTCATCTGTTTAGGTGTCCATAGTTGTTGACTCTTAGTACAAGGTCTGAAAAGTCAGGGTTTTAAATGCGTTCTAAAACTGTCATTAGCTGACATTTCCTAATGACAAACATCTTAATTAAGGCCTTACCCATTTAAGAGTTTAAGTTCTGAGGCTAGAAGAGTGTGCAAATCTTTGGACATATTAAGGTTTTTTTTTTTACTAAACTGAATTGAGAAGGTGTATTTATGGCCTCTGTATATGTAATGTTTTACAGATTTAATAATAATAATCATATCCATACCCACTGCTCCTCACAAATTATCTTATCACCTACACTCACTGCAATCCCACTGGTAATAACAGCTTCAAATTTAGCATAGCACACAACCGCCTGTTAAACTGCACTGACTATACATCAAATGTGATTTCTACTTCAAACTAAAACAAACTGTTCAAACCTGAACAGACATCTTCTGACATTTTAACTGATGAAAGTGAAAATGAGTTCTGACCTGGCAGTGCGTTTCAGCAATGACCTCATCAGACAGGAACTCACTGGGCACATCCAACTTCACAAGAAATCTAGCTAGATATGCCCTCTTCTTCAGCTCAGGAACCCTCTGCAGCAGCCAGAACAGAATGGGGTGAACCACCGGCTTACTGCCCATAACCAGACCCTGCCGAAAAGTGCTCCTAAAAAAGAAAAAAAAAACCACAACAAGCAAAACTTGAGTGGGCCTTTTCTGTCTTTTGTGCCACAGTATTATTCTGCCTTAGTAAATTCTCTGGCACTTCTATTCATTCTATTAATTTTGCAGGTGTTTGACAGCAGCTGTCACAGTCCAAGAATATTGGTGAACTGGAGGCCATTGGCCATGAGGAATGGGCTAATATTCCTCAGGAATGCTGCCAAAAGCTGGTCTCTGGCTATGCATCACGTTTGCAGCAGGTCATCACAGCAAAAGGGAGATCTACTAAGAACTTAATACGCTTGTCATAAAGGGGTTGAATAATTCTGTTACTACAGTAATCAATAAAAGTGGCATTTTGTGTTGAATTTGAAGAAATGCCACTTGTTCAATTAGTTATTTTATTTGTTCTTTTTGATTGGTTACTGCAAACACCTGAAAGTTATTATTATTTTGATAATAAACTTAATTTGCAATGGGGCTTCCACAGGCACATGATGCTCATGTGTTTACAGGCAGTGAGACATTTCACAAATCTACACTGAAAATATCAAATTCATAACTCTGGAACTGCACAAGTCCTTTTCTAATATATCTTTGACTCTTTATTGCACTTACGCATCAGATAGGCCACCATGTGGTTTATATTTCAACATCCCAAGCAAAGTAAACATCCTTTTGGCTGTCTGCTCAGGCATTTCTTCTCGAATATCAATTGCTTGCTGAAATAGAAGAGACACAGAGGGATTAAATGGGCCACATCTAACCAAAAATTACCTTGTCATTGCTCTCTCTAAATATATACATACATGACATAAAAGACATAAAAATATACTATACATACATACATACATACATACATACATTACATACATTACATACATTACATACATACTGATCAGCCATAACATTAAAAGCACCTTGTTCATTGTCCATTTTATCAGCTCCCCTTACCATATAGAATCACTTTGTAGTTCTACAATTACTGACTGTAGTCCATCTATTTCTCTACATACCTTTATAGCCTGCTTTCAACCTGTTCTTCAATGGTCAGGACCCCCACAGGACCAACACAGAGCAGGTATTATTTAGGTGGTGGATCATTCTCAGCATTGCAGTGACACTGACATGTACTGTATATATATCTGATATGTTTATAGTACAAATTCTGTCATTAAATCAGTCATTTTTATATGAGTAGTTTGTAGAGTAGTAAAAAATGTAATTCCTGCCTCTTGTAGAACCACAGTATTCCTATTTTCAGGTTACTAAAGTACGTGTAAACAAATTGGTTGAGTAAAAAATTTGTAAATCAATTTATACAGATATGAGAATGTTTTGTACATAAAAATAATCATTGTAAATGCTTCTGTAATGAACAATTTACGTGAAAGTTTGTTTATTAGGATTTAACGGCATGTTTTACACTTTGGTTACATTCAGGAACGGTAGTTACTCGTTACACAAGGTTCATCAGTTCACACAAGGTTATATCAAACAAAGTCATTGACAATTTTGTATCTCCAATTCACCTCACTTGCATGTCTTTGGACTGTGGGAGGAAACCGGAGCACCCGGAGTAAACTCACGCAGACACTGGGAGAACATGCAAACTCCACACCACCCCACCTGGGGATCGAACTCAGGACCTTCTTGCTGTGAGGCGACAGTGCTACCCACTTAGCCACCGTGCTGCCCTTACATGAAAGTAGTATTAGTCAAAACAGTGTAAACTGTGTCTGATAAAGGTATTTAATGTATTATTTATCGCAAGATAGCACAGTAAACTTTCATTAAATAGAAATGAGTAGAACACATCTGTAAAAAAAGTAGAAATGTAGGCCTTTCTTAGTGATTGTTTTTGGTGTCTGTTAATAGAACAATTAGAAGACTTAACACAAACAATATTTTTAATGTAATAAAGTTAAAAAGCTGTTTCACTGTAGAAAAAAAGTAACAAAATGTTGTTTTGGATTGAATATATGTATGTTACCTAGTTTTAAGTGGATACATTTATCACAGTTGCTGGGGTCCCTACCTATAGCTTTTATTTCTAACTAAAGTCTTATTGTGTGTAAAAGAACACATTATTAACTGCAACAATACAAAAGCAGATGTCAAACTTCTCTCATGATTCTGATATGTATCGTTTGAAATTGCATCCATATTTTTAAACAGTTTAAATTAATACAATAATATAAAAATCTGTGTCTCAAGCGACATACTAGCTCTTATACAGTATGTCAAGATAGTAAGTACATCATTAGTGGAATAGTGTAGCAGCTATCTTACCTTGGAATCGATTTCAGCCAGAACATCATTGAGAATTTGCAGAAGCTGCATAGGTTCTAGCGAGTCAAACGTAATTAAGTTAAAGCTCTTCTTGAAAGGCTCTCGGTTGAGCTGTTCCACTATGAATTTCAGCTGTTCACTCATTTTCACACTGTTCCAATATTCCAAAGAAACAATCTCCACCAGCTAGCCTTCTGCTAACCCGTTAGCTTATAAACAACACTAGTGTTGCGAGGTAACCGTCTTGTCACACGATATAGAGAGCTAAGCAAACAAACAATTAAAATATATCACTTCATATAGTATCTAGCGTTATAATATCTACTACTTTTTTAGTATTGTCTTTTACAGTTAATTAATTTAACTTAAATGCTTTAACATTTACATGGTATTTGCCGTAGCGTTCAAATAGCTGCCTAGTAACTGCAAAGCTGCTCCTGGTTGTCAACGGGAAGTTTTCCCGACTCCCCGAATAAACTGTGTTTAGGCTGAATTTCAAATCCATCACTACTTAGTGTTTAGCGCCCTATATAGTGTCTGAAATACCTGTCTCCAAGGCACGCTGTGTAGTACACTGTGCATCCAAAAGCAGTCAGTTTGAAATACAACCTTACTCTTCTTCAAAATAAAGGCATAGAGGATTAAGAAGGAATTTCCATCATATTAAGCGCTCCTAATTTAATAATTATAAAACCTGGTGAATGTGTAGAACTTTGTAATGGTTAGTATTAAATTCTTGAGTTTGTAAATTAGTTAAAATCATAGTGTGATTCTATATAAATGTGTAACTAGTTAACTACTATATGACTAAAAAGATATAATAGACATATCTAGACACCCCTGCTAATGCCATTACTAACATGTAATACCAGTAGAGCCAGGTATACCAGTGTGGAGGCATGGGAATGTTTAGGAGATATGGCAGTGGAGCTTTACCTAGATTGTATAACAAAGTCTTGGAATGTAAGAGGATGCCTGAGGAGTAAAGAAGTGCAGTGGTACTATTTTTTAGAACAAGCACGATGTGCAGATCTGCAGTAACTAGCTGTAACTACAGAGGCATGAAGTTAATCAGCCATAGTATCAAGGTCTGAGAAAAATGAATGGACGCTAGGCTGAAAGAAGATGCTATGTTTGCTTTTAGAGTGTTGATTGAGAAGTATAGGGAATGCCAGGAGGAATTACCTAGTGTTTTGTGGATCTAGAGAAAGATCATGATGGGGTGCGGTGAGAGAAGCTGTGGTATTGTATGTGAAAATTGTGAGTGCCAGAGAAGCTTGTGAGGGTGGTGCAAGATATATTTAAAGACAGTGTGACAGTAGTGAGATGTGTAGTAGGAATGACAGACAGGTTTAAAGTGGAGGTGAAAATGCATTGATGATCAGCTCTAAGTCCTTTTTTATTTAACGATCATGGACAGGCTGCCAGACAAGGTTAGGCAGAAGTCTCCATTGACCATGATATTCATGGATGGCATTGTGATTTGTAGAGTTGGTAGGGAGCAGGTATAGCAGAGATGGAAATATGCAATGTGGAGAAGGGGAATCAAAGCAGGAGTAAAACAGAGTACTTGTGGAAATGTTCAGGTCAAGAAAAAGGACACTTGGAGTTAAATGTACAAATTAATGGGGAGTGTGGTAGAGAGGTGAAGAAATGAATGCAGGCAGGGTGGAGTGGGTGACACAGAGTGGCAGGAGTAATTTGTAATAGAAGTGTATCTACCAGAGTGAGAGGAAAAGTTTACGAGACAGTAGTGAGGCCTGCTATGTTGTATGTCTTGGAGTGGGTGGCACTGAAAAAAAGACAGGAGAGGAAACTGGAGGTAAAGAAGATGCTGCAATCCTGGTCAGGAGTGACAAGGATGGACGAGATTAGAAATGAGTATATTAGAAGTTTAAATTCAATTAAATTAAATTCAACTTTCAATTCAAAGTTGAATTGAATTGAATTTAAACTTCTAATATACTCATTTCTAATCTTGTCCATTGTGTGTGTGTGTGTGTAAACTACAGAAAGTATTCAGACCATAATTTATTGAAAATTTGGTTTTGAATGAATATAACTGCCATTTCTACTTATCAAAATGTCCTATTTGCAAAAGTACTAAGACCCTTAGTTGTGACACTCCAAATAGTGGTCAGGTCCATCCTATGCAGGGGCAGCTCGTTCCTTAGAGCGATCTGGCGACGCACCACCAAAGGGCGAAAGGGAAGAAATTTTTCTATCACAGCTGTGACTGTTCTCCAGAACAGTCTGTCTTGCCTCGGAATATCATAGTCCAATCAGCGTCGAGTTGTGTTCCGTACAGTACCGCCCCTTTTGGGGCGACTTCAGTCTAACTGAAAATCGCCCCGGATTGCTCTCATAGACTCTCATGTTAAGGCTCTTTTTTTCAAACTGCAGGCGCTGCAATACAATCTGAATGGCTTCCGGGAGGGCTCGCACTTACGTGCTTGCGTCACACGTAACCTGGTGTCACGATCTCGTCACCATGACTACCATCACCTCAGTTCGGAGCAACTCCGTCGTGTAATCAGGATAAATTAGCAACTTAAGAATTAGGGCCACCCAGACCAAATTTAAACATCAAGTATCTACAAAGGGGGGAAAATCATATAAGTAACAAGTAAATTACAAGTAAGTAATGTCATTTTTAAATTGTGATTGCACTTATTGTATCTCCCCAATTGTTTAATTGTACTTCTTTATTCATTGCACATCAGCCCTGATGCCAATCTTTATTCTGGATCTGCTGCACCTAAAATAAAATGCTATCTGATGAAGACTGAACTAAATTGTTAGTGTGAAGGCTTTACTTCAATTTATGATTAATGGTAAAGCTGGTCTCTCTCCATGTTCAAAGTTATTTGTGAGGGCAAACTGACAGATGACTTAAGATGTTAATTATTTAAGCTTTAATTTACCCATTGAACGGGTCACCATGGCCATCATCGCAACAACTGCCCCCCCCTGAGAGATGTGGCAGGAGCCGCCACTGATCCTATGTGCTTTGATCCTTGTGATGTGACCAGAAGTCCACCTGTTGCAATTCATAGAGCATTGTAAGGACAGAAATCATGAACTTTATGGCACTGTTTGAGCTCAAATTGTGATTAATTTGGGGCGTGCATATAAATTGTATAGTGTGATTAGACTACTCTAATACGTCATTTTAAACGTTTAGCAGTACTGTATAATTCTTGCTGTGCACTGTCCCAAGTGGCTGAAGGAACGAATGCAGGGTGCTGAGAGAGAGAGAGAGAGAGAGAGAGAGAGAGAGAGAGTCGCTTTAGCTTTATATCAGACAGTCGGAGCTGATCTCTTGCGTTTGGCACCATGCAGAGGTGAAACGGACTGCTGATCGAGGTTTACATCCTTGACGGGATTTTCACCCGTTTCCAGTTGCTTGTTTTTTATATATAAAATCTAGTGATCTATTGGGATTCACCATGCATTCGACCAGAGGATTATCCCGAAGGAATTGTCCTGAAACCATGAGCTGCAGCTGGGGCACCGAGCTTTGGGTACGTGATACCCATCCATCTTATTCCAATGCATGAACCTGTCACGCGAATGAAAGGTGCACTATCATTCGGGTTCGAATATGATTGCGTGGTTGCATTTATCTCTAATGCACTGACATTACTAATCAGCAGGTGTGTCAGATCTAGTATAGATATGCTAACGGTACGGCTAGGTCCATGCTCCGCCCATTTTACAGGAGCATGGCATGCGGTGCAGTCTTATTAGCATAAAATCATCGGTGCAATTTTTATTTCAGATTATTTTGCATGCAATTTATTTTGTCTTATGTGTACAAGCTTTCTAATAAAGCACTATTCATGCCGCGTATAGTTATTAGCTAACACGGTAAGCTAAAGATCAGTAATCCTTAGCTAATGCAGCCTGCAAAGCAGCAGAAATATCCCTGGATTTTGCATAGTAACAGGTGGACAATACATTACAACGCTTTTATATTAGCTGCCCACGTGCAATATGACCCATAAATTAAAAATAAATGATTCTGGTAGTCTCATTCTGGCTCATTTTTTAAGGGGGTATTAATAGAGTTTTAAGATTATATGAAGATATTTATAGTAAATTCACTGATTCTGTATAGCATTGTACATAGTAGCAGTGTAATAAAGCTTTTGGACCATGTGCTCAGATCCCAATTTCATAATCAATACATTACCACAGGAAATATGACAAAATATATCATCCTGTAATAGTTGATATGTATCATAATATTTACTTTTGGCCACATGGATGTTCTGCTTCCATTTTTCATTTTAAATACAAAATACAATGCAATATTTTAACCCTTGAGTAGAGGCTGATATTTAGGTCAGCTAGTCCACCAACACCGGGATTCCAATCCAGCTATCAGTCTGTCAGGTGTCTACACAGTCATGATTGGCTTTGTCTAAAGCCCTGTGATGGATTGGTGGTGTGTCCAGTCTTTTTATACCCTGCACCTAGTGTTTCCCATTGGAACCGGACCTGCCATGACCCTGACCACGATAAAGCAGTTAGTGAAACTGAAATGAAATGAAATGATTAAATATTTGAAATATTTGCAAAACAGCTTTAAAAAGACGTCATCATGTGGGAGAAGTATATACTTTGTTGGTGAAGGGACAAAGCTAACAGATGCTCAGATATATGTTCAAAATGTGTGTTTAGTCATAGTTACGTTCACTGTCTTGTGTAGACACTCCAAACATCATTTATACTAGGGGTGTTAATGATTAACCAATAACCGACAAAGAGATTATTGTTCAATTAATTCTGTCTGTTAGAAAATGTAACTTCAATTTATTTCCAATAGCTGAGCACAACTGAAGTCTGTACAGTGTAAAAATGCTGGTTTAAAACACAGCTCTCAACAACCCTTAGTGTACCTACACCAGCTCTGTGTACAGCTGCATTCTAATCTGAACATAGAAAGTTTTTTTTTATGCATTTATATAATCTGACTAATAGTTAGTGCTTGTAATTGACTGTTAGCTGCAGACTTTTTATGAGGAATCCCTCCTGGCAATCTCTACCTGATGGATAAGCCAATCAGTATCTGTATAGGAGCCCTGCTTGCCGGTTGAAGTGAAGAGATTTGAACCTGCTGAACTGCTGCGCCGCCTGAGCACCCAAAGAAATGACTTTTAATAATTTGGCTGACCAAGTTGATTACATTTTATAAATATTATATACTAACTACTACCCTAAATCATAAAAGTTGGGACAGTATGAAAAAAATGCAAATACAAAAATGCAGTGCTTATTACATTTACTTTATCTTTTATTTCATTGCAGACAGTATGAGCCCAAGATATTTCATGATTTGTTTGGCCAACTTCATGTCATTTGTTAATATACTGTAGATCCATTACTGCATTTCAGACCTGCAACAAATTTCAAAAAAGTTAACATGGTAAAAGCATTTACCACTTTGAAGTGTTGTCATTCCTTCTCACAAAGATGTTATGTCACTGAGAATACCAAGCGATGAAGTGTCTCAGTTGTTATTTTGTCCTACTCTTCCTGCAAACACGTCTTAAGGTGTGCAGCAGTACAGAGTTGTCGTTGTCACATTTTTTTGTTTCAAAATTCTCCAGTCTAGTACCCGTGCCCTCTACTTCCGCCGCCATGTCATTGTAATGTGTGCAGCATGTGGTTTTGCACTGTCTTGTTGAAAAATGCATGAACATCCCGGGAAAATTTTTTGTCTTGTATCCTAATGCCCATTATGCGTTATTGCTGCCATCACAGAAGCTATTGATAAATAATGGTTCCTGATGCAGTGCTGTATGAGGGTGTTCAGCTAAGGCTTGCACTCTTGCCCTTTATTGCCTGAAATTCCTCCAGATTCTTTGAATTATTTAACGATATTATGTACTGTAGATGGAGAAACATGGAAATACCTTTCCATGCAATACCTAAGCAAATTACAAAAAGTGCAGAGGACAGTAGGGATATCTGTAAGGCCAATCTACTCAAAAATGGCATTACTTTAAGATATTTGTCACATGTTGGTGCCTTCTGACAGAGGTGGCAGATAAAACCCTACGCCTGAGATGGACCTAATGCAAGGAGATTTGAGGAAACAAAGGAAATAAATACAATTACCTAAAGAAACCTAATAGTAACATTTAAGAAATTAATAACACAAAACCAAACCAAAGTCGCAGCTCAAAGCAAGTTTCCAGAACAGAAAAGACAGCAGCAGAAACACTGCACTCCACCAAACATAATCAATAGGAAAGAAAGGGACAGACCCAAGAAAAAATAAGAGCACTTGAGAGGCAGCTACTCACTTACTTCTACAACATTTAGCAGATGCTTTTGTCCAAAGGGTCCTCCAGTTGTGACTGAACACAATGCAAACTGGGGTTAAATTGGGGTTAAGGACCTTGCTCAGGGGTCTAGCAGTGGTAACTTGGTGGTGCGGCTTGAACCAACCACCTTTTAATCACTGGTCTAGTACCTTAACTGCTAAACTGCCCTACTCTAGATCACTGGTAAGTTACAACCCAAAGCTCACCAGAAAAAAAACTGCTTACATTCACCAACTAAATTATTGGAAAAAAACAACCTGAAGAATTCTATGAAGGAAGTAAGCGTGAGAGACAAGGAGTGCATCATGGAGTCAGAGGATTTAGCCCCATGTACACTTTTAGAGCTTTTTTAATGTTTAATGATGCACAGCAAATGCTTTTTATAGGGAAATGCAATTATAGGTGAACTACACCATCTGTCTACCTGCGCACACTAACTGCTGTCCATTGTGGGTGTGGCAGGTTTACGCAGTAAATTTTTTAAATACAATGTACTGTACTCTTGGAGAATTAGGATTTGGAGACCTTAGGATTTGTTACTTGCAATAATATTTTACTGCAGTTTGACTTCAGTGCAAAATGTAAGCCAGAAAGCACTTATTTTAAATAAATATTAGTGGCTTTCCAATGTTCTGTATTTCAGCATATAACAATAACACAATTTACAATAAACAAATGCTTTTAGATCATTTGTTTTTCAGTGGACTTCTAGCATATTATGTGACGTCTTGAGGTTGATTGTCTTGGAAAATTTACATTGCTTTACATTAGCTAGTGTTAATTATTAGCTTTCATTAGCTAAATCAGAGTAAAAAATCTAAGAAAGAATCTGCTTGTCAGTGACAAGCAGTTATTTGTTGTTAGCTAGCTGTACTGAAATGATAGAATCCAGTTAGCCATGATGCTAGGGTTTGAAGCAAGCACTTTGTACATGAGGACTATGTGAAGTATATGTAAACTGTCTTTGTGCACTTATCCTGAACAGACTGCAAAAATTAGTCACAGTCTCTATTTTTTGTTTATACGTAACATAAAATGTACACACCATAAACAAGGTATTTAACTTGCATTAGTTGTAAAGCAAAGTCTGTAATATTATGCCTCTCTCTCCAGTTATATACTTTAAAGATTTGTGGCTCAAACTAGACATTTCACTTATGTTATATTGTTTTTAACTCTGGTACATGAACCCACTAGGGGTGGGCAATATAATATCGTTTACGATAATACCGGTATAGTTGTAAATTTGATATGATTTTTGCCATATCGCAATATTGTTAGCAAACGGGTGTCACTCGCTCTCAAGCGTGTAACAGTGAAATAATGGCGACCAATGCAGAGAATAGTACCGGAGTGAGCACTGAGGACGAACTAGTCCCTAACATGGGAGCTACATCACACATCATACTAGTGTGGAAGTTTCTCGGATAAAGAAGGTCAGACTCCAAACAAACGACTGTAATTTACAAAATGTGCAAACATACTGCACCCGCGTGAGTACGAGGAGTGTCAGTCACTGCGTGAGTCCGAGAATGATGAGAGGCCAAAAACTGTGTGTGTGCTTTTCTTCGCGTATGCGCATGGAAACTGAATCACTGAGTCAATGAGTCAGAAACGGCTCTTTTCAGACGAATTGTTCATTGGAATCGAATCAGAAAACTGAGCTCTTATCTATGTTAAAGATTCATTCATTTTGCTCACTCTGTGGGAAAAACAACTCCGGTTCAAGAGATTCAGATGTATAAACCAATCAGAGCTTCGAATTTAAATTTTGGGCGGAATCTCTCTCTTCATTGGTTGTTGTATAATCGACAGATAAGTAAACGAATTACCAGTTTCAGCTTTTAACCGCAAAGACGAGAGAATAAATTAAGTTAAATGATCTAAGACGGTTTTTATTAGTTTTGTGGATAAACACAGTTAAATATGGATTTTTATATTCTGGAAATATTCTGGAAATATACGAGATGGCCAAGGTAAGCTGCTGTTAGGATTTTATACTGCTGTGTGGTTGATCTGGGTCGCGGTGCTGCTGTTTACCGTGCAATTTCATTTTGCAATGATGGCAAAGCATTATTAAATATTAAATGTTTTCAGGATTTTTTTAATGCTCATTTATTTGAAGTAAAATGGACAACACAAATGTGATTGTGAGATTCTGCTGGTTTAATATAAATGTTGTCAATATGAATACAAATACAGCCTGTAATAATACAAAATATTGTGGCGCCGGCGAGCAGGAAGGCGAGCGTCGGGACCTCGAGTGAGCTGCCCTTGGCAGTTCTCTCAGTGGTTTAGGACGTACACTCATTCATTCACACATACATTCATACAACAGACAAACATATAAGCTACCTATCCAGCTCTCACCGCAGCCACCCAGTCTCCCACACTGGGATACACGCTGACGGTAAGCCTGGATACCACGGCTCCTCCCACTGACGCTACAATATACAAATATTGTGATATTATTTAAAGGCCATATCACCCACCCCTACTGCCCACTACAGTTAGCAAATGTGCATTATCATAGGCTGCTAACTAGCACGCTTACTAGCTTCCAACTTATGAACTACTTTTATCAACCATACAGTGACTGTAGATATTAATGTTAACTTAACTTGGTGACTTAGCAAAAGCAGATAAAAGTTTAATTCACACAGATGTTTTATACATTACAGTGTGCCATTTACATGCTAATAAGCAGTCATTAGCTAAGCTTACAATGCCTGCTGTTAAAGGACTGGACTTTGCTCAGGGAGAGCATGGAACTTCCAAGACATCCGCCTTACATCATATTATGTGTCAACTGAAATGCCTTCTGACAGCAGATCGACCTGCTTTGCTCATCATTTCAGGGCAGTGCTGGCCACCCTCTCCACACCTCGGGAAACCAATGGCTCGAATGCATAAGCCATTGGATTTCTTTGAATCTCCTCAATCTCCTCAAAACACAGTTCAGTTTCATCTTCTGCATTATTGTGACTGAAGAGTGACTGAAGCATCAAGCACTTTTCTCTCGAAATTTCATGCAACTTATGGCTTGTGACAGCTGTCTTCCTGGGTTGATTTTTCAACTAACCACCTTAATAACGTACACCAAGGCACATCACAAAAACCTGACATTGTAACAAGGATGTGTAGACTTTATATCAACTGTATGCATGCTTATATGTTTGGCCTCACAAGTGGAAAGAATATTGTTCCAGAATTGGTGTGGTTTGTTCAGATGTAGAGATATAACGATGCACCACAAGACAGTTAAAAATCGATTCACATGTGTAACGATTCAAATCGGTTTACATGTATAATTAATTGATATTTACTTTAAACAGCGGAGGGCAATGGCGCTATTCACCTTGCCTGGTTGACGTCATTACAGGGTTGCCAGGTTCGGAATTTTCCAGCCAAATTTATTTCTGTGAGGATACTTTCTTTATTTGTATTATTCATTTATTTATTTAATGTGGGATTTATTTCATTTCAGTTTTTTTTACACTAAAGGGAAATGTGCAGCATTGTTTTGCCTAGTTTGTACCTACCTTAAAAATAAAAGGACATTCATTATTTAGATAAATAAAAGAGCACAAATACAGTATTTTTTTAAAAGAGAAATAATAAAAGGAAACTTTGTCATAATTTGTCTTCAGTCTAATTTTGTTTAAAAAATCGGGAAAAATCGTAACGTGAACCCAGTATCGTGAATCGCATCGCATTGTGGGTAGAGTGTATCGTTACATCCCTATTCAGATGTGATTTTGCAAACCAAGTCGTTTTGCTTTTCTGAGCTAAGGATGAAGGGTATAATGTGGACACATAACTGTATGCTTCCGAACACCAAACTACCAAGCCTTTGGGTTTTCTAGAGGAAGTCAAAGTTCTTGATACTATTATTTTCCATTTGCTTAATAACACCTGGTGCCAAATTACTCTCTTAATGATGCTGAAAAAGGAAGCATGTACTTGTTTTTGCTTATCTGGTTTCTGAATATGTTGATTTACTTTTGGGAATAATTACTACAGTATATATTAAAATCTGTTGTATTTGTGTTGTCCTCTGTATTGGTCTGAATTGACTGTTAGAGAGTGAAATTGATGATCTGATCCACTGACTTATTATGACTTTAACATTTAACAAATGTGATTTTTAACTGAGGGATTTTGCTCATTGGTATAGCACCTAAAATGACAGCTGTAATGTTTTGCATAACTTAGTAACTGAAACATGCAGAGAGCAGGATTGTGTAACTTGTGTACATCAGTATTAGGTTTTTTGCTTGTTTTTTTTAGTACTGGTTAATATTCTAATCTACTAATATGGTATGAAAATGGTAAATGGTGTTAAAGTAATTCTGCAAAGAAATCACTTTTACTGCAAATATAACAGCCTTATCTATGAAAGGTACTATAGAAATAAAGTAATCATTATTCCCAATTTAAAAGATCATACATATTAAAAACCACAGTGTTAAGCTACCTCCTGTTGGGTTAAAATAATTACTGAAGTGTTCCATTTCCACTCCTACTGTGTTATATTTTTATTTAGAAAAGTGTTATTTTTGTCTCTACATATTTTATGTACATTAAAGTACTCTGCAGCAGTTTCAAAAACTCTTATTTCCCCTCTTCCCAGGATCAGTTTGATAACTTGGAGAAGCACACTCAGTGGGGCATCGAGTTTGTGGAGCGCTACACCAAGTTTGTGAAGGAAAGATCTGAAATTGAGCTGAGCTATGCCAAACAAATAAGGTAAGAGCTCATATGTCGCTGTAAATAACACCTCACTTGAAAAAGGATTTGATTTGCTGCTTACAGTGTGAGGAACTGCAAAACCATTAAGCCTGAAAGTCATTTTTATGTAGACAACGCATAAAGGACACACTTATGATTGCAATACAGTTGCAGAAGTTGTAGCTACTGTCTACCTTTATGTTTCCTGTGTGCATCTGAGTTACCTTTGGGAACACTGGTTATTTACCTCTTCTAAACATGCTATTAATTAAAATGTAATTAATGAATAAGTAATTGTACAGTCCTGCAATTAATTTGTTATTCAGTGTGTTATTTCTGCCTTGACTTTTTACTGTGACCCAGATTACTTAATATTGGGGATACAAACTTTTAACTTATTTATTTTAACCAATAATTGGCAGCGTTAAATTAATGCAATAAAATAATATACACATTACTGACTTTCATATTAGTTCATATTAGGCTTGATTGAATTAAAAAAACAGCATTAGGTGGCATGAATATTTATTCATGAATATTCATGAATATATATACAGTATATACAGTGTATCACAAAAGTGAGTACACCCCTCACATTTCTGCAGATATTTAAGTATATCTTTTCATGGGACAACACTGACAAAATGACACTTTGACACAATGAAAAGTAGTCTGTGTGCAGCTTATATAACAGTGTAAATTTATTCTTCCCTCAAAATAACTCAATATACAGCCATTAATGTCTAAACCACCGGCAACAAAAGTGAGTACACCCCTAAGAGACTACACCCCTAAATGTCCAAATTGAGCACTGCTTGTCATTTTTCCTCCAAAAAGTCATGTGACTCGTTAGTGTTACTAGGTCTCAGGTGTGCATAGGGAGCAGGTGTGTTCAATTTAGTAGTACAGCTCTCACACTCTCTCATACTGGTCACTGAAAGTTCCAACATGGCACGTCATGGCAAAGAACTCTCTGAGGATCTTAAAAGACGAATTGTTGCACTACATGAAGATGGCCAAGGCTACAAGAAGATTGCCAACACCCTAAAACTGAGCTGCAGCACAGTGGCCAAGATCATACAGCGTTTTAAAAGAGCAGGGTCCACTCAGAACACACCTCGCGTTGGTCGTCCAAAGAAGCTGAGTGCACGTGCTCAGCGTCACATCCAACTGCTGTCTTTGAAAGATAGGCGCAGGAGTGCTGTCAGCATTGCTGCAGTGATTGAAAAGGTGGGGGGTCAGCCTGTCAGTGCTCAGACCATACGCCGCACACTACATCAAATTGGTCTGCATGGCTGTCACCCCAGAAGGAAGCCTCTTCTGAAGTCTCTACACAAGAAAGCCCGCAAACAGTTTGCTGAAGACATGTCAACAAAGGACATGGATTACTGGAACCATGTCCTATGGTCTGATGAGACCAAGATTAATTTGTTTGGTTCAGATGGTCTCAAGCATGTGTGGCGGCAATCAGGTGAGGAGTACAAAGATAAGTGTGTCATGCCTACAATCAAGCATGGTGGTGGGAATGCCATGGTCTGGGGCTGCATGAGTGCAGCAGGTGTTGGGGAGTTACATTTCATTGAGGGACACATGAACTCCAATATGTACTGTGAAATACTGAAGCAGAGCATGATCCCCTCCCTCCGGAAACTGGGTCGCAGGGCAGTGTTCCAGCATGATAATGACCCCAAACACACCTCTAAGACGACCACTGCTTTATTGAAGAGGCTGAGGGTAAAGGTGATGGACTGGCCAAGCATGTCTCCAGACCTAAACCCAATAGAACATCTTTGGTGCATCCTCAAGCGGAAGGTGGAGGAGCGCAAAGTCTCGAATATCCGCCAGCTCCGTGATGTCGTCATGGAGGAGTGGAAAAGCATTCCAGTGGCAACCTGTGAAGCTCTGGTAAACTCCATGCCCAGGAGAGTTAAGGCAGTTCTGGGAAATAATGGTGGCCACACAAAATATTGACACTTCAGGAACTTTCACTAAGGGGTGTACTCACTTTTGTTGCCGGTGGTTTAGACATTAATGGCTGTATATTGAGTTATTTTGAGGGAAGAATAAATTTACACTTTTATATAAGCTGCACACAGACTACCTTTCATTGTGTCAAAGTGTCATTTTGTCAGTGTTGTCCCATGAAAAGATATACTTAAATATCTGCAGAAATGTGAGGGGTGTACTCACTTCTGTGATACACTGTATATAAGCAATTCTTCATCAGAGGATGAACCTGACAGGAGGCATGTACATATTAGCATAACACCACTGTTGGGTAAGATGATAATAGGTGGCGACAGGACAAAATCAGCTGTAAGTAAAGAATGTAAGGAAATAATTTTAAGGAATGTCAGACGCTGGTTAATGTGAGGCACATTTAGTCATGTTTTGACTATAATTACCAGAAGCTGCTTGAAATAAAGCTCTGTTTATCTGTTAGTGAGCAACACAAAAACATCTCTGATTAAGCTTAGAAATGTCAGCTTCTCAGTTTCTGTGCTACCACTTGCTTAAACAGGAAAAAAAAAAGCAAAATGAGGTGCAGGATTAAACTGTTTAGCTTTTTCTTTAGCTTGTACAAAAACCTGAAGGTATTACTCATAAAAAGTCCAGAATGCACCCACACACTTGAGCACACCATGCTATGCGTGCATCCAGTTGATTCCATAATTTATTAATTGATATATTAAAAGTAGCTCCTATTTAAAAGTAATTAAGAGGATTTAAAAATGCACTTTGTCCACTGATAATGTAGAAAATGTACATTTAACTTTTTTATTGTAAATAGTAAGGCACATGTTATATGTGGTTATTCATTTAAATGAATGTGTCTGTATTGTGCAGTGACACATAGGTTCATTAAAGAGGTGCAGCATTATAACCCCCCTCAATGTCTTTCTGCCAAGTACTATCTGACTATTCTGTTTGTGCATTTAGATGTCACCTAAAGTCAACAAGCCTTTAAAATGGATTACCTGCCCATCTGCATAACATATACTAACACTTCACCTTTTACTTATATCTCACACATTAACATATACTTAATTTTATCACATTATAATTTTAAAGACCTGGTGTTTCTTAAAGTTGATGAACATTTTTCTACTGTGAGTTTTAGTCCATACTATTAACATAACACTGCTGTACCCTCGCTCTAGTTTTCTTCTCTTACACCCCTGAGTATAGGACTATTATATAGTCAACACTGTCATTGTAAGTAGGTCAACATCAGGCTGGTATCAGGTGTTATTTGATACTCGGATTTGATATTGATACCCTCTTTTAAAAAGTGAAAAGGGCATAAGTGCATTTGTACTTTTAGAATTGGGTTGGCGTGACATTTATGTCTTGGACTGAATTTGGTCAGGTATTAAACTTGCTAAATAATTCTGAAGCAGCCAGTGTTTACATTATTAATAGCCTTTTGCTCAACACCCTATTTCATCACTACGTAATCTTGTTAAATTGCCTCTGCAAAATTTATACACATAGGATGCCAGTGATGGCCAATGAAATTTAAATACACTTTTGCAAAAAAAGGTGCTATGAAAGAATTTGAACATCTAAAACAAGTTACACAGCAAGTGGGCATCACTATGGTTACAGGAGTTGCTATGGCGCTAACCGATATCCTGATAGCCCTCGGCCAGGTTTGGTTCTGTCTGCAGTTTGGTGCACATGAGCCAGCGATTTTGTTCCCCAACACACATACACTGGAGAAAATCCGCTTTTTATAGCCTGCTGTCAATCAGAGCTTTGTTATTTCTATGAAGTCTGCCAGAGTGTATTTGTGCGCTGTTCAGCTGAGAGAAAGGCTTAATTCACGACGCCTCCCTCGAGCCTTTTCTACAGTTCCCTACAATGAGCACAGATTTATCTGACACAATGCTCTTGTTAGGAAACCAACTGCATCGATCTTCCTCCAGCTCAGGAATAATGGTCGTTTAAAAGGCTGCAGGATGCCAGTTATTATATTAGAGACTATATATTTATGCTGAAATTTCTATTGCCCTGTTCAGCGCTTTCAGAACAGTGAATAAGTGTTTCAGTTCTATGGTCGGGTAGTAGGAGATAATGTGTGACAGCATCCGCATGGCTTTGACAGAGAGCTGCAAGATGGCGATCTGCCTAGCAACACGTCAGCCTACAGGGAGGTACAGCTGGCTGTGTGTACGAACAGAGATACAGGCGAGAAGAGAGGGCAAACGAGGTGCACGCAGATGCACCATCGAGCGAGAGCGAGAGAGAGAGAGGGAGAGTGGTGTAGAGAGAGAGAAGATCGAAGACCGAGATAACTGCAGACAAGCTGACAGGGCCAAAGAGATGCAAACTATAAGAGAGAGGAGAAAAAGACAGAGAAGAAGGCATAGAGACAGAGGGACAGGGCGGCACCAGCAACCCACATTGTCTTATTCATGGGTTTTGTTCATCCTCTTACATTCCTATAAATTAATTCATGTGTTAATGTATATCAGTACTTGTGTCAACTGCTACATTCTAATAAATGTAACAAATGGGTATGAATAGAAGCTGCTGTCCAAAACCATGATAAGAACATGGTTATGTTGGGACAATAATAGCCTTTGTTAGCTATCTACTCTGAAAAAAAGCTTGGAAAAAAAAATTTTTAATCACTCCAGGCCTCAGTAATTTGGAATTGAAAGAAGCTTGGCAAAACATTGAACCTTTTTAGAGTTTGTCATCGAATTAAATTGGGCATGCAGTCGAGAAGTTCCTGGGCAGTGAGGTAAGATAAAACCCACCAGTCACTTTAAAATATCTACCAAGAAGAGTGGAAAAAAAACTGTCCCAATGTCCAGTTGTGCTAAACTTGTAGACATCTATTCAAGAAGACTTGAAGCTGTAATTGATGTCAAAGGGGCTTCAAAAAGTTCTTGCATCAGCCTGTAAACATTCATCTGTGTTCATGCTTTTCAATGCCCTAATTTTAGCTCTACTAACTAAACAGTGGATTAACTGAAGAGTCACTTTAAAGCAAGTGTTCTGAACTCATGGACCATTGTTCACGGTATGAGGTTAAAGCGCACCCTGCACCTACTATTCTACACTGTTTGCCTATTACTGTACATACAGTGTCAAACATGTATTTAACCTCCTTATTTTGTATTTAAAATATGTATACTGTTTATTATCTTTCTAAATGTATACACTTTTGAAACAGTGGATTCTTTGGCAATAATTCTGCTAGTCATGTTGGAGAAAAACAGGGTTGAGCGCTATTACGTCATTAAAGGAAACACAAATAAACTGTGTACAGGGAATTATAAAAGACTTCAAAACTAATCATCCGCAAATCTGAGGAGAGGAGAGAGATGTTTTCACAAGGCAACTTCCCCAACCATATGCCCAAAATAACTCAACGACTTGTTTGTTCAAAAGGAAGGTCAGTGTGCAAGCATTGTGACAATCTCTTGAAGTAAAACCCTTGTTAATAACCCTGTTATTAATTTGTGGGGTCTAAATACTAAGTTTGACACCAGTGAGTGGAACGTAAATTTTACAAGACCACCCTGATCTTCTGTGACCACAGTATTATTAAGAGTTTTAATACCCATAGGACTGTAACATCTCTGATCACATTTAAGTGACCAAGGGTGCCAATATTAGGGTTTTAAAGGGTTTTGTCTATGATATGTTTGTTTGTTTTATTATTTCAAATAATATTTTTAGTCATAAATTCAAAATGAAGTTTCTGTAGTGTTCAATATAAAATGATGACAACACTGTTAGCAGTAATGAGTGTGTGACACAAATACCTAAACTCAGTTACTAGGATGGGTGTTCACATACAGTGGGGGAAATAAGTATTTGATTCCCTGCTGATTTTGTAAGTTTACCCCCTTACAAAGACTTGAACAGTCTATAATTTTTATGGAAGGTTTATTTTAACAGAGAGAGACAGAATATCAACATATCAACAAAAAATCCAGAAAAAAAACATTAAATAAAAGTTATAAATTAATTTGTATTTAATTAAGGGAAATAAGTATTTGATCACCTACCAACCAGCAAGAATTCTGACCCCCACAGACTGGTTATGTGCCCATGAGGCACACAAATTAGTCCTGTCCCTGTATAAAAGACTCCTGTCACAGAATCAGTTTCATTCGTTCAAATCTCTCGACCACCATGGGCAAGACCAAAGAGCTATCAAAGGACGTCAGGGACAAGATTGTAGACCTGCACAAGGCTGGAATGGGCTACAAGACCATCAGCAAGAAGCTTGGTGAGAAAGAGACCACTGTTGGTGCGATAATTCGAAAATGGAAGAAATACAAGATCACAGTCAATCGCCCTCGCTCTGGAGCTCCATGCAAGATCTCACCTGGTGGGGTAAGAATGATTCTGAGAAAGGTGAGGTCAGCCCAGAATTACACGGGAGGAGCTTGTCAATGATCTCAAGGGAGCTGGGAGCACAGTCACCAAGAAAACCATTAGTAACACACTTTGCCGTAATGGATTGAGATCCTGCAGTGCCCGCAAAGTCCCTTTGCTCAAGAAGGCTCATGTACAGGCCCGTCTGAAGGTAGCCAATGAACACCTGAATGATTCAGAGAAAGCTTGGGAGAATGTGATATGGTCAGATGAGACCAAAATTGAGCTCTTTGGCATCAACTCCACTCGCTGTGTTTGGAGGCAAAGAAATGCCCGGTGGGGATGGTGTTCTTGGGGTCATATCCAGCGTTTCTCTGCTCCCAGCTCCCTTGAGATCATTGACAAGCTCCTCCCGTGTAATTCTGGACTGACCTCACCTTTCTCAGAATCATTCTTACCCCACCAGGTGAGATCTTGCATGGAGCTCCAGAGTGAGGGTGATTGACTGTGATCTTGTATTTCTTCCATTTTCGAATTATCGCACCAACAGTGGTCTCTTTCTCACCAAGCTTCTTGCTGATGGTCTTGTAGCCCATTCCAGCCTTGTGCAGGTCTACAATCTTGTCCCTGACGTCCTTTGATAGCTCTTTGGTCTTGCCCATGGTGGTCGAGAGATTTGAACGGAAGAAACTGATTCTGTGACAGGAGTCTTTTATACAGGGACAGGACTAATTTGTGTGCCTCATGGGCACATAACCGGTCTGTGGGGGTCAGAATTCTTGCTGGTTGGTAGGGGATCAAATACTTATTTCCCTTAATTAAATACAAATTAATTTATAACTTTTATTTAATGTTTTTTTTCTGGATTTTTTGTTGATATTCTGTCTCTCTCTGTTAAAAAACACCTTCCATAAAAATTATAGACTGTTCAAGTCTTTGTAAGGGGGTAAACTTGCAAAATCAGCAGGGGATCAAATACTTATTTCCCCCACTGTACCTTCGTCCATATAGTGTATCATAAGATGGGCAAGTCTGTTTAGCATTATTATTTTGATGCCTAATTTGTGGAATAAACTGTAAATTACTAAATTACATTGTATCATCTTATAGCCATTTCAAGTGCCGTTTAGTCCCTTTTCCATTGCATGGTACCTCACAGTACAACAACTAAATCCAGAACCATCCACACTGAACCCTCTGTGTTAGTGTTTGTTTCCAATTGCACAAGGGTTCCCCTTACAAGAGAATTTTGCTGAAGGTGAGACTTTATCTTTGGTGACATACAGTATGTACATATAATTGGCAAACCTTTTATTATAAGCAGAATCCATAATCATAGTCTATCAAAACAGGCAAGAGTCAAGACTGGGAACTGAGTACAGAAAGAAAACAACGAATAAGGGAATATAATACTGCACATGTGAAAACAGGTTTTTTGAGTTCTTGGTATGCATACAAAAACACAAGGAACAAACGAAACACAGGGGGTATAAATTCACAAACTAATCAGCAACATAATAAGAAACAGGTTTAGACAATGACAACATAAGCTAATCACAGTCAAGGTGCGTAGATCAGGCAAGGGAACTAAAAACTGAAAACAAACAACAAGTGGAGCTTGTGGAAATCCACCAGACACTAAGAGCAAATAATAAAACCGCTTTAATAAAATCTGTTGCACTTGGGTTTTAAATATGGTGCTTGAATTGTCTCACTCCAGTGATAATTCTGACTAGTTAACGGTCTGCACTGATTGTTGCCTCACTTTGGTATGCTTGGTCCCTAGTCAAGAGAGGTTACCAAATTTAGCACAGCGCATTGTGTATTTAGCTACAGTATGGGTTACTTTTCAGTGAAAACAATCTATTGTGGGATCAATAATTAACAAACACATTATTAACAAAGCAATTTCTGGTTGGTGTTTTTTTCTACTTTACCAGAAATCTCTCCAAGAAGTACCAGCCTAAAAAGAACTCCAGAGAAGAGGACGAGTACAAGTATGTATTTAGTATTGACCTATTTTTCTTACAAGTCACTCAGATATTGTATGTAGCTCTCAGCTCACCATTACATACAAACCAGAATTTTTTTAAACAAAATAAAAGCAAGTACATGAAGACTTGTGATGTATTGGTGCCCTGTCCAGGGAGTATTCCTGCCTCATGCCCATTCAATTTAAATAAGTGGGCTAAAATATATATTAAACAACTTACATTTTAACATTTTACATTGGTGGTGTACAAAAGCATTATTTCATTTTTTTATTTTTTTTTATTTCTCTGTGATGTCTCTGCATTCATGTAAGAACAGATTTATTTGGATGGTCAGGTGTAACCTGCTGGAACAGTTGACAGTCCACAGTCAAATGAACTTTACACTGGCATTTGCTTAGAGGCTGGTATGCATGAAAAAAAGCCCCTGCTTCAAAATAATAACATGAAAAAAAGATTCCTGAGGCACTCAGGTAGCATAGCAATCTGACTTGCTAGCATACCACTGCAAAGTGTTTGAATGAGCGAGTTTGAATCTCAGCAGAGCCACTGACCTGACCAGGCGTCCACACAAACACAGTTGGGAGGGAAGGAAGGTCGAATGGGGTCTCTTCCTGCTGCAGCTACGTGGGACTCTTTGTTCCTGATTTAGCTCTGTATCAGAACCCAAACTCTGTTAATCAGGTGATAAAAAAACAGCCACTGACTGTCTTTGAATAGATTAGGGTGTTGTGCAAGTGGCAACAGACTTACAATCGGCAATTGGAAATGACTAGAAACAATCCTGAAATATACTCTAAATTTTACCTGTGCATGTATGTGTTCATAAATTGAATGGAAGGTTTTTGGTTGAGCATGTAGCAACTGATGCATCACTGCTTTCACATCATTATCACATGAAAATTTTCTTTCCCTTAAAGCTTCCTTAAATGGTCCAAAAGGGTGTAAATCAGATGGCGCTAAATCTGGACTATAAGCTCTCTCTCAGTCTCTCAGACACGACCAATTACTACTCCTCCTGCCCTCACTGTTTCCAACGAAAATATAAACGTTCAGAAACTTTTTAAAGATCCCTCGTATTATTACTTCTGACTACTGGGAGTATACACTGCACTTTTATAACTCTTTTTAAAATCTTTTTCACTCATTTTCATAAACTGTTGACATACACTGATCAGCCATAACATTAAAACCACCTCCTTGTTTCTACACTCCCTGCCCATTTTATCACCTCCACTTACCATATAGAAGCACTTTGTAGTTCTACAATTACTGACTGTAGTCCATCTATTTCTCTACATACTTTTTAACCTCCTTTTCTTCAATGGTCAGGACCACCACAGAGCAGGTCTCATTTAGGTGGTTGATCATTCTCAGCACTTCACTGACAATGACATGGTGGTGGTGTGTTAGTGTGTGTTGTGCTGGTATGAGTGGATTAGACACAGCAGCGCTGCTGGAGTTTTTAAATACCGTGTCCACTCACTGTCCACTCTATTAGACACTCCTACCTAGTTGGTCCACCTTGTAGATGTAAAGTCAGAGACGATCGCTCATCTATTGCTGCTGCTTGAGTTGGTCATCTTCTAGACCTTCATCAGTGGTTACAGGATGCTGCTCACGGGGCGCTGTTGGCTGGATATTTTTGGTTGGTGGACTATTCTCAGTGTTTAAAAACTCCATCAGTGCTGCTGTGTCATACCAGCACAACACACACTAACACACCACCACCATGTCAGTGTCACTGATGGACTCTAGTCAGTAATTGTAGAACTACAAAGTGCTTCTATATGGTAAGTGGAGCTGATAAAATGGACAGTGATTGTAGAAACAAGGAGGTGGTTTTAATGTTATGGCTGATCAGTGTATGTTTGATCTTTAACATTTTATCAGCTTGTGTTATCATTGACTAGTGCTCATGCTTTATATGTTGTAACCCCAGATTTAAGGTATGCAGCATTTAACAACAAAAAAGCAGCACAGTGCTTCTGCTACTAAGGCCACTGTAAAAAATCACCGGTTTAAACCAACTTTCAAGATCTTTACTTCAGGAGTAGGATGTTGCTTTACCCCTGCACCACCTAGACAACCAAGTAAAATCAGCCATATAGGCCTTAAAAAGGCTGAACAGTTTGTCTTCTGTATAAATGTGATTTGTTGCAGACCCATTCCGTAATGTCTACTATATTAGATCCGAGTTCTCAAAATAAATCTCTGTACATAATACCTGTAATTTATTTAATGAAGGGTGTAATCAGTAGTGGACAAGTTCACTGTTGTGTTGGAGAGTGAAAAACATGACCTTATCAGTGTTAGGCCGGTCTTACACTGGTTCTCTTGTGTTTGAACATATGGACAGATACACCTCCTGCAGAGCGTTCCTGATGACGCTTAACGAGCTAAACGACTACGCCGGACAGCATGAGATCATCGCGGAGAACCTCTCCACCCAGATCATCTCAGAGCTGGTGCGCTACATCCAGGAGCTGAAAGCTGAACGCAAAGCGGTATGAATCAGGAATTTGCCTTTCTGCCTTATGTACACTTCAGCTGATTTAAAAAGAAAAACAAAATGAATGATCAGTGCAAGTCAAATCCCTGATCCGTTTATATTTTTATCTCTAATTTAAATCAGAAATCTAATCTCAAATACATTTCCTCGGTGGATTAACTCCCTCTCTGCAATAGCTGCCCCATAAATCCCGGGATAAAGAATGCCAAATGATTATGTTGTTGATGATTTTACGGTCAGCATATCAAAGCTGAATGTGGGTCACATATTGGGGTCAGTGGAGTGGGAGCAGGAGCAGGACACTCCTCCTTTCCTTGCTGTGTTTACAAGGCCTCTGTCTGACTGGAACTAACACAAAAGTGGGAGGAGGGGACCAAGCACAAGCTGAGGAAAATATAGAGCGGCTCGTTTTTCTGCCCTGATGAGCATTCTGTTTTTCGTCCGCCCCTTACATCAGAACGTCTCTCTAAAAGAAAGCATTCTTTATGTGTTTTTAATAAAGCAAGCAATGACATCCTGTGAGTGGGAGGGAACACACAGAGGTCAGGCATGATCGCTCATGACATCACTTTCACGTCACTGTGACCTCTGTGATCTAAGCAAATGTTTTTCGATACAAAGAGAAGTTTGTACGTTCTGAGAATTGTGTTGTGCAATGGATACAGTGTGTCATTGTGAGCATGTTGGTTTGGCTGATTCATAAGATTCATATTTCATCTGGTCAGCTTTGTTTCAAACAGATCTTCTCCGGACTGTTCTGGGTAAAACTGCAAGCTGCCGTGTTTGCTGTGTCATGAAAAGAAATATTGTTTCTTAAATTTCCATTTTTATGTTTTTCATGCCCTTTTCCCTCAATCTAGCAATTTCAATTCCCTGATTGGAATTCCTCTGGCGCTTGCACCACCCCTGACTGTGGCTGCTTTCACATGATAAGCATTTTGTTCTTCATTCACCGCGAGGCTAGACGCTCACTGCTGCTTACTGCAGCATTTATGCTTTTCACCTGACATGCGACAAAACTGCTTTCTGCTGGCTTTGCCTTTGAGCGGAGAGCTTAAAAACAGTACACAATATTGATTGACAGTGTTTTAGTTTATAACAAGAGCGCGAGGGGCGGCACTGTGGCTTGGTGGGTAGCACTGTCACCTGGCAGCAAGAAGGTCCTGGATTTGATTCCCGGTGAAGTGGTCTGGGTCCTTTCTGTGTGGAGTTTGCATGTTCTCCCTGTGTCTGTGTGGGTTTCCTTTGAGAGCTCCGGTGTCCTCCCACAGTCCAAACACATGCAAGTGAGGTGAACTAAAGATACAAAATTGTTCATGACTGTGTTTGACATTAAAGACTTGAATTGATGAATCTTATGTAACCAGTAATTACCTGTCCTGTCATGAATTTAACCAAAAGTGTTTAAAACATGACGTTAAAATCTTAATAAGAAAGCACAAGAATTAAAATGGGATAATGAAGTTTTCAGAGTCTCACAGAGAGCCGTATCGCACAAAAAGACATATGCTATGCTGCTTTGTGAGTTCCCCATCGCTTGTGCAGGCATCTTGACCAGCCAGCAGAGGTCGCATTTGCAGTAGCAATTACAAACGCCCTGTCAGACTCTGTGAAACGCCCCTCTGTCAGACTCAACCAACTGTGTAGAGTATGTTTATACAATGCTCTAAATATCATGGGTGGCAGGTTAGAACCTTACCTCTGGTCACTATCTGTAAGATAGTTTTCTCTCTTTGTCATTGTGGGTTTCCCTCGAGATGGTGATTGTGTAATACCTGCCCTACTGTCCATTTCGTATTCTGTGCCTTTTATTCCAGACTGAAGCAATTATAGAAGAGCAATGATTTGGAAATCTGGGTTCACTGACTCTGTGCTGACTATTGGGTTTAGGGTTGACACTGTCCTGAAACACAGGATTGGTATCAGATAAGGCTTAACATATTTTCTGATTAAATCCTCTGCTCTACGCAGTGAACATGCAGTATATTAACTGGCACAACCCAAATCTATGTAGTAAGCATGCAGTATATTAACTGGCACAACCCAAATCTATGTAGTAAGCATGCAGTATATTAACTGGCACAACCCAAATCTATGTAGTAAGCATGCAGTATATTAACTGGCACAACCCAAATCTATGTAGTGAACATGCTGTATATAAACTGGCACAACCCAAATCTATGTAGTGAACGTGCAGTATATTAACTGGCACAACCCAAATCTATGTAGTGAACATGCTGTATATAAACTGGCACAACCCAAATCTATGTAGTGAACGTGCAGTATATTAACTGGCACAACCCAAATCTATGTAGTGAACATGCAGTATATAATCTGGCACAACCCAAATCTATGTAGTGAACGTGCAGTATATTAACTGGCACAACCCAAATCTATGTAGTGAACATGCTGTATATAAACTGGCACAACCCAAATCTATGTAGTAAGCATGCAGTATATTAACTGGCACAACCCAAATCTATGTAGTGAACATGCAGTATATAAACTGGCACAACCCAAATCTATGTAGTGAACGTGCAGTATATTAACTGGCACAACCCAAATCTATGTAGTGAACATGCAGTATATAATCTGGCACAACCCAAATCTATGTAGTGAACGTGCAGTATATTAACTGGCACAACCCAAATCTATGTAGTGAACGTGCAGTATATTAACTGGCACAACCCAAATCTATGTAGTGAACGTGCAGTATATTAACTGGCACAACCCAAATCTATGTAGTAAGCATGCTGTATATAAACTGGCACAACCCAAATCTATGTAGTGAACGTGCAGTATATTAACTGGCACAACCCAAATCTATGTAGTGAACATGCAGTATATTAACTGGCACAACCCAAATCTATGTAGTGAACGTGCAGTATATTAACTGGCACAACCCAAATCTATGTAGTAAGCATGCTGTATATAAACTGGCACAACCCAAATCTATGTAGTGAACGTGCAGTATATTAACTGGCACAACCCAAATCTATGTAGTGAACATGCAGTATATTAACTGGCACAACCCAAATCTATGTAGTGAACGTGCAGTATATTAACTGGCACAACCCAAATCTATGTAGTGAACATGCTGTATATTAACTGGCACAACCCAAATCTATGTAGTGAACGTGCAGTATATTAACTGGCACAACCCAAATCTATGTAGTGAACGTGCAGTATATTAACTGGCACAACCCAAATCTATGTAGTAAGCATGCTGTATATAAACTGGCACAACCCAAATCTATGTAGTGAACGTGCAGTATATTAACTGGCACAACCCAAATCTATGTAGTGAACATGCAGTATATTAACTGGCACAACCCAAATCTATGTAGTAAGCATGATGTATATAAACTGGCACAACCCAAATCTATGTAGTGAACGTGCAGTATATTAACTGGCACAACCCAAATCTATGTAGTGAACGTGCAGTATATTAACTGGCACAACCCAAATCTATGTAGTGAACGTGCAGTATATTAACTGGCACAACCCAAATCTATGTAGTGAACATGCAGTATATTAACTGGCACAACCCAAATCTATGTAGTGAACATGCTGTATATAAACTGGCACAACCCAAATCTATGTAGTGAACGTGCAGTATATTAACTGGCACAACCCAAATCTATGTAGTAAGCATGCAGTATATAATCTGGCACAACCCAAATCTATGTAGTGAACATGCAGTATATTAACTGGCACAACCCAAATCTATGTAGTAAGCATGCAGTATATTAACTGGCACAACCCAAATCTATGTAGTGAACATGCTGTATATAAACTGGCACAACCCAAATCTATGTAGTGAACGTGCAGTATATTAACTGGCACAACCCAAATCTATGTAGTGAACATGCAGTATATAATCTGGCACAACCCAAATCTATGTAGTGAACATGCAGTATATTAACTGGCACAACCCAAATCTATGTAGTGAACATGCAGTATATAATCTGGCACAACCCAAATCTATGTAGTGAACATGCAGTATATAATCTGGCACAACCCAAATCTATGTAGTGAACATGCAGTATATAATCTGGCACAACCCAAATCTATGTAGTGAACATGCAGTATATTAACTGGCACAACCCAAATCTATGTAGTAAGCATGCAGTATATTAACTGGCACAACCCAAATCTATGTAGTGAACGTGCAGTATATTAACTGGCACAACCCAAATCTATGTAGTGAACATGCAGTATATTAACTGGCACAACCCAAATCTATGTAGTGAACATGCTGTATATAAACTGGCACAACCCAAATCTATGTAGTGAACGTGCAGTATATTAACTGGCACAACCCAAATCTATGTAGTGAACATGCAGTATATAATCTGGCACAACCCAAATCTATGTAGTGAACATGCAGTATATTAACTGGCACAACCCAAATCTATGTAGTAAGCATGCAGTATATTAACTGGCACAACCCAAATCTATGTAGTGAACATGCTGTATATAAACTGGCACAACCCAAATCTATGTAGTGAACGTGCAGTATATTAACTGGCACAACCCAAATCTATGTAGTGAACATGCAGTATATAATCTGGCACAACCCAAATCTATGTAGTGAACATGCTGTATATTAACTGGCACAACCCAAATCTATGTAGTGAACATGCAGTATATAATCTGGCACAACCCAAATCTATGTAGTAAGCATGCAGTATATTAACTGGCACAACCCAAATCTATGTAGTGAACGTGCAGTATATTAACTGGCACAACCCAAATCTATGTAGTGAACATGCAGTATATAATCTGGCACAACCCAAATCTATGTAGTGAACATGCAGTATATAATCTGGCACAACCCAAATCTATGTAGTGAACATGCAGTATATAATCTGGCACAACCCAAATCTATGTAGTGAACGTGCAGTATATTAACTGGCACAACCCAAATCTATGTAGTGAACATGCAGTATATAATCTGGCACAACCCAAATCTATGTAGTGAACGTGCAGTATATTAACTGGCACAACCCAAATCTATGTAGTGAACATGCAGTATATAATCTGGCACAACCCAAATCTATGTAGTGAACATGCTGTATATTAACTGGCACAACCCAAATCTATGTAGTGAACGTGCAGTATATTAACTGGCACAACCCAAATCTATGTAGTGAACATGCAGTATATAATCTGGCACAACCCAAATCTATGTAGTGAACATGCAGTATATAATCTGGCACAACCCAAATCTATGTAGTGAACATGCAGTATATAATCTGGCACAACCCAAATCTATGTAGTGAACGTGCAGTATATTAACTGGCACAACCCAAATCTATGTAGTGAACATGCAGTATATAATCTGGCACAACCCAAATCTATGTAGTGAACATGCTGTATATTAACTGGCACAACCCAAATCTATGTAGTGAACGTGCAGTATATTAACTGGCACAACCCAAATCTATGTAGTGAACATGCAGTATATAATCTGGCACAACCCAAATCTATGTAGTGAACTGCAGTATATTAACTGGCACAACCCAAATCTATGTAGTGAACGTGCAGTATATTAACTGGCAATATATAATAATAATATTTAGCCATGCTTGGCATTGACCTCCTAATGCATTTAATAGTTTGATGCTAGCACAAGTCTTGTGACTTGTAAAAAGATAAAAATTCTTAGAGAGCCCTCTTTTATTTTCTTACTGCTCATGGCACTGCTTCACATTGTCATACAGTTGATTGAAAATGGAAAATGTGCTTACTGTTGCAGTATGGTGTTTAAATACAATATTACCCGGCCCAACAAAATTACTAAAACAACATATAGCAACATAAATCACAAGCAGTCAGGAGGCTGAGTTAGATTGATTGGAATGTTTAACTGAATAAATCATCTCTTTTGACTGCCCCTTTTAGGGGGGTTCCACTGCCCGTGTTCAGCCGCATATTTGATTTGGCACTGATTTTCCTCTGATGCCCTTATGGGACCACTACTAAAGGTTCACTGACCCCCTTCCCCACTCCAGTGGCTAGGTTTACTTAAGGCCCAGTGCAGTGCAGGTACCTCGACCACACAGCAGCAATTTTTGACCTTTTCCCTCAAATACAGACATAGTTGGTTTCTATCACAGCTTATAATTGTGTTTTTATTAACTAGGAACAGGATACCTGTATAAAACTTTGTGTACATGCAAGATGCAAGCTGTCGTTTCAAAATACAAACCCTTTTTCCAGATATGTTGGGATGCTTTGTAAAATGCAATTAAAAATCTGTGATTTGTTCATTCTCTTGAATCTTTATTTAACAGCCAACAGTAGAATGAAAAGATTTCAACTTCATTGTAGTTTGTAAATATAAACACATTTAGAATGTGATGCCTGCAACACACTCCAAAAAAGTTGGGACAGAGACGTGTTTACCCTGTTTTTCATCACCTTTCCTATTAATGGTTTGGGAATTGAGGACACCAATTGTTGCAGCTTTGCAAGTGGAATTTATGTCTATTTTTGCTTGATACAAGACTTCAGCCGCTCAATAGTCTGTGGTCATCGTTGTCTGATTCTCTTCTTGATGATGCACCATATATTTTCAATAGGAGACAGATCTGGACTGCAGGCAGACATTCTGTGTTTACAATCGTAGCTCATACAGAATTACAGAATTAGGCCATGTGGCTATATTTATTGTAGTAGCATGAAGGTTTCTCATACAATGCAGTCCGAGAACTCAGAGGTCACACACATTCACAGTGGTTTCTGGTTTTGCTCTACATGGACTGAGATCTCTCCAGATTCTCTGAAACGTTTCACCATATTATGAACAGTAGATGGTGGATTGGCAATTCTGTCCTGATGTTTGGCACAAAGTGGTGAGCCACGACCCATCATTGCTTGCAAAAATTATTTGGTGGATCCTCCTTGTATACCCAATAATGATTCTCTCAGCTGTTACCAGTTCACCTGCTTATTGTGGAGCACTGTAACTTAAACAGTCTATTTTTCTTGAACTCTTATTTTGCCTCTTATTTCTTTTTCTGTCCCAACTTTTTTGGAGTGTGTTGCAGGCATCAAATTCAAAGTAAACCACAAAGGCAGATCATTTCCATCTTAATTTGACTGTTTTCACTCAGACCATGCATAACTTGCAAAAAGTTATGAACACCAAAATGCTGCTGTGAGTAAGGCTTTTTATAGACAAAAACACACTGTTGCATGTTTATGCTTAGAACTGAAAAAAAAAATCTCTTGGGTATTTTGTCCTCAAATTGTGTTAAATTAGATTGCTAGAATATTGAATCTTGAGCAGAATATTATATATATAATATGCAATCAAATTTTGAGCTGTGTGTGCTGTTACACTTTTATTTGAAATGCCTATTGAGTGCATTTACACCTGCACTTATTATATAAATATTCCCTGTCCTGATAAAATGTATGAATGCTATCTTTTACTTTACAATTTTAATTTATCTTTATCTCCTCATGCAGCATTTCCACGACGGGCGCAGAGCCCAGCAGCATATTGAGAACTCCTGGAAGCAGCTGGAGTCGGTAAGTGAGGCAGTGTGTATACACAGTGAGCTATTTATTTAAGTTAGCATACACAGAGAGGTGGCATAACATTTAGTATACTAAAATAATTATTATTGGTTTGTTTTATACCAGTACTAGGTGCAATACTAATACTGCCTTAATACTCATTAATGATTAGAAGCTAAAATCAGATTGCTCCACTGTAGCTGATGGTAGCTTGACGGTTAAGGTGCTGGACTAGTAATCAAAAGGTCTCTTAAGCGGTTAAGGTACTGGGCTAGTAATCGAAAGGTCTCTTAAGCAGTTAAAGTACTGGGCTAGTAATCGAAAGGTCTCTTAAGTGGTTAAGGTACTGGACTAGTAATTGAAAGGTCTCTTAAATGGTTAAGGTACTGGGCTAGTAATTGAAAGGTCTCTTAAGCAGTTAAGGTACTGGACTAGTAATCGAAAGGTCTCTTAAGCAGTTAAGGTACTGGGCTAGTAATTGAAAGGTCTCTTAAGCAGTTAAGGTACTGGACTAGTAATTGAAAGGTCTCTTAAGCAGTTAAGGTACTGGGCTAGTAATCGAAAGGTCTCTTAAGCAGTTAAGGTACTGGGCTAGTAATAGAAAGGTCTCTTAAGCAGTTAAGGTACTGGGCTAGTAATAGAAAGGTCTCTTAAATGGATATGGTACTGGGCTAGTAATTGAAAGGTCTCTTAAACGGTTAAGGTACTGGGCTAGTAATCGAAAGGTCTCTTATATGGTTAAGGTACTGGGCTAGTAATCGAAAGGTCTCTTAAGCGGTTAAGGTACTGGGCTAGTAATCGAAAGGTCTCTTAAGCGGTTAAGGTACTGGGCTAGTAATCGAAGGGTCTCCTAAGCAGTTAAGGTACTGGGCTAGTAATCGAAAGGTCTTTTATATGGTTAAGGTACTGGGCTAGTAATCGAAGGGTCTCTTAAGCTGTTAACGTTTTCATTTACATTTTCAGCATTTAGCAGACGCTTTTATCCAAAGCGACTTACACAATGAGCAGAACACGATGAGCGATTGAGGGTTAAGAGCCTTGCTCAGGGACCCAACAGTGGCAACTTGGTGGTGGCGGGGCTTGAACCGGCAACCTTCTGTTTACTAGTCCAGTACCTTAACCACTGAGCTATCACTGGCCCTGTTAAGGTACTGGACTAGTAATTGAAAGGTCTCTTAAATGGTTAAGGTACTGGGCTAGTACTGGGCTACTGGGCTAGTAATTGAAGGGTCTCTTAAGCGGTTAAGGTACTGGGCTAGTAATCGAAGGGTCTCTTAAGCAGTTAAGGTACTGGACTAGTAACTGAAAGGTCTCTTAAGCGGTTAAGGTACTGGGCTAGTAATCGAAGGGTCTCTTAAGCAGTTAAGGTACTGGACTAGTAACTGAACGGTCTCTTAAGCGGTTAAGGTACTGGGCTAGTAATTGAAGGGTCTCTTAAGCGGTTAAGGTACTGGGCTAGTAATCGAAGGGTCTCTTAAGCGGTTAAGGTACTGGACTAGTAACTGAAAGGTCTCTTAAGCGGTTAAGGTACTGGACTAGTAACTGAAAGGTCTCTTAAGCGGTTAAGGTACTGGACTAGTAACTGAAAAGTCTCTTAAGCGGTTAAGGTACTGGGCTAGTAATTGAAGGGTCTCTTAAGCAGTTAAGGTACTGGACTAGTAACTGAAAGGTCTCTTAAACGGTTAAGGTACTGGGCTACTAATCGAAGGGTCTCTTAAGCGGTTAAGGTACTGGGCTAGTAGTCGAAGGGTCTCTTAAGCGGTTAAGGTACTGGACTAGTAATTGAAAGGTCTCTTAAGCAGTTAAGGTACTGCACTAGTAATCAAAAGGTCTCTTAAATGGTTAAGGTACTGCACTAGTAATCAGAAGGTCTCTTAAGCGGTTAAGGTACTGGATTAGTAATTGAAAGGTCTCTTAAATGGTTAAGGTACTGCACTAGTAATCAAAAGGTCTCTTAAGCGGTTAAGGTACTGGATTAGTAATCAAAAGGTCTCTTAAACAGTTAATAATAATAATAATACTTTCAATTTATATAGCGCCTTTCAAGATACCCAAGGTCGCTTTACATCAAACAATAAACAGTTCAGTGAGGTACAAAAAGAAAGCATAGTTAATTGAAGAGATGGGTTTTTAACAGAGATTTAAATTGTGGAAGTGAAGAGACAGAGCGAAGAGAAGAAGGGAGAGCGTTCCACAGAGTGGGGGCAGCCACACTAAATGATCTGCCACCCAAGGTTGACAGCCTAAATCTAGGTGTGGCCAGCAGGCCAGCATCGGAGGACCTGAGTGAGCGACTGGGTATGTAAGGTGTCAGCAGATGGGAGAGGTAGACCGGGGCAAGTCCATGAAGGGCTTTAAAAGTAAGGAGTAGTATTTTAAATTGGAAGCGTTAAGGTACTGGACTAGTAATCAAAAGGTCTCTTAAGCGGTTAAGGTACTGGACTACTATTCGAAATGTCTCTTAAGCGGTCAAGGTACTGGACTAGTATTCGAAAGTTCTTTTAAGCATTCAAGGTACTGGACTAGTAATCGAAAGGTCTCTTAAGCGGTTAAGGTTAAGATGTTGTAAGTAATTCTGAAGAAGTATGTTTAAATTATTCAGCCACAGAAAAAAAAGAGTTGGTACAGCTGGAACAACAGTTACGTAGCTGACAATAAGCAATGAAGCATTTCACATCTCTATTCCTACACCCCACACTCCTCTGCTAACAATATCTGAATTTTGCAGAAGAAATCAAATTAAATATCTTTGAGCTTTTTTTTACCCTGCACTAATTATGGTGGTTAAACAGTTTGTGTTGTATGGTCTCTTCTAGAGCAAACGACGGTTTGAGCGAGACTGCAAGGAGGCTGACCGAGCCCAGCATTACTTTGACAAGATGGATGCTGACATTAACGTGACTAAGGCTGACGTAGAGAAGGTATGCCCAGTGCCAGCTTCCACTCTTTCTCTCGTCCCTTCTCTGCATCCCAGCCCTGGATCCTGCAGTGCGTTTGGGATGAATGCGTGTCAGTGATGTGCTCAGCATTATTTAAGATCCTTCCACTGCTCCCCTGACAGTCTTGTTCCTTTTCCCATTAGCTGCAGAGATTTCTCTGGAGGTCTGCCATACTTTACTGCAGGGAAATTGGACAGTTGTTGGAACCTAACGAGCTGTGGACAGTTTTACGGCCTGTGTCATAAGTCCTTTTGATTTATATGACTGAACTGATTCACGCTGGCAGTACAAACCATAATACTCAGCAGTGTGTGATTAAATAAAGTGCCCTTTTATTTCATTACATTTTATAGTGCTTGCTAAAAAGTTAACCAGGATACCGATGCTAATTGCAATTACATTTTGCAGTGACATTACACACACAAAGCTTCATTATTAAATGATCCATTGTAGGTGCCTCTAATTAAAACTTAAGAGATGATAAGAGGAGTAAATTATATTTAATAGTTTTACTGTGTCCACAGCCTATCTGTGACTTGTATTCTAGAAATACATATTGGCCCAACTTACAGCGGTAGCTTGGTACCATTTGGCTAACCATTACATATATTCTTTATATTCTGCTACTACATAGTGCTCTGACACTAATCGACTCTGTTTTTGTCTTTTTAACATGGCTCAAAGCGGTGTTCACTCAAGGTAGGTTTATAACTACGAGTCGTCTCTGTCTGTGGGGAATTGTTAATCTGTTTAGTGTACACCCATAGACATCTACAGTACGTCTACTTAATATGTCTGTTGCAGAATTATATCTGTTTTCATTGTCCAGTTCTCTGGCCCTGTTGCTGTATCATGTCCCTCTAGCAACTAGAAGCAGCTCACAAAAACAACTATAAACTTAATTATCACAACTACCTCCCACATCATGTATATAAATTCTTCTTGATAGAAATTACAATCATGCCAGTTAAAATTTAGCACATTAAATAAAGCCTCGGAAATGTTATGTAATGCAGTAAGCTTTGCTTTGAGAACAGACGGCCAATTCCTGTCCATTTTCTGTGCTGTGTGCTTTGGTGTTTGTGTTCTGTCTGGGCCATATTCAGAGTACAAGCTAATGTAGTTTGATAGTTCATTTTGTGCAGCCCATTCATATTATTATAATAACCAGAATGCAATGCTCACATCCTACACTGTTAGATTTGTCCTGAGTACACACAGGGTATCTGTTTTTGTAGAAGTTGCATTCTGCTCTAAAAAGTGGAACATTTCCTTTTATGAGTAGAAAATACAGAATCAAACAGATTACTTGTTCATAATTATTACTATGGTCAGTTTGAATATTAATTCCTAATTCATTACTGTATATAACTGATGTAAGCAAACATGTTCATTTATAAACCCTATTTTCAGAAAAGTTGTGACGAACAGATCTGTGATTTGTTTATTCGTTTGAACGTTTAACTGACAACAGTACAAATAAAAGATGTCTTCACTGCGCCCAGGTGGCGCAGTGGGATATTCTGCTAGCACATCAGCGCCGAGATTCAGAACTCCTCGGTTCGAAACTCCGTGTTGCCACTGGTCGACTGGGTGCCATCTAGCTGGCATAATTGGCGTTGCCTGCAGCAGATATGTTTCTGCTAGGGCGGGATGACCGGATGTAAGTGGGGTGGTGGGCGCCTGTGCAGAATGCATGGGTGAAAAAGGGTTCCGCTAAGGGCTGCACGCGGGTCGGAGGAGGCGTGAGCAGCAATATACCCACTTTGACTGCAACTGGGAGAAAATGGGAGAAAAGGCATAAATAAAATAGAACAAAAAGATGTCTTCACTTACCAACATAATTGTATTTTGTACATATAAACAATTTTAGAATTTGATGCTTGCAACACAATCAAAGTAAGAGTATTTGCAGTATTTGCGGGTAAAGAAGGGTCATGGCTCATCACTCTGGGGCAAACCTGAGAGAATGGTCGGATCAGTTCAAAAGGAGCATTTTTCAGAATTGCATTATTTAGCCACATGGGTTTGGGAGTACTTCAGAAAAACATTGTCACTTAACACAGTCTTAACCCCAACAAAAATAAAAATTCATGCATCAATTTTATGCAAAATGTAAAAACAAGTTCTTCAAGTTCTTATAAGCTTTTAACTGTTATTCTATTTTCTATTTCTATAAGGGCAGTAGTGGCTTAGCGGGTAAGGTTCTGTACTATTGATCAGACGGTTGAGAGATCAAGCCACCACCACTAAGCTGCCACTGCTGGGCCCTTGAGCAAGACCTTTAACCCTCGGTTACTTGGATTGAATTCTGTACCAGTTGGAAGTCACTTTGCATTAAAACACAAAACACATCTTTCATATGCCCAAGTGTAATTAGATTGAATCTATCACACAGTGTGAGAAGATACAGCTGAACATCTAACAGCTGTGTTTGCATGTGTTACTGTCTAAGCAACACTGAAGTCTGCGCTGACTTACACTGATGTGATTTAGGCATTACCTTCTCACCATGTGCTTGTAACTGAACACGGCCCTCAGTGTGCATGCTGAATGAATGTGTGCTAAAATGTGTTGAAAGTGGTTCTTTTTTTGACAGTTGTTTTGCCCTTGTCTTATTTGTGTTTGTGTATTGTGTTGTGGGTGTTATAGTGACCACAGGGGCAATCTTTCTTTTTCTTTGCAGTTTATTTTTCTGCATAACTGGTCCTAATTTCTTTTCATCTTTTTTCTGTTGCTATAATCTGCACTGCTATTTAAAAAGGTTCTCTGGAGGTTTGGAAAAATGGGTCTGTACTGCTGAATCCACTTGACCATGTATCAAACCAAATGCACCTCAGTCTTGGCGATGATTTAATGTATTACATAAAAGAATAAAAATGACGTACATATTTTTTTTTTCTTAGACTGTTAGTGTGTTTTTGGTCTGAGAGTAACTTGTTTAGTTTTGCACTAAAGCGACATTGCAAAATGTGCACCATATTTACAGCAACGCGTCACATGGTTACCTGGGCAGTGGTGGCTCTGGACTAGTAATTGGTTTGATGAGGATTCCTTGAGCAAGGCCCTTAACCATCAACTAGTTGTTATTTTGTGTCTTTTTTATGCATTTTCTCCCCTTTTCTCCCCCTTTAGCGCGTCCAATTTCCCAATTGCATCATACTTCCTCTCCCCCTATGCCGAACCCTGCTCTGACCGAGTAGATCGAAGCTAACCCATGCCCCCTCCGACACGTGGGCAGCAAGCCGTATGCATCTTATCACCCACACATTGACGAGTGTTGTGCCACCTAGCGTTGTGTACGGAGAGACACACCCTAAGAGCACTTTTTCCTCATCTCTAGACGCCTCTAATCAGCCAGCAGAGGTCGTAATTGCACCGTTCTGACAGAGAGAGACCCATATTCGGCTTAGTCCCGCCCATCTGAACAACAGACCAATCATTGTTCATGTGACCGCTCAGCCTCAGCCGGCAAGGCAGAGCTAAGATTCGATACGATGTATTCGAGATCCCAGCTCTGGTTGCAGCGTATGTTTTTACCGCTGTGCCACCTGAGCGGCTTGTTATTTTGTGTCTTAACCAAGACAAACACACTTTGATTAGGGTGTTAATTTCATAATGCAATAAACTACTTTTATATTTTTACAAAACATTACCTCATTACCAGGAAATCTAAAAGCCAGCCAGTTAATTCCCACTGTAGATGTTTTTAAGAAGCTTTAAGAAATTATTTTATACTAGAGTCTTTCCTGCTTCTAAAAGTCAAAAAATGATGTGTGTACGTTTAGATAACTTAAGATGTAAAGAAGACTTTCATATTAGAGGAATATTTAAAAACAAACAAAAGTAATTGGAAAGCTGTTTCTCCTGCTGTGTATGATTAAAATTACTGTACAGCTACCAACAAGTTATTCTGTTTATTTAGAAATTCCATCTGCCATCAAGTTTTTTGTGTACTACTAGTATACTGTAAAATCTACTCGCTCATGAATGAGAGTTGTTGATTTGATTGTATGTCATAGCAAAACCACATCTTTGTGTACTCATTATTATTATTATTAAGTACATGCCATTATATTTCTTATTTTTATCTTAATCTTTGCATTTTCTTTATGATAAAAAAGAAAATAAGGAAACAAATTCTATAGTGCATGTAATAAATTATACATTCAAGTTGCACTATGCTAAACTAATAGACAGAAACTAAGTTTTTAATACCAGTGCAAAACAAAACAAAAAAAACCCCACAAACTGCAAACAACAGAAATGACCTGGCTGATTTTTACATGTAAAGTAATGGAAAAAAATGGGGGTCAAATTATTCCCTTTAGTAATGGTGCACAGTGAAATATGTTGCTTTGTGAAATACCCAGAATTGACCACATGAACTAATGTGATACTGTGAGATTATTTTTTTGAGAAAATACAGTGATACCGAAGTGTTCTCAGTTTCCTAACGTTTGGACAGATTTGCATACTTGATCCCTGTAAGTCATGTTTTTTTCCTTTAGATTCAGCTGGACTCATTCTGTCTAGCAGATTGGAATAATTTTATAGCACTTTCTAGGTGCAGTAGTTTATGTCCATTGTATCGTTGCAATCCAAATTATTGTATCCCCATTTCAAATTGGGTTTATTAGCAAAATTTTACATTTAGCAAAGCAGTCCCAGAGCATCATTGAGTCACAGTTATGCTTCACTGTAGGCAGGGTGTTCTTTACAGAGTATGCTTCATTCTTTTTTTCCAGACATACCGCTGATTCATAGGCCTGAAAAGTTTTGCTTCACTTCGCAGAACAGAAACGGAGGGTTGTAGCTGACTTTTCTTGTACTTTTGGGTTTGGTCATGGAGACCTTCAGTGTTTAGTATACACCATACTGTGCAAACTGAAACCTTGGTGCCTGCTAGTCAAACATCACAGTCAACAAACCCATAGACAGTCTAGGCATTTGATGTGTTCTATCTCAAACACACTTGATGAACACCTGATTTGCAAATGTGTGCTCTTATGAGGGATTCTACTCAGGGGTGGAACAATTCTGAGACTGCAGTAGTCATTAAAAGTGCCATTTTGTGTTGAATTTGGAAAACCACTGGTTATATTAGTTGTGTTGAGCTATTTAAAATGTTCTTGTTTGATTTATTGTAAATTTTACTAATAAACCTAATAAGCAAAGTGGGTTGAATGTTTGGTTAGTTACTTTGGATTGTTTAAATTTTTTTTCACAGTTTTCCTGCAGGGGAGCGATTAATATTTAATCAGTAAGGGGTGTAGCATTCATTCTTACAGCAGTTTTCCCTGTCTGTGTATCTATGGTCTCTTTCAGGCTAAACAGCAGGCTCAGATAAGGCATCAGATAGCCGATGACAGTAAGAATGAGTATCTGTCCTACCTGCAGAAGTTTAATAAAGATCAGCATGAGCACTACTACACACTTATTCCTCACATCTTTCAGGTGAGTCCTTCTTTACATTAACGTCGCTTATCTAACATTAAATTCATTAAATGTTCCCATTTTTATTCCAACCATCACTTTTAAATTCTCTTGTTGCTTGTACCACCCCCACACTGGTAGAGAAGAGCTGAGACAATCTTGCTTCCTTCTGAAACTCCTCCACATTCAGTTAAAAGAGAAATTGTGGGTTCAAGCAGTGATGCTGGTCACAAGTCCTGGTTCACAACTGATATTCCAATTCATCACAAAGGATGTTAAGGTCAGGGTTCTGTGCAGGCCACTGGAATCCCTCCAACACAAACTGATCAAACCATGTCTTTATGAACCATGCTTTGTGCAAAGGGGGCACATTAATACTGGAAGAGAAAAGGACCTTTCTTAGAAAAAAAGTTTATGTACTTGATTTTATCAAGTTAGCAATGTATGTGACTAAAACACTAAAGCTCATTTCATTAGAAAAGGTGTTCAAATACATTTAACCTAACTGTGCCAGTGGATATTACATGTACAGTATTGGTGTACAGGTGTATAAGTTGCACCTCACTGGCAACCATAATGTGGAATTGCATTGGTGTGTTACAGAGAATCCAGGAGATGGAGGAGCGACGGATTGAGAGAATAGGAGAGAGCATGAGATGCTACGCAGAGGCAGAGCGCAAAGTTCTTCCTATTGTTAACAAGTGTCTGGATGGCATCACCAAGGCAGCTGAGTCCATAGAGCCTAAAATGGTAAGTGAACAAACTGACCTTTTTTTATATGGCTATACTATTGAGGTATTCACATATTTTTAAGCTTGTAATGTAGAGTGCAGGTCAACATTTTCCTTTTGTTTCTGCAACTGTTCTTTGCTGAAAAAGTACTGTTATAAAGGCACCCTAGTGGCCCAGAGGTCTAATGTGCTAGTTCACCAGCTCTTGACTTTAAATCTCAGCACTCAGTGCTATTGACCATCCAGGGGTCTATATAGGCACAATTGGCAGTGCCTGAGGAAGGGTAGGATTGAACCTGTTCCTCATTACCGCTGCAGTTGTGGCCCATGATGGCTGGTTAGAGCACCTGCATGAGAGATTATTTTTGAGATTTTTTTTTCCTCCAATTTTTTTCTACCCGATTGTATTATGCTTCCCCTCTACTGATGTTTTCACCCGACTGCATGTTTTCACCTGCACAAGGCGAGTTCATATGTGGATCAGCTTTGTGCATAGTCACTCCCTATACTCCCTTGTCACACATAAAAAATTATTATAATAAATAAAAATAACTCATACATATAAGAATTTTTGTTATTTAAATCTGCTGGGTTCAAATGTATATATAACGAATTAGATTTTACTTTAGGTGGTAGTTCTATATGTGTTTTAAATTAATGTCACCTGAAGCTATTTCTAAGCAGTTTCAGGCCCAAAAAACACCTGCATAAACAATTGTTTATAAGAATAAACTAGATGGAACAGTGGTCCCTTTGCCAACACTGTAAAGAAAACCCAATCTATCATTTGTCTGGATGGTTTCATTAAATCCAACTGCCAGTAAAATTCATTTTACAGTTAATCAGAGGCTGCTGAAACATCTGGAGTTTTATTTATTAAGCATGTCTAAGTTATTGTCAACAATGACCAGAAGTATGTTTGGAGTAAAAAACAGAGGCATATAAACTCCACAACACTGTACCAAAAAAGAACCTTTAGAATGGCTTTCCCAAAGTCCTGACCCCAACCCTGTCGAAAATTTGTGTACTGTGCAAGAACGTATGTGCCACAAATTCAATAAATTTGGTTAAATTGTACCAGTTCTTCCAAATAGAGATGTTAATAGTGCAACCCTAGTTGTGAAACGTGTTGCTGGCTATCAAAAGAGACACATTGAGGTGAACTAAGCTAAAGTGAAGTGAAAGGAATGTTCATTTCCACATGATAAAACTGTATTAATGAGTTCATCCATATTTAGCAGAGAGATTAAAAATTTACCACTGCAAAATACTGACTTCATTGCTTTGATCACTCCTGCCCTACTTTCATGCTAATGAGAAAGGTTTCTCTGTGATCAACAGTAGCTGGTTTGTGTATGTGTGTGTGGTGTTGTTGTTTTGATCTGCTTGACAAAATCCTGTAGCTGGTGGTCTGGCCAAATGTCACAGATGGAGTGAGGTAACACTAAACTGCTAGTCGACTCACACGACCTGCTTTCCCTGCGAGTATGAAGTGGCTTACTGGCCTTGACTGGACATAAGCTTTCACAGGGCTTTATGTGCTGCACGAATAAGGGTTTATCCATAGCAAAACACCAGCCTGTCAGATTCAAATTAACATAAAACACATTCTCACTAACTTTATGTTTCTTTCTGCAGCCATGGCACCAGGTCTCTGTGCTACTGCATCTAATCTTTGGAACTTCCACAATCTTTTTGCGACTGATCTCTTTTTTTGCAGATCAACTTCACTTTGATTAATTTTACTGTTCACTATCCGGTACAGGGAAAAAACAAGCTCTAGAGTCTAGGTCTTGTTTTTCCTTGTAGCTTTGTTGTTTTGCTTTTCAATGTATTGTAAAGCTTGCTTGGATATGTAAAAGGTGCTATATACATTTAACCCATTTTATTTGTAATATTATTATGTAGAATGTAGTTGTTTTCCAATGATTTATAATGTGGCTTAGCTACTGAAGGAGTTCGCCAGTGAGCCACTTTAAAGTGTTGTCCTTCTGCATTGCATTTTGACCAGCAGAAGGGGCACAGAGGTGCAAATAATTGATGTGTTGGTTCCATTTCATTGTCTCCTGTGCCTCGATGAGCGTTAATTCGCTTTAGGTGGGAGTGCTTTGCATTTTCTCCCTTTTAGACTTGCCAGCTCCTCTTTCTGGCAATCTGCTTTTCTCTAGAACATACCAGGCTTGGTTTGGTCTGATTTTCTGCTGGTGTGGGGTGCCAGCATACTTTATCAGTTTTTTAGGGAACTTAGCTGGCATAGACTTGCCAGCTCCTCTATCTGGCAATCTGCTTCTCTCTGGTACATACTGGGCTTGGTTCAGTCTGGTTTTCTGCTGGCATAGGGTGCCAGCATTCATCATCAGTTTTTCAGGGAACTAAAGCTGGCATTGTGGCGATTTGGAGGTGTCATTAATGAGTGAGCTGCCCCAGAGGCGGTGATGACCCTATTTTTGGAGTGGTGTCCATGTACTGGAACCACACTATGCACAGTGTGGGCTTACTGCTTGTGTTTAGGATTCCCTATCTTTCCTTTTTTTTTTAAATGTCGCAGACAGCCGTAGCAGCTTCTCATTTTATGCAGATGTTTTTGTCTTTCATGTTACTTTGTTACTTTAAATTATTTGTGGCATCTTTACGTTTCTTTGTTAGTGGCTTTTTAGCCACAGTATTGTGGCTGGACTGGGGTTCATTTTCTATCCTTGCAGGTTTGGGGCTCCACCTCCCTCATGCTTCGGTGGCAAGGCGTGACCCACTGTTAATGTTTTCGTTATGTGAATGTTAAATACTACAATACATATGTATTTTAAAATGTCTCAAAGCACAATGCTACATTTTTGCTATAATTATCCAGCTCTTGTCTGACTGTACTTTTAAATGAAGATTTGAATGAAGAGATTTCACCATCCTTGTACATATTTTTCTTGTTTCTTCTGTTGTATAACTAGTGAAGTTCATTTAATTATCCTTTATGAAACTGACTTAGACTTTTATATAATGTGATATTTAAAATCTCAGTCTTGATTTGTAGAATTCGGAAATGCAATACAGACAAAATATCCATCCTATGGACAAGGCAATACATTGTCTTTGTTGTAGTTAAACATCCTACTTATCATGTATTCTTACTGTTTGTCCACGTTTGAACTGTAGGACACAAGACAAGTGGTGGAGACATACAAGTCAGGCTTCGAACCTCCAGGTGATGTGGAGTTTGAGGACTACAGTGTGTCAATGAAGAGAGCGGTATCAGAGTCCAGCTTTCTGAATGCACGTGGAGAGAGCAGACGCAGAAGTCGGAGCAAGCTGTGGCCTTTAATTAAAAGGAATAAGGTACACAGCAGAACACTAAATACTAAATTTAAAAAAATTAGTATTCAATATGTCGTTATCCTTAGGGAAACAATGACTGTAGCTGTATCAGTCTCTTTGTGGAAGCCATCAAGTTTGCCTCCTTGTTCATGTTTATTTACATGTAGCAACACTCAGAACGAGTAATAGGACTTCTTATAACAGAGATGATGTTTTGTTAGACTGGTCAGGCAATTGTGTTAGGACTGGAAGATTCAGAAAATGTCTCCATCTGGTGGAAGAAAACTTTGTCATTGTTCTTCCAGAATTTGTTCTATACAAGTGTATTGACTTTTCTTCTTTTATAGATTCTTAATAAAAACATATAGATCAATGCTACATGTTAAAATGTTTACTTATTTATTATTAGAATTTTAACATCATGTTTTACACATTTTGGGTACATTCATGACAGGACAGGTAGTTACTGCTTACACAAGATTCATCAGTTTAATGACAAACACAGTCATGGACAATTTTGTATCTCTAATTCACCTCACTTGCATGTTTTTGGACTGTGGGAGGAAACCGGAGCTCCCGGAAGAAACCCATGCAGACTGGGGAGAACATGCAAACCACACAGAAAGGACCCGGACTGCCCCACCTGGGGATCGAACCCAGGACCTTCTTGTTGTGAGGTGACAGTGCTAGCCACTGAGCCACCCACATGTTAAAAGAACCCCTAAAATTACTTTAAGGTCTTTAAGGGAAGCCACAATGTGAAAAAATAAGAGACATAAGCATTCATTTATTTCAGAATGTAGAAATTAAGTGTAAGATTCCACTTTTGTCACCACAGCAGACACAGTGGTCCGCATACCTGATTCAGCACACTTTTTTAGTCCAGATGCCCTTACTTACGCAACCCTCTTTATTTTTATAGCCAATACTAAATGTTTATGCATGATAATGTTACATTTATATTTAAAAAAATTATTTTATAGTTGTTTATATGTGACCTATAATTCTTTGTATAATGCTGTTATATAAATATAGGATTAAAAAGACTCGTGGCAGGTTCTTGAAGTATAAAAAATGACAGGACTTAGGAGAGAAAAAGGGGTCCCAAGGACCAAACCAAACTCTCTAGGAGTTCTGGGATTTGAACATTAAACCTTCTGCTATAAAAGATCAGTTGAAAAGTGTTTCTGGTTATCTTTACATCGCTCTCTTTCTTTGTTTCTTCATTTGTCACTGTGCTCCATTACTTCCTCATGTGTAGCTTATGTCTCTGTTAGCGTCACCCCGTCAGCCCCCTCCCCCTCCCCCTACTTCACCCTCTCCAGAAGGCCTGGCTAACGGGCCACACTCACCGCCGCACAATAAGGAGCCACTTGGTCAGCGCCTTAATGACTTCATGAGCTCCAAACACAAGATGCAGTGCCTGAGGAGCCTCAAGCGTGGGGTAAGTATGAAATGTCTGTATCATAACATCAGTAGTCTCGTAGAGCCAGACATTTAATTCGATAAGCTTAAGTCTTAAGACCAGGATAAAGCTGTTGATAAAAATGAAATATAATAGAATAAATAAATGGTGCATCAGAACACCTTAAAGTTAAAACCTTAACTTTTAAGACTTGCATTGTTTATTTAGGATTGAGATTGACCTCAGTGATGAGGGAGGGTTTTTAGAAAAACAATTGCTGTTTTAAAAGCCAGAACTTTTAATGACTTTCCCCAGATGCCAAATCTTGTTAAGATAAAGGTGACTAGCCTTGCACTATAAAAGACTATATCATTAAATACCCCGTCTCTTTAGGTATATAGAAGACATCAAATTTGACTGATCTCTCCTGTCTATGTAATTCCATTCTAGTACCTGTACCCCTGAATAGGTTAAATTGATTTGAGTTTTTTTCTCTGTTGTGTTTTGCTTGCATTCTGTTGTGTGCAGCTCTCCCTGAAGCTAATAAGTGTAAGTGTCTACTGTCTGACTATTCTCTAATACATTTGTTCTCATATAGTGTATTGTGTACTTATTATATAAGTAAAAATTATACATTTTATACATTGTTTTTATACTTTCATAAGTGAACTCAATGTCTCAGAAGAAGGACATTAGGAAAACTGCTTTTTAAACAATGATTAGCTAAACTTAACATCTTTTATTAAGATTATAAGGGTTGAACAATAGAATTTCTTTCTTTTGATTCTAATTTAATAATAAAACATAATCTTGTGCGTGTATCATAGGGAGCAGGACAGGAGGATTACAGTCATTTACCCCCTGAACAGAGGAGAAAGAAACTGCAAGCCAAGCTTAATGACATCAGCAAGGACATCCAAAAAGAGATGGATCAGAGGTACATGCACACACAGTCTTGTTATTTCTACAAAGCTGCTTTCAACCCCAGAGTTTTTAACCTACAGTATGTACTAAAAATACAAATAAAATTTCAGGACCAATTCCACATTGTGTTTCTTTTTGTTGACCACAGGGACGCGTTGAATAAAATGAAAGAAGTGTACATTAAAAACCCTCACATGGGCGACCCCAGCAGTGTGGACCCACGCTTAGAGGAGGTCAGGCAGTGCATAGAGAAGCTGCAACTTGAGGCACACAAATATGAGGTGAGGTGTTGACTAAGCTCATGATTACACACACACACACACACACACACACAAACACAGCAGTTGACCTAACTGCATGTCCTCGGATTTGTGGGAGGAAACCGGACACAGCACTGTCGCCTCACAGCAAGAAGGTCCTGGGTTTGATTCCCAAGTGGAGCAGTCCGGGTCCTTTCTGTGTGGAGTTTGCATTGTCTCCCGTGTCTGTGTGGGTTTCCTCCGGGAGCTCCAGTTTCCTCCCACAGTCCAAAGACATGCAAGTGAGGTGAACTGGAGATACAAAATTGTCCATGACTGTTTGACATCAAAGACTTGAACTGATGAATCTTGTGTAACCTGTAACTACCTGCCCTGTCATGAATGTAACCAAAGTGTGTAAAACATGACGTTAAAATCCTAATAAATTAATAAATATCAGTGGTATACTTACTTGCTCACAAATGGGGCAATTTTAGAGCAAATAAACATCAAAGGCTGCAGAACCTAGTTGAGTTTTATGCTGTAAATGAAAAGTCTCAGAAACAGTAGCAACATCTGCGTTCTCCTCCTCTGTGCAGACCTGGCTAACAGACTTGGAGAGAAAGCTGCTGGAAAAGGGCAGCACCCAGCGGAGACAGAGTGCACCATTTGACTCACAGGGCAATGCACTTGTAGGCAACAGTTGTGGCCAGAACAGAGAAAGGTACTCCTGAAGCACACACACACACTCACCACCCTGTCCACCCCTCAGTAGATAAAAGTAACCCTGTTTTTAGCAACTTTGTATTCATTTGGACTGTTGTATGTATTACATGTCTTCTGTGCACAGTCCGGATGGCAGCTACACGGAAGACCCCAGCACGGAGACGGTGCAGTTCAAGTCCCGTAGCACTGAGTTTGATGATGAATTCGATGATGAAGAACCTTTACCCACCATAGGAATGTGCAAGGCACTGTACCCGTTCGAAGGTAGCAGTAAAAATTGCATCCTTAGCAACATTACTTTAAATAATTATTCAAATAACCAAACTGTTAAAAGTATTTCAGTATTTCATGATACTTCTTGATTCTTAACAGCTTAAATCAGCTTATGTTTTTTGTTCAAGTCAAAATAAACAGGAAGCTTATCTATACAATTTTTAAAAAATCCAATATTAATGATGGTAAGAGCAGGTGGCACAGCTGGTAGAGGGGTTGCCACACAACAACAGAGATTCTGAAGGCCAGGGATTGATCCTTGCCTCTAGTAAATGTCTGTCTTAACAAGTCATAACATTCCACTTCAAAATGCCTTGGCTTTTCTGTAAATCCATGATGCCATTTACATGGTCAAGTTGGTCAGTTCCTGCAGCAGAACAACATCCCCACATCATCACTGACCCACCGTCATGCTTGACCATAAGGATTGTATTCTTCAGGTCATAAACCTTGACTTTCTTTTACCAGACCGCTGATTCATATGGCTGTTTTTGAGAAGTTTTGCGTGTTCTCACAGTGTGCTCCAGACACACCAGTTGTCTCCTACCTCCCAAAAGCATGTGAAGGATGGACTGATATTTTAGCATTAAAAAAAGATCCCAATGCTGAGAGTCCCAATCCCAAAGATCCCAATGCTTAAGAAGTGGTTCAAAAGACTCACAAGCCCCCTGTGACTGGATCTTCCTGTTTATTCCAGTTAAAATGGGCATGTTATATAATGTACTGTGTAATTTGACACTTTGAAATGTACTTGCTTGTGTTAAGTTAAGACTTGTCTCGGATTGTCCTACAATATATCTTTTATTGGAGTGTCTTTAGTATGGATGCAAATGTGTGTTGCAGGCACGAAATTTTAAATGTGTTTATATTTACAAAATACCATGAAGCTAATTAGTGAAAACACTGGAAATCTTTTCTTTCTACTTTTGACAGTTAAATAAAGATTCGAGAGAATAAACAAATGTGTAAGTACTCAGTAGTTATAGCTTAGTGTTTCTCTCTGTGCTTTAGGCCAGAACGAAGGCACCATCCCGATGGTGGAGGGGGAGATGCTTTATGTAATAGAGGAGGATAAAGGCGATGGATGGACTCGTGTGCGCAGGAACGAGGATGAGGAAGGATATGTGCCCACGTCTTACATCAAGCTCTGCTTCGACGCTAATTCCAAAGGTGCCATGACTTATATTTAACCCACAGAGCAAAAACGACATGCCTAGCTGGATTGCCTTTATATAAACAACCCTGTCCTCTGGCCAGTTTTAAGTGGCCAGCAGGGCACAGCATGAATGGAATAGACCGATTTGTTTTACTCCAAGACACAGTTTTTTGTTTGTATAAAAAATTCAGGAAAGGGAGATGAGAAGGACTCTGATTGGTGTGTATATGTACACATCTAAAACAGCACCTTTATCCCATGGGAAAAGGAAGTAAACTGAACTCAGTGTGCAAGATACGTCACATCATATCAGACTTTTTGTGTCTGTATGTATAGGCCTCTATTTCTCATCTTTGTCCCTTAATATCAATAAGAGGAAAAAGACTTGTGTCCGTAAGGATGAAACAGGCAATAATGCCGCCAGTGCGGTATCCTTTAATTTGCTAGATAAATATGCTGCTTAATTGACATTTCATATTAAAGCTTTGGGTATTGTGGTTGTTTTGCTAAAATATCCATGTTTGTTTGTCCATGGCTGATCTACAGGTAATATTTGCTTAGAGTATAATGCTCTAAAATGCAGAAAAGCAATATCATGATGAACAATAATAAGGTCATAATAAGGTCTTGGTTGAATATATATGTAGATTTAGTTTTTTGTTTATATTTTTAGTATAGTTTCTCTACCTAAATGTAATTTTAAAATTACATAAGTGTAAATATACTATGACAGCATGAAAAAAGTAATAGTTTAAACTACTCAGGTACTTTTTTTTTTCTATTCTTATATCTGACTAATAAATATAAAGGTTTTCCCCAAGAATTTACATTCAAGTCTAAAATGTAAAATGAAAAAAAAATTTTTTGCATGTATCAACAGCAAGCCTAGCTAGTCTTCCAGGTGGCCATTCCATTCTGCATGCACTTCTTAAATTCACCGGCATGGCAAACAAACAAGCTTAGAAACACGTCAATCCAGATCTTCATGGTGATTTAGAGCTTTAAAAAGCCCTTTTTGTGATTTATAATGTTAGTATTAGTGGTGTGATTGCAGCTGCTTCTGCATGCTTTAACACAAACAGGCTTTGCTGCTGTATTAATATAGCTTGTGCATAGATTTTCTGCAAGCTAACACTAGCTGTAAATTCTCTGTACACTTTACTCTCAAAAAAGAACATTATTTTTTGCTCATCTCGTAATGGTGCGTGACAATAAATCTGGGAAAATTGTTATTATAAAGGACTGCCATAGGACAGTAGCATATTTTCTGGACTATTAATCACAGCAGATTATAAGATACAGCCTACAAGCCTAAAGAACACTACACACTTTTAAAATACTCCGAACAGCTGTACAGTGCACACTTCACAATTTAATGCCTTACGACTGCCAATTTGTGTTCACAGGGTAGCGCACACTACTGCTGATAAGGGTCTCACACAGACTGTTCATCATTAATCATTGGCAGTCACTTTTTACAAAAACAGACTATCCCTTAAAAATAAATGTGAAAAAAGCATAAGTTAGTTTATTTTGTCCTATAATGGGCGAGCTGATGACTTGCAGAGCTGGATTTTGCATTTCAGCATGTAATGTAGGTATAAAAAGGACATTTTCTGCCTCCGTTCTCACATATAGAAAAATAATTCGCTATGTCACTAATGCCAATGAGGGGTTGCACACACAATTATTAGACCTCCTTATTATAAAAAAAACAAACTACTCCTCAAAAGAGTATAAAAAATGTCTGTAAAAACACTGCAAAAACAAACAGCATTAATATAAAAAAACAGGATTAGGATATAGACAGACCGTTTAAAACACTGTCACTATAAAGATCAAGTGAACAGTCAAAGTCATTAAAAAACAAAGAACTAAAAGTACATTAAAGGTTTCAGGAATAAAATATATGTGTACAAATCCCTAAATCAATTGTATCACAGTAAAATACCTATAGAGTAGAGGACAGATGATGCCTGTGAGCTAAATCTCAGCAGGTGCTATCGGCCGGCCAGGCAACCACAAACACATGATTGACTATGTCTGAGGGGGGATGGCTGGAGCTCTACGATGGATTGGCACACTGTCTGGGGTATTCCTGCCTTACTCTAATTGGCTAATAAAAAAAGATATTATCTATAAGTTACTATATAGTATTATACATGTAGTATAGAGTACACTTAATGTAAACAAGCATACTAAGGGTACATCAAACGCCAGTGACAAACATGGCATAGTGGGCCAGAAAGGTGTCCTATAGTCCATAAAATCTGGTACTTGTTTGCCACATATCTAACATCTTCTGTAAATTTTGTTTTTTTTTGTTTTGATTTTCTTTGCTTTTTTGTTTTTGTTCTTTTCTTTGCAGATCCCTAAAAGCGTTTGGCTGGCACAGGAGTGGCAGGGCAAGCTTCCTTGCGTGAAACATCCTCCTCTTTAATGTGTAGTCAGAGTGGTGCTGTGTGAGACTGTCTGACAGGCTGTGCTATTCTTTACACAAACTCTGAATTTCCTCCTTTTCAAGAAGCAAAAACTCACACACTTCGAATACTCTCAGATTTTTTCTATAATTAGTGTGCTAATGACTTGCAGAGCTTGCTTCTCTTGTGGGCCTAGATTTTTTTAGCCTTGTGTCATAGATGCTTGCTGCTTGGGTCCAACCTGTAGTTCTCAGATACAGATACAGGACCGTGACGTTCACCTAATTTTTTTCTTCACTGTGAAGATCTGGCCCGCTAAAATCGTCACTGAACTTTAGGAAGAACACTTTATTGAACGATTTATAGTCCTGGATATAATGTGAAAAGTAAAAACCATTCAAGTTTTGGGGTGGGAGGTGGGATATGGGATTTTCCTCTCTATTTCTATTCTTATTCGCAATCTCATATCATATGATGTTTTTGTAATTAATCTGTGAGTGTTAGTGGTTGAGGCAGGCAGCTTGGCGGTTGTAAACGGGTAAGCACCCCTTCATCTTTTAGTTTCAGTACAGTGATGAAAGCAACGCCATCTCATTTACTCATGGTCACATTCTTTCCTGTAATGTGTACATCGTCATTCCTTCTTTCTCTCTTTTTTACTCTTTCCTTTATTGTATTTTCCTTCTTTAAACCTTTCTTCTCTGTACCTGCAAAACCTGGGTAATTACTCGATTACCTTTTCTTGTCATGTCTCGGCTTTGCATATCAACACTTTTAGCTTTTAGTTATTTAAAAGGTTATATCCATTCACACATTAATCATTAAACTATTATGGTATGTAATGTTATGTATTGTGATACATAATAAATGTACGTTTTAAACAAATATGTCCCAATCCGATTTAAAGTCTCAGTTAGGTGGCTGATACTGGCCTAAAATGTTGAACCAGTATCGGCTGGAGGTAGCACAGATTATCTACAGTATGTTATAACATAAAAAACAAAAGATCCCACTCCTATCTAAATTAAGTATGCATAATTTACATGCAGGGTCAATTAGGCCTTTGTTAAAATGTACTCAGACCTCTAATATCAGAAACATTATTGAAAATAGATGCATGCCTTTATACAGTGCATTCATGGAATAAAAAAAAAAACTGCATCTTGTGCTGTGCCATTTATTTAACATAAAATTTTATGTTTGGATTAAATAGCAAACAGCTCCTACATTTCCTGAGATGTTGCTTTGTTATTGTTTCACTGTGCTATATTGGATTTTTCTCTCAACTGGGCCATTAAGAACACCCAGTAATCTCATTCCAGTATTTTGTCTACCTGCCCTTTAACACTCGTTTCTAATTACTTTTCGATGCATCAACTAATAATTCCTAGTAACTTTGCATGTCTAAAGGAGTTTAACTGTCTTACTTTCGTGTTCTTTGGCTTTTCTCTTATTTGTCTTTGATACCCTTCTCCTTTCCTCACTCCCCACCTCTCTTTTTTCTTTTACTTAATCATTTTTTCTGTTATATCTCTTACTTGACATTCCCTTTCTTCATGTGTCTTATTCTCTGGGCTGAGTGGCCGTGGCCATAGCCATGTGTCGTGTAGCTTTAGTGGTGCGTTCTCTTGTTGATGTTAATGATGTTCTCCAGCTGGTGCTGTGTTTCTGCGCATGCATGCTTGCCCCGTCTCTTTGTCTGTGCCAGTCTTGGGGGTCTAGCAAGTTCCAGCCTTCCCTTCTTAGGGGATGAACTTGCTTCTTTACTTGTGTTTGTGCCTGTGGTTTACTTTTTTTTTTTTTTTTACTTTCAATTGAATTAATAAAATGCTTGTTTTGCCACATTTGCATGGCCACTTGCTTTACATTCCTAAGTTATTATTCTTATTATCTTATTATTGTTTGAATAAAAATCAAGATGCTTCATTTTTTGTGGTTGACATTGTTTTGCGGTTATTTCAGACTGATGTTAAATACACATCTTTACCTCATTTATGATGGACTTTGAGCTGCTATTTGAACCAGCTCTGAATAACTACTATCAATGCAGTTAATCTCCATTTCAAAGGAACGAAGATTGCAGTACTGAGCTGTGTGTTTTCTGTATTGTGCTTTGGAATTACTGTCCACTTTCAGACTTTATCATGTACACCATACTGCCAGCGGGTGTTGCAGCTTCTTAACACAAGTGTTAATCCCAGTCAGCTGCTCCCTGTTAATTTATAATAATAATAGTAAATATAGAAAATAGTTCGACTTCAATTTTTAAATCAGGAACCTTGTAAAATGCATACACTTTTTATGTGCAAATGAAATGAATTAAAGGCCATTGTGAAAGATGCTGGTGTCTGTCAACATTTTAACCCAACTATAAAATCTTCTTTCATGTTTTATGCTGTTATGTAAATTTTAGTCACTGTTGTTAAAATTGTTGGCAAAAAATCCAACTAACAAGTCACAAATGTGTTTACAGAGTTTGGGATACACCTTTAGACTATATATTTCTCAAATGCATGTATTTATTCTTAGCAGCAGGGTGCCATGGGTTTATTTTTTTTAATATTTAAGAAGTGAGTTAGAAATAAATTGGCCAACAAGTTTTGTACTGAAGTTTTGTGGTGTTAACCGAGACTGCACTCTTAATGTGAATTGTTCAAGGTTACACCCAAAATCTTGCTGTAAAGACAATTATTTTTTATGAATAATTACACTGTTAGAACAGTTTGTTAAGAGGGGAAGTAGTTCATCTTGTGCCACATGATATGTATGTATCAGTCCTAAAATAGACTTACACGACAAACCATGCTTATGTCTCAAAATTCTCCCCACACAGCTTTCAAACTTATTAAAATCACAAAATAAAGCATGACAATAATAACCCAAAATAATAAAGAAAAAACCCAAAAATAATATAATTTAAGGACTAAATACTTCAAGATTTAGCGTGCTAACAATAACAAAGAGGGACGGTGGTTTTCTGTCAGAGAAGTGATGCCGTCATATTTGTTAATTCAGACTAGGTTGGCGAATCGATCCAAATATCAGTAGTATCGATACCAACCCTGGAATTGGAATCGGATCAATACTAGCGTGATGGAATCGATACTTCAGTTTAAAAACATTTGTTCTTCAGTTTTAATGTTGTACTGTACTTTGTTTTAAGCCAGAGAAGAAGTGCAGTGAAAGAAATTAATTTAGTTTTTTTATATTATTGTTTATGAACAAAAGAACTTTCTATGAAAAAATAATTGACGTTCTTTTTTTTTTTTTTTTCTTTTTTTTTTTTTTTTTTTAATTTTTACCCCTTTTTCTCCCCTTTTTAGCGCATCCAATTGTTCAATTAGCATCGTGCTTCCTCTCTGTCTATGCCGAACCCTGCCCTGACGGAGGTGATTGAAGCTAACCCGTATCCCCTCCGAAACACGAGCAGCAGCCAGATGCATCTTTGCCACCCACACATTGACGAGTTTTGGCGCCACCTAGCGTTGCATGCGGAGAGACACACCCTAAGTGCACCCCCTCCCATCTTGTGTAAGCGCCTCCAATCAGCCGGCAGAGAACGCAACCGCATTCTGACAGAGAGAGACCCACATCCGGTTCTTTGTCCCACCCCCCACATGAGCAACCGGCCAATCGTTGCTCATATAGCCACTCAGCTTCGAACCGGTAAAGCAAGGCTGGATTCGATACGACGCTTCTCAGAATCCAGCCCTGGTTGCAGCGCGTTTCTTTTTACCGCTGCGCCACCTGAGCGGCTTAATTGACGTTCTTCAATATTTTTCTGTACTTTATTTTACAAAAAGCCAGAGAGTGCAATAAGAGGGGAAATTATGTTTTCTTATTATATTATTGTTTCTCAACAAAAACCCAAGGCTTCAATAAAATTTATTATATTAATAAAATTACTTTTTTTTTGCCTACAAACTGTAGTGGGTTTTTACATGCGCATGATTAATTAATAAACACAAAATCATTTATTAGTCAAAGCACATTAATGATACATTCACCTTATAAATCATGACACACTGCTCTTCCCTACATGAAAGTAAATAAACCGCTTTGTAAGTAAAAAGTATCGGTATCGGATTGATATCGGCGATACTGGCCCTGTATTTACTTGGTATCGGATCGATACCAAATTTTGCAGTATCGCACACCACTAACAGACAGTAGCAGCTCCTCTCTCCTCTTACATGCTCCTCCCCTCCTGCTCGGCTGTGATTTGTTGTGGTACCGTCACGTGACTGAGCGGCACTGAGAGACCAAACACATGCAGCAGTGAGAGAGAGAATGAGTGGAATACTTTGAATAATTTGCTTTGTACATACAGAAATAGGGGCAATTTTATGGAAATGATAGTGTAAATTACAGTATGAACGCACCTTATGCAAATTCACGAACGATCCTAAAACGTAGGTCAGGTTCGTGAATCTGAGCATGCGTAGTGAGGCTCTCATTCCGTGATTTTGTGTTTTAATGAATAAGTGCTCTTTTCTTTTGACTTTGTGCTTATAAATGTAAACAGATTTGTATCTATTTTTAAATTAAAATACGGACTACATACTGTATGTATAACTAGGACACATATATTCGCACAACTACCACCGCTTGGTGGTGATACGCAATGATAGTAACGTTTTACCTCAGAAGTGAGGAGAAAGTAAAACACCCAGAAACAAGAAATCTGACCGCTTTAAACATCTGAAGCTACAATATTAATATGATAGAGTTATATTTACAGAGTGCTTTTAGAGATCACGGCTATTAGCATAGCAGCTAATACTAGCGACTAAGCTAACAAATACCGGTGTTGTTTACCTTGGATATTAACTCACAGCTGTAATATCTTTAGTATAGTTAGTGTACTGCACACAGTGCACAAGGCTTTACTGTATATCTTTCATATTAATATTAGTGATGGTTTATGAGTTATTTGGGTTTTAGTCATTGACTCAACTGTGAACTAGTTAGCTAGGCTAGGTATTGACACCTTCACAGGGCTGTTTTAACCTTATTTCTAGGGATGGGTGGATCGATCCAAATATCGATATTTCAGTTTTACTTTTTCTCCGCTACATTCAGTACGTTAGTTTCGTTTTATAAGAAAGTAGAGACCATAGCTGAGTCTGAAATCGCATACTTCCATACTGAACAGTACGCGAGAGCGAGTAGTGTGTCTGAATAAATAGTATTTATTAAACAGTAAGCGAAAAGTACCCGGATGACCTTTCTGAGTACACACACAGTACACTACAGTCCGATAATCTATCACATAATGCAGCTGGAGCAGTGAAACTCGATATGCCTCAGCGCTTCGAGCTCCTGCACAGACGCTGTTGTGGTGCAGCCACATTGTTTATTGTTTATTTATTTTTTCTTTATATAGCAAACCTCCCCGGAAGACGAGATAAACCCAAGCTAGCTTTTATTTATTTATTTATAAAAACAATATACAGTGAACAGTACAATTGGTCTTCGGGGGACCAATTAATCTTTATTAGTGTTAATACGAAGAACTAGTAACTGTGGTCGTTGTGAAGAGGGAGGATATACATCACATATAATAAGGAGATAATAATATAAGCAAAACAAAAAAAAAGGGGGGGGGGGGGGGGTGAGAGTGGAGATAAAAGAGGAGACAGAACAAACAAAAGAGAAAAAAAAAACTTGGTACACTTGGTATGTATGAACATATTACCAAAAATATGCTTTAACATTAATACACCAATAACCAGTATATGTTCAACAGCAATAAAATATACAAATATCAAAGAAAAAAAAACCAAAGGAAGAGGAATTACAAATCATTTTAGTAATCTTGTTCCAATTTCGTAACATACAAACTAAAAAAGACACATTCTTTAGAAATGCGGTAATTTTAAATATATATAAAAAAAGGACTTTAAGACGGTTAACAATCGACATGATTTCTTGTTTAAAGAGGATCTCAAGGAATTTACTGTTTGTTTTTTGTTTTTTTTAGCATTTTTGGTTTTACGAATATAATAGTAAACAGTACGTACAGTAATTATATAAGATTTAATTGGCTGAAAGTGGGTTATCAAATATATACACCGATCAGAGATAGTAATAAATCGACTTAATCTAGCATTAACTGGGTAACATCTGTGAAGTATAGCAACTGGACAAGTTACCTCAGCAAAGATCCACATGATGGTGCTAAAACACCACAAACATTCTGACAGAAAGCGCTTCATTTAGTCAAATTTCTGTTTATTATCAAATCTGTCATACATAATGAGTACAATTTTTATTCCCATATATAGAACTGCACTAATTATGTCATTTAAACATAAATAAGCAATATTATAATATGCATTGAAATGAATGATGTGCATCCTGGGTGGGTTTAGTGATTTGGTAGTTTATTACTTGCTCATATTCGCTTGTTAAGTGTGACGTCACGCGCGACGTTAGGACCATTTTCGGGGCCAAACGAACCTTTAATCGCAAACGCAAACAACTATGGCTAAACCTGTGAACTTTCATATACATATATTGTAAGAGCCATATTGCACTAATTGTAATGTTCTATGTTTATTGTCATAAATATTTTCTGTTTGGTTAAAGAATACTTATTTGAGGTGGAATCAATAGTATTTCAACTATTGATTATTTTTCCTGGTAATCAATGTATGCTGTTATTCATTAGTCCTCTTCGGTGGAGCCTGCGGGGGGCAGAATTGTACTGACTCTATATACTGACTATCAAGACTATTAAGATACAAATAAGACAAGATGTGCAGTACACTAGTGCATTTCAGGTAATCAGAATATCATGAAAAGTTCATTTCATGTCACCTCATCAAGAGGTAAGCGGTCACATTTTTAATTCATTACATGAAAACTGACATTTCTAACTCTTTGGTTTTACTTTTAATCAGTAACGTCACCACTTAACAAGCGGATAGGGCTTTGTCAGTTACGTGTTGTTACTGCCCGTGACGTCAACGATGCGCCCTTGTGGATGTATCAGTAAAGACACTTGCATTACTTTTTCACTCTTTTGTAGCAGTGAAAGCTGGAGAAGCAGAAGCGAAATGAGAGGAAACCATACCGAGATGAACTCAGGATGCCAGGAACCGTTATTTGGATAAATGATCATCTGTTAACAGCATTGATAAGCTAGGTTGGCTGTGAGCAGGTGAAACAGCGACCATGTTGCGTTTGTAGCGGTAAATGTTTGTATTGTTCATGCTGCTTATTTTGCACAAATAGTTCTTAGTTTTTGACGGTGTCTATTTACAAGTACAAATAAAGTACATACACTACCGCTCAAAAGTTTGGGATCACTGTGAAATTTTCTTGTTTTCAATGAAAACACACATGAGATTAGGAAATATAGCTAATAAACAGGACATGCAGACATTGTCTGAGTAAAAATAAAATTATTTTGATGGAAATGATGACTGTGTACTTCAAATTTAGCCTTTATCAACAAAAGCCACCTTTTGCAGCAATTACAGCCTGGCAGACCTTAGGCATTCTAGCTGTCAATTTTCGAGGTAATCTGATGTGATTTCACCCCATACTTCCTGGTGCATCTCCCATGACATGGATTGGCTTGATGCAGTCTTCCTCCGTACCATACAGTCCAGCTGCTCCCACAACAGCTCAATAGGGTTCAGATCCGGAGACTGCGCTGGCCACTCCATTACAGTCAGAATTCTGGCTGACTTTTTATTTCTTAAATATTGCTGGCACATTTTGGAGGTGTGTTTGGGGTCATTATCCTGATGTAGGATGAAATTGGCTCCAATCAAGTGCTGTCCACAGGGTATGGCATGGCGTTGCAATGTCTTGTGGTAGCCTTCCTTCTTCAAAATCCCATTCACTCTATATAAATCTCCTATTTTACCACCTTCAAAGCATCCCCAGACCATCACGCTGCCTCCACCATGCTTGACAGCTGGCATTAAGCATTGGTCTTGCATCTTTTCATTGTTCCTGCGCCTCACAAATGTTATTCTGTTTGATCCAAAGACCTCAAACTTGGACTCATCTGTCCACAACACCTTCTTCCAATCTTCCAGTGTCCAATGTCTTTTCTCTTTGGCCCATCGCAGTCTTTTCTTTTTATTGGCCAGTGTGAGGTATGGCTTTTTCTTGCCAATTCTGCCATGAAGTCCAGCATCCTGAAGTCGCTTCTTCACCGTTGATGCTGACACTGGTGTTTGACGGGCTCCATTTAGTGCAGCTGTCAGTTGACAACCTGTGAGGCGTCTTTGTCTCAAACTGCACAGTCTAAGACGTTTATTTTCTTGCACAGTTGTGGATCGGGTCCTCCCACTCTTTTTTCTGTCCTTATTAGAGCCAGTTTGTGCTACTCTCTGAAGGGAGTAGTTAACAGCATGGTAAGATATTTTAAGTTTCTTTGCAATATCTCGCATTGAGTAGCCTTCCATTCTTAACACAACAATAGACTGACGAGTCTCTAAAGAAAATTGTTTCTTTCTGGCCATTTTGAGCCAGTAAGCAAGCCAACAACTGCTGATGCTTCAGATACTAAACTAACCTAGAATGTTGTGCTCCCTTTTATGCTCCCTTATTAGTATAACGTTTTTCAGCTGTGCAACAAAATTAAAAAAGGGTTTCCTAACAATCAATTAGCCTAATAACATTCTTAACTTGGATTGGCAGCCAAACCAGGAGATTGAGGCAGAGGACTAAGAATGGCTGATAATAGGACTGTATGCAAAATAGGCCTCTATACAAAAATAGGCTTTAATGCAAACATTTTCATTCTTCAAAAATCATCTGATACATTTAAAATAATTGTGTAATGGACTAAATTGTTTGTGAATTGCATGAAAATGTGTTTTTCTTTGGAAAAGAGGGAAATTTGCAAGTGATCCCAAACTTTTGAGCGGTAGTGTATAAATTTTACATATTTGTACTTGATTACTGTCCTGATTTGTTCACACACTTAAAAACAATGGTTCTTTAGTCGAGACGATGGTTCATTTGTAGTTGCAGGGGAAATGTTGCCATGAAGTGTATTCGTCCGTTTTATTATTTGATTAAGTAAAGGGTAAATGTGCATCATATCAATCAGGCAGAAATCACACCGACGTTCACAGCTATTTACGCTGGCATATAAACCTAGAAATACAGACAGTATAAATGTAGTCCTAATTATTGCCAAAAAAAGAACAAATGCAAACCACATTTAATGTTTGTCCATGGTTTTGTCCTTGGTGCCACTTTTAAAGCTAGCAGAAGTGTATTTATCTCCTCGATTAAACTTTATCTTAGATCTAATTAATATTTTTTCATTCTTCTTTAATTTCTGACAAGAGATGCATGAGTACCGATACCCGATACCGCGCTCATTAACTTGTACTCGTACTCGCAAACAAGGCTCCGACACTAAACATCCGATACCGTGTGCCTAGTGCACGTTGCTGCATTATGCCTAGTTCACACTACAAGATTTTTGCCCTGATTTTCGCTCGGCGACTGGTCGGCACTAGATTTGCCGGCTCGGGAGCAACTCGGCGTTCGCTCGGCGATCAAAACTCGGCTCTCGATCGCTAAGTGTGACCGGCTCGAGTTTTCTAGCATGTCAGATATCTGATCCGAGATGTGCAACTGGGAATGAGTGACATGTCGAACAGCCAATGAGAACGCAGGATACGGTGTGAGGGGAAACACAGGAGAGTAGTGTAAACAGGTGGGACAGGGGGATAATATAGTTTATATCAGAATACACCAGCACACACACACACGTTTTACAGTATTTCTGACCTGATCGTTCTCTACAAAACAGAACAACAAAACACCAACATTGCAAAAATATTTATTAACCTCCAACTCATTAACTCCATTAGCTCCATCATTCTAAATAGGTATTGGTATCGGTGTCGGCAAGTACAAAAATACATGTACTTGTACTTGTACTCGGTTGGGAAAAAATGGTATTGATGCATCCCTACTAAATACTTTGCATTGCACATACAGAAATAAGGGCAATTTTAATGAAAATTATAGTGTAAATTAAATGTACGTAAAGTATGAATGCACCTTACGCACTTTGCGCACCAGCCCCGGTTCTGGACTGCTTTGCTTGGGGGGGGCAGTAAAACCTAATGAGGGGGCATGTTCATAGTCATGTTTTTGAAGCCAGAAATATATTCAAGGCTTGATTTGTGCATGAATGATGACAGCCAAGCTATTGATACTGGCTTAAAGTGATGTATGAGGTAAAGAAATAAAAATGCATGTTTTCGAACTTAAACTTAAAACCCAATGATTAAAAAATACATGTTGATTATGTAAATGGAGAAAAAAGATTATCTAATTGTATTTCATTTTAATACGCCCCCTTAATTAAATTGCCATTCGTTCATTAGCCTAACCGCTAACGGCTAATAAAATAATTTAAGCAACACCTATGTAAGAGGTAAGTAACATTAAAGCAACGAAAAACCACAGTTAAGCAAATATTACCATGTGGAAGTCAGTTTAAACTCAGAAGAGTGTTTACCAGTATACCTGCCTCTCGCTCACACTAACAGAACATATACTGCCGAACTGAACTGTTTGGGGCAGTCTGCCGATTTTTATATGACTCAAAGAGCCAATCAGGAATAAGCAAGGAAATATCTTCACACTGTAAAACAAAATGCATTTTTGTGATTGGTTCAGAGATAATTTTAAAAATAGCCGTTGCTTGCATTGTGCTTGGGGGGGCAAAGACACAATTTGGGGGGGCAAAGACACAATTTGGGGGGGCAATGCCCCCCTCAGCCCCCCCCCCCCCTAGCGCCGGCCCTGTTGCGCACCCTACGCAAATTCGAACTACGCTAATAACGTAGGTCAGGTTCGTCAATCTGTTAGTAAATAAATGTATATAAACAATAAGTTCAACTTATATAGCGCCTTTCACCAAGCTCAAGGTCGCTGTACAGTAATAAAAAGTGAAAACAAACAACAACACGCAAAACAAGACAAAACAAACTAAAACAAAACAAAAACAAACCGACAGTGAGTAAGGATAGGTTAGAGATATAAATTCAAGAAGTAGAATGAAAATGTTGTGTGAAGAGATGGGTTTTTAAAGACACCTTGAAAGCAGAAAGAGAAGAAATAGAGCGAAGAGTCGAAGGCAGAGAGTTCCAGAGTGTTGGGGCGGCAACGCTGAAGGATCTGCCGCCCATAGTGGACATCCTACATCTAGGAACAGAGAGTTGATTTGTGTCTGACGACCTTAGTTTGCGTGATGGTGTGTGACGTGTGAGGAGTTTAGTAAGATAGGCGGGAGCGAGACCATGAAGTGCTTTAAAAGTCAAGACCAGAATTTTATATTTAATGCGCATGGAAATTGGCAGCCAATGTAGTTCTTCCAAAACAGGGGTGATGTGGTCAAACTTTCGGGTAAATGTCAGGACCCGAGCAGCTGCATTTTGTATAGTTTGCAGGGGACGAAGGGTTTTGGCGGGAAGTCCGTGCAATAAAGAATTGCAGTAGTCCAAACGGCTGGTGACAAAAGCGTGTATCAGTGTTTCCGCCACCTCAAATGAAAGATGGGGACGGAGACGAGTAATATTGCGAAGCTGAAGAAAGGCTGATTTGGATAGTGATTTCACATGAGGACCGAATGAAAGCAGAGGGTCAAACAGAACACCAAGATTGCGTACACAGCTGGAAGGTGTGATGGAAACATTCCCAATGAGGAGGGGAGAGTTTGTGAAAGAGGAAAGTGAAGCTTTAGGGCCCACGTAAAGAAGCTCAGTCTTAAGGGGATTAAGCAGCAAGAAGTTTGAATGCAGCCAGGATTGAAGTTCCTGGATACACGAGGTGAGCGAGGCGGGAGGAAAAGAGATGGATGGTTTGAAGGCAAGGTAGAGTTGGGTATCATCTGCGTAGCAGTGAAAGTTAAGACCGTGTCTGCGTATGATGGAACCAAGTGGAAAGATGTAAATAATGAAAAGAAGAGGCCCCAGTACAGAGCCTTGCGGTACCCCTTGTTTCACCAAAGCAGTGTCGGAAACATGATTACCCAAGCGAATGAAGAAATGCCTGTCAGATAGATAGGATTTTAACCAGGAGAGTACAATGTCAGAAATCCCAATATCAGACAGACGAGTCAAAAGGATGTTGTGGTTAACCGTATCAAAAGCAGCAGAGAGATCTAGAAGAAGAAGAGACGAGACAAAACCAGAGTCCGAGGAACGTATTAGATCGTTCAGCACATAGAGTAGAGCAGTCTCAGTGCTGTGTTGGGAACGAAAACCCGACTGGAAAGTTTCAAATAGATTATTTGTGCTCATAAAGTCAAGAAGCTGAGAAGCTACGACTTTTTCGAGAACCTTAGAAAGGAATGGAGGATTCGAGATTGGTCTGAAGTTGTTTAACACAGATCTGTCCAGACCCGGTTTCTTTAGGATGGGAGTGACAGCGGCAGTTTTAAGATCAGATGGGACAGAACCAGAAAAGAGTGAGAGATTGACAAGATGACAGATAGGAGCAACTAAGAGCGAACCACAGGATTTCAGAAGATAAGTGGGAGCGGGGTCAAGAAATGAGGTAGAGGGCTTTGAAGCGGCCAAGATCTTTAAAATAGCAGAAGAGTCGACAGCAGTGAAAGATGACAGAGAACTAGGAGAAGAGAGTGAAGGAACAGTAAACGGAGTTTGATTTGTAGAATTTGATAAAGTCTTATAAATAGTAGAGACCCTATCCTCAAAAAATGTCAAAAAAGAATTACAAAGCTCCCGTGAAGTGGGAGAAGAGTCAGATGGGGGATGCAGTAGCCTCTTGACAGTAGAAAATAAGTGAGAGGGGTCTTGTCCTGCTATCTTAAATTTATCAGTAAGATAAGTAGTTCGAGCAGCATTAAGTGCCGCTTTATATTTGTCTAGGTGAGCAGAAAAAGCAATGGAATGCACAGATGACCTGGTTTTTCTGTATAGACGCTCCAACCGTCTGCCAGTAGTTTTTAATACACGTAGTTCCGGGGAGAACCAGGGAGAGGAGTGGGTCCGTGGAACATACCTGGTTTTCACCGGAGCTAGGACCTCAATGGCAGATGCGATCGATTGATGGTAAAGTGAGACAGCCTCCACAGGTAAGCATACAGAAGTAATACTGGTAAAGTTTGAGTGTTCCAGAGTAGCCATGAGAGATTGAGGACTGATAGCAGAATAATTTCGATAGGAAATTAATGTCTTCGGAGAGGATTTGATAATAGGAAGAGAGAGACAGAAAGTAATGAAAAGATGGTCAGAGACACCAGTAATATGACCAGACACATTACTGACAACATTGCCAGTTGCACATATGAGATCTAAAATGTGGCCTTGTTTATGTGTTGGAAAAGTTACATACTGCTGGAGATCAAAACAATTCAACATTGACAGAAAGTCTGCAGCGGGGGAAGAGTTAACGTCGAGATGTATGTTGAAGTCACCCAACAAGACTATGGAAGTAGAGGTTGCACTGATGAAATTTAGAACTTCAGCCAGCTCAGACATAAATACAGAGATAGAGTTCTTGGGAGGACGGTATACCAGTACTATATATGTTGTGATACGACCGAGGATCTTAACGATCATGTACTCGAAAGACGAGACCAACTGGGACTCGCATAGCCTTACATTGACACTGTTAGGAAAAAGCACAGCTAGACCTCCCCCCCACCAGTTAACCTTGGTGACGAGAAATGTCTAAAACCAGATGGTGTAGCAATGTTCAGATGAAAGTATTCGTCTGGCAATTGCCAAGTCTCGGTGAGGAACAGGAGATCAACATGGTAATGAGAAATGCGATCGCAGATTAAGGCAGCTTTGTCCGAAAGTGATCGACAGTTGAAAAGTGTCAGTTGAACAGTGAACAGTAAACAGTTCACTGTACTGTATATTCTTTTTCCGCTTAGATACCACTGCTGCTTAATATCGCCATCTTGTAGACAACAGTCGTATATACAGCATTTTACTTATATAAACAAATCTGTCACATTTGTGTGACAAATTTATTTCATTATCTGTAAATAAATAAATAAAATATTTCATTTTTAATTATTTTAATGAAATACTATTTTATTGTGCGGGTTTTCCACATTCTACTAGAATCATTTTCCGAATCATTTGTTTCATTTGCTTCGATCTTTCAAAAGCCCCACTTATGCCATCACTACATTCTAGTCAACACTACATTAGTGGCTGGCAGCAATTAAGATATCTGCGCATGCGCATTTCAAAACTACGGCGCTTAACGTTTTTAATTATTTTACCGAGTTCACTGAGAAGTTCGATTAAATCTGATAATTATATCTTACCGTCTGCACTTAATGTAATTCCTGTTGGCAAACAACTAAAGAGAACTCCACCATCTAAAACCCTACAGTAAAACCGAACACCGATCAGGTGAAGGAACACCAATGGTACATGCTCACCTCGCTCCTCCCCTCCTGCTCGGCTGTGTTTTGTTGTGGTACCGTCACGTGACTGAGCGGCACTGAGAGACCAGACACATGTAGCAGTGTGAGAGAGAGAGAGAATAGGCTGAGAGAGAGGAGCTGTGTGGGGATATTTTCAGAAAAGTACAATGAAAGAAATACATTATGTTTTGTTATTGTATAATTGGTTCTGAACAAAAATACGGGCCCTGTAGTTGCTTGGTATCAAATCAATACCAAATTTTGCAGTATCGCACACCACTTATTGAGACGCCTTATTCAAACAACCAGTAGAGGGCAGCACACTGAAGCAAAATGAATCTGACCACCTGATTATAGATAGACATCCTATTTCAAAACAATCTGCATAATATGCATGACAAATATGGAAATGACAACCGAAAGAATAAGGAAGGGTTGTCCTCACACCTTTTTAATACAGTGTATCTATTTCTACAACAATTGTGCAAAATGTGTTTCTATGCATAATTTTATTTATTATTCTTTATTAACTGTATCTGGAGCCTTTCCTGTGAGCACTGGGCACAATGTCAATACACTCTGTAAAATGCACTAGTCCATCTCAGAGCAACAAACACTAAACAGTTCACTCACTCACTCTTACCTCAGTGAGTTTTTATTTATCGTACCTGGCACACAAATAGCTAGTTTTGGGAAGATGAAAAAAAAACAGAGTTTTGTGTGGCACCAGCCCTGTGCACAGCTTAAACATTTATTTAAAATCACATTCTACAATCCTAATGATGTTGCTTTATCATGTCACATAGCTCCAGTCATTTTTTTAAATTCATTCTTTTACTGTTGTACCACCGCTTTATCCTGTTGAGGATCGTTGTACATCTGATTCATTGGGTGGATGCCAGGAAACACCCTGGACAGGTCACCAGTCCATAACAGGCAGACACACACACATACACACACCCTTTAGTAATTTTTAGTAGCTCCAACTGACCAGACTGCACCCAGAGAAAAGCCACGCAGACACAGGGAGAACATGCAAACTGCACAGAAAGGACCCGGGCCTTAAATAAATATATAATAAATAATATTTATAATAGTAATAATATTAATAATAGCATATAGTTCAACTTCAATTTGTAAATCAAGAACCATGTAAAATGCACTTTTTTGTGTGCAAATGAAACAAAGGGCATTTTGAAAGATGCTGGCTGCCCCTGGCTGCCCTACTTCCTGTGTCGCCCCAGTCAGTTCTTGCCTTTGGTTTCTGTATAGAGTTTGGCAGGCTCTTCATGTGCCCACATGTGATTCTATTTGATACTTCGGTTTCCTCTCATACTTTACAAAATGGCAGTAGATGGCTTGATTTCTCTGAACAGTCCTATAGCAATAGACTGCTGCCAAGTCCAGGTTATATTACCATTCCTAAATCTGTTTTTTTTTAAAGATAAGACTGCACCTTTAATCAAAATCATTAAGTTACTGAAAACAAATGAAGGAATTAATTCAATATTAAAAGTATTTTTTTCTTTGATAACTCTGCTGAACAGGTCGTTTTAGGCAATATAGCATAATGAATGTTTTAGAGGATTGATAGCTTAGTGCTCTGGTCTAGTGATCAGAAATTTGTTGGTTTAAGCCCCTCCACTGCCAAGCTGACAATGTTGGGCCCCTGAGCAAGGCCCCTAACCAAAAACTGCTTGCATTGTATCAGTCACAATTGTAAATAGAATCCCCAAGTAACTACTTATTTTTATAGATACGTCTCAATACATTTTAGAAATGTATTAGAAATACCACAAACGTTTACTAGTATGCAATTTGAAAACACCACATTTCCATCTCCTATTTATAAATACCTGGACACCTCAAATATAGTAAAATTTTAGAATCAGAGCCTTGATGTTCTTAGCTATATTTTCAGTTTATATGTGCATCTCATCTAATCTCATCCAGAACATTGTTGGGTAGGTCCTAAACCACACGCAGGTAAATCAATACACCACTAACAGTGTCAATACTATTCTGACACTATGTATATAGCATTCAGTACATTGTTTGGAATGCAGCCCCATGTACAAAGTTACCAAACTAATTTCGCTAATTTAGAAATTAATGAAAGGTTAATGGAAGAGCCTTGATTTTATATTATTATAATGTTAGCTAAGTATTTATTAGAGGTAAAGCCTGTCTAAATACAATTACTGTAACATGATGCATGTAAAGATAGCACATATCACATTAGTATTAAATAGGATTTTAGCATCTCTTGATGCATGCTCAATAATCCAGGTACACAATATAAGGTTGGGGTATTCACTACCAGCTTAGACTAAAGAAGTCACTTGGATGAGTAATAAACCCAAAATTTGGGTCCAGATGAACGGATTCAACTTTGTGGATAGGCTTTTGGCAAATTTGCTTACTAACTAAAAATATACTGGTTTGCAATTGTCAGTATTTTTATGTTTTGTAACATTATATATTTGACTTTTTCATTAAACCAAATGTCTAAATGTTCCATAAAAAATATCCTGTCATAGGTTTGGATAGCATAGAACTAACAGGCCAGCAACTAGAAAGGCCAACCAAGTAACTTTTTGATAATGTGTATAATTGGCTGTGACAACAACTTTTCCACATTAGGGCCTTAAATTCTTCTCTCTACAGAAAATACTTAAGGTAATGTTTGGTCATTAGTCTGTGATGTAAAGCTTATTTTGCATTTGGGTGCAATGAAGTGCATTTGATTTATCCAGCAATACTACAGCAATCAATTCCATCTATAGAGGCTCAATAAAAAAAATAGGATTTTAATTAGTGACCTAGACAAAGTCTTGACATATACCCAGGTTGTACTCTTATTTGGGCAGTTGTAGCCTAGTGGTTAAGGTACTGGACTAGTAACTGAAAGGTCGCTGGTTCAAGCCCCACCACTGCCAGGCTGTCACTGTTGGGCCCTTGAGCAAGGCCCTTAACCCTCAATTGCTAAGACAATATACCGTCACAGTTCTGTAAGTCGCTTTGGATAAAGACGTCTGCTAAATGCCAAAAATGTAAATGCAAATTTCCTCAAGTTGCCTTATAATAAAGCTGTAATTTGTATGTATACAGATAGTGAGTAGCCCCGTAACATCTGCTGACCAGTACCATTTCTAACATAAAATAATGTATATAAAACAAACAGGATGAATACATACCTGTAGCAGACCTATAAAATGACTAGTGAACGGTAAGTTTATCTAACACACAGAAAGTATTGGTTGGTTCATGTTGTATATTTGCTGTTTATATTTAAAAGTGACCACTGTAATGAATTTTAACCAGAAAAAAAACATTTAATGTGTGTAACAATTGCATGGTGGCTTGGACAAAAGCTTTCCTCCTGCAGGGTGCCACAATGGAGCAGGCTTTTGGGGGAGAGGGATGTAATTAGTTCAGCAGGTGAAGACTGGGAAGGGTAGATAAAGAGGAGAATTTCTTACATCACTTCCTCTATTTGTCTTGGACTTTATTTTCTAACTGTGGAATGTAATGCCTCTTGAAAGCACAGGAATTCAAAACAACCCCATTAACTATGAATAGCTTTGTTTCTTTTTTCAAGATATGTTTTACTACCCCACCCTAATATCACAAGACTGCTGTGTCCCTCCCTGAGTCCCCCTACACTTTCTCAGAATTCATTTCCCACCTAATTGTGGGACATTTCTTGTTTTTTCTCTCTCCCCCAAACAGATTTACCACCACTGGTTCTGTATTCCACTTGCATATGTTTATTAATAATTATTATCACTAACAGCTTCATCCTTGTCTGGTTAACAGTGGGTCCGGATCACTTGAAAACACTAAGTGCAAAATGGGAATACACTTGGGTGGGGACCATACTAACTATCACAGGGTAACAAACACTCATATGTTAACTGGTTATAAGAGTGAGCAATGCACACAATGGCATATTTTTGAGATTTGGGAGCGAGCCATATACATAGATTAAAACTAATTACATGTAAGGCACCCATGCTACCTGCATCACCCCTGTCTACCTTACAGAAATGTGTGTATTTATTTTAAATACAGAAGGCACAACAAAAATTATCTGATAGATTAAAGTATCATATCCACAGTTGAATTATGGATTTTAAGTAGTTAGTAAATGGCTTTTTTAAAAACTATTTACACTCAATCACTTCTCAAACATTGCAGCTAATGCAGTTTCTCACACTAAATAATGATCAGGTACATTTTTGTAATCAGACCCTGGTTGCAAATTACTTTGTTAATTCATATAAAAGGGGAGGATTTACTTACATTTCAAGCATATTTGCCTCTGTATGCTGACTGACTTTTTGGATAAGAATCCTACAAAATCTGTAATGTGGTGTTTGTTACCTTTTGCTAGATTTACTTAACACTATTCGAAATGAAAGGTGTTAAGTGTGTGCTGTTAATGGTGTAAAAGGGCCACTTTATCCATCAAATGACTTCTAAAGCAGTTTATTTTGAAGGTGCACTGGTAAATATTTTATAACTCAACAAATTACTACTACACCAATTGAGGTAGAAATATCTAGAAAACATACTGACACAACGCTGTTTAGACGATGAGATAAAAGAAAATTATGTGCCTAAAAAAGATCCCCGCTCAAGAAAATAAGGATTTAAATCTAAACATCAGTAGACAGAGCAAATAAACAAATAGAATGAATGATGTATTTTAGATTAGCAGGATATTTTGTTAATATTGCCATGTCACAGTTACTCAACCCTTACATAATATTACCGATTTTAAAACATACTGCTAGTTTCTATGACCTAAGCTTGGGTTACAGCATGATCAAACCGCTGGGAACTCCTTAATTAAATAATGTTCATAATTAATAATAATAATTAAAAAAAATTCCTAATTTGCTTTAGCTGTGATGTTTTAAAGGTGTGCTAAAACCATAGTGAAAAGAGCTGTCACAAAAGCTGAGAAGGGAGATCTTTTTCATGCACTAATGGGCATAAGATTTCCAAGACCTTGAACATTTCTGGAGACAGTGCTGGGAGTACTGTCCTGAAATTCCAAACTTATGGCATAGCAGCGCCTGGCAATGGGTGAAAGACCGACATTTTGTCTAGAGGCCCTAGCATTTTTATCTGGAAAACAAAGAAGAACACTTACTGCAAAAGATTTACAGGATGACCTGATGAAGGCTGGGACAAATGTGCCAGTGGCAACTGTATAAAGATCACATAACCACCAAAAAATTTGATGGCTGGACCTCAAGCCGCATGCCTGGAATATGCCAGAATAAATTTGGATAAGTCTGCAGAGTTTTGGGACACAGTTATACGGAGTGACGAAAACTGGATCAGATTGGCCTGGAACTATATGGATCAACGGTTTGGTGCAAGGATGGCCAGAAAAAAACTAACCCCACAGTCAAGCATCTACTGGATACGATGTGGTATGTTTTACTGCTGCAGGAACTGGTAATTTTGACCATGTGACTGGCATCATGGATTCACAGAAATACCAAGGTGAAATGAACCTTGCATGACTTGCAAAAAGCAAGGTCTATAAAGAAAGCTTAATAGCTTTGGAATGGACTGGACCATCAACTGTCATGTTATTTTGACAAAATAATAAAACATACTTTATATCTGAGGGAGAGCTGGCTGAAGGGATTACTCATTGTTGCAACTGTGGCCTTTGCTGGCTGGTCGATGGTGCCTGCAACAGTGCACAATGAGAGATCAGTGCGTGACTCTCCATATGCCATACTGATCCCTGTGTGAACCCGCATCATGCAGGTGAAAAGAGGTGGTTGGTTACTACACATGTGTTGGGGTGAGCATGTGTACAGCTGTACTTGTTCAGGGCCCTGCATTTACAACAGCTGTTTCTTGCTTTGCCCTATGCAGAAATAACAATGGATTGGCACAAATTGGTGACACATGACCCATCTTTGCTTGATCCTCCTTTTATATTCAATCATGATACCTTCACCTGTTACCAATTCACCTAATCAATGTGGAATGTCAAGTCAACTTTATTTATATAGCGCTTTTTACAATAGACATTGTCTCAAAGCAACTTTACAAAATCCAGAATGTGTCAAACACATTGTAACTCGAGTATTTGTAAATCTTATCATTCTAATTTCCCTCTGTTTTAATGTTTTTGAGTGTGTTGCAGGCACAAATCAAGTATTTTAAAGAAGTATCAAGCTGTGTTGTATTTGCTGTATTAACAGATACACTATATAATACACTATAACAGTTAGCTGTTTATACTAATTTATAACAGTTTTCAGTTAAAAAAAACAGACTTGACTCTTGTTACTTCCCACCAACAGCGCCCCGTGGGCAGCGTCCTGTGACCACTGATGAAGGTCTAGAAGATGACCAACTCAAACAGCAGCAATAGATGAGCGATCGTCTCTGTCCACTCACTGTCCACGGTAGTTAAAAACTCCAGCAGCGCTGCTGTGTCTGATCCACTCATACCAGCACAACACACACTAACACACCACCACCATGTCAGTGTCACTGCAGTGCTGAGAGTCATCCACCACCTTAATAATACCTGCTCTGTGGTGGTCCTGTGGGGGTCCTGACCATTGAAGAACAGGGTGAAAGTAGGCTTAAAAGGTATGTAGAGAAATAGATGGACTACAGTCAGTAATTGTAGAACTACAGAGTGCTTCTATATGGTAAGTGGAGCTAATACAATGGACAGTGAGTGTAGAAACCAGGAGGTGGTTTTAATGTTATGGCTGATCGGTGTATTTAACTGCATATGAAAAAATGAGCTTTATTAAGACAAAAGTAAGAAGGATCCCTAGCTGTCTAAAGTAGTGGCACATTAAGGGACTGTGTCTACTTATCTAAAATAGTCTTTTCAGGTTCTCTATAGTTCTGCTTTTTACTTTGAGTGTTACAATTCAAAAATGATAACATCATGTTAGTAAAAAGAATGGGCAGGATTTATGAAGAAACTGAAGGAAATTATGGAGTATATTATATTCCCCACCCATATGTTGGACTGGACTGCACTTAACTGTACCAAGGTACTTTCCAAAAATCAGTTATCAGCTAAAATGCCTTAAACAGTTCAAGCAAAACCAAATAGATGGCTGAAATAGTGTGCTATCCAGACAAACTTCATCTCATTACAGCTCGCCCAGAAGATGCCAGGAAGTCCCATTTGTCTGTATATCAAGATCTTTATCTACTGTTTAATTTATGTTAAAACAACACCCCAAATAGTTAAAAGTAAAATAGAAACATATAGAGAGAGAGGTTGTGACCTATAATAACCCCTTTTATATAACTTTTTATGCTTGCTCACTATATAAAACTCTAAAATAGACTTCCAGTGCTCAGATCAGACATTCCCTGCCCTGAGGAAACTTTGTAATGACTTCTTCAAAAACAGTTTTGGGTGCCCAAATGTCTATTGCTAATTAATGCAATTAATGCATTTATGAAGGTAATCTACAGTAAACAGAAGAATTTGTCCCAGTTCATGTTCTAAACAGGGGAGTCGATTTCCTTGAGTCATGACATTGTGGAAATCTCACACTTAAAATGCACACCCTCCCAACTTCTCTTCAAATTCCTGTTGTAAAGTTCAATGGTTTCTTTTATACTTCCACATTGTTTTCCTATAAGCAATACAAAAAGTTGTTCTTAATGCTAAATTAGGACTTAATGCTTTTAGAGAAACAGTGATTTTTCATGTCTTTGTGGATTTGGCACCGTGTGCCCTTTCTAAAATCTGTCAGTACTGACGCAGATCCGCTTCCTGACTCGGTGAGATTTTTATTGTTCTGACCATGCATGCTCTTGTATCTCTATCCACCAGTCTCTTCCTGTTTCCTCTTGCACAGGAAATGCTGTGCTGCTTTCCTCTACTCCTCATGCAGCCTGCTACACATAAATTTAACTTTCCTGCTGTTATTCCCGAAAGCCACGTCTTCGTTGCAGGCTGGTTAGTATATTTTGTAATGGAAAAGCACATAAGATAAATTGATGGGTCATCCTGACTGACATCTTCATGAAGTCTGAAGTTTTTTTTTTATTTCTGTGCCACAATGAATAGAGTAATGTAAAATAGAGGTCTGTATGCCTTTTCATATGTTAAAGACTTTTTATTTAGAAAAAACCTTTTCCTTTTTAAGAAACAGAATAAAAATCAATTGTTTTTATATTTTCACCAATGTTTCCTGCATGATCATTCGTTTATTCAACAGATTTGATGTAATTAGATTTCACTTGTAAGTCTATTGTAAAAACACCCATAATTACTTACTATTGAAATAAGAACACCGATACTACCTACACTACAGTTTAGTAAAAATATGTTGATATACATTTACTAAAAGTAGCTTATTAAGTGCCCTGAAAAATATGTAAACCTTAACCTGAGATGTAACTTGTAACATATTCCATTTTTAGTGTAAAACTGTTCACATTTGTGAGAAATAGATCTTCAAGCCCTCAACAATGCTGTGTGTGCAAAAATCTGGGTGTAAAAAGTTTAATAACAAAATGTAAGAAAGCAAACAGGGGCGTGCCCATGGGTGGGCTGAGGTAGGCACAGCTCAACCAGAGTTAAGAATTGCCCACCCAGAGGAATCATCTGCCCATCCCATAAAACTCTAGGAAAAAAGTTATCTCAGTTATAGACATTTTTTAGGAAATTTATAGTTTTCTGTAATTTTGTGTCATCAAATTTTCTGGTCATCAAGAATGCACTGTGTTCATATTGGCCATTTTGAATGTTAGGGTGTGCTTAGTGCTCCTCCTTTACATTATCACGAACAGCAATGCCTTGTTTGTCGTGTTCCTGCCAAATTGGGCTTACTTGAAAAATGCAGCCTTTGGTGAAAATTCAAAGGTTGCAGGGTGTGATTCTCTGAGCAACTTTCAAAATGTACCACAGCTGATAGAAAGCTTTCAGTACAAACATTACAAATTCATTAATTTCTACGCCACACATGCTGAGGAAGATGGGAAAAAGAGCACAAAAGGAAAAAGCTCCAGGACTGTAAGCTCAAATCAAAAAGAAGCTGCACAGCAAGGCATTAAAGTAAAGAAAATAGCAAACTGTCAGAATTGTATGCATGCTTGAACTTTAGTGAAAAAGTAAACAGATGGGAAGGACTGCCCAAAAGTTCAAAGTAGCTTGTCATGTAACCTAAAATTCTAATCAGAAGTCATAAGGGCATGAAAAGACAAAACTGTTGGGGGTACATGAGAGGAAAGAACAGAAAAGAGTAAGTACAAGTCAAAATCAGTTTTTAGTGTTGTGTTACTATTAAATGTTCTTGACTGGGATCTGAAATAATAATAAAAAATAACGATAAAATATTAATAATTATAGTAATGCAATTGTAAACATTTACAATGGTATTGTAAATGTTTTACAAAAAGTATAAATTGGAATATAAAATGAAAACAAAGTAAGATTAACAGAAATGTAATAGTGCACTGGAAGTTCTTTTGCTGTTTATAGCCTGTATTCTTCAAACATCCGTGACACCTTAGATTTTGGGCCTGTTAATAACTTTAATTCTTGTTCATTCTTTAAGGGCCTTACTCAGGGGCAACTTGATGGGGCTTGAACTGGCAACCCCATGATTACAAGTCCAGTACCTTAACCGCTGAGCTACCACTGGCCTGGTATACTTTGTAAAGTTTCACAGTTGAGATTGCACATTTTGCAAGCTGCATGTTTCTTACCAGCTTTCTTGGTGGCTGCTGAATTATCCAGCTCCAGGCTAGCTATTGCTGATTTGTTGCTAGTAACTGGAGCTGCCTTGTTGGGTAGATAGAAAATAACTTTACAGGCTCACACAGTTACAGTGGGGTCAAAAAGTATTTAGTCAGCCACTGATTGTGCAGGTTCTCCTACTTAGAAAGATGAGAGAGGTCTGTAATTTTCATCATAGGTACACTTCAACTATGAGAGATGAAATGAGAAAAAAAAAATCCAGGAAATCACATTGTAGGATTTTTAAAGAATTTATTAGTAAATTATGGTGGAAAATAAGTATTTGGTCAATAACAAAAGTTCAACTCAATACTTTGTAACATAACCTTTGTTGGCAATGACAGAGGTCAAATGTTTCCTGTAAGTCTTCACCAGGTTTGCACACACTGTAGCTGGTATTTTGGCCCATTCCTCCATGCAGATCTCCTCTAGAGCAGTGATGTTTTGGGGCTGTCGCTGGGCAACACGGACTCCACAAATTTTCTATGGGGTTGAGGTCTGGAGACTGGCTAGGCCACTCCAGGACCTTGAAATGCTTTTTACGGAGCCACTCCTTCGTTGCCCGAGCGGTGTGTTTGGGATCATTGTCATGCTGGAAGACCCAGCCACGTTCCATCTTCAATGCTCTCACTGATGGAAGGAGGTTTTGGCTTAAAATCTCATGATGCATGGCCCCGTTCATTCTTCCCTTAACACGGATCAGTCGTCCTGTCCCCTTTGCAGAAAAACAGCCCCAAAGCATGATGTTTCCACCCCCATGCTTCACAGTAGGTATGGTGTTCTTGGGTTCTTCTTCTTCCTCCAAACACGACGAGTTGAGTTTTTACCAAAAAGTTCAATTTTGGTTTCATCTGACCACATGATATTCTCCCAATCCTCTTCTGGATCATCCATATGCTCTCTGGTAAACTTCAGACGGGCCTGGACATGTACTGGCTTAAGCAGGGGGACACGCCTGGCACTGCAGGATTTGAGTCCCTCTCGGCGTAGTGTGTTACTGATGGTAGCCTTTGTTACTTTGGTCCCAGCTCTCTGCAGGTCATTCATCAGGTCCCTCCGTGTAGTTCTGGGATTTTTGCTCACTGTTCTCATGATCATTTTGACCCCACGGGATGAGATCTTGACCCCAAGGGAGATTATCAATGGTCTTGTATGTCTTCCATTTTCTTACAATTGCTCCCACAGTTGATTTATTCACACCAACCTGCTTGCCTATTGTAGATTCACTCTTCCCAGCCTGGTGCAGGTCTACAATTTTCTTCCTGGTGTCCTTCGACAGCTCTTTGGTCTTGGCCATGGTTGAGTTTGGAGTCTGACTGTTTGAGGCTGTGGACAGGTGTCTTTTATACAGATAACGAGGTCAAACAGGTGCCATTAAGACAGGTAACGAGTGGAGGACAGAAGAGCTTCTTAAAGAAGAAGTTACAGGTCTGTGAGAGCCAGAAATCTTGCTTGTTTGTTATTGACCAAATACTTATTTTCCACCATAATTTACAAATAAATTCTTAAAAAATCCTACAATGTGATTTCCTGGATTTTTTTCTTCTCATTTTGTCTCTCATAGTTGAAGTGTACCTATGATGAAAATTACAGACCTCTCTCATCTTTCTAAGTAGGAGAACTTGCACAATCAGTGGCTGACTAAATACTTTTTGGCCCCACTGTAGTTTAATTTAGTTAGCTAGGTATATCTTCCAGCATGGATAGGTGGCTCTGGACCCCCTTTAAAGTGGATGCTGATTGTATTCTCTTTGTCCCCTTTTCAAAATTAAACTACACCCTTGTTTACAAATTTGATTGAGGAAACAACACATCATCACTGGCCCACCTTTATGCTTGACTGGAACCAGACCTATTCAAATTCCTTCTGGTATATTTCAGTCGACCCTTCCTATGCTTCTTGGTCAGGAGTGGGGTCTGGCCACTGGAGTTGTCCTGATGAAAATGTTAAGGCCTCTGGACAAAATTTTGGGCTTTTATCAACTGCCAGGCAGATTTGCTGCTCTACCACAAGTTTGGAACTTCTGGACCATACTCCCAATGGTTTCTGTAAAGATATTCGAGGTCTTAAAATCTTATACTTCTTGCCTTTTGGTGCAATAAAATATATTGTAGCTTTGGTGACAGCTCCTTAGTTTTCACTGTGGTTGCTACATACCTTGAACACATTAGAGCTGAAGCAAATTAAGGGGCATTATTGAGTTCCCTATGGTTTAATCATGTTGTAACCTAACTTTAGATCTTACAGAATAGCATTAGGTTTTAAGATTGGGAGTATTATGTAGGGGTTAAATAACTGTGACATGGCCATATTAACTAAATATCCTGCTACTCTAAAATACTATGTGATTCATTTTAAACTTACAACAAACGTAAAATTAAAAGTGCGAATGTGTTTATCACTCAGTCACAGAAACTAAACTGTTGCAAAAGATATAAAACCCATTTTAAACTTAACTAGAGGTGTATTTTATGAACTGTGTGTTATTTTATGAAATAGTTCTAGTGCTGAATGAGAAGGGAATGTGGTGTATAGGCAGTGCAGTGGGGGATAAATGCAGCATGAGGTGATTTGAGGCAGGATGGAGTTTGTTCTCTACAGCAGTTTATCAGTTCCCAACACACACAGGAATTCCGGTTTGGGAATGACCGTCCGATTTCCAGCTTCCACAGGAAAGCACAATAAAACGCCACTCATCGTCCAGTAACTCGTTCAGTTCACCACAGTCCGTCTACAGACCTGCATGTGAATTTCTTCAGTCTGAATACAGGACCAGAGACTGAATCCACCCAGACGTCTTCAGTCCAAGTGCTGGCTCTGACAGGAATCAACATCTCTACTACTACACGAGACTATTGCGGACTGTTTCTACTTCATTATTACTGTAAGCTGAGCTTCAAATGCTGTACCAACAGGTAGAGTAAACTTACTGAAAGTTATTTAATTATGGTAAACTGAACTAAATACATTATAACATGTAGAAGTTATTTTTTAAAACAATTTGACGGCTCCTCTGTACGTTTAACGACCTACTTATTTATATACTAAAGTAGCCAACTTTAAATACAAGCCACGGTCAGTCTTTTTGCTATTGTTTTAAACTAATGCGATGTTTTTAGTTATGGGTAGATGTCAAATAGAATATATGATAATATTAGAGTAAATCTGACTGACAGCATTCAGTTTTACAGTGTGAGAATGTAGTCGCCTGTGACTTGACATTAAATAAAACAGAGCTACATGTTGTAAATGTCGCTACCATGTGGACATATTATAACTGTACCGCTTGTTTTCACTAACAGATGAGGGTTTAATGATATTTACAATTTTAGACCTAATTTTACTTTAGGTATGTTACAAACATATTTGCAAAATTAATGACTATTTAAACTACACTAAATGCAAGACTAGCTATACACCCACCTGCACATTATAATACATACAGTATAATACATACGGCACTACATATACATATGGTATTAAAATTGTATTTAGTTTGGTATATAATTTTATTTATTTATTCATTCTCAGTTATCTATTTATTATGGTCGGTGGCACAGTGAATCTGGAGCCCATCCCGGCGTAAAACCACAAGCTAGACAGAAATAAAGCTTGGGCACAGCACCAGTCAATGGAAGGGCAGCACACTTTCAACTCACACACCTATTGCCATGTATTTGGGATATGGGGGTAAAATAAACCAGAGCAGATATGAATAGATAAATGGAGAACATGTTAAATGCACAGGGATTGAACCAGAAATGTTTAACCCATCCTGCTGTGCAACCATGTATTCTGATTTATTTCCAAAAAACATCTCAGTAACTACCTACTCTAAATTGCCACTAGGTCTAGGTAAGTGTAAATGAGTGCCTTCCTTTCTGGGGTGTGCAGGCTCCTGTCCAGTGTTTTTTAGGATGTGGTGTGACATGGAGTAAATAGTTTCCAACAAATAAAAGAATACCTTATATATTGTATTAACTAATATAATTATAATAGTAATAATAATAGTTTTTTTAACAATGACAAAATAAAATTTTTTATACATATAATTATTACTAACATCATCAATAATAATAAAAATAATAATAATAATAAAGTTAGGCCACACTGTTAGAAGTTACCAGGACATACAGGTTCACTGCAATTTACCAAGGTACACTGTACCTTAATTGGACAACAACTTACTAACATACACGAAACATCCTCTTGAGAGTACCATTCTAGTGAAATGTCTGTACATAAACTCCCAGATTAGTAGCCTTTTTAAAGAGGGTGTAGATTTCAGCCCATAATGTTTTTTTTTAATTATTATTATTCTGATGATTGGCCTGACATTTGTTCTTCTACAGGAGATCTCAACCTGTTCACACCAGGCAAAGTGAAGTTTGATTCATCTGAAAGAGAGGAAAGTGGCCTGCTTCCCAGTTCATTATTACTTTTGGTACGCGCTAGGCCTGCCTCAAACTCGTACCGTGAGTAATAATGCACTGTGACAGGCAATAAACAACTACCAGATTTTTCAGCTACAGCTCTGGAGTCAAGCAAAATGGCAGCCTCCGTTTCACATTATTTATGTGTAATTAGTCTAATGATTATGTGTATGTAATACAAATGACTGGAAAGAACTAATTATCTGACTTACTTGCATGGCCTCCAATGTTGTTCTGTTGTCTTGTAGTTCTATATGATTTATAGAATGACTAAGGTGGAGTACATATTAATGTGGGTCATCAACACCCAACATGGTAACTTAGAAATACCTTAAATAAATGTGTTTGCTTAAAAATAAAGATTAAATCGGCAATCTGAATATAATGGGTACAACAGAAACTGTAATGAAAACAATTTAGTATTTGTATTTTAGTTGGGTTGTTTTGTATTCAGGTATTATTGTTATAATAGATTGAATCTATTTTAAAATACAAAATCAGCTGGAAAATGTTTTTAAAATTTTGATGTAACAATGTTGTTTCTTTTGTCCTGATCATAATAACTGCTACCAATTTTTGTAAAAATGTTCATAAAGTATATTTCATGTATATATAGCCTCACAATAAACTAAGCTCATGAAAAGTTTTTTTTTTATTTAGTTACAGGAAAAGAAGTAGGTCCTGGGTTCGATCCCCAGGTGGGCCGTCCGGGTCCTTTCTGTGCGGAGTTTGCATGTTCTCCCCGTGTCCGCGTGGGTTTCCTCCGGGTGCTCCGGTTTCCTCCCACAGTCCAAAGACATGCCACCAGGCTAATTGGAAACACTGAATTGTCCTATAGATACCTAGCCGCTAGATGCACAAACCAGTGCATTGTAGTGCCGGTCCCAAGCCCGGATAAAATAGGGAGGGTTGTGTCAGGAAGGGCATCCGGCGTAAAAATTGTGCCAAATCGATGCGCGGATCATGATCCGCCGAAGAGCTGACCCCGCAACCGAGCGGGACAAAGGCCCAGGAGAAGAGTTACAGGAAAAGAAGTTACAAAAGTTATTAAAATGTCATGAGGTACTTTAATTAATATACAATAAACACAAATCAGACATGTAAATTTTTAACTTTTCTTAGAAAAAGCACGTCTAAATATCTAAAAGCACCATTCCACCAGATATTAGTGTTGCAGTGTGTCCTGTGCCATCCTGAAACATTTACATTTATGGCAGTTATCCAAAGCAACTTAAAATTGTGATTTGGGTCCTGCTCAGGGTCCAACAGTGGCAATATGGCAACGGCGGGGCTTAAACCAACAACCGTCTGTCTATATCCCAGTCTAGGACACCAGACTAATTAATTCAATCACTCAATTTGGAATATCCAGTCCATATTCTGTATGTTTTTGAAAGGTGGAGGAAAATTAGTACCTAAAAACACAAGGTAAGCATGTGTACTCCTCACAGACAAGAGACTTTCCTAAAGAGTGACTTAAAAAAGTGAGAGAGTGAAAATTCATGTATGGTATTGTTAGGTTTTTAACATATCATTATTAAACATAAATTACATCCAGACCACATGGTCTATTGTTCAAAATGACGCCGTGACCCGGATCCCCCCCCCCTGACTCATACCGAAGGGGGGAGGCGGAGCCCGGGGCTTTTTAGCACATTTCATTGGCTCCAACAGCAGCGGCGTAGGAGGAGCCTAGACTAGTTTTAAAAAAGGGATGGCGGGCTCAGATCGGCCTCTTTCTTACGTGGTGTGTCTAGACTGCAGGAGAAAAGGAGCGCCGGCCGGCTTAGCTCTGATATATATTCACAGATTATTTTTACACTTAATAAAGTGTTTTAAAGAGTACTTTCTGGACTTCCTTCGACTGCTTTCTTCAGGACTTTTTGAACCAAAAGATTCATCCTAACAGTATCTTGTGTTGAACTGGCACCTGATACAGGTTTTATTCTTGGCTTATCCCTAATATTTTTTGGTGAAACTGGACGCACCGCGACTATGGACGCTTCTCTGTGCATGGCGGAGCAATCACGCTGGAAAATCAACGGGCCCTCACAAACATGAAAATGTATTATTTATTACACCAGTGTTTACACATAGTTGACCATACAGTGTAGGAAAAATAGAGATAAAAATATCATTACATAAAACAAATGTGGTTTAGTAAAGATGAAATAATTATTAAATAATAAATGGTCACAGCCTAAAGGGCTTAACAAAGGGTGTGACGTCACCTGGTTACACTGTTGATAGCAACCACTAGTAGAACTGACATGGTGCGTGTGTGTGGTTTAATTTAAGTACAAAACAGTGAACATGGAGGGTGAGTGTTCAGAGGAAGGAATGAACCTGGACTCCCAGAAGTCTGATAAAAACACTGACATGAGAACGAGCGACGTTTACAGAGTGAACAACAACCTGCCAAAACGCTTCAACAATCCCGACTGCTTCAAAGGCTACAGGTGAGCTGTTAGTTACCCGGCTGAAGTTAACAAGCTAACGGGTTCAACCTGACTTGCCTTCATATTTCAGTTGATTAATATGTTGTGTATTTCATGTTTTATTTATATTAATTCACCACAGTTTGTTTGAACTAGGATTGTATGAAAGTGGACAAAAGTAGACATTTAGACTCAAATGCAGTGTTAGGCCAAGAAGTTTCCAGAATTTGCTTCTGTAGCTTTGCACAGTCGCTGTGATGCTAATTTTGCTAATAAATAGTTGAGGCTGCATGGCTAACATGGCATTAAACAGTTGATCTGCCGTGGCTGAGCAATATCATTTACATAAAGTGTCTTTTGTTTAAGACCTCAAATAAACAAGCTCTATTTCAAAACCAAACTTTAGAGAATCCATGAAAATAAAATGATCTCTGCTTCTAAATTCTGCTGGTAACTTTTGTTACCACACTGTTGATTAGTTTAGGTCAGGAAGAATTATCAGCAAAATTCTATTTCAACTGTGAGCTGGGAGTGGCATGGTGGGTATGATTTGTCTCACAGCAAGAAGGCCCTAGATTCAATCCCCTGGTCCTTTGTGGATTTTGCATGTCCTCCCTGTGTCTGTGTCAGGTTTTCTTTAAAAGGTCCGGTTGCCTCACACAGTCCAAAAACATGCTAGTTAGTTGAATTGGAGATACAAAATTGGCCATGACAGTGTTTGAACTTGGAAGTGTAAAACATGACCTTAAAATTCTAATTAAACAAACAAAAAAACAACTTTGAGCTAAAACCCCTGCAGAAGAGAACATAGACTAGGTGGTAATGTAGTGGTTTTTACGATTGTTTATTTATTAGGATTTTAACGTCATGTTTTACACACTATGCTTACATTCATGACAGAAACGGTCACCCATGATTAATCAGTTTACCAGTTTAATGTGAAACACAGTCATGGACAATTTTGTATCTTCAATTCACCTTACTTGCATGTCCTTTGGAAACCCACAGCTCCCGGTGGAAACCCATGCAGACACAGGGAGAATGTGCAAACTCCACACAGAAAGGACCTGGACCGCTCCACCTGGGAATCAAACCTAGGGACCTTATTGCTGTGAGGCAACAGTGCTGTCCACTGAGCCACCGTGCCACCATTTCATGATTGTATATTATTAAAGCAGATCCAAGAAAAAAGGGCCTAAATTGAACACACAGACTGAACTATAAAAGTGTGCTGTGGGGAACTTTCCCACTTTATATTTGATTATGTTTGTGCTGTATATATGGTGGTTGAAAACCAAACCAGACCAATGGAAAGATTTGATAAGACAAATAGAAGATAATGGCAATTTGGCAAAAAGAAGAGTGCATAGAAAAAGGACTGCATGGCTAACTCTTGCATTAAAAAGTTTGTATGCTAAGCAATATCAGACACAATGTAAATGTCTTTTATTTGAGACATTAAATATACAAACTCTACTTAAATAAACAAGCTATATTTTATTTAGCTGCTGTGTTGTCACTGATGTGTAGTTGTGATTTCTACACATGCATTGTTTGCATGCTGCTGTACTTATGGCCTCCATTATTTGGTAATTAAATTATTATATACAGATCTAGTGCTTTAATTAAACTTTAAAAAAAACTTCAGTCACAAAGTTGCTTTATTCTTGGTTAAGCCTGTGATACTTGTGTGGTGTGCACTACTCAGTTAACATTGGCTGATTTACAAGTTACCTGTGACCAGCTCTTACAAACTCACTCATAAGCACACTCTTTGTTCCTCTGCAGTAAGAGGACGGTCAACCCCCTTTATCAAACAACCAACCAGACCTACGGTAGCAGAAAACCTACAGTGCATGAAATGCCGGTAAGTATTTCTAATTTTCTTTCTTGATTATAAACAAATGGGTCATAACAATGCTTTGTCATGCGTCTTTCATTAGACCACTTTTAATGGGAGTCACCGTAAGTTTTCGGAGCACATTCTTAAGAGTGGCATGTACAGAGATAACGGCTTCAACACCGAGCTGGAGAAGAGTCGAATCGTCGGGCCAAATACCAACACCATGCTGCATGATAGAATCATCTTTCAGCGTTTATACCACGATGGAGAAAACAACCAAGCTATCTCTAGTTTGATTTGACATTGCCATTAATTTAAGGACAAGACTTTCATGGCATTCACTGTTTTGTCTTGTTAACAATAAAAGCAATTTTAATCATGTCTAAGAGCAGCTGAAAACAAATTTTCCCCCAAAAAAGCGTCTGAACAACCATCATACTGTACTGAGACACTGACCTGAAAAAGGTTAAAAAAAATTTAAAAAAAATCAATGTAATAATACATGATTCTTTTAACTCTAAGCAGGAACACTTAGAACTTTAATATTTTACTTTAACTTTTGACTTTCTCTTGCAGTATTCAGGAGTGTGCTTCAGACATCAAATTGTCTATGTCTTTATAGTTACAAACTATGATGTTGATGAGTAAAAACATTTAAAATCTTTGCTTTCTAGTTTCTTTTTTTCTGGGTTTTACTTTTTTCAAAAACAGGGTTTACGTGTGTGTGTGTGTAATGTACCGATCAGCCATAACATTAAAACCACCTCCTTGTTTCTACACTCACTGTCCATTTTATCAGCTTCACTTACCATATAGCACTTTGTAGTTCTACAATTACTGACTGTAGTCCATCTGTTTCTCTACATGCTATGTTGGCTCCTTTCATGCTGTTCTTCAATGGTCAGGACCCCCACAGGACCCCCACAGGACCACTACAGAGCAGGTATTATTTGGGTGGTGGATCATTCTCAGCACTGCAGTGACACTGACATGGTGGTGGTGTGTTAGTGTGTGTTGTGCTGGTATGAGTGGATCAGACACAGCAGCGCTGCTGGAGTTTTTAAACACCTCACTGTCACTGCTGGACTGAGAATAGTCCACCAACCAAAAATATTCAGCCAACAATGCCCCGTGGGCAGCGTTCTGTGACCATTGATGAAGGTCTAGAAGATGACCAACTCAAACAGCAGCAATAGATGAGTGATCCTCTCTGACTTTACATCTACAAGGTGGACCAACTAGGTAGGAGTGTCTAATAGAGTGGACAGTAAGTGGACACGGTGTTTAAAAACTCCAGCGGCACTGCTGTGTCTGATCCACTCATACCAGCACAACACACACGAACACACCACCACCATGTCATTGTCACTGCAGTGCTGAATCATTCACCACCTAAATAATACCTCCTGTGGTGGGGTCCTGTGGGGGTCCTGACCATTGAAGAACAGCATGAAAGGGGGTTAACAAAGCATGCAGAGAAACAGATGGACTACAGTCAGTAATTGTAAAACTACAAAGTGCTTCTATATGGTAACTGGAGCTGATAAAATGGACAGTGAGTAGAAACAAGGCGGTGGTTATAATGTTATGGCTGATCGGTGTATATACACACACAGGCCATATGGTGTAGAAACTAGAAACATTTTAAAATGGTCTGGCTGTTATGGAATCATTACCCAGAAAGAACACAGATTCCATCAGTTTTATTTTTCACCAATATATTTTATTAATATATTTTATTTGATGTTGGAGAATAAAACTTATCAACAGTGGAATGGAAAAGTCCAGTCTATGAACTCATTTGCTGTATGATATCCATACAAACTGGAGGCAATAAAACACCATTTATGAGATAAAAAGCACTTTTGACCAACAAGGTCCAGCAGACAAACAAAAAATGATGCCTATTTAAAAGAAATGGTGTGTGGAATGATTAAACAAGTCTAGCCGTAGCTACATCAGTTATTATACAATAAACGCAACCATAACACTCTGTTTTTCATACGTACATTTGTGCATACAACTCACATTCAGCCCGGCTGTGGAAATCAGACTTCCTCACTCCTGGCTGTGAGTAACAGTGAAGATAAGGGTGGCAGGTGAACAGTAATACAGTATTAAGGGTTTTGGTGTTGTCTTTTCCCTGTTGGCCCTTGAAGCTTGAGAGCAGCAGAATATTTTTGTCCAGTGGGCTGGATTGTCAAGTCCCCACACCTCTGTATTATTCAGAAAGTAAAAGGCACTTTAAAACTTCCTAACAAAATCCATTGTATCATATTATAGAATCATACACTCACTTGTTTGCTCGGAAATGATGGAATGCAAAGGCAGAGAAGTGTTCACTTCTAACAGTGGCCTTTTCAGACCTGCCTGCAGAAGTTTAGCTTCAGGTTCACAAAATAAGAAACAGTAACACAAATCCGGCGTGTAGGACACACCAGGCTTAAGGTTTTTATGTAGCAAAAGACAGTCATTGTGAGAGGTTCCAGCTCTGAGGCTACAGAACTGGTTGCATAGGCAAGAAAAAAAGCTCCCTTTCCCAATAAACTGGCATATGTGTGTATATATACGTACATATAAATGCATGTGTGTGTGTGTGTGTGTGTGTGTGTACAAAGATGTAAGTTTGTAAGAATTATGCCATATAGTCCACATGAACCTAAAGTAAAAGAAAAAAAAAAAAAAGATCTCAGCATAGGAAAAGTGAAAAAGAAATTTCTGGGCATGAGCAGTTGGAAGTAGGACTGCACCTATATGAAATGACAGAGCAGTGTGTGGTACGGAATGAAGCTTTACAGCTCTGTATCCTGATATTCCTGTGTGTTGGAAGAGTAACCACATTTTGTCGGGTCCGCCTGTTGTCGATTCTCCCCCTGAACCGCCACATCATTGCTAGGGTTGGCTGAAATGCTGTCTGAGTGGGGCACTTTTAATGGTGGAGATTGAGATTCTGGTCTTGCACTGGATCTGAGAACAGAGAAACAGTTAAGACATTGGGTTATCCTAACTTTAGTACTTAATGCAAGGGTTTTTAACCTGCAGCCTCTGGGACATGTGTGGCCCGCACTTTTCTTTTTAGTATATGCCTTTACATCAATGAATGTGTGTGAATTGTAAGACTGGGTATTGGCCTGTCCAAATGGTACCATTCAGCTTATTATTATTATTATTATTATTATAAGACTTTAAGGCATATTATTGCATAATACTATTACCTATGAAAGTATTAATTACAAATTTTAGGTTAGCATGTATTGCAATCTTTTTAGGCGTTTAGAAGATTCAAGAAGACCTACAATGTTTACTCACCCACACAGTGTAGTGTAGTCAATTAATCCGCCGGCAATCTTTGTGATGTGGGAGGGAAGATTCCTCCATTTATTAATTTATTAGGATTTTAACATCATGTTTTACACACTTTGGTTACATTCATGGCAGAACAGGCAGTTACCCGTTACACAAGATTCATCATTTCACATGCAGTGCCGCAAAAGATTCCTCTATAAGGACTAATACACGAATAATAAAACTTAATTAAAAAAAATCTAGGATACTTAGATGGTACTCCATAAAAACTCTCTGTATTAATCTGTGTAAAGCATGCAGCCCTTGGCCAGCAAGGGTATGGGGCAGCAGGCAGATGTCACCAGGGGTGCACAGAAAATTTTTGTATATTTGTATTGGATGATGCAAAAAGAAAAAAAACAATTATAACTGAATTTTCTTATTAGATTTTACACATATTAAATCCAGTAAAATTACACAGACTTTTATTTATGCATTTAAGTCTGCAGTGTGTTTTTGCCAAAAGACAGTGGAATTGTGTATCCTTAAGTCAGTGAAAGATTTTGTAGTGTCATATACTAGTTGGCCATCAGTGGTGTAGTGTACACTTACACGATGCGATAAGTGATTAAGTCTTGTAGTGTAAGCAATATAGCGATTTTAATGCACTGAATTCACTAATAAGTGAACAATAGAATTAAGAAACAGAGTCTCGACCTGTTAGGATGCTTAAGCAGGTATCTTTTTGAGTGATGGCAACATTTTAACCCCTGAGGAAAAATTATGCTTTTACCCGATAGGCTGTGGTCTGCTGTGGTCCAGTTTCTGGGATTTGATGGGGACAGCATAGCAGTCCAAGTGCTTCTGGGCAATCTCCACCTAACACAGAGTATTACTAATGTTTAATGGTTTTCAATCCATTATTATAAACACATTATGTACCAAGCTGCCATTTCATTAGATACATGTAACAAAAATATTGTTATTTCATTAGGTAGACCTTTAATAGATGCTTTTTTTGTTTACTGTTGCCAGACTACCTGTCAGCCACCGCTTTGGTGAGACAACTGTGGGCTACTGCTGGACAGACAATCCAGCTGAGGCACTATATGACCAAAAGTATGTGGACTCACCTACTGATTATTGAGCTTAGGTATTTTAGTCACATCTATTGCAAATATCTACTATAAATTAAATGTGACAACAGTTAGGGAAAGATAATTTCCTGTTCAAGTATGACTGTACCCCTGTGCCCAAAATGAGGTCCCTAAAACATGGTTAAACAAGTTCAGGCGCTCCAATGGCCTGGACAATGCCCCTACCGCAATTGCATTTAACACCTTTGGAATGAGGTGCAATGTCAGTGTGCCAGGCCTTTACATCCATCAGTGTCTGACCTAACGAATTAGCACAAATTCTTATAGATACACTTCAAAATATTGTGGAAATCCTTACCATTTACATTTTCGGCATTTAGAAGACGCTCTTATCCAGAGCGACTTACAGAAGTGCTTCCATAGTAAACATTACCTTACTCTAGTTTAAGTAAACAACAGTCCAAGAACACAAATCTGCTAAAACCTGTAAGAACCAAAGGTTGTTTATTTTATTTTATTTTTTTTTGAAAAGATGAAAGAGTGTAAGTAAGTACAAGTCAGCTTAAGTGTTTAGTAAAAAGGTGGGTTTTTAATCGTTTTTTAAAGACAGCAAGAGACTCAGATGTTCGGACAGACAGAGGAAGTTCGTTTCACCACTTGGGTGCTAGAACAGAGAACAGCCTTGATGCTTGTCTTCATCTAGTCCTGGGTGGAGGATCAAGTCGAGCGAGACTAGTGGCTCGGAGGTTGCGCGGTACAGAGCAGGGTTTGATCAGACCACGAAGGTAGCTTGGGGCTGGTCCATTTTTGGCTTTGTAGGCGAGCATCAGTGTTTTAAACTGAATGCAGGCAGCTACAGGAAGCCAGTGAAGAGAACGCAGCAGTGAGGTGATGTGGCAGTGTTTAGGTTGGTTAAAGACCAGGCATTTTGAATGAGCTACAAGGGTTTAGTAGAAGACATGGGAGCTCCTGCCAGGAGGGAGTTGCAGTAGTCCAGCTGTAAGATTACAAGTGACTGGACCAGAAGAGTCCAAATGACTTACCTAAAGAGTAGATGTTGTTACAGCTGATTGAAGGAGGCCAGCTAAATATTAATGCCTGTAGTTTTGGAATGTGATGTCCAATAAGCTCATGGCTGGGTGTCCACATACTTTTGGCCATATAGTGTGTCTGGAAAGTGTTGGTAGCAAGTGTACCAACATGATACCTGATAATGCAACACAAGATTTTAAAAGCACTTGTTTTACTACTTTGCCTCAACTGGAGCATTAATGCTATCAATGTCATTACCTTGGCTTCCTGGGCCTGCTGGAGCTCCAGCAACCTCTGTTGTCGAGCAAACTGGTCCATCTTCTCAAAGGCTTTCAGCTTTCCCAGAAAAGACCTCTGAGAAGGATCCTCAGGGCTCTGTTCTGGGAGCTTTCTTTCTCTGACAGGGCTGTCCATCAGGCTTTTGGAAGAGTGGGGAACAGAGATGGGCTTCAGTGATACAGGTGGTGGAGGGGGTTTGAGTGTGCTTGCTGGGTATTGCATGTTGGCGAGGTTGCTGGCATTCGGCTCATAGGCTGGAGGTGGGTCAAAGTGTCCGTATAATGCTTCATCTTGAGCCAGTGGTTTTACCTGAGAGAAATTTCATGTATTAGAGCCAGTACAGCTGCTGGTGTATCATTATTTAACATAACAAATTCACCATCATGAATTCTACAGGCTTTGAGAAAGGAACACAGATAACTGATTGAAACAGACCATGATTTACTTATGCCAGAAAACAAATGGGTTTTTATTTATCATTTGGGCATGAATAAAGCACCCTCCATTGGTTTCCAGGCATACTCTTAAAACACAATTGGGGCCTTTGCAGGCAAAAAAACATACATTTATAAAATTTGATAGTAGACTCTTATTTTGTCTTATTTCAAAACAGAGTAGTCCACTGTGCTAAGAATGTAACTGGTTACCAAGGTGTAATAATTAACATTTTAAATAAATGTTAGTGCTAATGTTAGTTGTAATAATTGTAATTAGTCTGGTTCACTTGGAAATAAAGAAAGCATTAATGCACAACAATAAAAAAAAAAATGAAGTGAAATACACTGTAGCTAATGTTAAGTACATAAATACTGTGATAATATCTTCCTCTTGTGGAGGGATTTCCACCAGCTAAACATGCGTGACCGAGTGGGTTAAAATTCACATCCATGAGGTCCTTCATATAAAAAAAAAGCATAAAAAAATGCATATTTGTTTCTGAAAATTGGGGGGTTGGCACATTTATTTATTCCACACAAAGTGCTCATTGGCTTCCAAAAATTAACTGTATTATACAAATAGATACACAGCTTACCTGGTTGACAGCAGGACTAGATAAGCGGGAGACCTTGGGCGAATCAGGGAGGAACGTGGACATTACAGGAGGGCTGGTTTCACACGGTGGCTCTCTGCTTACCACACCCATACGAAAGTTGAAACGGAACTCTGGGCTGGACTTCCTGAGGACCTGCAGAGCATGCAGGAGTCAAAGTGAAGACAGAAAAAAACATATTAGTGAATGACTGTTTGGGGAAAGCCAGTAAAGCAGGAGCTAATAGTGGACACACTAAAACAGTACATTTTACATACGAGTCAAGTTTTTTTCTATGTAGTTACAAACTTTGGGCAGTAGAGGACGATAGAGGCTATATTTTCTAAAATTTACATTCATATAATTGTCAGAGTATCAGTGTAATTGCTTTGACCAGACTCTACACAAGCTCTCAGACACGTGTAAAGCCACCAGTCAGTGGCGGATTCTTACAGAAAGCTCATTATGCACTTTGTATTCCTCCACCACTAATTTTTTTTTTTTTTTTTTTTTTTTTTTTTTTTTTAATCAATTTTATTTTAAACAACATAACATACAGAACAATACAAAAGAATACAAATTCTCGTGGAGGATGTCATACCTATAAATTACCATCTAGGGGGCGCAACATAATAATAACTATTATTATTATTAACAGAGGAAAAGCCATACAGTAATACAATGAGAAACTTAAAACAGTAAGTTTTTAGAGATCTGATATGAGATGATTCTAGCAGTTTTCCAGTTTTTCAATCTATTTAATACAGAATAGTATGATTTAAATTCATTCATGAAGCAAAGGAAAGAGGGCTTGTTACCCCTCCACTTACTGCAGTGAATGTGGTATTTTGCTAAAAGTACGACCACATTTATAGCATAAGAGAAAGCTGAACTTAAGTTTTCCACATAAAATAAAATGTCATCAATTCCAAAAGAAGGAATATTAAGTTTAAGATTAATCCAATTTATAATGTCCGTCCAAAGACCTTGTGAATATTGACATGAAAAAAACAAATGTTCCAGGGATTCATCTTCTGACTTACAAAAGGCACATAAATCAACATCAAATTTAAATCTTCTTTCAAGAAACACTGCTACAGGATATATCTTATTTATTATTTTAAAATGAGTCTCTTTCACTTTAGGAGATAGGGGCCATTTGACAAATTTGGAATCCTCCACCACTAATGCTGGCAGTAAACAGTACAAGTGTCTGTTGCAGCAACAAGGTTCCTACCTCCATCCATATATACAGTATATTCATGCTTAGATGTGTGTGTGTGTGTGTGTGTGTGTGTGTTGTGTAAGCATGCATGACTGCTCTCTGACCTCCTCTGGCATGACAGGCTCGGAGGATCTACTGATGGCCGACACCCGCTGACGTTCCAGCCCTTCGTCAACCTCGTTATCAGTATAAGCTCCTCCTTCATCAGCCGTGTCATCATAGTCACTGGTTATGCGACTGTCCATGGTAAGATAGTCAGTGCTCATCGTTGACAGGTACGACATACGGTCGTCAGGAAGATCAAGGTCTCCCTCTGCCATCCCGTCCAGCTAAAAGAGACACATGATGGATCTTGGGTACAGACAGGAGTGGAAACAAAACACACATACACACACATACACACACACAGAAAAAAAACAAAGCTGTAGAGCACCACCAAAGAAAGATGAACAGTAAACAGCAAAGAAAATCAAAGAAAGAATGACTAACTGGCTACATACAGTATACTGAGGAAATGAACATGTATTGATGAATATACTAACAGGATTGACTGAAGTAATGGACAGATCCAGAAAGATAAAGCTCAAGTCCAAAGTTTACATACACTTCTAAAAAAAGATGACTAAATGATAAGAAAACACCTATCTGTACTCCCACCCAAATAAAATAACAACTTTAGGTTCTTGCATAAGTTTACTGTGGGTGTGGTCCATTGTGCTAACCCACCAACGCTGAGATATGCCTGGCTGGGCTTCTACAAGGACTTAATTGTTTATGTCTTTGGAGGGTAAGGGGGATGGCTAAAGCCATGCAATGGACTGGCACACATAGGACAAGTCAGATTTTTTTTAATGGTGCATAATGTTCTGTATATAGGGCAGTGATAGCTCAGTGGTTGAGGTCATGGACTAGTAATCGGAAGGTTGCTGGTTCAAGCCCCACCACTGCCAAGTTGCCACTGTTGGACCCCTAAACAAGGCACTTAATGCTTAATTGTTAAAATCGTGTTCAGTAGTTATTGTCAGTTGTTTTGGATAAAAGCATCTGCTAAATGCAGCAAATGTAAATGTATTGTCATTTAAATTGTGGGTAGCATTCATTATGAAATACATGGAACAGTGGTCTCTTGCCAAGGTTGGAAAGAAAACCCAATTGTCACCTTATACAGAGATCAAATTTAGATATAAACTGTTAGATATAAACTAAAAACAGCTCTGCCATGAATAAAAAGCTGCTGGAAAATGGGTACCATTGTCCACAGTCAAGCAAGCTTTGAACTGCTAAGGGTTTAGAATAGAGAATAGAATGCCTTTATCGGTCATATACAAATATACAGGTGTTACAGTACTCTGAAATTCTTTTTAGCATATCTCAGCATGTTTGGAAGGCTGAGGTCAGAGCACAGGGTCAGCCATTGTACAGCGCCCCTGGAGCAGACAGGGTTTGAACTCTCAAGCTTTCAATTGATAGCCCACAGCTCTACCCTCTGCCACTGTGAAGGCTACCACTGTCCATTTAGTGGCTGACATTCAAGAAATAATCTGCCAAATGTGCCAGTATAAACACAAATTTACAATGTAGAGTAAGTTTTTATAAAGACTACCATGACCCTAACAAGTGTATGTAAACCTTTGCCTTTAACTTAAGATAAGAAATGATGAATGAAGAAATACTGAAAATAGAAGCTGTATGAAGAACGATGAAGAAGCATGACATCTGGTGGTTACCTTTCCCTCCGAGACCCACACTGCCTGCGTCTGCTGTTGCCGGATACAGTCTTTCACACTGCCATACCATGCATCATTGGCTCCATTTAGGTCAATAACAGCTAGCACAGTAAAGCAGATAGAGGCACAGAGAGAATCATGACAGTTCAATCTGGCTGCTGTGTTCTCTACAGTAGATTCAAGTTAAGTCTACTTAAATAGGAGCATCTACACTGACTGCTAAAATATCTCAGAACTAATGTTGGTAACACGTTATTTTAAGGAATGCAATGTTACATAAGATGCATATGCAGTACAGGTGGTCTGGAACTCACCGGTGAAAAGATGTGAGCAGGATTTCCTGAGCTTGAGGGCCTGTTCAAAAAGTTTGCGGGCACTGCGGTTTGAGCTGGGAATGATCCTCTGCCTAATGCTCTTTACTCCATGCTTACTGTCAGGATTGAAAAAGATGACAATTGGGTACCACTGGGTGTAGTTCAGGGTGTCCACGGCCCTGGGCGTCACATCCAGCAGGGCATGTTTATCCTGGGTCAAACCAGAAGCAGAACAAGTAAACAAATACATCAATATTTATACTGATATTAAAAAAGGAACAGAAGTAAAAGAGGAAAAGAGGAAGTCTCACATTCAAATAGTCTCATTTTTTTCATTATGTTATATTCACACACACAGACACACACACATCCATACTGAATACTGTGTGTGTTTGAGAACACCTGTACACCTGTTCATTCGTGGATTTATCTGAACAGCCAGTCATGTGGCAGACCCGGGTCAAGAGCTTTAGTTAATGTTCAGCTTGATATGAGTAAATGTGCGCCAGAATGGTGTGGAAAAAAAGAAACCATTCAGTAAAACTCCCCTGCTAAAAACAGACAGAAGCAACTATCTATTCATGACCCAAGCTAGCTATGCTATTAACTATGCAATGGCTTTAAGTGGGAGACTGCTGGAAGACCTGCTATGGGATTCAGCTAACCAGTTTGAAAACAGTACGATTCTTGTATTCATATGTCTCACATAGACGAAATTACTAGTGCGTCATTTAGCTAAATAAATAACTTATATGTTGGTCTAGGCAGTAGTAATAGAACCGGAATGATTCCATCTCTTTACTCAATCCAGCTAGGCCTGCCCACCTAATTAACAAATAGATGCAGAAAAACAAAAATAAAGAATTGTGGAAACACGGAAATAAATAAACGAAGAAATAAAGAAACAGACCAAACAGACGTTAACATATGAAAATGTAGAAATAAATACAAGACTTTAATTTTAATATGACCCGTTTAATTAAAAAATAATTCAATTATGTATTTATTTATAAATTAAACTATTTATGTGCATCATCCATGGTTCTACTCCTGGTGGTCAGATGAATCTCGATTTCTGCTAAGTTTTTTGCCATGAACTGCTTGGACTCACTCTGCCTTCTGTCCACAGTCCAAATGTGGGGAAGGTACACACTGCGTCCCTTTATACTGATCAAGCATGGTTTGCATGCCACAGCCTATCTGAGTATTGTTACTGATCATGTGCATCTTATAAAAGTTTTCCAGATCTTGTAATAGTTCCAACATGATAACACAAGTCAGAAAGCACAAGTAATCTTAAACTGGTTCCACAAACATGACAATTAGGTCAGTGAATCTCACAGGCCTACTCAGTCACTAGGTCTTAATTAAACAAAGCACATTTGGGATGTGGTATCAGCAATGTTTAATGTGATGCCATCATGTCAACATGAAAAGAATATGAAAGGAATGCTGTGAGCATACATAAGTGTGAGTACATAAGAAGTGAGTCACCTGTTCAATGATCTGTCGGATGGTGTTGAGACGCACCACCCCAGAAGACTTCTCTGATCCAGCATCCTTGGGTTCCGTTTCTGTTTCGCAAACATAAAAGAACAATGTACACAAAGCTTTTTCCACAGCAAACAACTATTGTCACAATAATTATTTATTATTATCCTGGTCAGGGCTGCAGGGGCTGCATAGACACTCAGAAAATACTGCTGCACCACCCATGTGCCCACATTTTACATGTAATTTAATATCTAATCTAAATATGTGAATTAAGAATAAGTTAAAATATTTCTTGCAAAACTAAAGGATGAGTTTCAGTTAAAAGAGTAAAAAATCAGAAAATCAGAAGCTTGTTTTGCTGGCTGTACTTACTGGCAATGATGAATTCCTCGGGCAGTTCAGTGGACAGCTTTTCAATAACAGCATCAGCTATGGGACCAAACAGCACCACCGGCCTCCTGAAACCAGCTACAGAAGAGATGGAAGAATCATGTCACTGATCCAGTTTTCTCAGTTTTATAAATAACAGGTTTTACAATACTACAATTTGGAAAATTACATTCATGGTTTACTATTTACTATTATTTGCTATTTTAATGAAATAATATAAAATAATAAATAATAATTTAATAAGCTTGTATAATAAATATTTCGTACAAGGCCCCCAAAGCTGCACTGGCCAATATTTTTATGTTTATGGTGCTGTAATGGTGCAATGTCCTAATGTGCTAGTCTACTATGGAGACCTGGACATACAGAGACATAATTGGCTAAGGAAGTCTAAGGGAGGAAATGAGGGATGTGGGCCCCTGACCAGCTTGGGTGTCATGCATGTGGTAAGGCTGCTAGTACAATTCACAAGTGGACATGATTTAATGAAAAGAAAAAGGGTATACAATGCAAAAAATACATATTTATTAATAAATATATTTGTATTAAAAATAAATTTTATATACACACATGTGATGTAGACATATATTTTAGATCATGATAAGATTACTGAAACAAAGCCATATAAGATCAGACAAATTCTTTGAATGGTGTATGAACAGCCTTGGAATGAACTGAACGCTGGCACACCAGAGCTGACATTTCAAACTTGTCGGTTCCAAACTCAGCTCTGCCATCCGGCTGGGAGGCTACATAGACAACAATTGGCTGTTGTTCATACAGGGTGGGAGCCAGATAGGGACCTCATAACTGATGCAGTTACGACCTCTGCTGGCTGGCTGATGGTGCCTACACAGAGTCAAGGGATACTGCGTTGATCAGGATGTGGCTCTCCGTACACAAAGCTGATCCACAAATGAACTCGCCTCGTGCAGGTGAAAAGATGCAGTCGGCTACTGTGCACGTGTCGGAGGGGGCGTGTGTCAGTCTTGCTCTCCACGATCAGAAGTGGAGATCAGCATCAGTAGAGAGGAAGCATAATGCAATTAGGTAATTGGATACGACTGACAAACATCAGTGCCCAGATTAATATACAAATGCTCTTTTGACTGAATGGGCACAAATTCCCACCGACATGTTTTAAAGTTTTGTGAGAAGTCCACTAAGTTTAAATTCCAGTTGTTTGGAATGTCTAAAAGCCCAGTTAAAATGTTTTCACTCTTGAACTCAAATGAAACGTCAATGTGCCTAATCTTATTATCTTTTTTTTAGAGCGGCAAATCTAAAGGTGGGCCAAAATCTGGCTTCTTATCCAGCTTCTCCCTTTTATAGTTTCCAATAAAGTGTTTTAAATATTAATCTGGCTTGGGTCTAAGCTGAAGCATAAGTATAAGAATATAAAATTAGAATACAGGTTATGGTGCTTAAAAAATCTGGCTCTGATCAGCCTGAGCGTGGCATGAGTAGGAGGCAAGTAATTCTACAGACAGACAACAGAACTAAAGCTTGATCTGAATCTATGTTTGCTTTGGAACATCTAGCTTTTACAAGGTAATTAGATGAATAAAACTGAGGCCAGATTTTAGAGAATTCACATCTAAATGCTGTTCGACTTTCGTTTCATGTTGTATTTAAACTGTGTGGGGAATTGCCCGTTCAGAAGATAATGTTTTTGTCTTTGTGCATTGGTATACACTTAATAGGGAGAGTGAGATACGCTCTGTGGATCTGAGCCGCCCTCAGGGTTTGTGGGTGAACGGTTCTGGGTTGTTAAATGTTTAATCAGCGCTGGCTCCTCCACCAACGCATAGGGACTAATGACTTTGCATCCCATCCAAAATGCAAGCTTAATTATTCTCCCCAGACCTTTTTGTTTTTACACGGCCCATTTCCAGCTTCCAAAAACTTATTATGACTTCCTCTCCCATTCTGTGTTTGGCGTTCAAGCAAAATAACTCATAACTGCAGGTCATGACTTTTGTTTCAGGGCTTTGTTTGTTAGAGCCTTCAAACTGCATAAGCAGTCCAGCATTGTGTCCCAGACATTATATTATACAGCATGTTTATAGTTATATAGTGCTTATATTGTCATATGGCTCACAGAATTCATATTGTGTTTGCACATGATAAGTATAATTTTTATATCAGACAGCACAAACACAAGCATGTGGAAGCTGTAGCAGCGCTGCCCCAAGCAACCTACCCTCTCTAAGCACCACCCGTTCGTAGGCAGGAAAGCGTGTAGACACAAGGCCAGCGCTCATATCTTCTCTGGTTTTTCGTAAATCCTTCTTCTTGGTTGCTCTTTGGCCGCGGAGTCGCCAGAAATCAGCTCTGTCGCTGGTGGAGGTTTTAGGAGTGTGCTGGACATTAGTCATTTGCTCAGCTCTACATACAGAGAGACACCGAAAACAGAGAACGGTACATGAGATAAGATACAAGATTTAAACAAAATAAGAGATGAAATCACAGTAGCATAAACAAAAGTAAAAAAAGACAGCTTATTTCTATAGGCTGCATACCAGATTTGGCACAGTTTTTATGCCAGATGCCCCCCTGACACAACCCTGCTAGTTTTATCTGGGCTTGGGACTGGAACTGATAGTACACTAACACTAACAAAGGCACCTTCCTGGCTAAGCTGTTTTAGCCATCTCTCCCCCACTAGACACTAGCCAATCATGTTTGTGCAGATGCCGGACTGGCTGATAGCATGGTGCCCTAGAAAACACAACTGAAAAATTAATGATAATTAACTGTAAAACAATTAATCGTTAGCTTAAATGTCATAATAATGACAGGCCAATATTTGCTTAGTCTTTGGACCTTTGCTAAGTCTCTACTTTGGTTAAGAAGTACAGAAGAGTACATGGCTAAACCCTACATTTGTGTAAATATGTTGATCTTGATTTCCTTAAATACACAAAAATAAATGTTGTGTGCTCTTGTCTTTTTACCACACAGGAACTATCTTGAACCAGACTGTTAAAAACAATGTCGCTTACACTACTCACCTGCTCTTGTTTGGAATTATGCCCTTCTCTAGTAGCTTGTTATTCTTCCCCATGCGGATTGCCAACCAGTTTCCTAGCTTGCCATCATACAATGTGTCCACAACCTTAAAGATGTCTCCTCTGGCAAATGCTAGACACTGAGACTGCTCCTTCTCATAGTCAAAGTGTGTTCGTATAAAGAAGGAATCTCCTCTTCCAGAAACAAGGATGTCTTCATAAACTAGAACACAAAATAGGTACTTTTAATATTAATTTACTGTCCCTGTATATCCAACAGCAAAGACACATACAAATGGCCCAAATGCCCTCTTTCCTATTGGCATCATCAGTGGTGGTCTGTTGAAAATATGACAACACAGTGCATTCAGAAAGTATGTTGTGGATTTGATTGTAAACAGATATAAATTCCATCTTTACCAATCAATCAATGCTTGACAAAGTAAAAATGATTTAAAGTTTTTTTATATATATAAATATATTTTGTTTATGCATTTTTCTCCCCTTTTTCTCCCTTTTAGCACGTCCAATTGCCTGATTGCGTCATGCTTCCTCTCCACCGATGGCGATCCCCGCTCTAAATGAGGAGAACAAAGCTAACCCACGCCCCCTCAGACACGTGGGCAGCAGCCGTATGCATCTTGTCACCTACACTTTGACGAGTGCAATGTAGATCAGCACTGTGTACTTACAGACACACCCTGACAGCACTCTTTTCCCATCTTTGTGTGGGCGCCATCAATCAGCCAGCAGAGGCCGTAATTGCATTAGTTATGAGAGAGTTCCTATCCGGCTTTAATATCCCACCCCTATCTGAACAACAGGCCAATCGTTGTTCATGTGGCCGCACAGCCCAGACGGCAGGCAGAGCTGAGACTCGATACAATGTATTCGAGATCTCAGCTCTGGTGTTCCAGCGTGTGTTTTAACCACTGCGCCACCTGAGCGGCATTTAAAGTTCTTTTTAAATTAATTAAAAAATAAAAACTGTCTCTTATTCACAAAGGTATTCAGACCCTTTATTCAATACTTTGTAAAAGCCTATTTGGCAGTAATTACAGCTGCAAGTCTTCTTGTATACATTTATACATACATCTGGATGTTTATCCCATTATTTATGGCAAATCATTTCAATCTCTGGCAGAGTAGATAGTGTGTGTCTGTGAACTGTCATCTTCAGGTCTCTCCACAGACGTTCTAAGTGGTTTTAAGTGTGGTCTTTGCCTGGACCACTTAAGGACATTCAGAGACTTGCTTTAAAGCCATTTCAGTATTGATTTGACTGTGTGCTTTAGGTTACTGAGGTCAGGGGTGCAACTACATACTTTCTGAGGTGTATGCAAACATATTATCGGCGCCCCCCCCTTAATAAAATACAAGACATATATTGTACACTTTTATTGTGTTCTTTCGTTACATATTACAGCAGGTGATCTTCTGAAACATCACAAACAAAAAACAGTCTAAGTAAAAATATGTAACGGCAAATCTGAACAACAGCCTGGACTCTATGTAAGATTTTTAAAAAGAGTTGTAACTAAATTGTTACTTCAGCCCTTGTGTATGGTGTGTTCCGCTAAGTCATATGGTCAGAAAAGCATTATATATGTTATAAACAAATTACAAATCTTAATACAATTTTTAAAAACAATATTTAAAAATTCATTGCCTGGGGTTACGTGGCTATTCCTACTCTTCCACCTAACATTAGACCAACCTGTTGCCTTCCCCTGTCTGTCCTGATTCTTCTGTCTTCTTCTGTTCTTTAAGCTAACCTGAATGTTTACAAGCCTGCTCTTAACAAACTGACATAATAAACTGACCGACCTGCTGTCTTTTAACCACTTTGAGAAGCTTTTCTTCATCCCCACAAACTCCTTTTCCCTCTCCCTCTTCCGTTTTCTGTTTTGTGCCCCGGAGAGCTTTTTTTTCTGCCCCTCCATATCTTACACACTGCAGGTGCGCCACGACGGGGAAAAAAAACACACGCCTGGGCGAGTTCTCTACGGGGCGCGTTCTCAAGCGCCTGTGTTTGGGAGGAAGTGACTGGAGGGTAGAGGGGAAGGAGTGGATGGGCGCCTGATTAGTGCTGTGCTTCTGTTTTTTGATATGTATTATCATACACGAACAAACAGCTCTTACAGAAAATGCTGACAAGAAATTATTTTCCGGCATCGATTTGGCGCCCCCTCTGGTGCAGCGCCCCTATGCTTTGCATACGCTGCATACCCCCTTTTTGCGCCACTGACTGAGGTGATGAAATGTAAACTGCTGTTCCAGTCCCAGAGTTTGTGTGCACTTTGGTGGTTTTCTTTGAGGAGTTTTTGTAGTAGGCTGTATTTGTCCATTCCTCAAATGTATCCCTCTGAAAGTTTCCAACAGGTTAACTTCAATAAGGTTACACATCTCAAGGATAACTAAAGCAAATAGGATGCACCTGACCACAATTTGGACCGCCACAGCAAATGGTCTGAATTCCATTCGATATTTCAGTTCCCATTTTTTCAGAATAAATTATGGTAAAATTTGTATTCACTCTTATTATGGGTGATAAGCTTAATGAATAAAAATGGCAAATGTTTCCATTCAAAATTACATCCACAACAAATTAAGTGTGCATACAGTCAAAGGGTCTGAAGACTTTTTAAATTCACTATATATGGTAATATATACTATTATAAAAAAATATTTTAACCCTAATATTAGAACCCATAAGTCAGTACTTAGTCTAATCCCTCATGCTAGGGAATTTTTTTTTTTATTAGGAATCCATATCTCATTGCTCTGTGCTCATAATGTAATGCGCTGATGACTAGGGTTATTAAAAGCAATCAGACTTCTTGGCACTGCTCTGTGCTGAACACCACTGAACATTAGCTGATGCTATATGTAGTCTTAATTCCCTCAATCATAATTTACTGCCATTTTAAACCAGGTGTAATTGAGCTTTATATTTTTTTATAATTCCTTTAGATTAAAAGTGTTACCTTGATTAAGACCCTTAAAAATTTATACTACCTTAAGAGAAACAATAAAAGCTTTCCATCAGCAGATTTGGCATCCATCAGTCAATGAATCAATATTTTATACTCATGCATCAATAACATCTCATGTCCTATAACTAGTCCTGGCCATTTCATTTAAAGACATTAATTAAGTGGTGCAGTGATCTATTACATTAGCCCACCACCGCTGAAATCTGGGTTTTAATCTCAGCGGTGCTATTAAATGGCTGGGTTATTGGACGATTTACACAGACATGCTTTGCTATGTCTGGAGCAAGTGCCCTGTTCAGCCTTTTCCTGCCTTGCACCCAGTGTTTTCTGGTGAAACCACAACCCTGACCAAAAAAAAAAACAGTTAAAAAATTTAATGAAATTACATTTATTAAGTAAAAAAACAACAACAGGTAAACCAGTCATTCCAAATGGAGCCTTACAATTTTTATTATACACACCTATATAGTCAATACAGTTTGCAGGTGTACAGTTACAGATTATTGCTCATCTTTCAAAAAATTGTGTTAGACCTTTAGCAGTTTTTCAGTGTCAGTTTATGACTACCGGATGCTGTTAACTGGATGAATATCGATCGTGTTCCACAGAACTAGGCAGGGCTCTAGACTAACTTTTTGCACTGGTTGCACTGGTGCGCCTAACTTTTTTTCTTAGGTGCACCAGCACAAAAGTTAGGTGCACCCAAATGTTTGACCGCATCGCATTTAACACCGCAGTTTTACAGGTTCACTTTTTTTTTTTTAAATCACTGTCCACACAGGCAATATTGACTTGTAATTAACTAACAATCTGGTCAACATGGCCTTGTCTGATGATCTGTTTGCTACTGCCTGCCACTGAAGGGCAGTGGGGAGAGGGGGACACTTGGGCAGTGCATTTATTGCGGCATGTAATGTGTTTTATAGATGCATTGGGCTTTTTCAGCCTTTCAATTCGAAATGTATTAGAACCAGTCACAAATATACTATTGCCAGCCATGGTCTTCCCATGCTCTTTACAGTTAATATACTGTAGTAATTATACAGTTAATACAGTTAATTATAGTATTATAGACTAATTATAGCACACTTATAAAAATTATAAAAATAATAATAGAGTAAATGTGTATGTATGTGTGTATATCTATTTATGTGTGTGTGTATTTAAAATTATATGTATATGTTTGTGTGTGTGTTAGAGTGTAATCTTAAATGCAGTGCATTATATTATCGGCTTTACTGGATCTTTTACACAGATTCCCAAAATCGCTTGCGGTGCACTCACTGCGTATTTTGACTACATGTATTGTAATATATTTTGGTCTTGTAGTTATTTTTATATTTTACTTAACGAAAATATTGTCGTGTTTTTACTTTCACTATCGCCACACTTTACCGCTAGCATTAGCCCCTTGCTACTGTAGAGGGTCGGCTCACCTAGCCGCTGTCCGGTGGGGATGCTGCGGGTCTTTTGCTGTGCGGTGGTGGAGGTGTGGGAATAAAGGCACACGACAGGGTCGAGTCACTTTAACTGTTTAGTCAGGACTTAAGTGAGCGTTACAACACTTTACACCGCCGAGCTCCAGAACCCGAACTTCCATTCGGGGGACATCCGGCGAGTCTCATATACAAAATGTGTATAAACCTGGTGCTGCATTCTGATTGGCTGAGCTGAATGTCGCTCACATATCACCGCTACAATAATGTCCCGCCCTTCGCTATCTCTGATTGGTTTAGACCATGTTATTGGCCTAATGTGTGTCTGGTTTTTTTTTCCCTCGGATGCCTGGTCGCACCGGTGCGACCTGAGATTTTTTTTAGTCGCACCATTGAGAAATTAGGTCGCATGTGCGACCAAATTGGTCGCACTCTAGAGCCCTGCTAGGGGTGATCTTTCTAGTTTCTGTTCCTTAACTCAAATCTCTATCTTCAAGCCAGCACAGACCTCTAAATAAAGCGGGATCATGAAAGAAAAAAAGTGAGGGTAAAAAGAAGAAAGAGAAAATGAGAGAAAGAAAAAGAGAGCGAGAGAGAGAGATAGTATGGACAGGAATAGTCAGTGCTGTTGGTCTTTATATAAAGCTCAAAGGCTGAAAAAAGCATCTGGATGCTTTCCAAATCCAATAACTTGCCATAAACTACACAGGCATTACAGTGAGGAAACAGGGGTGACTATGCATCATTCATTCATTGTCTGTTTTACCACTGCTTGATTCTGGTCAGGGTGGCAGAGTCTAATTCATTGAGCAAAAGACAGGAAACCACAGACAGATCACCAGTCCATTACAAACACATACACACTTGGACAATTTTTAGTAGCTCCCCATTGCCTAACTGCATTTGTTTGGACTTGGAAACGAGCACTCGAGGTAACCCACGTGGACAAAGGGAGAACATGCATACTTTCCTGGTCAGGGAATTAAACCCAGGCCCTTCTTGCTTTGAGGTGACAGCGCTACCCACTGTGCTACAGTATAATTAAAAAACTACACAAACATTCTTGTATTATTTAAATCTGTCTCTCATTTACTCCCATTCACAAAAGCTTAATGAGCCCATAGATGAGCAAAGATTACATATGCTATCCACCAATCTATACCAATATTCTATTGGTTTTTGTGTTTACATACAAAAGCAACAAACAAGAGAATTGTGTGCATATGGTTATATAAATAAATGGAGTCTAAGATGAGCCAGAACTTGCTCAAACCAGTTTGTGCCGATGGGCAACAAGCTGGTGGCCTAGACACTACTCTTACTTATTCAGGGTGAAACAGGGAGTGTAGGGATAGTTTAATTATGATCATGTAATACACAAAGATTCACAGCTTTTGGGTGTTAAAATAATAGTTAAATAAACAGTTCAGCCTAAAAATGTTATCAACAACATTTCCTTCCAACCTCAAATATAACCACTTACTCACTCACTTTCTTAGCCGCCTATCCAATTACGGGCGCAGAGGGTCCATCAGAACAAAATCATGGAAATCTCTGATTACTGATTGTGTTAGTGAATGTAAAAACAGGTGTATATACTGAAGGAACGGTAAGTTTGTTTTTGTGTATAGGTGTACAGGTCAGGTTTAAGTGTGATGTATTTTTTATATAGCTTTATGTGAAGGGCAGAAGGCTCACCATCCGCTCTGCTCTGGGCCAGTATAGTAATGATCTCTCCTCTGGGAATTTCCAACAGGAACAGCACCGCCTCCTCACGCACAGTGCCCCGAAAATCCACATTATTTACCTAAAAAACAATTATAATCTTATTTAGCTGGAATAAACTTGGAATAAACCTTAATTATCTTTATTTTGTGCTAGATGATTAAACGGTGGGTCAGCAGGTGCTTACACAGTACTTTGTAATTTTTTTTTAATATATAAAGTATTTAGACTTGCTAGGTGGTCAAACTTGTCTGACTTCCTTGTTTACATTTATTATAGATTCATAAGAGGACTGTGGTTGTACCTTCATGATTTGGTCGCCAACTCTGAGGCCCTCCTCCTCTGCAGGGCTGCCCTCCTGAACTCCTGCAATGAATATGCCAACATCATTTCCCCCTGCCAGCCGCAGGCCTACGCTCTCTCCTTTTTGGAAGCTCACCATCATAGTATTTGGCCTGAGAAGAAGACAGCAAGTAAACAGAGAGACAGAAAAAAAGAGAAGTGATGGCTAATACTGAATACTGGGCTTATATAAAGTCAACAATTAACCAGCTGGAAGCAACAAGTCCCATAACTGGACCAAAAACACCAAGCTATGGGTGCTTGGGCAACACTGCAGACCCAGCACTGCAGAGCCTCAGCTTCTGGGTTTGAATCTTGGTGGTGCCACTGGCCTGGCTGAATGCTTGATAAACACTATTGGCTGTGTCTGAAAGATCAAAGGCCAGATGACATACAGCCTTCTTGCTGCTATAACAGCCATGTCAATCAAGTCAAATGTATTTTTATAGTGCTATTTATAGACATTTTCACAGCAGTGAATTCTACTGTCGGTTCATCCTCTGTCAACTTAAGATGCAGGCTCAATTGTCAGTCAAATATAAAAATAGTAGTTATGTTCCTCTATATGTCCTGAGGCTCTCTGTAAGAATCCACCACTGGACGGTGTAATGATGCACCCAGAAGCTACATATTTTGAAGAAGGTGTGCTAACATTCAGCCCTACTTGGCCATTTGCTTTATGCACAGGTAGGATAATAGATCTAAACTGGGACAATGCTAAAAGTGGTAAAAAATCTAACAACAACAATAAAGATCTAAAAGCCATTAAAATTATACATCCCCTAGGAGCAAATATGCTGAACAAACAGGAATGACCGCAAATGACTTACCCGTATGTCTCCTCATCCTCTGGACTCGGCCTCAAAAGGATTTTGGGTGTTTTCCTAATAGGTGCTAAAAACACATTGTGATGTGATTATGTCTCAAGTCTATGTACTTGTCTGATATATTTCAAATACATTTCTACAGCTGTAAAAGCTTATAAACCCGAATGTACAGATGTAGAGAACGTAACAAGGAGTACAACTAAAATATTCTAATAATAACTGCCCATTTCCATTTTCTTAAATCACAGGAAAATAACAATAAAATATGACCAATTGTTGTTGCCCATGATTGGTCTACAGGTCCAGGGTGCTTTTCAACCAATTAGTCAATTTACATAACAAAGTAGTGCTCAAATCACAATCATTGAGATCAGACACCTACAGATTTTCATTTAGACATTTTACTGAGGCCCCTACTCTGAATGACAATAACCTCCACTCATCCACAAGAGTTTCTTTGAGTTTGTGCCTATTTAGCCAAAATAACTTTTGTTGTACCTGGTGGCTCTACAGGCGGTGGATCTTCTTGTTCTTCCTGTACTCCAGGTGGCTCTTCTGCTATCCTGTAGGGTGAAGATGGTATAGGCACCTTGGCTGGTGTTCTTTGTGGGTTCTCACTGAAAGCAAACGTAAGCAGATTTCCTCATAAGATTACTCCCAGGTGTAACGTATCATTAATATTAACTATGTAAACAAATATGTAAGACACCAGTTTATGGTTTATGCTTCACAGAAGTGCTTTTGAGGAGAGCCTAAAATGAGAATAAAAGCACAGAGCTTTTATGGATTAATAATCAACTGGAACTTTTCAGCTCTCCATCAAACAAGGGGGTGGATTTATAAAAAGACTGTAGAAATACGTAATATGACATAAACATTGTGGTGTTCTCTGTTAGGTAAGAAAGCAAAGAATTAGCAGTACTAAAAAAGATTTTATGAATAACCAACTTATAATAACAAAAATGTCTCTAAAACACTAGACACAGCCTTTTGTATGCAACCTTTTATACAGTTACACTCATTTGAACTAAATAGTTTGAAACATTGGTGGTGATCAGACCTGTTTTATTCACTAAGGGCACCAAGGCACTGCCACACCAGCTGTTTCATTTTGAAATAAATACTATATTTTATTTTCATGGTTTACCATCACTTTATGCCGGTCAGGGTCGTGATGGTTTCGTTTTCCTTTAATCATTGGGCGCAATTCAGTAACACACCCGGACGAGACACCAATCGGCCACCTTTCCTTACACACAGCTAATTATGTCTGTATGTAGACATCCGACCAGCCAATAACACCACTGGGAATTTATACAATCACACAGCATAACATTTTTTAGGCTATAAAAAATTTGCAATGACCAGTTGGGTGGTGGTGATAGGCATTTATTAAGCATGAATCTAAATTTAAAAACATCTATTCCTGCACCTTAACCACTGTGCTACCACTGTCAATTGAATAAGGTAGCATATGTTTTTTATGCAGCCATAGGTTGTATATCTGCCTAAAATTCATGTTCTTACAGCAGGAAATTGCAAGCTTTCATTTACCTTTTTAACATGTGTACTGGCCAATCACTGCAAAGGTACACACAGAGTTTGGATGCTTCTGTTTAGGAGCGTGCTTTTTATAAACTGTCACTGAATTCTTGACATTGTTTCCAAAACCTTTAACAATTATTGAAAATTATATGACAGTTATTAAATATTAAAAAGAATAAAATAGAGATAAAATAACTGATGAAAGTAAAACAGGGTCTAGAGTTTTTCAAACCATACAGGCCAGGGATACCTTGGGTTTTCACGTGGAACACCGTTGGATGAATGGGAAGAGAGGTCTGAGTGTCGTGACCTTTGGTCATCTTGCGGTGAATATGAACGATACGAGTCCATCTCTGAAATGTCTGAAAGCAAACACAGAGATGAAAGTGTGAGAGCTGTGCTTATAATCAGGTGTTTTGAGGTCCCTTCACCAGACAAGATCAAGAACAGTTCAGTGTTTCCGCTCCCAAAAACAGCTCTTAGTGTTATTGTTTACTTTAGGTTAATATTCCAAGATCTGCCTCGTCATAACTTGCTGAAAGTCTGAAATTAATACGGAAACTTAGCCAGGATGTTCATTGGCACAAATGATTGGATATAAATTGTTAAAATAGTGAAAAACAAGTTCAGACAGTATGCAGTTTGTTTTTATTTTTTAAAGTTGCAGTTGTACCATAATAAACAACTTACATATTCATTTTAATGGCCGTGGTTTTGGAATAAGACAACTTTTGGCTATTCACAAGATAAAGAAGCTTAAAAAAATACAAGCTGCAACTTTAAATCTTACAGCAGAATTACAAAGAGGCAGAAAGGTGTGTGTTTGTGTGAGACACAAGTAGGGAGGCCTGTAAGATAGGCGCAAACTAGAAAACTAAAACACCCTTTTTCCCCACTATGAAAGACAGACGGACAAACAGACAGGCATGTACAGTGAACTGTCTTGGACAGCAGAGCCATTTTCACCAGGGCAATCTCCAAAACATGAAATACACAATGTCTAAAGTTTTAAAATGAAGCTCTAGTCTTTCCAGGGTAGTTCAGAAAATAACTGTTAATTTACGCAGGGTTAAAAGCCCCAGTTATCAGAGTTAGATACAGAACCCAGTTCAGATATACCCAGCCAGGGGAGGGACTGATTGGATGAGAAACCGAAACAGACCAAGACCGAAAGAGACGGGCAAGATAAACAGAGGGAGTGAGTTACTGTGCGATGGGTGCTGCTGGTGAACCTAAGTGCATGTCCGATGCTCCTCACAGTGCCAGGCTTGCCAGTGCAGCGTGCCTAAAACATACTCTGTTACTTGGCACAAGACACATATATTCACAGCCATACACAGAAGCCAAGTGCAACAGCAGGCATAAGTAGAGCATTAAATAATATACTTCAGCATAAATACAGAACATCATAAGAAATCAAACATGGACTGTCAAATCCCATTAAAAGTATCATATGATATAAATAACTTGAATTTTTATGTTCATACTGCATAAAACAAAAAAGGTGGAAATCATAACTTTGTAAGTATTCCCACCAGGCAAATGTGATCTCTTGATAAGAACATACTCCTGGAGAAAGGTGTTGAGAAAGGTGTATGGGGGAGGGGGGGGGGAGCTTATAAAAAGGGGGAAATACACCTATCCAATGTACTAAATAGTATGTCCAATTAACACAATACCAATAGTATTACATATCATGCAGTACATGCCCTGCTGTTAGAGACACAACTGGTAATAGCTTGTGTGGGCTCAGAGATTCCTGCACTGAAATCTGGCTTAAAAGTCACAAACATGTCAGATGAGCAATTGTGTTACACCCCCTTTAGACATAGCCAATCATGTCTGTACATTGCTGCTAGCAGCAGAATCCTTAGCACTGCTGGGGATTTGAACCCAGATGTAGTTAGAGTAAATGTGCAGTTTAAAAAGTTACCAGCTGCATTTAAAGAAATACTAAGTTACGGTTTACATCAAATGGTAGGCCTATTTCTGAAACCTTTATTTTGAAGACTTACTGGTCCCCTTAAGAGTGAATTGTAGTTTTGCTTTATGGAATAAACTCCTCTGGATGACCATTAGCAGGTGTATAGCTCTGTTCAAAACCAACTTTCATTTACGTTTGCAGCATTTAGCAGTCGCTTTTATCCAAAGCGACTTACAATTAAATACAACTCAAGCAAATGAGGGTTAAGGGCCTTGTTCAGGGGCCCAACACTGGCAACTACTTCATAAGCAAATAAAATCATGTCAAATCAAAAGAATGATTAATCATTAAGGTTTCAGTGTTACTAAAATTGTTTTGACAGTGCAAATTGTTCATTAAACACAAACATTAATAAGGCCCTTGCTTATTGAAAATCAGAGAAATTAGAGCTGTGCAGGTATGAATGCTTCCATTTGTTGGGTTGGCACTATAATTCCAGCCTGGTGGATACACGAGAAAGAAAGAAACTGCAAAAAGGGGAAAAGATGGGACGCTGTAAAGAGTCATATGGGCAGAAACAGCAAAACCAGCTTGTCACTCTTGCTATTTACATCACACCACTACTGTACATATAAACATGAGCACATCCCTTAAATATAAACAAAGCAATACAATAAGAACTCATGCATAAGGACTGCATAAGACAGTCTAGAACAAGATGATGTATATATACACACAGAATATGTGGCTTGGTTATAAAAGATGACAGGATTTTTTTCAAACACTTTGCTTCTCATATGGCTGTTGCTGGCAGATGTGGGGCAGGGGTAGCTCAGCGGTTAAGGTATAGGACTAGTAATGGGAAGGTTGCTGGTTCAAGCCCCACATCTGCCAGCATTTAACCCTCAATATAACCCTATACAGTCTCAACTGTAAGTTGCTTTTGATAAAGGCATCTACTAAATGCTGATGTAAATGCTCTAGGTAGCCTAATCCTTTACAGTTCATTTTCTATGACCCATGTTGATTTGCCACTTACATGCATTCTGTTGTATCAAGCTCAATGTGAAAAGACTGAACTTTGTCAATGATTGATTATTAACATGCAACAATAGTTATGCTCCTAAATTGTCCCTCCTGTGTTAAACACAACACAAATTTATGACAAATGTCAAGTTGGTCTGTCTTATGATTTCTGTTTGATCTGTTCAGGCTTTATTGCAGAAATCTGCAAAGTCCAACATTTGACAGAAAAATTAAATTAGGGTCACAACACATAGCCCTCATCATCATTTATTTGCATTATTCAACAAGATTAAATAAATCACCACACAGATTATACAATGAATAAAATAGTTTATTGATTAGGGAGAGTATTAAAAACTGAAGTTAGCAAAAATATATGTGCAGAAATGTGAGTTTCACAAATATATTAAGTGCATGAGAATGAAAGCTTTACAACTTTGCTAAGGCACACAGTCAAGAGTGAGTATTATTGGCAACCAGATAGAATGTACTGCAGTGTCTCTGCTGTCCTTCAGCTAAAAGTATGACATATTATCTGTAAAAAAAAAGAACAGAAATAAAATCGCTCTTGTAGAACTAATTGCTTTGCTTTCTCAGATTAGAGCAGCTCTTAGCAACAGCTCAGTAAATCCAGGGGTAATGCTGCTAAATTTAAGGTAAAGAAACAAAACATGTCTCAGAAACAGTGTAAAAATATGTGCTTTCAATTACAAGAGATTTATATACCTCCACTGGACGCCATATTATGGCTTTAAATTATAAATATAATTAAAGCAAATTATTTCAGGTATAATGTGTAGTAAATACATGTGGAGCCTTTAAAAACAGCCCGTTTTAATTATGTTTGAATTTCACATTTTAAATTGCAAATAAAGAAACGTTTGTATTCCAGTTTTGAAAACAAAAAAAATCAGATTTGATTCCACTAAGGTTCGAACCCCTGTTGAGTACCGTTGTAAATAAATTAGTAACGATGGGAAAAAAACTAAAAAAAGTATACACATCGCTTGCAAACTGACTTAATCTCTTTGTGAGGTCTATAAGTATAGTTCAGAATGTTCACAAAATTGGTAAAAACTAGAGTTATAATCATTGAGAAGCACAGATCTAGTAATGCCTACTGTGATGCCTCTAGTTGAAAAAGTCAGTAGCTGTGACTGAAGGGGAATGAACCATATGTACTGACAGATGGAAGACAACAGCACTGGACCCTTTTGGTTTGAATCACAAATGGTGAATGTGGGAAAAATGGCACCATTGCAACTGTAAAATGTGGCTGATGGTAACATCATGTTACAAAGATGCTTTTTAGCAGTAGAGATTTGTAGTTTGGAAAGGATGACTGGAAAAATTAAATAGTGTATGGAACAAAAAAATTCTTGGATAAAAACCTGCTCCACCTTAAAAAGCCAAAACAATGAAACTAGACAAGTTCAAGCTCAATTAAGTTTTAAAATTAAAGAAAATAAATGCTAAAATGGTCTGATTAGATTCCGGTCTATACCATAATCTGATTTCAAAAGAACTGGAAACTGCTGTACAAGAAATGGACCAAATATTTTTTTTACAGAAAAAAAAATATTAATATTCAAAATCAACATAAATGGATGGCTATAAAATGGAAGTGCCTATTTAAATTGCCCAGGTTGTGACAGGGGGTTGAATACATTCAATAAATGCAGTGTGTGTTGAGACTTTATTTACCTAGTTCATTTAATCTTTTAAAAAATGTGTGTTTAAATGTAAATTGAAAAAACAGCCTTTTAATCTGCATGCAAAGCCACATACTTAAAACCCTTCAGTCACTGATTAGTTTTCAGAGATTATTGGACTCACCATCGGGCTCCGAATCACTGTCCATCAGGGGCGGAATGCGCACCAGGATCTGCCTGTTATCCCTCTGTACAACCAGCTGCAGTTTCCCACGAGATTTTTCAATCAGCCTCCCCGCATCATTCAGAGACAGATTCTCAGTCACAGTTCCATTTATCTATTACACACCAAAACATGTTCAAAAATTATTGGGTTAAATAAACAATCTATTTATTATTAGGGATGTAATGATACACTGTACCCAGGATGCGATGCGATTCACGATACTGGGTTCACGATACAATTTTTTCTCGATTTTTAAACAAAACTAAATTTAAGACAAATTATGACAAAGTTTCTTTTTATTATTTCTCTTAAAAAAAAAAAATACTGTATTTGTGCTTATCTTTTATTTCTCTAAATAATAAATGTCCTTTTATTTCTGAGGTAGGTACACACTAGGGCTGGGCGATATGGATCAAAAATTATATCTCGATATATTTTAGCTGAATGGCGATATACGATATATATCTCGATATTTTTTCATCCCATAAGGTAATAACAACAAGACACTTCTGAGACAAAGCTACATGTTCCAAATACTAAACACCAAAAATTTTTACAGGCACTTTTATTAATATTCATGCTGGGGAAGCTTCACACAGGAACTATTTTTCCTTAAAAAAAAAAAATTATATTCTAACTATTCTAAGAAAAAGTTTGTTGTTTTCTAACGTCTCGCCTGTTGTGTAATGTGAATTACAAATATATTGTCTGGCCCTTTAAGAATGTTAAGTGTACTATAGGGCGCAGGGAGCGAGTGTGTAGGGAAGGTATCAGAATTTATCTGATCACGACCACGTACAACATCCAGTACAGAAATCACTCCCCACAATGTTTGATTTTTACAGATAGAGCAAATACATGCACATCACATATACAAACTACGTTACATTATTACTTTGTCAACACGTGCATACACTGTTTATATATAAAGTAAACACGTGCATGTCAGCGCGTGCATGCGCTTGTATGTTTATTTCCGTTTTCCAATATTGGTTTTTAAAATGAATAACGACTCGTTTTCTTGTTTTTCAACTTTGGGATTTGAAGTGAAAAACGAATGACCAAAGGTACACGGAGCTGGAACCTTTTGTCTGGACTTGTTTTCGGCATTCTCTACAGAATACATTATTCCGCTGCTCATCTGACACTTTGAATCCGAACCATCTCCAAATAATTGAGCCATTTTTTTTTTTTTTTACTAAGCAACTCCTCCACCGTCTCCATGCTATCATGAGAGTTTTACTTACAGAAATGTGTTCTGAGGGCAGAAAGGCGGTGGGGAGGGGCGAGTTGTGTTCAGTGAGGGAGAGAGGCGGGGCAGGTGAACATGTGCAGAGACAAACTGGGAGAAGAGAAAGACGAACTGTCGGATGTAACTGGAACGTAACATCTATATCGATAGTATAGATATCAATATTGTCTTATCTTATATCGTGTATGAAAATATATCGATATTTTATAAAATCTCGATATATCGCCCAGCCCTAGTACACACTATGCAAAACAATGCTGCACATTTCCTTTTCTGTGTAAAAAAAACTGAGATAAAAATTACAAATTTTAAAAATCCCACATTATATAAATAAATTAATAATACAAATAAACAAAGAATCCTCACATAAATCACCACCCTGCAACCTTTAAATTTTTACCATTTTGAATTAAGGCCATTTTGGCAGGAAAACTCTGTGTAGTGACGTCAACCAGGCGAGGTGGATAGTGCCAGTGCACTCTGCTGTTTAAAGTGAATATCGATTCATTTTACGTTTCAATCGATTTGAATCGTGGCATATTTGCATCGATTATTAACTGTCTTGTTGCGCATCGTTACATCCCTATTTATTATTAATAACATTGAGTTTCTAATGTCCCCAGAACGCAGATTTAAAGAGATTTTAAGCAAAAAAATAAATTGTAAGTCAAATTGTAGAAGACAGCACTACTGGAGATTTGAAACCGGCATCCCAGCAGTAGTGAGCTAGCTTAGTTTACCGCTGCACTACCTGAGCACTCCAGATACTTAAAGTTAACAAGTTTTTAATATAGGCCTAGTAAAATATATTTAATGTAACATCATCCCAGCCAAATTGTATTCACTGCTTTCTCACTTTTCAAAATGTAATTAAATGGCAGTTAAAGGAAGCTGTGAAAGGTGTTACTTTTTTACTTAAAAACAAATAAATACAAAATTAAATGTGGTCTAGAGGCCCTAAGTCTTAGAAGTTTCTTTTAGTATCAGGCAATTTTTGTCTACTACTGTTGCCAGAACATTTTGAGACTTTAGATGTTGTGAAATTACTGCAGAATGACCCTTTGTGATACAGCAAAGTAATAAAAAACAATAGTTTCTTTATAGGAATTGACAGCATCTTCAAGCGTATCATTTTTACATTTCATTTTTAAGTTTTACCACCGCTTTATCCTGGTGAGGGTCACGGTTGGTCCGGCTTTTACCGTAAAACACTGGGGTGCTATGCAGTAAAACACCCTGGGCGAGAACACTAATCCATGCCTTCACTACATACATGTCTGTATGTAGACACACGACTGGACAATAGCACAGCTGGGGATTTGAACCCTCTATCCCAGCGGTAGCGTGATCTACTGCTGTGCTACCCAAGCACTCAAAAGCATCATTATTTCTAAAAAGGTCAATTAAAATAAAACAAGCTACCAGAGAGGAAAAAGTTCTCCAGGCTCTCAAAATGTCTGTAAAGTCTACAGTGAACCAAAAACATAAGACCGCTGAAAACAGATCGTCAGTGACTTAATGGAAACACTGTCTTCTAATGAACAGAAATGAGCCCATTACAGACGGGTAATGTCGTTATAAAGTTGGCAGGTGTGAAGGTACCTTGAGGATAATGTCACCCTCCTGCAGGTTTCCATCTCTGGCAGCCAGTCCGGTGCTGGTCATCTCTTTAATAAAGATCTGGCTGCCCAACCGGAGACCATACTCTGTAATAGGCAGAGGAAAAAAGCTATTATATATAAAAAGGGGTAAATTGAGGATCAAATACGCATCAAATAATACTTTGACACAAAATGGATCAAACATAATAGAAATAAGAACACTATCACATTTTAGCTATCCTTTTAAGTGTCCCTCTTATGAGATCTGAGTCCTTTTTCTACTGTGCAAATGATGTCTGGCTGCCATCAGTCATTTAAGCAAGCTTTGCATAGTTAAAGATGCGGTCTAGACATGAGTTTGACTGTAGTGTACTTGTCTTTTTTTTTTTTTTATAAGAACTTTTAATATCATGTTTTACACACTTTGGTTACATTCATGACAGGACAGGTAATTACTGGTTACACAAGATTCATCAGTGTCAAACACAGTAATGGACCATTGTTTTATCTCCAATTCATCTTACTTGCATGTCTTTGGACTGTGGGAGGAAACCGGAGCTTCAAAGGTGATAGTGCTACCCACCGAGCCACCGTGGTCCCCCCCAAAAAATAAATATTACAATGATCCTGAAGAGTAAACCAGGCCTTAAGTCAGTAGTACATCTGTTTACACAGGAACTATTCCATTTTTATCTGGGAATTATACTGGATCACAAGCTGGTAAACTGCACTGTACCTAGGATTTTAATACTGGGTTGCATTAATACTTAACCCCTACCAAGTAGATTCCCATTAAATTCCCAGTTAAAAGTGCATGTGGAAAACTATATTTGGTGCTAGCAGAGGATATTAAGCAATAGCTAGTATTGCTGGTACAGCTGTTCTAAAGTCAGTCTATTTTTAGTACAGTCACAAATTACTCAGATTCCAAGAAGAATAGCAGTCTTGATTTTTCTTTTATAGGAACAGGATTTATACAGACATGTTCTTATGTATAAGAATTTAAAAAGCAGAATAACTGATACATGCAAGATCTTTAATCTAGCATCTGTTCATCTAGATGCGAGTCCTGGTCTTCATCTACATGACTTATCAATGTCTATGTCCATCAAAAATAAATTGTAAAAATGCACTTTTTATTTCAAATGCCTATTTTCAACGTGACATATGTAATACCGCACATCCCTGTCTGACCTCAACTACAGTGACCTCACCTAAAATGACCTACGAGGACCTGACCACAGCCAACACACCCTGAGGAAAGCAGGATCACAGTCCAGCAAATAGCCAATAACTGAAAGCCAATTAAACAGAGCCAGAGTAAAGAGTATTGACTGAACAGCTGAAATAGTTTTCCATGCTCTACAAATCTATCAGCACTGTAGAAACAAAACTGTATAACAGAACACAAGAATTTAACCACCTTTGCTTTTGTTATTTAATATACATACAGTGCATTTATGCACGTCAGATTTACTCACACAATGTCTTTGACTTTGGACTTACACATTTGAATACAAGTAAGTGTGTATTTACAAGCATTTATAAAGATGTATTGGAAAAACACAAATTAATAACACTGGTAACAGCAAAGCTCACAATTTTGAGACGTCTTTCATGAAAAGCATTGGGGTTAAATTTTGACTTATTTCTTTTGGCAAACTGAACATTGTACATTGCTTGGGGCAAGTACATTGCTTGGGGTTTTCTTTGATTATGTGTAAAGGCCTACGTGATGGCGTTTGCAGAGAAGCAGCCCCATATCATGATGCTTCTACATCAATGCTTTACTGTGCAGATGGCATTCCTGAAATGATCTAAGCCATGGCAAGCTGAACTATTGCCAAAAGTTTTACTTTTGTTTAATTCAACCAATAGTGCATTAGTTTCACATTTTTAAATGCATCACTGTGTGGGACCTAAACATAATCCGTACAAGTAATGACTGTTTACTGTGTAAATATTGTTACTGCTCTTGTCCTCATGCATTTGTTTTTAAGTGATTGCTGACTTCTTTCAAACCTTCTTATATGAGCACATTGTATAGGACACCTGACCTGTGATGAATTGTGGTATTAATTTTCCACTTGCATATTATTGAACTAACTGTACTGACTAGAACTTGGTTAATTGTTGTTAAATCTTCACATTATTATTATTATTATTATTATTATTATATTAATCATCATCATTTTAGCAAACATTTGTTTATTCCCTTAGATATATATATTTTCTTGGGTTTGGGTTTATTAGTAAAAAGGACTATTTAAATGACAAGTAAAAGCAGTTGAATTACTTGTTTTCCTCCACAGTACATGAGATCATTATTAGATTCAGATAATAAAGTAATAATAAAGATGCTAATACTGGTCTGACTTTTAATCAAGCACATATCACTTATGTAAATACTCTAGTCAATTTAGGTGCATTTCTTTCCCAACCTCACTTGGTGTCCCTTTCAGGGCAGATAAACCTTTGCAGGTTAAAAAATCAGTGGCCTTTTCCCCTAAAGCAGTAATAAGACACAGCGGGGCTACATGCTGTGATGAGCTGGTTAAAAGATGAGAGGAGACGAGGCGGTATAAGCAAAATCACAAGATGTGATCTCTTCCTGACTGGCCATAAAACTCTAGGCCAGCTAAAGAAATCTTCATCCAGATCAGAAGAATAAGGAAAGGAAAACTGAAAGGAAGACTTTGCAGATGTATTTTAATAGAACTGGTGCTCATGAATAAACAGCTGTGCTAATCTCTGCATGGTCACACCTCTGCACTGATCAGCACTTTCTCTGCTCAAACACCTGATCCAACTCAAAGGAAAATATGTGAAATCTAAAATGTCACATTAATATTGGCTTGCTAAAACTGTTATTTCAAAACCATAAGTGCTAAAATGCCGTATGTCTCAAATAAGGGCACTGCTATACTAAAACAGGAAAAGACCTTCCCCAAACAATGATCAAGAATGGCGGTGTATGTTGCAGCATCAAGATTTCCATTTAGCATTTAGATGTAACTCGCTTAAGCTATTAAAAACAGCACAAGAAAAGTATTTCTTTTCCATCATGTCTTACAGTTTTAATTTAATTTAATTTTAAAAGACAGTTTAGAACTTGGTAGTGAGTGTGTGTTTTTAGTGCTGCATGCTTCAGCACACAATGTGTTTAGTTCTGAGTTTGTGTTGCCTACCATGCTGAGCCGTTGTTGCTCAAATTCATTTTCACTTTTGCAATAAGAGCACCTAAAGCTGGTTAGAATGATCCGGAGACCATGACCAGCTGGCATGTTGTAAAGGGCATCATATGATAGTGGCAGTTTAAAAGTCACTGAGCTTGATGGGCGATTCTGAGCTCTGGGGTTTGAATCTCAGCTCAGCACGGTCAGCTGGGCGCCCTCTAGCATGCATGCACAATTGGCTTCCAGTCTGCTGGATGGAAAAGACTGGACTAAGAGGTGGGGTTATCAACGCTGTGTAAGGACCTTGGTTTCCTATGGCGTCTGTTGAGAAAGTGGAGGAGGGCAGAGATGAGGGCGTGGCTCTCTGTACGCAAACGTCAGAAGGAGTGTGTGTAAGGCAAATACAGGGGTTGGACAAAATAACTGAAACACCTGGTTTTAGACCACAATAATTTATTAGTATGGTGTAGGGCCTCCTTTTGCGGCCAATACAGCGTCAATTCGTCTTGGAAATGACATATACAAGTCCTGCACAGTGGTCAGAGGGATTTTAAGCCATTCTTCTTGCAGGATAGTGGCCAGGTCACTACGTGATGCTGGTGGAGGAAAACGTTTCCTGACTCGCTTCTCCAAAACACCCCAAAGTGGCTCAATAATATTTAGATCTGGTGACTGTGCAGGCCATGGGAGATGTTCAACTTCACTTTCATGTTCATCAAACCAATCTTTCACCAGTCTTGCTGTGTGTATTGGTGCATTGTCATCCTGATACACGGCACCGCCATTGGATGCACATGGTCCTCCAGAATGGTTCGGTAGTCCTTGGCAGTGACGCGCCCATCTAGCACAAGTATTGGGCCAAGGGAATGCCATGATATGGCAGCCCAAACTATCACTGATCCACCCCCATGCTTCACTCTGGGCATGCAACAGTCTGGGTGGTACGCTTCTTTGGGGCTTCTCCACACCGTAACTCTCCCGGATGTGGGGAAAACAGTAAAGGTGGACTCATCAGAGAACAATACATGTTTCACATTGTCCACAGCCCAAGATTTGCGCTCCTTGCACCATTGAAACCGACGTTTGGCATTGGCACGAGTGACCAAAGGTTTGGCTATAGCAGCCCGGCCGTGTATATTGACCCTGTGGAGCTCCCGACGGACAGTTCTGGTGGAAACAGGAGAGCTGAGGTGCACATTTAATTCTGCCGTGATTTGGGCAGCCGTGGTTTTATGTTTTTTGGATACAATCCGGGTTAGCACCCGAACATCCCTTTCAGACAGCTTCCTCTTGCGTCCACAGTTAATCCTGTTGGATGTGGTTTGTCCTTCTTGGTGGTATGCTGACATTACCCTGGATACCGTGGCTCTTGATACATCACAAAGACTTGCTGTCTTGGTCACAGATGCGCCAGCAAGACGTGCACCAACAATTTGTCCTCTTTTGAACTCTGGTATGTCACCCATAATGTTGTGTGCATTGCAATATTTTGAGCAAAACTGTGCTCTTACCCTGCTAATTGAACCTTCACACTCTGCTCTTACTGGTGCAATGTGCAATTAATGAAAATTGGCCACCAGACTGGTCCAATTTAGCCATGAAACCTCCCACACTAAAATGACAGCTGTTTCAGTTATTTTGTCCAACCCCTGTATATGCCTTCCTTGGACGCTGCCCCCCCCCCGCACACTTTGCATGTTTTTGATACGTGGAAAGAAACAGGACTAGCCAAAGTAAATCCACACAAACCCAAAGAATACATGCAAAACTCCTCACAGACATCAAAAGTAGAGATCAAACAATAAATTGTGTGAGTTACACAAAAACTGAATCCATATCATTTTACTCGTCTCACCTTCATTTGGCCTGTTCTTCACAAGCATAACATTGGTGGGAGGCTCCAGTGGCTCCAGGTTGTCTCGGTTTCTGCCATGCCGCCTGATTGGCGATGGCGAGTCCTCCTGTAAGCGATCTCGACTGTAACTTCGGATCAGCTGGTCCTCTGAACGTGGGTTGTATCTCCTTGAATCGTAGCCTGATGAAGGGCTGTTTCCTCCTTCATACCCACGGCTCTGCTGGTAGCGGGGCTCAGGGCTGACGCTTCGATCCAGGCTCCGTCCTCGGCTCCCGTCCCTCTGGTAGGTTCTCTCAGGGCTCGCCAATCTCTCCGTGCTGCGGCCCCGGCTCCGGTAGTCCGGCTCTAGGGTACCACTGCGGCGCGGGTATCCCAGGCCACCGTTGCCCCTGGGGTAGTCAGAGTCCGGGTCACTCTGTGTGCTGCGGTTGTCATCGGGGTAGTAGCTGGACAGGTTGTAGTCACGGCTGTCCCTGTCTGGGGAAGGAGGACGCTTGAGGACGGCAACTTTGCGAGGTCTTTTTACTGTCTGTAAGAAAATAAAGGAATTAATCTAGCACTAAAAACAACATTTTATATTTAATTTTTTCCACTTTATTATCATCAATGGCTTAATTCTGGTCAGGGTTGCACTGGATCTGGAAAACCCTTGACAGAATGCTAGTCTATGGCAGGGCTTTGGCTATTCCTATATACATAGCTAATCTTGTCTGTGTACATGCCTGGCCAATAGCACCTCTCAGATTCAAACATAGAACTCAATGTAGTGGGCTAGCGTGCCACCAAGGACCTACATGTTAAATTGTTTTAAATTCCATGAAGACACAGTTGATGTGTTTGCCATTGAGTAACTCCAGTGGCCTGCATAAAGCCCCTCAACCCCAACCCCAAAGCTGACCTCAACCCCACTGAACATGTTCAGAACAAACTGCATGAACTCTATGCATTTATCGTTTCATCCATAAAATTATCAGTCAGTCACATGACAGCAGCACAACACATAAAATCATACAAACATGGGTCATGGGTATATGAATAGTCAGAATAAGAAAAAAACACATGATCCAGTTAGGTCAGAAACTACTGAACTGCTGCTAAGATTTAATTGCACAACATTTTACCCACAATGACACACAAAAAAATCAGTGAGGGCAGCAAAACCTTGTTAATGGGATCAGATGAGATGAGAATAAATACAGTTACAAGACTATAAAAAAGATTTTTTACAGTCGTGGTGAGCAGTAAAGCTTAAAGCACAATATATCCAACCTTGACGCAGATTAGCTATGACAACAGAGGAACACATCTGGTCCTGTTATCCAAAAACCAAAAATGTTGCCTGTGCTAAAGAATCTTTCACAACAATGTGCAGACAGTAGAGTCAGAATGTGTGTAAACAGCATGCTAACATGAGCACAGCCTGCATTACATTAACACTTCAGGCTGATGGTGGTATTGTGTATGTGTTTTTTCTTGGAATTCACTCTTGGAGTCCTTATAAGGAACAAAATTCATGTAAATAATTTTAGTTAACTTACTACTTTGGCCACTTTTCCACATTTTCGGAGCTGCTGCACAGCAAAGGAATGAGGAACGTTCTCCATAGGGATGGTGTTGACCTGTATAACCCGGTCGTTTTCACTGCCAAACAACACAACACGTAATTCAACGGTTTAAGTATAAATAAAGATTGTGATCAAACAAATACAATGATTACACTTTGTATTATAGTTGGTATAAAGGTTTATTAGAGCAGCCTGACAAATTGTATATGACAATAATCCACCTGCATAAAATACTGATGTAATGCTCTGTCCCAGTAATACACTGATTTACTGTAGGTTTATGTGTGTAAAAAAAAATTGCTAATTTTAAAACACCCAAAACAATTTGCATACTAACTTACTAACAGGATATTCAAAGGATCATAAAAATAATGTGTCTGTTTACACTTACAGTGTAATTTGTGATATTGTAATCCTAAAATCATTTTAGTCTGAAAACTGTAAGTAAACAAGTGTCTTGAAGTGTAATTGAAGGGCAACTGCATAATTTATAGGTAATTTGACAAACCATTTAATATTTAGATAAGGACTGTGATAAAATAATAACATACAAAGAGATTAAAAACATACTTTTCTAACCACGTTGTTATTTTAGACGGCTAGAATGATAGTGAGTGAGAGCTAGGGTAGCAACGCATTTTATTGACTGTATAGTGTACTGCGCCCCACAGAATTCCACACATCCACTAAATTCAAACCTGCTTTGGATTAATATCAATGTTCTGTCTAGGGTTTGAATTTATATTAATTAATTCAGAACTGAAATTGAATGTGTTTCCAGTGTATGTATTTCTTAGCCAAGCAGATTTAGGGAGGAATGTGATGATTTTGGCTTGCATTGTGGTACATTGTGATTTTCATCAACCACTTCAGCCTGATCAGGGTTGTGGTGGGTATGGCGTCACAGAGAAACACTGGGTGCCTCACTCTCTACCAAAATAATGTTTTGTCTTCAACTTGTGAATTTATGCATTATGAATTCCACATTTCACAATAACCACAATCAGATCAACCTGGTGTAACAGAGTTTCCATTTGCACATGTGCACACAAGGGTCATTTATTTTAAGCAGTCCAACTGACCTACATAAACACAATGTTTGAGTGTAATCATAACAATAATCATAATGGTTTATACTAGAACTGACCCATTTCTATCAAGCAGCTAAGAAGATGAAAATGAGAAGAAATGAAAAGCACTAATTGACAATTACTTTTTTTTTTAAAGCCTGAATTAAAAGAAATAGAAGGCACTATATAGACCAACAAACACATAACACAAAAAACACAGCCTAACATAGAGTAAATAATAGAGAAAAAAAAGCCTAAAGAATCAAACCTAAATGTCAAACCTAAAACAATGGTAATAAAGAAAAAGGTGAACTTCATTAAAAAAAACCTTCTCATTTACGTCTGTAAGACTAACGTTGATGGAGACATAGTCCAATCACATTTGACAGCCAATCAATTCACAGTGTGTAATCTTTTAAGTTCCATGTGCAAACCTTTATTTTTCATATATTAGTAAAAGTGCACCTTTGGTTTTCAGTTTACAAAAATGAGAGAAAGAGTGAGAGAGACTTACAACAACAAGCCATCTGCTGGGCCTTCCTGAAGAACATCAGACACGATGATGGAGGTTTCGCCACTGTCCACGTTTGGGTTGTCTCTGCCACCAGACACGGCGATCCCAAAGCCCATTTTGGAGTCCTGACACAGCAAGGGAAAAAAGAGGAAACTGGTCTTAGTCTAAAGCTTTGGATCACAGGCAGGTCACAATATATTAGGCAAAACTTTAGAAAAAAATCCCCTTACATCAAATAATCCCCTAGTTTAGCATCACACAGACTTCATTCACTAATATCACATTTATCTTAAACTGTAAAAAGTTTAAACTGGAATTAAAGACTTCCAGTTGAAATGCAACGTTTACATACACTTGCAAGAGACATCTATGCCTGGACGTGTATGTCTCAGGATTGTAATGATTGCAACTTTGTCTATGATTGAAATGCTCACTTGTCAAAAGGATTTGCTTTCATGCACTTCTTGTGGATTTTCTGACAATCTGCTGGGTCAAAAATTATACATATTGCAATTAATTAGGTGTAGAAAAATCCCTTGTTGCCGATATTGACTGACTAGAGCTTGTAACTTTTCTGCATGTTCAAATAGGGTTAATTTGACTGACCTTTTTAAAAACCATAATTAGGGGGGGAAATGTCACTTTCTACAGACACATAATTTGTTCAAATGGTCAGATTTTTATCCAGAGACCACCAGAAGCAGGTTTATAAATGTGTCCCTGTTTCAAATGGTCATGGTTATGTAAACGGTTATGTAAAGCTACTTTGCCTGTAGACAAAGTCGGTCATGTTCCAGCAGCTTCTTAATAAGCGTAAACCATTTTTGGTAGTTTTTGGGTTACATCTGACCATCTGGACAAATTTTCCTTAGCATAAGGTGACCTTGGCAAGAGAAGACATTTTATTTAATGGGTTCAGTCAAAGTACTTCTGTTTATATGAGCCCAGAGACGTCATCAGCTGCAGTTAACATTATTCACTAACAAATCAGAAGGTCATGGCACAAAGTTAAATGGCATTGAATGAATGAATTAATTAATATGCTTAATTTAAATAATTAATCGTATGAAAGAACTGAAATTAAATGTGTTTCCAGTGTATGTGATGCTTAGCCAAGCAAATCTGGGGCAAGAGTGTGATGATTTTGGCTCGCATTGTGGTACTAAAGTGGTGGTTTTTAGTTCATTTTCATCAACCACTTCATCCTGATCAAGGTTGTGATGGGTCTGGCTCCACAGTCTGTACCTCCAACACTCAGCCACTCGAGCACTCACACTGGTAGTGTGCACACACACACACACACACACATAATGCCTAAGGACCAGCAAACATCCTCACTGTCTGCTAAAATAACAAGTTACAGTGATGCAAGCTAGGAAACTCAGCCAAAAAACTGCTTATTCCTCTCAACCAGACCAAAACTAATCTTCCCAAGCCCAATTAACTCAGTCAAGAACATGAGTGTGGGATTAAAGGTTTTTGATATGATACAGCTGTAGTACAAAAACAGTGTATCCTCACCAACACTCATCTGTGTTCTTCAATATGTTCCACACTAAACAATTTCAAATCAACACAAGTACAAAAACAACAGATTTTGTAACAAATCGGGTGGCAAGGTTATTCAACATGCTCATGACTTTTATGAAGAAAGTAATTGCTGCAACCAAACACCTTTAATAAAAAAGAAGTGCCTTAAACTGAACCCACTGCTAGGTTTTCGGATCTGGTACACTTCAGGTATATTACAGAATGTTTGTTGGGTTCAAGTCCACTTAAAATCCCTCAGTTCTGTATATTTCCAACTTTTTATTTGTATTTTTAGAATTTTACCCCCCAAGCTGTGACTGTTTCTGCTAGGTATGCTAGTTCCAAAAATAAAAAACATCTGTATTTTGATGGGGTACTCTAAATTGTTTCTATAACCATGGTTCATGGTCTCATCAAGAAAATAATATTAAAAAAATCCTAGGTTTCTTGGAACTATACCAACAACAATTAATTTTTGTTTACTTGTGCAGACAGTATTTTTTTAATGAGCCTCTACCAAACAGTTGAGCTGATCAAGAAATGATGCAACTTTTATAGATGATTTATCAGCTGCTAGATTTAAGTTGACATATAAGTTAATATGAGTTTAAGACACGTCAACCAGGGAGTAGATGCTGCCCAAACAAGATTATTTAAATGCAGCTTATTTTTAACTGTTATCAAACAACTGTTAACACAAGCAACTGAATTTACCCTGTCCTGATAAGTGTCCCAAATATTTTTTACCATCCCATTTTTAGAACCATTCTCTCCCTCAGAACTGACACAGTAGAAACTGGCTAAGGGATCTCAATCACCCTGCTGTTCCTCTGTCAGTTATCTCCATCATATACATAGGAAAATTGTGCTTATTCAAATACTTTTTTTTTTTATCATTAAAATAAGTAAAAGTGAGCAACTGATGAAAGCACAGCAAGTGCAGGCTAAGAATAACCAGAAAAATAAAGGTTTAAAAGTACTGAGGAAAAGCTCTGTGAACTCCTCAGCTTTTTGCTCTGTCCAGACCTCACCCAACTTTAAACTGCATTATTTAACTTTATCTTTCCTCTTGAGATAAAACACGACCCCCTTGATGTAACACACCCACTGCATGTCAACACACTGAGCCATTTCCTGGATGTATTTCCTGCTTATACATCAGGATGGCAGGAAATAGTTGGAGAGTGTGTCCGTGTGTGCTGATACGAGTGTGTAAACAGTAAGGAGTAAAACAGATTTGCATTCATTTTTAGAAAAGGTTTAATTAACTTTGAATGTTTTTTTAATTAAAAATTCTTAATTAAACATATAATAGTTTATATATATAACATTAGTGTTATTATTTAGGATTTATTATGACTGATATTGCTGTTAAAACTACACCCACAATTCCATGATGGGAAGGTTGGGACAATAGATAAAGCAAGCAAAAACAGGTAGCAGTGATTTGTGAATTGTTATTTAAAGGTATTTTATTAAAAACAGCACAATAAAGGGTATTGCTCTTATGATCAATCATACATCATCACAAGTGATTTTTGTAACACTATACACTAATTGTTAGTATTAGTATACACTAATTGTTCATTTAATCCCTGCAACACAAATTCTAAAAAACTTGAGACAGGCAATTTAAAACTTAAGAGTTTGTAGTTTGTAGAATGATCAAAAACACCTCTTTTGAAGCTTTTCACAGTTGATTCTATTATTTTTATTTATAAAATAAGCATTATCAGAAGGCTAAGATTGGTCAAAGTTCGTCACTTTGCAAAAGTAACAGTCCAACAGTTTAAGTACAGTGCTTCCTAATGAATAATTGCAAGGAATTTGAATGCTACAATCTATAAGCCATAACATCATTAAAAGATTTAAAGATAAATCTATTAGAAGATACAGATAATTCTCTGTGCTTAAAGGGCGAGGCCAGAAACCAAGACTGAACACCCATGAGCTTTAAGCTTTGTAACAGGAACCTGACAGGTTGCACCATAAATGTCCAGAACTATAGACTTTATCACAGACTGAATAATGAAGTTATTTAAATAGTTAAATTGCTTATTTATTATTTTCACTAAACTAAACTTTTAGTTTCAATTATTTTTGTGTATGTAAGATTGTGTAAATCTAATTCATTTAAATTATTCTCCAGGCCACCCAAGGAGGATGGGGGTCCCTGCTGAGTCTGGTTCCTCTCAAGGGTTCTTCCTGTAATTTTAAAGGACATTTTTCTTGTGCTGTCACCCTTGGCTTGCTCAACAGGGGTTCTGGTCTGTTTATCCTGAATTCTGTAAAGTTGCTTTGAGACAATGTCTATTATAAAAAACGCTATACAAATAAATTAGAATTTGAATCCCTCAGATGGCACTGGCATGCCTCTGCAATAAATATTACCACAGAGGCTTGGAAATACCCTGGAAAAACCTTGACGGTGAACGGTTTTACAGTGCAATTATTATTATTAAAGTTAAGATTTCACTAAACTTAGTGGAGATTATATTTCAACAACAACCAGAAATGCCACAAACTTCAAGCTCATCTGAGATGGACAGTGCAAAGTGGAAATGTGTCCTGTGCGCCGACAAGTTCGTCTATCCGATTATTTCTCGTCAAATGAATGTTGTGCTTTCTGAGCCAAACAAGAAAAGAACCATCATAAATGTTGCCAATGCAAAGTTAAAAAAGCCAGTATCTGTCATGATATCATGATACACCTTTAAATATTACTTGAACTCCTCCAGCCAAAAAGCCACAACCATATAAACCAATGCTAATCTTTATTATTCAAGTCGAGGTGGGTTAAATATAACATACATAAAAATGAAAATGGCCAGCTAATCAAAACACTTATTACAAATACGTACTTAAATAATTAGCACAAAAATTGTTAGAATAAGTACATACTGAGCATTTAAATATATAAACATTAAAACATTTGTAAGGATAAGAAGGATAAGAACAGTACGTTATTCTAATTAAAGGTAAAGTAGGAACCTACCCGCTGTAGAGTCACAGTGAACTGCTCCCACACGGTCTCCTCCATCCCTGAGCTCTATAGAGAAGCACATTACAGTTAATCTGGTGTTAATGAATTTAAATACAATATCATTCACCAAATACAAATACATACGTGTGGCAGCACATGGGTGCGTTAGCATTAGGCTGGACCATTGGTTGGAGTCTCATGAGAGCAACCAAATGTTTTTTTTAATGTATTTGATAACTAACTTATTTTACAAAAGCTACTGCAGAACATACAGTGCAGTAAATAACTGTAAATTGATTTTGTATTTTTTATTGTTGCTCTGCTTCATCAAGATGCATGTAAACTGAACCAATGATAGTGAGGTTAAAGTGCAGAATGTCCGCTTTAACAACTTTAATGCAGGGCTGATTAATAACAGGTAAGCCATACAGAATTCACAGACACACAATTTAATATGTTGCTATTTTGGTTAAAAACTGGGGGTTTGGCTGTTAATGCTCTTGACCAGTTCTGTGTTTTATCTACACTGGCTGATTACATTTAGCAACAGAACAATCATCTGTCAGTCAAGTGTGGATTACCTGGCTCAGATCTATAGCTTACAGCTATATCTGGATCCCTGTTAGGCAGCGAGAATGCCCGAATGGTGATAAAAGCTCGTTTTTATCAATAAAAGACCTGTGAAAGTAGATTAGGTCTTAATTTGCTTAAATTGTGTAGATTTCTTAGGCAATATTTAGTGGACAGGTAGGACACAGATCAAGCTGCACCAGAATGATGGACAGAGAAGGAAATCTTGACTAAGCCAGCCTAGTTTTGCTGAATTGTTAATGCTGCCTATAGAAACACTGCCTGTCAAAGTAAAATTTGTGGGCGCTCGGGTGGTGCAGCAATAAAACATGATAGCACACCAGGGCTGACATCTGAAATGTATGAGTTCAAATCTTAGCTCTGCTACCAGCAGGCCGGGCACCTACACAGACAATGATTGCCTCGTCCTTGGGTTGGATTGCTGGAGGTAATTCCTCTAATCTGATGCAATTACAACCTTTGCTGACTGGGGCCTGCACAGAGATGAGGGATAATGGAGATCAGTGTGTGACTCACAAACACAATAGTAAGTGCCATATGAACTCATCGGTTACTGCATGTGTGTGAGGTATGGCTCTTCTCGGTCAGAAGTGGAAGAAAAATTAGGGCAATCATGCAAAAAAATAAATGTGATCCAGGACTTTATGCACAAAACACTAGTGGACCTTGAGGTAGAAAAAAAAAAAAAGTCCACACAGGTTGCCAGCAGATGTTCTCAATTTGAATCTAGGATCTCAAATGGAATTTAAGAGCAAATTGTAGAATATTCTTATCTGTAAGGAATTTGGTCAATTTATGGTATCTATTTCCATTTTATCACTCGCTTCATCCTGATCAGTGTTGAGGCATATTCTGTTCCACCATTTGTAAACAACCGTTTTAATTTTAAGTGCAGGTGTACTGTATAAAATCAGCAACAATTTGGAAAAGGCCATTTTGCAAACAAGCAGGATCCATAAAAGTCATGGTTTGACAAGTATGGTGTAAAGACACTCCAGTGGCCTGAACAGAGCTATTACTCAATCTCACTAAACACAGCTGGGATGAATTGGGACACAGCTGAGACCTTATCCAACACGTTAACCAATAATGGGTGCAAAAAGACCAATAGTGCATTGAAACACATCTAAGAGAACTAAAACGTTGCCAAGTATAATCTTGTAGCAAATTATGGCTGCTCATGTGAGACTAATAAAGAAGAATACCAACATCTGGTAATGTCACATTCATTATAAACACTGACTGGGAAATACTAATTACAACAATTCAAATCCAATCAGTTTAATAGAGCAGTGATTTCTTTATGGTTCACTTAATTCAGATGTAAATGTTCTTGTATTAAAGACGACATTCTGTACTTTAGATATAGTTGTACACTGTGTGCCATATAGATTTACACTACTAAACATTGGTATAATACGATACCAGATACTGTAGGGCTGCACAATAGATGAGCTTTCTAACGTTCTACAAACGTTTATTGCATTCAGTTAACATTCTGACAATAGTCTGTCTCGAATAGTCAAAACGTTTTCGATGTTTGATTCTATGAGTCATTGATTCAATGAGTCAAAATAAGATTGTATTTTAGAGTAATAAATGCAAGCAGACCTGTAACTGTTAAAGATATATATATATATATACAGTGGTTGGACAAAATAACTGAAACACCTGTCATTTTAGTGTGGGAGGTTTCATGGCTAAATTGGACCAGTCTGGTGGCCAATCTTCATTAATTGCACATTGCACCAGTAAGAGCAGAGTGTGAAGGTTCAATTAGCAGGGTAAGAGCACAGTTTTGCTCAAAATATTGCAATGCACACAACATTATGGGTGACATACCAGAGTTCAAAAGAGGACAAATTGTTGGTGCACGTCTTGCTGGCGCATCTGTGACCAAGACAGCAAGTCTTTGTGATGTATCAAGAGCCACGGTATCCAGGGTAATGTCAGCATACCACCAAGAAGGACAAACCACATCCAACAGGATTAACTGTGGACGCAAGAGGAAGCTGTCTGAAAGGGATGTTCGGGTGCTAACCCGGATTGTATCCAAAAAACATAAAACCACGGCTGCCCAAATCACGGCAGAATTAAATGTGCACCTCAACTCTCCTGTTTCCACCAGAACTGTCCGTCGGGAGCTCCACAGGGTCAATATACACGGCCGGGATGATATAGCTAAACCTTTGGTCACTCGTGCCAATGCCAAACGTCGGTTTCAATGGTGCAAGGAGCACAAATCTTGGGCTGTGGACAATGTGAAACATGTATTGTTCTCTGATGAGTCCACCTTTACTGTTTTCCCCACATCCGGGAGAGTTACGGTGTGGAGAAGCCCCAAAGAAGCGTACCACCCAGACTGTTGCATGCCCAGAGTGAAGCATGGGGGTGGATCAGTGATGGTTTGGGCTGCCATATCATGGCATTCCCTTGGCCCAATACTTGTGCTAGATGGGCGCGTCACTGCCAAGGACTACCGAACCATTCTGGAGGACCATGTGCATCCAATGGCGGTGCCATGTATCAGGATGACAATGCACCAATACACACAGCAAGACTGGTGAAAGATTGGTTTGATGAACATGAAAGTGAAGTTGAACATCTCCCATGGCCTGCACAGTCACCAGATCTAAATATTATTGAGCCACTTTGGGGTGTTTTGGAGAAGCGAGTCAGGAAACGTTTTCCTCCACCAGCATCACGTAGTGACCTGGCCACTATCCTGCAAGAAGAATGGCTTAAAATCCCTCTGACCACTGTGCAGGACTTGTATATGTCATTTCCAAGACGAATTGACGCTGTATTGGCCGCAAAAGGTGGCCCTACACCATACTAATAAATTATTGTGGTCTAAAACCAGGTGTTTCAGTTATTTTGTCCAACCCCTGTATATATATATATATATAAAACAATCATAAAGCATGTTACATGTGCGCACTCATATCATGCAGCCCTACTGTACTGAGCAAAGCAGTGCAGATGAAAGGAAAGGGGATGTACTATTGGTAGCAGTACAGTCTGATGGGTGATCCAGCTGTATCTTCATTAAGGTTCAAGCTTTTGTTTTTATATTGTTTTCTTTTAATGAGCTCATTGTAGTAGGGAGAGAGTAAGAGAAGATATCCTCCAGAACATTTTCATGTGGAATCATTTGACTGCACTGTACCTCCCTCAACATATACACACACACACACACGTCTCCTCTGAGATAAAGTTACACACCCTCACACAAACAACGAGATTTTCCTGCACTTGATAAAAGCCATTACCATGAATGTGAGTGAGTAGGTGAGTGAGTCTGTTGCAAACTGTGCTCAGAAGAGCCCATCACGTCAACACAGAAAAGATAAACATGACACCACACACACACACACACACACACACACACACAATCTCTGTGGCAACTGTGCTGCTCGGAAGAGCCCATCATGTTAACACAAAAAAGATAAACATGACACTACACACACACACAATTTCTGTGTCAAACTGTGCTCAAAAGAGCTCATCACGTTTACACAGAGAAAAGATAAACATGACTACACACACACACACAATTTCTGTTGCAAACTGTGCTCAGAAGAGCCCATCACATTAACACAAAGAAAAGATAAACATGGCACTACACACACACAATCTGTTGCAAACTGTGCTCAGAAGAGCCCATCACGTTAACACAGAGAAAAGATAAACATGACATTACACACACACACAATCTTTGTGGCAAACTGTGTTTAGAAGAGCTCATCACGTTAACACAGAGAAAAGATAAACATGACACTACACACACACAATTTCTGTTGCAAACTGTGCTCAGAAGAGCCCATCACGTTAACACAGATAAAAAATAAACATGGCACTACACACACAATCTGTTGCAAACTGTGCTCAGAAGAGCCCATCACGTTAACACAGAGAAAAGATAAACATGACACTACACACACACAATCTCTGTTGCAAACTGTGCTCAAAAGAGCCCATCACGTTTACACAGAGAAAAGATAAACATGACACTACACACACACAATTTCTGTGTCAAACTGTGCTCAGAAGAGCCCATCACGTTAACACAGAGAAAAGATAAACATGGCACTACACATACAATCTCTGTTGCAAACTGTGCTCAAAAGAGCCCATCACGTTAACACAGAGAAAAGATAAACATGGCACTACACATACAATCTCTGTTGCAAACTGTGCTCAAAAGAGCCCATCACGTTAACACAGAGAAAAGATAAACATGACACTACACACACAATCTCTGTTGCAAACTGTGCTCAAACGAGCCCATCACGTTAACACAGAGAAAAGATAAACATGACACTACACACACACACAATTTCTGTGTCAAACTGTGCTCAGAAGAGCCCATCACGTTAACACATAGAAAAGATAAACATGGCACTACACACACAATCTCTGTTGCAAACTGTGCTCAAAAGAGCCCATCACATTAACACAGAGAAAAGATAAACATGGCACTACACACAAACAATTTCTGTTGCAAACTGTGCGCAAAAGAGCCCATCACGTTAACACAGAGAAAAGATTAACATGGCACTACACACACACAATTTCTGTTGCAAACTGTGCTCAAAAGAGCCCATCACGTTAACACAGAAAAGATAAACATGGCACTACACACACAATCTCTGTTGCAAACTATGCTCAAAAGAGCCCATCACGTTAACACAGAGAAAAGATGAACATGGCACTACACACACACAATTTCTGTTGCAAACTGTGCTCAAAAGAGCCCATCACGTTAACACAAAGAAAATATAAACATGACACTACACACACACACAATTTCTGTGTCAAACTGTGCTCAGAAGAGCCCATCACGTTAACACATAGAAAAGATAAACATGGCACTACACACACAATCTCTGTTGCAAACTATGCTCAAAAGAGCCCATCACGTTAACACAGAGAAAAGATAAACATGGCACTACACACACACACAATCTCTGTTGCAAACTGTGCTCAGAAGAGCCCATCACGTTAACACAGAGAAAAGATAAACATTCATAAACGTTTCACACACACACACACACACACACACACACACACAAACACACAATTGCTTGTTTCCTTCTTTCCTAAAGTCGTATTTCCCATACAAATAAATTCACTAATTTTAGCCATCTGCTTCCAATATACAGTGTTTGTAGTAAACATTTATATTATCCTTTCTCAGTACAGACAGGATCTGACTGTGGTAATGGCCATGACTGATTTAAAAGTAAATTATGGTCTGGTGCATCCTGTTTCTTATACGTCTAGAAATTTGAATTCATGAACTTAGTTTGAAAAGTCAAGACAAAAAACATGCCATGATGTCCAATAATACAGATCTCCACAATCAAAGTGGCGAGCATGGATCAGAGGAATGATATAAACAATATCTAAAGACCGGAATGTTCCCAGATCCACAGTGATCACAATATTTTTATATAAAAGAAGCTTGGCACAGCCTTGGACATTCCTCGTGTGGGCCGTCTGGCCAAACAGGGCATCCGGGCAATTTCATAAAGAAGGCGTCCTACGCAGTGACTGAAGAACCTGCTCAATGTGTAACTAACTCTGCAGCACTTAAAAGTTAGATGTGCTTCTAGGCATATCTGCTTTATTTACATCTCAGTTCAGCCCTCCTGACTTCTCAGCAGGACCATTCCTGTTTCCTTCTCTCTCTCTCTCTCTCTCTCTGCTCTGGCTTACACCCTCCTGAGAACTAGCCCAGAAACCCCACTGCTCCATAAACACAGCTTGTGGCTCTTCCTTAAGCAAAGTATTAAAAAGAAGGTCAGATTCTGGTCTCCAGAGTGGTGCTCAGCCGACATGGCTCGCTGAATAAAGCTCCACTCATACACACATAACTGGGCACTGAACTACCCTGACAGTTACACAGCCCGCAGCCTGGCGTGCCTGCTGCCTGGTGGACGAGTTTTTATAGCAACAAATGTACAGATAAAGAGCTGAGAAGATAACGGAAGCATTTTCAAGTGAAATTTCCATGAGAACACTAAAGGGTTTGGAAAAGCTTCTAGATGTACACGAGTTTTATGCATAGTGTTGTAAAAATTTAGTACATCAACAGCTACGTCCAGAAAATGATGATACACAGGACTAGACCTACATCTTTTAAAGCTTCATATAGCCGCTCAGGTGGCGCAGCGGTAAAAAGACACGCTGCAACCAGAGCTGGATTCTGAGTACGTCGTATCGAATCCAGCTCTGCCTCCATAGGTTCGAGGCGGAGTGGCTGTATGGGCAACGATTGGCCGGTTGCTCAGTTGGGGGGTGGGACATAGAACCGGATGTGGGTCTCTCTCTGTCAGAATGCGATTGCGACCTCTGCCGGCTGATTGGAGGCGCCTGCACAGAAATGAGGAAAGAGTGCCCTTAGGGTGTGTCTCTCCACATGCAACGCTAGGTGGCGCCAAACTCATCAATGTGCGGGTGGCAAAAATGCATCCGGCTGCTGCCCATGTTTCGGAGGGGATATGGGTTAGCTTCGGTCAGGGCAGGGTTCGGCATAGACAGAGAGGAAGCACAATGCAAATTGAACAATTGGATGCGCTAAAGGGGGAGAAAAAGGGGGAAAAATAATTTAAAAAAAAGCTTCATATAAGGGTGGAAGAGACACCTCTGTATTGCTTTAAAAGAATACATATATTGTATTGAAGAACTTTGCCTGTAACAGATAAAGGTCAACAAATTGCAGCACTGAGATTTTACATAGAAACCGCCCTAGACAAGCGAGCTGCCACGGAGATGCCGTGACAGCCCTTTTCCAAAGTAAACCCCCCTGTTTGGACCCACACTAGGTGTAGGGGGGTGCATTTCCAGCCCGAGCATGTTCTGGGTTTCCTATATTTCCTCTTTTTCTGTGAACAGAAAAAATGGTTCAAACAAGCCAAACTTCAAACAAAAAGTGACCAGGGGCAAGGTTTGATCCCAGGATCAAAGAACCCTGATGTCCATACAGCCCCCTCAATATCTGTAGTCAAGCCATGCTGTCAGCGATAGCCTAGTGGGTAGGGCTTTGGGCTATAATTTGAAAGGTTGAGAGTTTGAATCCCAGCCATGCAGCCTCAGTTGGCCCTAGAGCATGGCCCCTAAGGCGCCATACAATAGCTGACTCTGTGCTCTGACGCCAGCTTCCAAATGCTGGGATATGCTGAAAAAGAATTTTGTTATAAGCCGGTATTTGAATATATGGCAAATAAAGGCATTGTTCTTCTTCATCTTAATGCTGGCCAGTAGGTGTACATGCAAAACATGTGTGTGTGTGTGTGTGTGTGTGTGTGTGCACTCTGCTTTCTGTCTCTGTACAGAACTCAGGTGCTACCCCCAACCCAGTGTGTTAGCATAGATCTCTGCAGTCTATTACCAACCTGCCACACACACACACACACACACACACACACACACACACACACACACACACACACAACAACAACAAACATCAACTACTGCTGTGTAGTCAAGTAATACCAAGCAATCCAGAACCCTGACATGTATACACCCCCAACTGTACGTTAATTCCCATGGCTCCCATGGCTCTAATTACACACCTGAGGTCCACGACAAGCAGCTCATTTGAGTGGCAGCACTGGTGGAAAAGTGAGCACTCGGGGACTGAACCTTCACACATCGCCTCTGCCAAACATGATGAAGTTGTTAGCATGGATCTTAACAACGCTCAAAGCATGTCAAGGCCACAGCATATCCGCGTACATACACAGCTGACGATGCTAAATATTCCCTTTCCACCTAAGGGATGCAAGCCAGAAACACCTGCTTCCGTTAGCCTGACATGAAAATTAGCAAAGTATAAAATGAGTTTTAGAAGTGTGAGGCAGTTTGCCAAGTCAACAAGTAAATCATGGGTCAGCAAAAGCACTAGCCATACATACAGTGCTCTGGACAAGCATTCAGCCCTCTGAAGATCTGTGTATCACTGACTTTCCAAACAGTCCTGAACAGACTCTAGAACGCTGCTGCTAAAAACATGTTTATGATCTGATTAGGGCCATACTAAATTCTAGCGATGCATCAATACCATTTTTCCCCAACTGAGTACAAGTACATGTATTTTGTACTTGCCGATACCGATACCAATACCTATTGGATCAGATATCTGACATGCTAGAAAACTCGATCCGGTCGCCGAGCGCTCGGCATGCCGGTCGGATCGAGTTGATGGATAGTTCACACTTAGCGATCGAGAGACGAGTTTTGATCGCCGAGCGAACGCCGAGTTGCTCCCGAGCCGGCAAATCTAGCGCCGACCAGTCGCCGAGCGGAAATCAGGGCAAAAATCGTGTAGTGTGAACTAGGCATAACGCAGCAACGTGCACTAGGCACACAGTATCGGATGTTTAGTATCGGAGCCTCGTTTGCGAGTACGAGTACAAGTTAATGAGCGCGGTATCGGGCAAATACCCGATACCAGTATCGGTACTCATGCATCTCTACTAAATTCATGGGAAAATGTGACATTTCTATTTTTTTAAGAGAAGTGCCACATGGTTACGGTGACAGTTGATGTTACAGTAAGCATTATAACAGTTTCATATTTTTATGGTGCACTAAGCTTCCGAGTGCACTTAAGATTCTGTACCCTTTTCCCAATTTGTGCCCAGTCACCAGTTGCTTATCACCTGCCACTGTTGGCTTCTCACACAGAGCCACACCATCCTCCATGTGGGAAAAAAATCCCAACAACACTGCTGCACCTGCTGCACTCCTAACAGTACAACCCACAACAAAGATATTATAATGTAAATATCATTGCAGTGCTGAGCATCATGGGCGTATAGGGGGTCACAATGTATACTGAGCAACGGATAATGCCTAGTGCACACTACACGATGTTTGCCCTGATTTTCCCTCGCCGACTGGTCGGCGCTAGATTTGCCGGCTCGGGTGCAACTCGGCATTCGCTCGACGATCGAAACTCGGCTCTCAATCGCTATGTGTGAACTACTCAACAACTCGACCCGTGCGACTCGCCGAGCGCTTTGAAGAGAGATATCTAGCTTGTCAAATATGTGGATCTGCGTTGCCCAACTGGCAATGAGTGCTATGTCGAACAGCCAATGAGAACACAAGATATGGTATGAGGGGAAATGCAGGGGAGGAGTTGTAAAAAGGTGGGACAGGGGCATAATAGTTCATATCAGAATACATCGGCACACACACAAGTTTTACAGTATTTCTGACCTTATCGTTCTCTACAAAACATAACACCAACGTTGCATTGCAAAAAATATTTATTAACCTCCAACTCACTATAGAACAATCCATGCTGGTCATGTTGCCAAATCCACTCAGATTCATTTATTTTTTCTCCTTGATTTTGCGCCACACAAACTTTGATCGCTGGCCACTTGTTGAAGTGCATTTTTGGACGTGGTCATTAAACCTTTCGTCACTTCTCGTGTGTGTTTTTGTGACAAAACGTAGTTTGGGAGACCGGAGAAGCTCGCCTGTGATTCCAGTTGGTGATAGTTCGTGTAGTGTGTAACCCCCTATCGCCGATCAATCGTGCAGTGTGAAAGCCACACCGACTTGAAAGACTCCCAATTATGAGAGATCCAGTTGTGCAGTGTGAACTGTGCAGTGACCTGATGACTTGGAAAGTCGTGTAGTGTGAACTTGGCATAAGCTACAAATATCACTTTGTCAATTTTCTGATTTATGCCATTCTAACAATTACACAATTATGCCCTTTTAATATGTTTCGACAAATGTAGAGAGATTGAACAATGTAAAGCTAATTGTTTAGTTTGTGACTAAGCTATTTCATTATTAACAAAAATTTTGTGTTGATTTTAATACAGTGTGCAGCTGCTGACTAAGTGTGGGGAATATGCATGCAATTTAACAGCTTTACCAAGAGAACACACCAGGCCAATAAGTAGAATGCTGAAATCTCTGATACTAATTGGGAACTCCTAGCCCAGGGGTCAGCAACCTACGGCACGCGTGCCAAAGCTGGCACGTGAAGCACGTTTGCCTGGCACGCTGATTAGTAAGATAAGTAAAAAAATTCATTTCATGCTCAGGGCTGCGCCTTATTAGTTGGATCCGTCCTTACACCCTATGCCATATGTTCACTCCTGTCACCTTGATTAACCTTAACAAGCATAAATTACTTCACCTTAACCGACTCCGCCTATGGCCAGTTAAGGTCAAGTAATTTATGCTAGTTAAGGTTAACCAAGATGTCAGGAGTGAGTCAGCTTTTAATTTTGTGCAAACTTAGTATAGCATGGCTGCTAAACGTGCAAAAGTAGATGTTCGTCCAATTCAACAAGACTGGACAGATTTGACAAAGCACCAAATCTCATTTAGGGATGATGCTGACAAAATGAAATCAATCAAACGAGCAATTTCAAGGTACAAGAAACAGACACGTGTTCTTCAAAATTTAAGCCATGGTAAAAGTTCACCTGATACACACCACAGACGAATCATCTTTGCAGAGAAAGTCAGGGACAGGGATCACATTGACATGTAAGTTTAATTAACTGATTAATTGGTTTATGCCACATACATAGCAACAGTTTGTGCTATATGACTGTTGTATTCCATGGCACACTTAGTACTTCATCTTCAATTTATTTTTTTTAATCGGCACAGAGTACGAAAAAGGTTGCAGACCCCTGTCCTAGACTAATAGCCACCTAGACTTACTTAACCTAGGCATTATATTATAAGTAAGGTCCTACCTAATTCACAGCCGTGAAGATCGTGCCACAGACTGTGAAATGAGTCGTTTCCTGTGTAATATGCAATAAATAATTCAAAATGTAAGGTTTGTATTTAGCAATTTAACATTTTTTATTCATGAAGCATTTAAATGTCTCACGTTTACTGGTTAATTTGCACTATGGGGTGGTCCTAGCAATCCTACGGCAATTCAGTTAGCAATAGCTTAATCAAAATGTCCAAGATGTCGAAGTCTAAAGCAGCTAAAAACACGACTCAGGTAACCAATTCTGTGGACACAGAGGGCGGGGGTGTCAAAACATGGATGAGTATTTTCGTATTTGAAACTGTCGCTGGATGTTCTAGGTTTACATTCAACTCCTAAGGTAGGCTGTGCTGTGTATGGTAGCTTCTATTTATTCCATCATTCAATTCATGAGCGTTATTTAATTTCTTTATGTAGTTTTTGAAAAACGAGGTCCGTGAAATTAAGCACAATTTAGTAGGGCCCTAGTTATGATGTGGATAACAGATGTTGTGTTGGTTTAAATATCATGCATTCACAGTATAAAATGTCAGGCTGTTAGATCCTGATCCAGCATTTAAAGTCTAATATCAGTCTGATACAAACACTCTACACTACAGATTTCCCAATCCAATACGACTTGAATGTATTTTGAATCTGCTATTAAAGCAGTAAAATGCATTTCATACATTATATCTACTGCACACACACACACACAAAGCAATACTACATACGTACAGATTCCTGGAGCTTTGAAGCTGAGGGAAGATCTGATGCACTATGCGTCAAAAGCTACTGAGATCCACCAACACACTCTGTCTGCATGCTACACACAGGCTCATTCCTTATTCCAGCATCATCACTGCTGCTCCATGCGTCTCGTGCGCACACACACACACACACACACACAATCACACACACAATCACACACACAATCACACACACAATCACACACACACACAAAATCTCTGATTTCTTCTGCATCTGTTTGAGAAGACAGCCAATACCCCGATGCGCACATGCTCTCTGTGTTCCCTCACTCACTGGCAGTTTCCTTTACCACTACCGACCAAATCAACCAAAAGCTGCATGCAACACCAACTAAGTTTAACATCAGCCTCACGACACTTAAACACAACCCATAAACCAACACTATCCTTCTTTTTACTTTCACACTGCACACAACCTGACACAATAGTGCAAGCACAAAAACCCCAGAGAGGCACAGGGCAGCCATTCACATCGACTAGCACATCAAAAAGCACTTTGCACACAAATTAAGTCGCTACATGGGGGAGGGGAGGAGGAGACGCCGGCTGAGGAGGGTTTATCCCCGGAGGATGGAGCAGGCGATTCTCTCTCTCTACATCCCCACCAGTCTGAGCAGGCATGGTGGCGCCCGACTGGGGGCGTAGAGGACGATGAAGTCGTCGCTGAGCGGCCGGCTTTCGGCCCGCACCTCCATGCGCACTTGCCGGCCGCCGGCGTGCCTCCACCGGCGTCGAGCTTGCCGCAAACACGCGCAGCAGTTCCATGGCAGCCAGTCCAGGCTCATGTCTCCCCATGCCCGCCCCTGCTCATCTCATTAGGAGCTGTGCCGGAGCGGATTAAGAGATCGGGAGTGACGAAGAGGGAGGAGGGAATAAGAGAGGGCATGAGAGAAAGAATGGGAGGGAGGAAAGGAGGGAAGGGAGCAGGAGTGGGAGGCTAAAAATACAACTCACGGAGCCTTGGCGAGTCCTGAGCGATCGGACGGCGCACGTCCACTTTCTGCACAATGCTGTTTTCATGGCCGGGAGCTCCCCCCCCCCCCAATACACACACAGGAGTCTGACTGCTCCTCTCTTATGTAATCCAAAATTCTGGCCTACATACTCACACAGACACACACACACTCACAAACAAATCTCACAGACATCCAACTTTTTGTGCAGAACAAACAGTTCTCTGCAGCGTATGCTGCTGTGGATGTTAACTTTTTAACATTGCACCCCTGTTGGAAAAGCTCCCTGCTTTTAAAGCTTTCACACACAAGCACTTTACTGCTCACTGCACCTCTACACTATTTAAAGTGCATCATATACATCATATATTTTGTAGGCTCTATTATTTAAGGATACTTTCACTTAAGTAACTCACATACATGCAACTTAGACAGGAGCAGCACTCGTGTGAAAAAATTATTTGCAATCAAATAATTAAATAAATAATAGTAACAAAAATACGCTTGCTGAAGTCCCAGCATACTATTTTACTAATCTAATCAAGCATGTGTACCACTAATACAAGGTATTCCCTGAATGTTTCAGGACATACACTCTTCCCTCCAAGACCTGCTAGTCAGACAGTGGAGCACTTTCAGTAACAGACTAATCCAGCTCTGCTGTAACAAGGAACAGTACAAGATATTATTTTTACCAACAGTGATCAAAGTGTTTAACACCTGTTTACTGTGCCGGGACTTCATAGAACACTGAGCCACCATCAGGACTATCAGGACAGACTCGTGAACATGAGCTACCATTGCACATCTGTTAATATTTATGGCAAAGGACACTCTCATAATAGGCGGCACGGTGGCTTAGTGGGTAGCACAGTCGCCTCACAGCAAGAAGGTCCTGGGTTCGATCCCTAGGTGGGGCGGTCCGGGTCCTTTCTGTGTGGAGTTTGCATGTTCTCCCTGTGTCTGCGTGGGTTTCCTCCAGGAACTCCGGTTTCCTTCCACAGTCCAAAGACATGCAAGTGAGGTGAATTGGAGATACAAAATTGTCCATGACTGTGTTTCACATTAAAGACTTGTGAACTAATAAACCTTGTGTGACGAGTAACTACCGTTCCTGTCATGAATGTAACCAAAGTGTAAAACATTACGTTAAAATCCTAATAAAACAAACAAACAAACATACAGTATTACATATACATTACATGTTATATGTATTTATTCTATTTATTTGCGTACACAGACACAGTATTGTACATTGCACATATGTTAATGTTACTGTAAAGAACACTTTCACAACAGTTTATTACATTACATATCACATTTCTTTATTCTATTTATTTAACCACATAGTTTTGTACAGTAATACTTGCTTTCTTTAATAAGTTTTACTATAATATACTTTATTTAATGTCTCAAGATTAATAAAGTGATCTATCGGTCTGTCTGTTTGTCTGTCTACCTATCTATCATCTCTCTTATGAATACCTTAAGTCTACACGCCCCTGTTACAATGCCAGTTTTTTTTTTTTTAAGTTGTTCAAACTTGTTTTGAATGCATTTTGAGCATCAAATTCAAAATTTATTTCATTAAAAAAAAAATACAATCAAGTTGGTTGGCCAAAACATTAAAAATCATTTATTTAGTTAAGTAAAGGTTTAAAGGACTGTACTGCATTTTACAAATTGTCCTAACTTTTCTGGAAATGAGGTTTGCATTCATGTTTGTAGAAGTGTGCTTCATTATAATCCTGTTTCCCCCCTCACAAAATCTAAAGCCTTAAATAATCCAAGGGTTGAAGGGTCTTGCTTGAGTGTGGTAGGGTTTTAATCTTCTGGTCAATAGTTCAGTACCTTAATTGCTGAGCTAATACTGCCCAGTGATGTGTTAAACAGTTTAATGAGTAATAAGCTTAAAGCTTGTAGGTAAATAATTAGCCATCTAGTGATGACTGTCGGTTACTGGTTAAAAGAATTCGGCAAAATTTGCATTTCTACATTTACACCAAAAACACAATTCAAGTGTTCTAAGGAACAGTATTAAAAAAATACAATTAAATGTATACTAAAGACAAAATACTTATATGCTGCTTTCTTTTATGAATTGCATGGCTGGTATTACAACAAAACTTACTTTCATTCTGTGCAGAGATGAGTCAAGTGGCTAATGACTTCCTGCCTCAAGGCTTAATCAAAGTGCTATGGGGATTAATCAGGAAATTACTATCTGCTTTCCATTTTATCTGCACTGAAGTGTCCTTTTAATTAGTGAGCCAATATTCACTCAAATGTCCATCAAATCTGTTAGAAGACACCAACCCAAAACATCGGCCTATAAATCTGCAGCGTTCGAGATTACTGTTTTGAGCTGAGAGTGTTAGAGTGTGAAATCAGATTATGAGGATTTACACTGGCAAGATAAACAGTGTATGTAAAGTGATCAGAGCCACAGTGGCTTAAAAAAACACAACTGCTAGTCTCTACACATGCTACCCTGAACCGAACACATCTCATCCTCAGTGCACACACACAAAGCGAGAGAGAGAGAGGGAAATGAATGAGATACATTTCCCTCTGATGCAAAATCTTGGTTGGGTTGAGTCACCACAGTCACTACCTGCTGATGTCATGCTCCGCTCAGCTCACTCATGACCTCATCCATGCTCACACATTTAAATAATACTACGCTACTGAATACAAGGCCAGTTCATTTTGCTGATTTACAAAACCTATTCCAACAAAAGAATCATTAAATGACAGTATATGGATGTGTAAACTGTCTTTTCTAAGTATTAAATTATAAACACCAAAATGTCTAAGAGCACAAACTAAAGGTTGGGACAAGGACAAATCAAGACCAGGAACCCTGTAAAATGTCTAAAAAAAAAAAAAAAAACACCCCACCACCCAAAAAACAATCATACAAAAAAAAAAACTTATCTACAACAGACAATGCGGTCCTGGTTATAACTATATCATGTCACGGACTGTAAAATCAGCCTTTTTCTGTGAAATATGCAGTTTGCTGTGAAATTCAAAATTGAAGATGTGTGTTTAGCAATTTAACATTCATTTGCATAGCGCAAAATGCACTATGAGGCGGTCCTAGCAATCATACGGCAATTAAGTTATTTCTTACTTTAGAAACTCAGCAAACTCTAAAGACGCTCGGTTACACTAGCAATTGTAAAACAATTAAGTTAGCAATCACTTAGTCAAAATGTCCAAGATGTCGAAGTCTAAAGCAGCGAAAAACATTACTCGGGTAACTGAGTTTGGAAACCAATTATGTGGACAAAGGGGGGAGGGGGGTCAACACGCGGACGAGCATTTAGGTTTCCATTCATCTATTAAGGTAGGCTGTGCTGTGTATTGTAGCTTCCATTTATTCTATCATTCAATTTATTAGTGTTATTTAATGACAGCCGTTAAATGTGGCACTTTAAAAATCACTGAAATCTGTGATTTTTGAAAAACAAGGTGAGTGAAATTAAGCACATTTTCCTGTGAATTTAGTTATAGAGAAGCATTAGCAAAAAGCTCAGGTGTTTATGAGTCAGGATAAACTCAAAAATCTTCCTTCAAGTGAAAAAAGCTCCACACCAGTGGGCAGTATAAGCCATTCACTAAAGCACAGCCTTCGTTCTTTAATTTTCGTTTAATTTGACAGGGATGACAGATGAGAAAGGCTTCAGTGTCCTGCTGAAGATTCGGGTAAGAAGCTGTAGGAAGAATGATGACCTTTGCCTACAAACTCCGGCTAATGGAAGTTAAGCAGGACCATAAGCCTGGCCTTAACAGAAATTAATGTGATAATTACTGTCATGTATTGCAACTGAAAACATTTATCACTGATCATATATAGCATCTTAATGTTTTTTTCCCTCTATTAGAGTATATAGAATGATTGCTGTTGCATGTGGTTGACTATTTGTGCTGGCTTCAAGTGATGTCCAAGGACCCACATATAGCAAAGTACCTTGGTAAACAAACAAAAAACCCACATTATCTATATTGCGTCAACAAGGTTTCAGCAGACTTGTGTTCTTACATTTTGGCCTATTTGTATTGGAATCGGGAGATGTTTTACTGAGGGAAATATAAAGCACTGGATAAAAGCATTTGCTGAAGGCAATGAATGTAATAATGTTATTACCATAATAGTATTACCAAATGTGAGCTCATGTGAAGTTATGGTAAGGTTATGCTGCTGGTAACACCAGTGCGTGGGCTCACAAATACAGAAGGTGATGGTGTTATATGAACCTAGCTATGAAGGGGGGCACATTTCAGTGCACCATTAGTGCTGGTCCCAAGCCTGGATAAACAGTGTGAGGGTTGCTCTAGGAATAGGATTGCCACCTACAGTGGAGAAAATAAGTATTTGATCCCCTGCTGATTTTGTAAGTTTACCCCCTTACATAGACTTGAACAGTCTATAATTTTTATGGAAGGTTTATTTTAACAGAGAGAGACAGAATATCAACAAAAAATCCAGAAAAAAAACATTAAATAAAAGTTATAAATTAATTTGTATTTAATTAAGGGAAATAAGTATTTGATCCCCTACCAACCAGCAAGAATTCTGACCCCCACAGACCAGTTATGTGCACATGAGGCACACAAATTAGTCCTGTCCCTGTATAAAAGACTCCTGTCACAGAATCAGTTTCTTCCATTCAAATCTCTCGACCACCATGGGCAAGACCAAAGAGCTATCAAAGGACGTCAGGGACAAGATTGTAGACCTGCACAAGGCTGGAATGGGCTACAAGACCATCAGCAAGAAGCTTGGTGAGAAAGAGACCACTGTTGGTGCGATAATTCGAAAATGGAAGAAATACAAGATCACAGTCAATCGGCCTCACTCTGGAGCTCCATGCAAGATCTCACCTGGTGGGGTAAGAATGATTCTGAGAAAGGTGAGGTCAGTCCAGAATTACACGGGAGGAGCTTGTCAATGATCTCAAGGGAGCTGGGAGCAGAGAAATGCTGGATATGACCCCAAGAACACCATCCCCACCGGGCATTTCTTTGCCTCCAAACACGGCGAGTGGAGTTGATGCCAAAGAGCTCAATTTTGGTCTCATGTGACCATATCACATTCTCCCAAGCTTTCTCTGAATCATTCAGGTGTTCATTGGCAAACTTCAGACGGGCCTGTACATGAGCCTTCTTGAGCAGAGGGACTTTGCGGGCACTGCAGGATCTCAATCCATTACGGCGAAGTGTGTTACTAATGGTTTTCTTGGTGACTGTGCTCCCAGCTCCCTTGAGATCATTGACAAGCTCCTCCCGTGTAATTCTGGATTTTTTGTTGATATTCTGTCTCTCTCTGTTAAAATAAACCTTCCATAAAAATTATAGACTGTTCAAGTCTTTGTAAGGGGGTAAACTTACAAAATCAGCAGGGGATCAAATACTTATTTTCCCCACTGTATGTCTGATCAAAAACTTGAACGCTGTCATATATGGAAACACTTTCGTGTGGCCAGATTTGGACGCATCAGAACATACCACAAAGTATGCCTTGGTTTGTCGGGTAACTTGAACACGACTCCAATTTTGGATTTTTTTTTCATCCTGTAGATACTGAGGTGAGATGAACGCTTTATTTCTTTTTGACTTGCCTGACAGATTCAGAAGACACGGTCTCATCTTCG